>NC_143577.1:24175116-24882616 GCF_048544385.1 Mastigoproctus giganteus | reverse complement strand
CAAAGATAAACAAGATGAAGAGAAAGCCAGACGTGAAAGGGAAAGAAAGAAAGAAAGAGAGGGAGGGAGGGAATAAGACGATGAAGAAAAAGTCAAAGAAACAGAGAGAGAGGAACAAGATGAAAAGAAACACACACACACACACACACACACACACACACACACACACACACACACACACACACACACACACACACACACACACACACAGAGAGAGAGAGAGAGAGAGAGAGAGAGAGAGAGAGAGAGAGAGAGAGAGAGAGAGAGAGAGAGAGAGAGAGAGAGAGAGAAAGAAATGACGTTTCTCAAAGAGGATACTAATTGCTGTCTTCTGCTAATATCAATTCTGTAAATAAAACGGAGTTATGTTAATTTTAAGCACAAATCCAGAGCAATGATTATGATTAACGAACTCTAAACCATCAATCAAGGAACTCTAACAGGACAGCTTTTGGTGAATCCTGTTTTAGGTGATGGTCTTCACTGATGTCAACAGACCTTTGCTGAAAACGCTTAATGGATGTCTTAAATGATGGAGAGGGCATCTGCAAGAACTACTGCTAATTTCGATCATGAACTGAAATCTAGTGAAGAATGTGTTTGTGACAACATCACCATAATCACTAACACTTCCAAAATTTAATTTTAAGCATGCCTACAAAAACTCTAATCCGGTGTTATAGTATGGAGAAAAACAACAGGCGGATGAAGGTCACTCGTTTTGCAACTTTTCACATTGCGTCAGCATGGAGTGAAGGGAAATTGGTGGCCTTGAACCAACTATTGTTTTCTCCCTACTATAATCGACTTTTACCGAATTAGAATTTATTTGTAATTAGAATCACAAACAATTGTCTTCGAACAATTAAATGTCTGTGCATATGAAAGGGTTTAACTTTTTTATTTTCCAAATATGTATCCAATTTCTCTTTAAATTTAGTTAAATTTTCGAATCTATAGAACTAAGTGGGAACTTATTCTCGCAATCAATTATGCTTTGTATAAGAGAAAATTTTCGCACATCTAATTTGCAAATGCAATTATCCTTTCGCTATATCCCCAGATGTATGTCGCAAGAGAAAGAATAAAAAAAAAGTCCTCATGTCCTCAGCATTGGTACATTAGTTTGCTCAATCCTTTTAAAGTTAAATATCCTTATTAACACCACGGAAAAAGTAGGAATATAAGATGATAGAAAAGCAAGGTGTAAGCAGCAATACAAAAGATAATGGATCATCTGGGGATAAACTGTCAGGAGAGGTGACATTTTCTCATTGGCAAATCTCTGCTCTAAAAGAAAACTAGTCTTTTAGAAACTGAGATTACTAAGGGATGAGGAGAGAAAGCTAGGGGCATCTAGGGATGCGAAAAAGATTTTTTTCTTCATTACCGAAGCATATGCAAACACAACTTTATACTTCCGTATGAGGTAACCTAAACAACCACTGCTATGATTATTATTTCGTTCAGTAATTCTCTATTTTCAACCATAGTAATAAGAAGATAGTTAATGTACGTAGTTAGTAAAAAAAGTAGTTAGGAAAACTAATTATCTTGATTATTGATTAACTAATAATATATAAAAGCATCTTTCACTTGCTATTTTGTAATACTTTTCAATCAACAGCGCGTGGAATGCAACATGTATTTCAAGATCTGACTTAATAAATTAAACAATCATAGTATACTGTTAACGCTTTCATAAAGCATTTACTTATTTCTTCCCGTTTAATAATAATTGAAATAAAACACATACACTGAGTGATCAATGAATTATGACCACCTACCTAATACTTCGTAGGTCCTCCTTTTGCCCTCAGTACAGCAGATATCAGACGTGGCATTGATTCAACAAGATGTCGGAAGCGTTCGGCCAACCAAGCTGTGTGTAATGCGCCCAGAAATGCAGGTATGGAGGTGATTGTCCTTCATACCTGCATTTCTCTATGGGATTGATATCGGAGGCCAAACGACATGCTGGAAGTCAGAACTGTGTTCCTCAAACCATTCCTGCACAACGAGTGCCTGATGGCTCGCCGTTGTTAAATCGACGCACCAGCTCGCCGAGCATCCACAATCTGTCCTTTATCAAAGTCCGATAAATCCTTCCTTTTACCCATCACGCTGGGAATTTTACTACCTATTGAACTACTGACAACTTATCTATGCTACGTAGGTCGACTAACTCCGCACTCTCGTACCTCAAGTGGTCAACGGGTCGCATTAAGTTTTCATAATTGGTGGTCATAATTCAGTGTATTTAACGTTTATGCTGTGACTAAAATAATAGTAATTCATGATTTATGTATTTAGTAAACTGATAACAAAAAAAAAAAAACGATCTTTGATGTGCGAAAAGAGAAATTTTCGTTTCTACGCATCCACCATATCGTCCATTCATTCCTACAATCAGCGCACGGTAACAAACATAATATCTAATGCTTCAGCTGCAATATATGGTAAGTAAATAATCTATGTGATAGAGGTATGAAAAAAGAAATAATAACATCTATTTGTTTGATTTTAATTAAATTTGGGAAGGCTCAACAAATATTTCTGGAAGACCTAAATATAAAATTTTATGAAAATCCATTCATTGGAAATGGGTTTTTACATGAGGACGGGAGGATAAAGAAATAATAACTATCGTATTTCTATTATTCCGATTTTAATTCAAGTTCGGATGGTTCTGCAAATCTTTTCAAAAGGTCCAAATATAAATAACTGAACTGTTTTTTGACAAACCTTCATAATACACAAACCAAAATCTTGTTTGATTATTTGGGAATGAAAATTAGGAGAACACTTCTCCACCTTCACCTAAGATGGGCATATCCTGTACCTCTTAAAAAAGCTTCACTAAGTTTCTCGCATCATTTGGACAGGGCTCAGGTTCGAGTCCTTTCCAACTACGCTCAAAGGAAGGTTCGCAATTGGATTGGGCAGAGGGAAACCATTTTAAACACATAAAGCCAGAATACGTTAATACTAAAATCATTCAGACAAATTACAGTAAAATAATTTCTGCGAAGTTAAAGCGATTATTGGAGCAAATTTAACTCCATTTGAGATCTTTCCCATTGACCTAGCTACGATCGAAGTCAAATGTTCACAAGTTGGCGTAAAAGTGACGGATATAAGAAACTAATAAAATACTGACAAGGTGCTTACTTATTCCTTAGACATCTTACCAATCTTACTTTAACCATCAAAGGTGCAAAATACTGCAATACAAAGTAATCATTGCACGCATGAAAGTTCCGTAAAAAAATCCATTCCACTGAGTCGGCAACTTCTCCCCTTCCATCCTTTTCAGAGTGGACTCTTCCGCCCAGCTGACTGCTCGCGTTATCCAAATGGATATGGATTAGAGGGAGGAAGGAGAGTGTACATTACAGTCAATTCTCGGGGACGAGAGTCGACACACACACACGAACATATACGAACTCAGCAGGTGGATAGCACGCCAAGCAAGGTGATCGGTGCACCTGCCGCTTCGGACAGATCTAAGGCTTCCGATCGGCTGTCGTCATGTCACCCATCCGAGACAGATAGAGAGAAAGAGAGACTGCACAGGTGAAAAGATCACGTGGATATTCACGGGAAGCCAGACAGACGCGAACAACAGCATTCTAGATGAAAACAATATCGGCAAATGGTGTACCTGTCTCCTTCATCAGATTCGCAAGGATGCTAAAACAGGTGAGTTCTTTCGACTTGTATTTCGCATACGGTCATTTCGATTAGTACGGCCTCGCCGTTATAGCGAGCGCTATCGACAGTGTGTACTTAGGAGGAAATAAAGAGAAGGAGCTGCTGCATATGGATGTAAGAAATATCTATGACTATTACCACAAACATATTTTTTTCATTTTAATTAGCTGGTTGCGATGTACTTTAGGAGATTAATGTGAAAACTTGAAAAGATAAACGTAATTTTAGAATATACTAGTAAGAAGAATCAACATGGACCATATCAAGAGGTCTTCTGTAATTCTGAAATTTTATTTTGGTGTAATTCTTAAAACGATCAAGTTATTAGGAAACCTTTAAAGCTGAATTTGATTTGGATTCGTAAATTGGTCACTGGATATTATTAAGCGATTTCTCCTTCTCTTTCTCTCCAAAAAGTATTTTTAATTACTACTATTCGATGTATATCGATAAGGTTTATATTGTTTTTGTAGATATTTTTTAGTCCAGATAAGCGCTTGTCAGGGAACAACGTACATTAGAACAGGTCAAGGGACCAAAGGACATATCAACACGATATTTCGTGCAAAATGATTATCACGCTATTCTTTCTATGGAACTAAAATTTTACAACCGAACTATGACTGCTAATAAGTTGTTGCTTTATCAATTGACCACAATACCATTCCAGACTTTGTCCAGCCAGCATCCTTCTTCGCAGATTACGTCAATATTACAATGTAAAATGAAGTAGAAATGATTTATGGCGGCTATACGTAGTGTTAAACTAATCAACAGTTGTGGAACAGGTACGCCAAGATATTTTTGTGTGGTTTCAGATAAATCGGGAAGGATCCTTAAATAAAGACCGATTATGAGCTCATCAAACATAATCGAGAAGTTAAAGTACACAAAAATGTGTCTACTGTGAATATATAGGATGATGTGGCTTCGCATAAACGGAACTCAAACATCGACCATCACCCACGAACTTATTGATTACTGCAGAAGACTCTAGACGGTAGATAGACAATTAAATGATTCTCAGGCTGGTAAAGTCTAAGGATATAACAGGTGGCATATTACAAACATTTATATAATGTGGTTATGAGAGTTTTTTTTAAATGAAAAGATAAGTTAAGAATTTAATTTCTTAATGTTGCTCATCTAAATGTTAAGCTATTAGTAGAAGCAGATTAGTACATTAACAAAATGGCACGATAAAAATGCACGTTCACTGTACAACCAATGGAACAGTCACATCTCTGAAATACGGAATATTTAAACAAAACGCACATATCCAACCATTTTTAGATTATTTTGGTATCGAATAATAAGAAATGTTTATTTAACAAATTAAATGTATTGTATTTTATGTTTATTGGATTATATGAAGAGATACATGCAACTGAATCTTTAAGGCAGAACCGTTAGGCAATCTAGGAAAACCTTATTTAAATTAATTTAAATAAAGATAAAAATATTTATTAATTTAAATGATGTAAAAATGTTTTTTATGCATCTTATTAAAATACATGTATTTTTAGTTTCCTATAAACTATTTAAGTTTTTTTTTTTTTTTTTTTTTCCAATCTATGCTCCTCGAGAGTTGCAAGTTCCTTCTGAAGAACGTATGGTATCCTATTGGATCTTATTAATGTATTTAGCGATAATTTTTATTTATCATAATCAAATTGCACAGTATATCACGCAGGTTTGTTCTGAAATAAATGTCCAATTCAATAAACATCCTAGTCACACCGAAATATAGAAAAAAGATAGACGGTAACAACGAAAGATAGAGAAGTATACATGGTGTTTTTTAAACGTAGTTTACAATAAATTTCTCTTTTTCACAAGTACGTTACTGCAACAGGATTTAGAAAATTGGGCAGATGGGCTGAGAAGTGGCAACAGAAGTTTAACATTGACAAATGCAAAGTACTCTATATGGGTAGTAGTAATCCCAGAGAAACTTACCAACTGTGCGGTATTACACTCAGGGTGGTGAAGAATGAAAAACACCTGGGGGTAATTTGCAGTCAGATAAGAAGTTTTCTGAGAAGCGCTGAGAGGCTGCCAGAGCAGCCCATGGTGTCTTGTTGATGATATACAGGAATTTTTCTAGCAGGGAAAAAGTGGTGTTTATCCCTTTGTATAAGGCAGTGGGCAGGCCATACCTTGAGTACTGCATACAGGTCTGGAGGCATCATTTGAGGAATGATGTAGAGCTGCTGGGATGAGTAGAGAGAAGGACACCGAGATTAGTGAGGGGAACAAAGGGGGGGTTCTCTTACCAAGAAAGGCTTTTAGGCACCTGTGAGGTGATCTGATGGAGGGGTATAAGGCCTTGAATGGTTTGAGCAAGCTCAAATCTGATGGGATTCTTCCTATTTCTCAGATTACTCACTTGAGGAGACATAAATTCAAACTGAGGAAAGACAGTTGTAGAATAGATGTGCGGAAATTTGCCTTTAGCGAGCGGGTGGTTGATTGCTGGAACAAACTTCCATCTGTCGTTGTAGAAGTTGGCAGCTTAAATAAATTCAAGGCAGAACTAGACAAACTTTTGGAGTGAATGGATGGGTGAAGCGGGAAGGGATATATAAAGTCAGATCTTTTTTTCTAAATGAGAAAACAAGTAGAGAACCACTACACTATACTGTAATAGATAATGAGCGAAACTATCTTTGTATATATATATTTTTTTTTTTTTTTTTTTTTTTTTTGGCTGATGCTCTATAAGCTTGCTTTCTTGCATCATATTCCTCTGTTAATGTGTATGCTTTTCTATTAAGGATTTAAAATTATCATAGAATTTCTATGGAAACAGCATTCCTTAAATGAGTTAAAAACCAACAGAAATGTTGTATCACACGTCTAAGGACATAATACCCATTAGCAGTTTTGTGCTTTTATAAATATTCTTTGAGTGGCATAGCGTGTAGGCAACAGCGTTATCCGAAGCTTGGTTCAGTTATGCTTATTTCCGATTTGAAAACATGTACATAATGGAGTCAAACGTTTCATAGAATTTTCTTACCACTTCTTAAGTGACAGCTGTCTTTGCAATATCACCCTCAAAAAAGATCACAAGAATAAGTTCTTGTGATCTTAGTGATCACACTCCGGTCTTTTCCTTCCCACACCTGGTGGAAAAGACCCGAGTTCGAATGCCTTCAATGACGCGAGGAATTTTTATGGGTCTCTTTCAAAAGTGGCTGAGTTAATCGATCTCAGGCGAGGGTACCATGGTATTTTTTCCCCTGGAAACTCAGGTTTTTCTTCCAGCAAACAGCAACACACGCAATATATAGACATATTATATATGGCGCAATATGGTCTAAGTTGCTGATAAAGCCAAATATCCTACAACGACAACAACCCCAGTGATGTTGTTGCCTTTTGGGATAATTTATAAGGGTAATACTGTACCTTTAGAGTCCCAGAAGAATGACTATCATGTTTTGACCAAGTCAAAACATGACCTTGCTAGCAGACAACTGAACCTTGGCTTTTTGAGGTTTGGTGAAGATGGATGTTTTCAGTTTGCTAATGCGTTTTCTTTCTGGACCATAGTAATGTACCAGCATTCATCAATCGTCACAGTTCCCATAAAAAAAAAAAAAAAAAAAAAAATCAGCATTTTCTCTCTCTCTGCAAAGTTCCGATAATTGTACGAACACTCTTTCCTGCACAGATTTTGAGGATGTGTTAACAATCTCGGAGCCTATCATGCTACCCCCCTAGGTTATGTACAGGAACACGTGCATTATGGCGCAAACAGAACCATGGTTAATGTTCTCTTCATTTGCTATAAAATTTATAGACACATGTCTGACTTCAAGGATCAGCTGTTCCACTTTAGCCACATTGGCAGGGTTTGTAGCTGAGATGGGTCTTCCTTCTCCTCGGTTATCGTTGATACTGCTTCGCCCACACCTGAAGTGCCTTTTCCAAATTTTCAGAGTCTCATATGATGGTCAATCCTCTCCATATACAGCTTTCATCTTCTCATGGACGTTTTGCTTCTTTGCCTTGCAAATGAAGAAATTTTATTATGGATCGGACATTAACTTTCTTCAGCATACTACCTCTCGCTGTATTCACGGCTCTAGTTCAGTAACCAATGGATCTTGTACGGGTTTGTTCTTGTAGAGTTTCAGGAGAGTCAGCAACTAAGACCATATTACTCCATACGTACTATCTATAAATTGCGTGTGTTCTATGGTTGGTCGAATTCTGTTTGCTGTTCGAAAAAAACCATGCTACCCTCGCCTGAGGGTAGCATGGTTTTTTTCGAACTCAGGTATTTTCCACCCGGTGTGAGGAGGACGGCAATTCTACCAACTGTGCCACTCACAAGGGCTACTATCTAGAAAAAACAAATAAATATACATCAACTTATGACGCTTAATAGCATATACAGGGTGTTTCAGTTAAACGTTTCAGAACTTCTAAGAGGGGTAGAGTACATCCTGACAACTCGAAATCATATAGCAATGTGGGGTCGGAAATGCTTTCCTGAAGCGGTGTTGTACACAGAAGCACCATAAAGAAAAGAGACCGTAAGTGAGAAATCGTTTTAATAATACATGAAAAGAAGCAAAAGGTACATGGATTAAAGTAAGTGTTCGAAGTTTCTTCCACGGGCTACAATGCACGCCTCACATCTCCGACGCATGGACATCCGAACATTCTGGAATACTCCAGGCGAATTTCGAATTTCTTCGGCAGCTACTGCGATTCTTGCAACCAGCTCCTCAGCATTGTCAACAGGGGTGTCATAAACTAGCGATTTCATATGACCGTGAAAATTCCTTCACAAGGGAAGGAATTTTCAACACGCATAACGACCATATCTGGGCGGTCGAGAACCCGCATGCAATACGACGTCGTGCAGCACAGATTCGATTTTCGGTCAATGTATGGGCCGGTATTATGGGAGATCACCTCATCGGCCCTTACCTGTTACCGTGTAGTCTAACCGGACCTATCTACTTGATCTTTCTGCAGCAAGTATTGCCACAACTTTTGAGAGATGAACAGATTTCTGCATCGACGCAACAGACAATGCGGTTCCAACACGATGGAGCCCCTGCCCATTATAGCGGAGATGTTCGTAACTACCTGGATGTCACATTTGGTCAACAGTGGATCGGACGTGGTGGTCCCGTGCGTTGGCCTGCTCGGTCACCCGACCTACCATGTCTTGATTTTTATTTCTGGGGTCATATGAAATCGCTAGTTTATGACACCCCTGTTGACAATGCTGAGGAGCTGGTTGCAAGAATCGCAGTAGCTGCCGAAGAAATTCGAAATTCGCCTGGAGTATTCCAGAATGTTCGGATGTCCATGCGTCGGAGATGAGAGGCGTGCATTGTAGCCCGTGGAAGAAACTTCGAACACTTACTTTAATCCATGTACCTTTTGCTTCTTTTCATGTATTATTAAAACGATTTCTCACTTACGGTCTCTTTTCTTTATGGTGCTTCTGTGTACAACACCGCTTCAGGAAAGCATTTCCGACCCCACACTGCTATATGATTTCGGGTTGTCAGGATCTACCCTACCCCTCTTAGAAGTTCTGAAACGTTTAACTGAAACACCCTGTATATACCTAATATCAAATTCCTAACTCAAATATTTTAAGGTGAGGGTAAATACATATCGACTGTCCCTCGTAGTGGCTCGCTAACTTTAGAACTAAAAGTGATCCCCGGTTGATCCACGGTCACTATATCGTCTAGAGGGGACTGGAAAGCAACCAAAGGAATTCTTTTCTAGAGGTATCCCGCCATGGAATACATGCATTCCATGAAGTTCTTCATGAAGTATATAATGAATTCCTTACTACACGTGTGAATAACATTTTTTTTTTTTTTAACTTTTGCTGTTTTCATCTTATTAATTAGTCCAAACTAGATTTCGAACAGGCTAAGAATAGAAAACTTGCTTCTTCTCAAATAATAGTCGAACTTTCTGGTCTCTTGCCAAAGCTATTGGCTGCAACTTTTGCCCATCTCTGTTCCCACCTCTGTAAAAACAAAATAGTTCAATTGCCACTTCAGCCAAAGGCAAAGCTGACTTGTTGGCATCCTATTTTTCTTCCAACTCGTGTATTCATGATCTTGGTAAACCACCTTCAACCATTCCCAGTACACTCCATTTAATGCCTCTCGTGGCCTTTCGTCAAAAGGATGTCAGAAGAATTTTGAACAATCTTCATGCTAAGAAAGCTCCAGATAATAATGGTATTTCTCCACTTGTTCTTTAAACCTGTGCTACTAAACTTACTTCTGTTCTGTGTAGCCTTTTTTCACTTTCTTATTCCAAAGGTGTTTTCCTTTCTTCTTGAAAATTTGCTCATATCCAGCCAGTTCCTAAAAAGTGTGACAAATCCCTCCCATCCAATTATCGTTCCACTGCACTGAATTCAAATCTTTCTAAAGTAAAGGAGAAATCAATTAACCCCCAACTCTTAAACTATCTAGAAACCTTCCATCTGATCAACGATCGCGAGTATGAATTCTGTCAGTGTCGATCCACTGGTGATATTCTGACTTTTGTTACCCATTCATGGACAAATTCAATGGAAAAGTTTAGTGAAACTCAAGTAGTTGCTCTTGACATTTTAAAGTGTTTCGATTGTGCATGGCATAAAGGTCTTCTAAATAAGCCAACTGTTGTAAATTTGCCAACTGTTTTTTTTGTAATTGAGCATCCAGTTTTCTCTCGGACCGCTCACTGCAAGTGATGGTAGATGGCTCTCTGTCTTCAAACTTCTCCACTAATGCTGGTATTCCCCCAGGTTCAGTTCTTTCTTTCTTTCTCTCCCTCTTTTCCTCTCTTATATTAATGACCTTCTTCCATTTACCAGAAATTCTATCCATAGTTTTGATTATCATAGTACATTGCATTCCACCTTCCAGTTTGAGAAACCTTGCCCTGCACAAACAGCTTCAACTTCTCGAATATCCACTACCAATTCCTTAAACGTTGATCTCCAGTGGGGTAAAGATAACTCAGTTGATTTCAATCTTTCTAAAACTCAGTCCTGTCTTATATCTCGCAAAAAAGAATTCTTCTGCTCCTATGCTTATCTTTGATGACACTGATTTCTAGGCAAGATCATATATACCTATTGGTGATTACGCTGACTTCTAATCTCTCTTGACATAAGCACATTACAAATATTGCTTCCTCTGCATCTAAAAAACTCAGTTTTTTCTTTTGCACTTGACGTTACTTTTCTTCCAAACAGCTGTTCACTCTACAAATCTCAAATCCGCCCTACCACGGAATATTTTTCTCATATCTGGGGTGGTGCCCCAAAAATCTCTCTCGGGCTTTTAGTAAAAAGAGGGCAGTTAGATTAATTAATGACTCATCTCTAACACAGTCTCATAGACGTTCTGTTTCTGCTGCATGCCTTTTCTATAGATATTTCCATGGGCACTGTTCTTCTGAATTGACTTTTACAATTCCCCCTCTCTTTCTACCAAACCAGTCCAAACACGTGCTACAACCAGTCAACATTCTTTTACTGTCCAACTTCAAAGTCACAGAAGCAAATTTTCTTCTTCCTCATTTATTCATTCAACTTCCGTTTTTTTTTTTTTTTTTTTTTGTCACAAACTTTCTTCATACGTATTTCCTGAAAATTACAATCTATAGAAGTTCAAGTATAATGTCAACAAGTATTTTCTTTAATTTTCTCAATCTTTATCCCATGCACGGTACTAAGTACTATAGGTTCTAATACCACTCTTGTTTGCGGTTTTCATTTAAAAAAAAAAACAAACAAACAAAAAAAAGAGAATCATCTTCGTACGTTCCCCATAATCAAATCTCTGACATCAAAGCAGTAATTAGGAAATCCATAATAAACTGAATTCTAATACATGTGTTGGCTGACTTACTGCTGAAACCCATAATACTTGTAAACAACTGGTAGGCAATGCCGTGACTGCGCGTGAGAATCAAATCAGATGGGAAGAGTTAGAAAGATGATTGAATGTAAATAACTACAAAAAGCTGCAATACTTTTGAGCAACATTACCTGAGCTCGAATCTATTAATCAACTCTAATAGTTTTGACTGTTCTGAATAAATTCTAATTTTAAAATACCCCAGATTTTAAAATATCTGTACAGTTAATCACGCTGTCTGCTATTTCTTCATTTGAGGGGGTGCCTGTCCTACGGACAGACGTTCATAAAAGCACGCAACAGTTTCATATCGATTTATTTCTTAATGTATTACGTGAACAATGTTGCACGAAAAATGCTGCTCGCATGTCTAGCTGAATGAACAGATGTGACGTCACTGAGAAGATGTATATTGTTGTAGATTCTGCCATGTGATTTTCCATATATCCATTACGGATTGAAACTGAGGTTCACCATTACTAATACGCTGGCAACCGCCAAAATCATTCTAGAGGCTCTTCAACACAGGACTGAGTTAGCATTTGTTTACGTGGATATCCAGTCCGCATTTGACTGCACTGATGTTCTTTCTCTCCTTCAGGTGTGTGAGGAAGATCAACCGAGTTGACCGTTGCCGAGTTGACCATCGACAAGTTGTCACGTACCGACTTGAATTCTTGAAGTCGCTTTTAATGACGAGCGTTCTACACCTGACTGAGGATAAGAAATATTTCACAAGGACAGTTAATGTAGGTGTTCCGCAGGCGGTGTTCTTTCTGGGCTAATCTTTACTGCTGAAATCCATCTATTCCTATGCTAGCAAGGGATTTTATTAGCTAAGCTGATGATCTGAGTTTGGAGTCATTTTTGCCTCCAAACTCAGCTTCGAACACCATGTTGCAGATATCCACAACAAGGTTTGCAGATCCAGAATGGTTTGCCTTGCAACACCTTCTTCATGGCACTGAGTATAAAAACACACTTTTATATTCCAAGTAAACGGATGATTACACTAACAGTCAATCGTGAATTAGGTCTTACCAAATACCGAATTTTCAAAATGTTTTTATATTTTCTAATTATCAAAATATATAAACCTCATACAGACCGGATAATGTTCCTGAACTACCGGTAGGTCAATTCTTGGTGTTCCTTTCTCCCTCTTCCCGATATGTTCTATTTCGATCTTTCCTGGGCACTCAAGAAGAATCGGATAGAGTATATAATAAAGAGACAACTTGAAGTGCAGAGGCGTATTCCATCCGTTCTGTAACATTATTGAAAATACACTAGTGCTGAGTTCCTGAGGTCCAGTTTATTAAGTTTTCCTAATGGATTTTATTTATGACCCCAAGTTTTGTGCCCATTTCAGTGTGAAATTTCCACGGTCATTCATTTCTTTCCCACCTCAATGCCGTTTATACATACATCTATCAGATGATTCCTGAGATAGTTTCCAAGTTCTAAAACACAGTATTCGTTCATTCCTCACAGTGATGCCCTTTTGTTATTGTAATCAGGCGAGTCACCCATTTTGGATGCTTTCATGACACTCAATATCTTCTGTTATATAGGGTTTTAGGCCTGATCACAATATTTCAAATGTAGATTCCCCACTGACTTACATAACAGACAATAACCTGTTTTTCCCCTAGAGGAAGAGGTACGGCAGCGCTCTGCTCGCTGCCTAATGAGCCATAATGTGTGTCCTCACAGCGCTCTCCTGAACATTGAGGGTGACTACAGCCCATATGGAATGTTCAGCCGCATCCCTATACAGAAGTCTAATAGAGAATGCTAGGGATGCTTTAGGCAGGCAATCTGCCAGTCACGGCAACCAGGCTCGCATCCCGGAAACCTCGACTATGCTTGTGTCAGCTATTGTACAAGGATTGGAAATGATATTTCCACACTAGCAGTCTTGTTCTAATCGTCAAGAGTCGATATCACACCTCACTTGTACTGCCACCCGCGGAAATCATATGCATAATTTTAACCTCATGAATTCTGGATAATAACTCTAATTTCAGATTGAAACTTATACAGTCTTTCGGGATTATTGGACAGATTAAAACGAATATTTCGCTGACACTTGTAATTAAAAGGTTTTTGATTTATTTACGTTTGTTGCGGTTGTTCCTTAGCTTTTGAGCGTCAGTGTATATTTTCAATTCGCAGTCTTTTCAGTTCATCCTCACGTATTTCATCGTTCTAGATCTGGTGAGAAAATTTTCTTTCTTTACAATTCATATGGTGAAAGGATGAATTAATACTACGCATACTTAAACAACTACACATAATTTAATTTGGTATTCCCTAGTCGTCGCTAAGGAAAGACATTTCAATAAATAATAATAAGAAAAAAAATTACTAAAAGAGCGCATAGAAAACGTGGTGAATCAATTACAACAGGGAACCAACTGTATTAAAGAAAGCGGCATTATGAAGATTACAAAACTCAATTGTTAATAAGAAAACTTGGAAGATGGCGAATCTCCAGTGGCCGGATCTTTGTGAATCACTAATTACTTCGTGTGTGTGTTAGAACAGCACCGCATTAAAATTAGTACCGTTTGAACCCATTTTCTCGAAAATGTGGAAGCAGCTATCGTCATAAAACGGGTTATCCAGTCAAAATGAAACTCCATGTTTAGTAGTTAAAAATGCAAGTTTTAAAGGTACGGGTAAGTCACTATTCTGTTAGAAATGAGACAAGGTCCTCAAAATCGGATCTACATTCATCTATTGATTTTTATTAACGTTTCAATTTCAGATTATTAAGGATTATTAAGAATCGTCCAAGGAAGTCAATAAAATTTAACCCCAGGGGCTCACATCTAGCGAGTATGGGCATGGCACATCCAGGGTCCTGAGCTGGATATCACCATCCGTAGAAGGGAATCAACAAGGAAGAGATTCTTTGGTGATTTCCTTCTACTTCTGACTCTTGTTCTCTCTCTCTCTCTAATTTTTTTTTTTTTTGGCAGGTGCAGCAAAAGCCTCAGGCTTCCTTGCACCATATGGCTAATAATAATAAGCTGAAACATTAGTCAGCTGTCAAACCAGAGTGCCCATAGAGTACTAAGGTTTGCGTGCATATCGCTTTCAGGTGGTCCATGAACAGAAACAACCTGATAAAGTTGTTGTTGTTATTGGGTTTTAGGAGCATTAGCGACTAAGGCCATATTGCTCCGTATATACTGTCAGTAAACTACGTGTATTCTGGGGTCGATTTTCTGTTTTGCTGGACGAAAAACCCGAGTTCGGGGAGAAAAAAATCATGCCACCCTCGCCTGAGACCGACTATCTTAGCCACGTTGTGAAAAAGGCCCATAAAAGTTCCTCACGTCATCGACGGAATTCAAACTCGGGTCTTTCGCACCCGGTGTGGGGAGAACGGCGATTCTACCCACGAGGGCAAAAAACTAGATACCCAATTTCAGAAAAAAAATCTAAAATCTATAAGACTGAAGTATGTTTAAAAGACCTTTATTCCAAATACGATCAAAATCCTTAGAAATGTCAAGAGTAACTACTTGAGTTTCACCAAACTTTTCCATTGAACATGTCCACAGATGTGTAACATAAGCCAATACATCACCAATGGATCGACACCACGAAATCTATTGGCGATTATTGATCAGAGGGATGATTTAGAAACAATTTAGGAGTCTGCAATTAATGGATTTCTCCTTTACTCAGGAAAGAGTAGACGTAAGTGCAGTGGAACCATAGCAGAAAAGCATGCGAGAGTATAGCGAATGTGTAGGTGGGATTATGAATCTACCTGACCGTCCTCATCTGGACACATCCCAGTGGAGTGAACGGTATTCTATGGCAGGGAGAATTTGAGATTTGCATGAGTAGCTGTTAAAAAAAAGTAACGCAAAGAAAAAAGTGGTATACTTATGGCAAGAGAAGTCAGACATCAAGGTTATCCTTAGTAAAGATCAGCACGGGAAGAGCAGTCTCTTTATGAGAAATAAGAGAGGACCGGGTTTCAGAATAAAGTTAACTAGGTTTTCTTCTCCCCGCTCGAGGATTACCTTAAAATAAGCATTTAATTAGGACACTTTGTTCATATAAACCCTCTTAAAAAAAAAAAAAAAAAGAAGGAACTCTAATGAACTGAAACTGGTTAATGGGGTAGGCCAAGGAATCGTTCCTCCTCCTCCACCGCTATCCAACGTTACCGAAATGTGGGAAGGTGAGCCATCTTCTTAAAATGATGTTCTCAAGGCTGCGAATAAATCATGATTTTTAAGGATGTTTAATATATACAGTCATTAGCCTAAAAAAAAAAAAAAAGTTCAGTATCTAGTAGGACTACCTTTTTCCCAAATTACAGTCTGTATACATCACGGCATGGATTCCACTAGGTGTCTGAGGGAGTCTAGATTTCACCATTCTCTATCAGGATATTTTTCAGATGCTGCACTGTTGTTTGTAGAGAAGTGAGAAGGCGGAAACTGCCCTTTCCAACATATCCCAGACATTCTCAGTTGGATTCGGATCTGGAGTATTAGGCAGCCAGAGTAGACCTTGTAAATCTTGAGAACGTTCCAAGAACCATTCGGATACAATTTTTGTACCTTGGACAGTTGCGTTGTTGTCTTCAAATAATCCATAACAACATGGGTAAAAATGAAGCATTACAGGGTGAAGTTTGTCCGATACAACAGAAAGCTTCATTGGAGGTAACAAGATCTTCTAAAGGTACGAGCGGATCATATAGAACATATTGGCAGCTCATATCGTTATCCAACAGATCATATACAATTATCAACAGGTCCAACAGATCATATCCCATACCACGATACCACCTCTAGTCGCTTGAGCATTGGACACGAGACAGTGTGGATATATGGATATATGACTTTATGACGTTCATGCCATACTTTCACCCTATTAGTGATGAAAAAAGTACAAATCGAGACTCGTCAGACCACTTTATCTTTTTGTACTGTTTTATAGTCCAGTCTTGGCATTGGTATCACCCCAGTCGAACCTTTCAATTTTTTACAGAAATAAGTGGATTTCGTATAGGCACACGACTACCACATCCAAGTTTTCAACTCCCGATACATATTTCGGTTGGAAATGCGCACTGGACCTACTACTCAGGAGCTTCTCTTCATGCTAAGAAAGCTCCAGGTCCTGATTGTATTTCTCCACTTGTTCTCAAAACCTGTGCTCCTGAACTTACTCCTGTTCTTTCCCGGCTTTTTTCACTTATTCCAAAGGTGTTTTTCCTTCTGTTTGGAAACTTGCTCATATCCAGCCAGTTCTTAAAAAGGGTGACAAATCCCTCCCATCCAGTTATCGTCCCATTTCAATTCCTTCTACTCTTTCTAAAGTAATGAAAAAATCAGTTAACCGCCAATTCTAAAACTACCTAGAAACCTTCTGTGTGATCAATGATCGCCACTATGGATTCCGCCAGTGTCGATCCACTGTTAATATTCTGGCTTCTGTTACCCATTTATGGACAAATTCAATGGAAAAGTTCGGGGAAACACAAGCAGTTCCTCTTGACATTTATATTTCGGTTGGAAATGCGCACTGGACCTACTACTCAGGAGCTTCTATAATGGACTTTTAAAGCGAGTTGTGCAACTTCAACGCAAAATTCGCTTTAAATTCCTGCAGTCTTGTTCTTGGAGTACCGACTCTCTGCCGCATTTCTTCCCTTTAGAGGAGTATTCTCCTTTTCTCTTCCACTCATTGTATACTTTTCAGATGTCTGCTTTTGACACACCAGCGACTTCCTTTGCTTTCTGAATTGTGGCTCCTGCTAAACGTGCTCCAACAGTAATACCTTTCTGAAAATTGGAAAGATCACCTGTCTTTCCCATGACTGGACCGAGTAAGAAGCTCCAGGAAAGAATATAATATTTATCTGACTACAGAACTTGTGATCATGCTAACAACTTACATTTACATACTGTACCTTTAATTATCTGTCGATGATAATTACACAAAAGGTTTCTAATTTTTTGACCAGTGAGCGTATTTTAATCTTAAAACTTCTCACGCCCACCTCAAATTTCTTCGCTGCTCTACAAAATCAGGCTGAATCTATACTGATAAGAAGTAAAAACGAGAAATTCTTTTAGCTGAAAAAATCGTCAACGATATGGAACGCGGTTTCATGTTTCACAGTGGACTCTTCAAATCACCAGATTTGTCTTTTCAAATCAAGGAAATGGAATTGCTTTTACAGACATGTATCACAGTTTACAGAAGTTTATTGCAAGTATTCTATTTCCAGGAAGCATATAGATAAACTTTTCTGTCAACCAAGAAGTTGAACGCTATGCATCTGAGTGCATTTAATAAAATACTATTTCCTAGTTTATTTATAATCTTTGTAGAATCTATATCACTAGTTCGGATAAGCTTTACAAATACCCACCTCATGGGTTGCACAGTTGGTAGAATCTCCTTCCTCCCCACACCGGGTGGAAAAGACCCGAGTTCGAGTTATGTCGATGACGTGAGGAATTTTTATTGGCCTTTTTTCACAACGTGGCTGAGTTAGTTGGTCTCAGGCGAGGGTGGCCTGGTTTTTTCTCCCGGAAACTAGGATTTTTCGTCAAGCAAACAGAAAATCGAATACAGAACACACGCAATTTACAGATAGTATACACGAAGCAATATGACCTTAGTCGCTAATGCTCCTAAAACCCTATAACAACAAATACCCGGTTACAGTGAGATATACAAGATAATGGACGAAATAAGATAAACCGGTAAAATTTAATTCTTATAATCCTCAAAATAATTATTCTAAATAATTTTTAAGGAATTATTACGTAAGCAAAAGATATAAATAAAATAAGCAGACGAAATGGAATCTACAATTTATTGTTATGAGCTTTCTAGATCGTTTGGCGAGATGAAAGAAAATATTTCTATTTTTAAACTCACCGCATATGAGATATTTCGTAGGTGGGGATGTTCACTAATTAAAAAGAGTTCCATAATATATTAAAAGGCATTGCAGGATGCAGTTAAGTTCCACAAATAAGGTGTGGCATTTATACTTGATTACAAGTTCAGGAATGATTTATTCAACCAGTGCCAGCCGATCGACAGCCAAGTCTGCTTTTAGAGAAACCACGGGTCATTACATCTGGCAAATGAAACCCCGGTATTAACAGGAAAACGAATTGCGTGCGTCTCTCAGTGTGTAGAACTTCAACAACTATGCCGACGTTAAAGGGAAACAAAAGTTCTAACCTTTTAAAGTTACACGAAAATGGCCTTAGGTTTATATTCGCCATCATAATGCGTTATTTTCCACATTCTCAAATTAGGACAACCTGCCGTTAAAGTAAGAAATTTGTGCTCGCAGATCAATTTAATTATAGCTAATGGTTAAAGTAAACTATTACGGGTTATAATTCCAAAATTTTCCATTTAATCGCCCACGCTTAAAGCGAACTGTAGAAAATTAATATAATTATCAGACTGCTTATCTTCTATCAGGAACAAAGTTTACACGATGTAATAAATTATTTACTTGTATACACTACCGTACCAAAAATAACGAAACGCTATTAGTCTAAATCTCTTAAGACGCGAGGTACTATTTCAACGCAGGCTGTTAATAAATTGAAATAGCTCTATAAAATAACGCTACTGAGTTAGATTTTATCAAGTGATTTATTGAGATTGTGAGAAGAATAGGAGCAACAGACGAACCTGATAGAATATAGCAAAGAGATTTTTTAGCCAGAGGAAATCAAAAAAGAGGAGGTTCCAGATTAGGAAGTCTCTGACACTGAATGCCAGAGCAGACATATGCATAAGTACCACCTTTAAAGTGAAATGTATCCTAGAGCGAATAAGCAAGGCAAATGAGAAAGTTGCTGTTCAGGTATCCGATAACAGATTCTGTCAAAAAAGAAAGTGGGTCTTGGCAGCTTGTCAAAAAACATGGACATCACTGAGATTGGAACTGAGACCACATACAAGTATATTTGTGGTTGTTGTAGGGTTTTAGGAGCATCAGCGACTAAGGCCATATTGCTCCATGTATTTTGTCTGTAAACTGCGTGTGTTCTGAAGTCGATTTTGTTTTCTGTACGAAACACCCGAGTTTCCGGGAGAAAAAACATGCTACCTTCGCCTGAGACTAACTCAGCCACATTGTGAATAAGACCAATAAAAATTGCTCTCTTCATCGACGGGACTCGATCTCAAGTCTTTTCGCCCGGTGTGGGGAGGACGGCGATCCTGCCAACTGTGCTATCCACGTGGGCGTATATTCGTGGCTCTGGTGAAATGAATGAGGAAGACTTTCAGAGATTTAGATGTCTTCAAAGATGCTCCAGAAACTGGAGTTTTTTTGTCCAGCAAAATAGACAAATCGACCAAAGATCACATGCAATTGACAGATATAAGACACATAGCACGGCATGTGAATTTAAATATTCGGGTGGCCTAATATAATAGTTTTTGTTTTGTTTTTTTATTCTTAAAAAATAAGTTTCTTTGACAATCCATGATGCATGAAGTATAAAAGATAAAAATATAAATAAAAAAAAAATAATAACACACAGAGAGAGCAATAACCAGCTTTTTGACATAATGTGGACTCAGCAATACCACGTTATGTCAAGGAGTTGTCTTGTTAGTCGAACTCCCTTCAGTAACTGGCTGATTGGGATACCTCCTAGAGAGAGTTTACCCATGGGTGTTCGGTCCTGTGGACAATCTAGCCGTCGACACGCGAAAACCCTTTTAAAGCGGTAACGTTGAAATGTAATGACTACTGGAACTCACAGTGATACCCATCATAATCTACAAAGACATGACTCATACTACATGATAGAAGAGAGGGGGTGACTTGACTGAGCTTTGCTCTAGAAACTAAACATGGGTTTCACTGCTTAAAGCCTTCAATGATCAAACTGTGTACGGCGATGTGTCAGAGTTATTCAAAGTGGTGGTACTGTTGCACTGGGTGATGAGAACCACCTACTATCTAGTACAGCCTGGGGACACAAATAGTCAGCCATTCCTTCGTATAACGTGAATGCCAAAATTCGATTCCTGCTTACTTTGGTTCAACACTTTGGTAATCACCCTCAGGTATAATAGGTGCAGTGTTTCTGACCTTGCACATGGGAGGTACGCTTAGGGTTATTAACAGTATTACCATCGTTAAAGTACAGGCAGAAGTATGTTTCTCACAGAATGACTGGACTCTGCCGAAATTTTAACCAACAAATTCATTTTATAGTTCCAGCAGCGTTTTAAATTCCAGCCCTTGCTGTCATATCTGGAAGAATGTCTGCCATAAGCTTTAAGGACATTTCTCTTATAGTGAATACTATAAGAGAAATGGTATCCATGTCCTCATATGTCAGTGTTAACAGAAAGGACATATGTTAGCAGATTACAGTTAGGGAAAGCAGGCTGACAATATATTCTGACTTTGAAAAGACAGATCATTGGACGCGCTTGAGGGAAGCATAAGTCCACAATATATCAGCTAAGAGAAATGAATGGAAGGAGATTTGGTCTATCTAAACACTGAGTGGCCACTATATTAGGTACATCTGTGTAATACCGATGCTTTCCCTTTAGCATTCAGAACAGCCTGGATTTATCATGGCATTGACACGATGTGTCGAAAGAGTGCCACAAGGATATTGATTCATATTGAGTTCCCACAACTTTTGCAAATTGGAAGTTGTCGATTTCTACTCCAAAGAGCTCGTTTCCTCTCGTCCCGCAAGTGCTACATTAGACTGAGATCCGAGGACCACGGAGGCCATCGCAGCAGGCCGAATTCACTCCCATATTCTTGGAACCAGTTTTGTACAATTTTGGTCTTATAACATGGCACACTAAAATAAATAAATAAATAAATAAATTCTCTGTTTATACTCCGGGACGACCAAACGGTCAGAGGAGTTCACAAGATAGAGAGAATACAAGAAACAGCACCATATTCAGCAGTCACGGGCTTGAACCCCGGTCACTCAAGGCACGTGTACTTATGCACCCGCGCGCCTGACCACTAGGCTACGGTAGCCTTATTCTATTGGAAGAATTCGTTCGCTGGACGGAAACAATTTAAATAACCTATGGTATCAAAATGTTGCTACACTAGTTAAGGCAGCGAATATGCACTACAACGACCCTTCCAGCCTACATTGTTAACACCTGGCAGGATTAGACTATGGCGAAAACTGTTCTGGCCATGGTTTCTGCTTTGACAGCTCATTAGCAAGAAACATCTGGAACAAGGATTCTTCAGATCAGGCAATGCTTTTCCAATCCCCTGCTGTCCAGCGTTGGTGTTTCTGCTCCCACTCTTACCTCACCTTCTTGCTTTTTTTTCTCTAACAGAACGGAACCTGGTTCAATCGAGGGGTGCAATACCTCATCCGTGACAAGCAAATTGTGTGTCCTGAAGTGCCTCTTTGGTTGCCATTATTGTACCGGGTTATTACTGACTGACTGCAGTCTTTCTGTTACCTTGCAGAAATCTTTCAGCCTCCTTTGGCCTGGCTTATCAACAAGCTCAGCGGATATAGAATCATCATTGGCTAAATGTCATTTGGTTATTTGACCGTTGATACACCTGAGACAGTCGTGCACGAAAACCCTACCAGGGTTGCAGTTTCCACTATACTCTATTAGCACATCCGGATCCGATTATCATGTCATGCCATATTCAAAGTCACTTAAATCTTTTGTCTTGCTCAATCACGCACTGAATTGCCCACATGCAGCATCACTACCTATCTGCCCTTCTTTATATCGCAAAGTAGAAAAAAGTAGGCGTACGTAATAAATTTATGGCAACTCAGTGTAAGTGCTAGAACTGTTCGCCCACGATAAATCTAATGAAGGTAACTTCTGATGAAAAACGAGCATGAAGCTCACTTGCTTTATAAAATATTATTTTACTGTTTCACTTAAATAATATTTTTAAGCTACATCTTGTTTCTTCAAGACGAAGAGAATGCGGGTAACTGAGGATTCCTCACTACAGTAAAATTAGTTCTGAGAGAAACACTGCTCGCATCCCGCAAATTATTAGCAAATTTTGCCTAACCAACCCGAAAATAATAATCAGTGACAATTCGTTATTCTAAAGAGATTTATTAGTTCAAAAATATGATGGAAGTACTGATTTTTAATGCTTAATGTTGACAGTTCCTGGAGAACAGGAACGACTGCACTGAATATTAGCGTGTTCTTAAGCATAGCCACATACATCAGAAAAAGAACGAGTTAATGCTATTTAATAAAAGAGGGTTTATCAACTGCTCTTCCTCGCGAATAGTAAGTCGTTATAATTACTCTCCTCCCCACACCAGGCGGAAAAGGCCACAGTTCGAATACCGTAAATCCGACCAGAGAACACAAGCAATTTATGGATATAATGCAAATTGACAGATTAGATAGCTCTAAGGGTGGCTCTTGCCTATTTTTTTAGGAGGAGAGTTGAGATCAGGCAGTTGATCTCAACCCAATTTTAAGGAAAGAAACCAATGCAGAAAATGACCACAAATTAAACAGATTCATAATTATAAAACTTAAAAGACTTGCATCACATGAATACTGATGTCTATCCTACTTAATGCGTCCAGTTCATAAGCTGCTGGACAAAGTCCTGGGTCTGCTGACCACTTTTTTCCAACTTCCCACAAAATTCAAAACCGCATCTTTGAATTAAAACTGTACTAAATATCTTGTACATCATCTTCGCTACTAATTCGGTACTCCCCACCTGCCATGACATGTGGACATTACATGTTCATAATCTTACTGCAGCCTCTTACAGTGCAGAAGTTTAGTAAATCTCGGAACTTTCCAAAATCCCTCGCAATATTATCCTCCGTGGCTGGATGCATTTAGTAGCCACCCATTTGTAAAAATTCTGATTTCAGAATTTCATTCCTAATATACAAACAAGAACTACAATTCGGGGTTGGTCATAATGCTTTGTCTAGATAGTGTAGATCTAAACGGACTAAAATCCATGAAATAAAATTACACTTTTCATTGAGTTAAAGAAATAAGCTGTTTCTATTTCTCCTATGAGGTTAGTGAGATGAAATAAAACAAAGCAAAGAGAATACTATCTGTAATGGCAATTCTGTGGTCCAAAGAGAGTAACGGGAAACTCTTGAATAAAGATCCCTTTGGGAAGGGGAGGGAATCTTGTAATGAACTGTTTCGCCGATAAAACAAATAGATAAGAAAAAAAAATTTCCAACTCTATGTTATAGACTAATTTTTATTGGTTTACGATCTTTGAATCATCACTGTTCGAATTCAGACCATAGTTGGGCTGCCCACCATGTCATATTGCATAACACTCGATCTCAATTATTTTTATTGTGCCATGGACTTATCCACTGAGTCTCTGATACGATCAGAAGGCAAAACGTATGCAATGTCTGCTTTGGTTATGTATTAAAGAAATACTGTGTTTTGTGTGGGATCTTTACTTTCTCTATTTTCTTTTCTTTGTTGTTTACGATGACAAAAATTATATTAAGAAAGTTCAATTTTTGCCTGAGGGTTTACAGTTAATTGTATAGCCAAACGTCTTACTTTTTCGAGTAGAAAGATGTGAAAGCAAATTAAGTTGGCAAGTGTGAATTTATCTGATAATAACCAGAGGAAAGTCTCTCACGCCCCAAGCAGTAGTTGCGCAATATCAGAGACTACGTGACTTCGTCCTACTATCTACGACGCATAGCCTCAGTCTAAAGAACAACGAAGCACAAGGTTGACAGAAAATCGTACGTGCTTTGTGACAACCTCAGAGACACGTAACTGCGGCGTATTTAATTTGAAGCGGTGAAGAGCACAGCGGAGACTTTTTCTGTCATCACCACACTCTTGCATTTTGCTTCTCTTCCTTGACAGAGAATAATAATTTGCAAATTAAATGACAGCTAATCGACAAACTGTAGTTTTAAAGCGAACAACAATGAATTCAACTGGCAAGCTGTTTGAAAGACAGTTTTTGGTTGGTAAACAAATCAGCACCATTTGGAACGAATTCTTAAAATGTGCATGAAATTCAATCCCAGTTTAATTTAAAAGAATACGTAACGACGTGTCCCAGAAACACCAGTCCTATCTCACATCTAACATACATTAATCTACATTACTTTGAGTGGGCCAGAAAGTCAGAATGTCTTATGATGGGGGATTTTAACTTCCCAGATATTGACTGGGACTAGTGGTTGGCCACTCGCACACTAGCAATACTTTTGTGGATTTATTGGATGACTGTTTTCTACAGCAGTATGTTCGAGAGGCAACCAGAGGGATTAATACTCTTGATCTGATTATCAGCAATGATTATTCGTACATTAAGAATTTGTAGATAAAGGAATCACTAGATGGCGGTGATCAGTGTACTGATGTGGGATTAAAGATATCGCTACCATCAGAGATAAAGGGAAGGGTTTTTGCTTTTGTAAAGGTGACTACAGTGGTCTCAGCCATTTTTTTAATTCTATACAGTGGGACCAACAGATGATGTTATCAACAGCAAATTCTAAATGGGAAGCATTCAAGGAATTAAACTTGGAACTTACTAGACTTTTCATGCCTACTAAGAAATACTGTTCAAGGTTTAGGCCTAAGTGGATGTCAGATGAACTGTACACTCGTGGCAGAGAAGAAACATGCATGGATTCATATAAATTAATAAATTATAGGGCAGCACAGAAGTCTATGGTAGATATAAGCTAGTCTGTAATCATCTCACAAAGGAGGTTAGGCAAGCAAAGGAAGATTACGAGAAATCTTTGGCAAGGAATGCAAAGAAAAACGTCAAAGATTTCTTTACTTATATAAACTCTAGAAGGAAGGAGATGAATCAGGTAGCTCCACATGATATCGATGGTTCGACGGTTGATGATCATGATCAGAGAGCTGACAAACTGAACGAGTATTTTTCATCTTTTTTTTTTTTTTTTATGAAAAACCCAAACAAAAAAGGTATTAGAACCTATACTACTTAGTACCGTGCATGGGTTGAAGGTTGAAAAGACGAAAGAAGATATTTGTTGACATCAGACTTAAACTATTGTAGACTGTAATTTTCCAGAAATACGTGTGAAGGACGGTTGTTCCAGAAAACGGCAGTTGAATGAATAAACGAGGAAGATGAAAAGTTGGTTCTGTGAATTTGAAGTTGGAGAGTAAATGGATGTTGGCTGGTGGTGGAACGTGTTCGAACTGTTTCGAATGAGAGAAGCCAATTCAGAAGAACAGTGCCCATGGAAGTATCTATAGAAAAGGCATGCAGCAGAAACAGTACGTCTATGAGACAGAGAGTGGAGAGACTCTGTTAGAGATGAATCATTAATTAACCTAATTGCCCTCTTTTAATGGAATCTAGAAGCCTGAGATAGGTTTTGGGGCACTGCCCCAGATGTGGGAAAATATTCCATGGTAGGGCGGATTTGCGATTTGTACAGAGTGAACAGCTGCTTGGAAGAAAAGTAACGCTGAGGGCGGAAGAGAAAACCAAGTTTTTTAGATGAAGAGGAAGGAATATTTGTAATGTGCTTGTGCCAAGAGAGATTAGAAGTCAGGGTAATTCCGAAAAGAGATATATCATCATCTTGCCTAGAAATCGGAGTGTCACCAAAGACAAGCATAGGAGCAGAAGAATCCTTTTTTTCGAGAGATATAAGACCGGACTGAGTTTTAGAAGGACTGAAATCAACTAAGTTGTCTTTGTCCCACTGGAGAGGCATTTAAGGAATTGGTAGCAGCTATTCGAGACGTTGAAGCCGATTGAACAGGGTGGGGTTTCTCAAACTGGAAAGTGGAATGCAATGTGCTATGATCAGCAAAACTATGGATAGGATTTCCGGTCAATGGAAGAAGGTCATTAATATACAAGAAGAAGAGTGGGTTCAAGAACCGAACCTTGGGGGACACCAGCATTAGTGGAGAAGTTACAAGACACAGAGCCATCTATCATCACATTCAGTGAGCGGTCAGAGAGAAAAATGGATAACCAATTACAAAAAACAGTTGACAAACCATAAGATGGAAGCTTGTTAGGAAAACCTTTATGCCAAACACGATCAAAAACCTTTGAGATGTCAAGAGCAACTGCTTGTGTTTCACCGAACTTTTCAACTAAATTTGTCCATAAATGGGTAACATAAGCCAGAATATCAACAGTGGATCGACACTGACGGAATCTATACTGACGATAGTTGATCAGACGGAAGGGTTCTAGATAGTTTAAGAGTTGACGGTTAATTGATTTCTCCATTACTTTAGAAAAAGTAGAAGGAATTTCAATGGGAGGATAATTGGATAGGAGGTATTTGTTCCCCTTTTTAGGAACTGGCTGGATATGAACAAATTTCCAAGCAGAAGGAAAAACACCTTTGGAATAAGAAAGTGAAAAAAAAGGCGGCAAAGAACAGGAGTAAGTTCAGGAGCACAGGTTTTGAGAACAAGTGGAGAAATGCCATCTGGACCTGGAACTTTCTTAGCATCAAGATTCGTCAAAATCCTTCTAACATCCTTTTGACAGAAGACCACAGGAGGAATTGAATGGAGCGTGCTGGGAATGGCAGACTGTAGAAATGGACATCATTGAGATTGGAACTGAGACCACGTATATTTGTGAAATGAGCTAGGAAGTGTTTAGGAGGTTTAGTTCTTTTCGCATATAAGTTTGCATCTATATTCACACATGCGGAATTTCGTAGGGATGTGGAGGACAGAAGCTTATTAAACTCTAACAGGGAGCTAAATGATTTTGTAATAACTGATAACAAAGTGGAGGAGAAATTGTTGAAGTTAAACATGAGACAGGCACCTTAAATTTGAAAATGTCTGCAATTCTGCCCAGACACGATAGAAGGAAGTATATGATGAGAGCCTTGTCAATCAATTCGGCCCTGGAGGGAATGTGCAAGGCTCAAGGGGTAGAATTTTTTCAGCGTGGTCTGTGCTTGTTAACAGGAGAGACTGCTTCTACAGGGATGGGATATACTTAAATAGAAAGGGTGCAAGAATATTTGCTGATGCTATCGAGGCAGTGTTAGGTGGGTCGGAAAACTGCTAGCATGGGAGGGGTTCACAGACTAAAAGTTTAAAAGTAGCTGCAGGCAGAGGTGAAGGTGATTCTTGCACTACTTCTATTAGAATAAGCAGCAGCCTGGAGCGAGGGGAGCTGGGGGTTTCAGGGACTGATGGCAGTCATCGTGAAACAGGTGGATATATGGGGTAACTTAGAATAAGAATATGTGCATGTATACATGCACGTATGTATAGATGCAAGTATACATGCACCAATTCTAGAAGTATAGTAAATAAATTTGATGAATTTGAAGTGTTGGTCAAGACATCAAAGGCGGATATTGTTGGGATATCAGAGATGTGGTGTCACACAGATATAAGGAATGCAGGAATTGGAATTTGGGGAGTACAATGTGTACAGAAAGGATAGACAGGATAGGAAGGGAGAAGGTGTTATGCTGTTAATTAAGAAAAACAAAAAAATCAAAAGAAATGCATCCAGTTGATACAGATGAACAGTGCACTGTTGAGTCAGTTTGGTGTGATATAAGCACTGAGAAAGCAAAAATAAGAGTAGGAGTGTGTTATAGGCCTAATGACTCGAATGAGTACAATGAACAACTGTACAGAGAAATAGAGTTGTCTGGTAAATCGAAATGTCTTATTTTGGGGGATTTTAACTTCCCAGATATTGACTGGAACTTGTTAAACATAAGAAAGGCAACTGGGGTGAATGGGATCTATCCAGTTCTATTAGAGGCGGAAAAGGAAGTAAACAAACCCTTAGCCATAATTATGAGAGCATCTTTGGACTCAAGGGAGGTCCCCACGGACAGGAAATGTGCAAATGTATCCCCAATTCACAAAGGGGGATCGAAGGGTGAAACGAGTAATTACATACCAGTTAGTTTAACTTCTGTTCCGGGTAAAATAATGGAGTCACTGGAGTTAAAGATGCATTGCAGGATCATCTAGACAAGACTGCAGCAATAATTCAGACACAGCATAGGTTTGTTAAGCGAAAGTCTTGTCTGACAAATTTGATAGGCTGTTATGACGTGGTTACAAAAGAACTGGATGCAAAAAATAATTTCGATATCATATACTTGGATTTCAGGAAAGCTTTTGATTTTGTTGCGCATGAAAGACTACTGTACAAATTGGAGCAGAATAGTTGTTGTTTGTTTGTTATTTGGTTTTTAGGAGCATTATGCAGAATAGTATTAAGGGTAAGTTGCTACAATGGATAAAAGTATGGTTGAGTGGGAGAAGACAGAGGGTGGTAATCAATGAGTGCTGCTCTTCATGGACTAATGTTATTAGTGGAGTCCCACAGGGTTCGGTGTTGGGTCCACTGTTGTTTTGTATATTTATCAATGATATTGATGAAGGTATATCAGGCTTAGTGTCGAAGTTTGTCATTAACAACCCTGCCAACAAAGGTTGGCAGGGTTGTTAATGACAGTAATGGCAGTGTGCTACTACAACAGAATCTAGAAAATTTGGGCAGATGGGCTGAGAAGTGGAAACTGAAGATTAACCTTGACTAATGCAAAGTACTGCATATGGATAGAAGTAACCCCAGAGAAACGTACCAAATGTGTGGTACTAAATGTAAGGTGGTAGAAAATGAAAAAGACCTGGGAGTAATTGTGCAGTCAGATATCAAGTTTTCGGAGCAATGCAGACAGGCTGCCAGTAAAGGTCATGGGGTTTTTGTCAATGATATGTAGTAATTTGCTAGCAGGGAAAAGGAGGTGATTGTCTCTCTGTATAAGGCAATGGTCAGGCCACGCCTTGAGTACTGCGTACAGGTCTGGAGACCTCATTTTAGGAAGGATGTAGATTTGCTTGAACGTGGACAGAGAAAGGCAACAAGACTGGTGAGGGGAATGAAGGGATCCTCTTACCAAGAGAGGCTTAAGTTCTGAAAATTCAATGGCTGGAGACTAGGCACCTGTGCGGTGATCTGATTGAGGTGTATAAGGCCTTGAATGGGTTGAGAACGCTGAATTCTGAAGGGATTCTTCGACTTGTTCAGATTACGAACCTAAGGGGGCATAAATTCAAATTAAGGAAAGTCAGATGTAGAATAGAAGTGCGGAAATTTGCCTTTAGCTAGCGGGTGGTTAATTGCTGGAACAAACTTCCATCTGTTGTTGTGGACGTTGATAGGTTAAATAAATTTAAGGAGGAACTGGACAAACATTTAGAGGGAATGGTTGTGTGAATTTCTTTTTTTTTTTTTTTTTTTTTGCTGATGCTGCATAAGCTCATACACTTGCTTTCTTGCATCACATGCCACTACTACTAGTACTACTACCTGGGATCTATCCAGTTATATTAAAGGAGGCGGCAGAGGAAGTAAGCAAACCCTTAGCCATAACTGTGAGAGTATCCTTGGACTCAGGGGATGCACGGACTCAAGATGTGCAAATGTATTCGCAATTCACAAAAGGGGATCAAAGGGTGACACGAATAATTACCGACCTGTTTAACTTCTGTCCCGGGAAAATAATGGAGTCACTGGCTAAAGAAGCATTGCAGTATCATATAGACAAGTCTCTAGTAATAAATCAGACACAGCATGGGTTTGTTAAGGGGAAGTCTTGTCTGACCAGTCTGACTGGATACTATGATGTGGTCATAAAAGAACTGGATGCAAAAAAATAATTTTGATATCATACACATACTTGGATTTTAGGAAAGCTAATGATATGTTGCGCATGGAAGACTATGATACAAATTGGAACAGTATGGCATTAAGGGCAAGTTGCTACAATGGGTAAAAGGGTGGTTGAGCGGCAGAAGTCAGAGAGTGGTAATCAATGGCACTGCCATTCGTGGACTAATGTTATTAGTGGATTCCCCCAGGGTTCAGTGTTGGGCCCATTGTTTTGTATATTAATCAATGATATTGATGAAGGTATATCAGGCTTAATGTTCAAGTTTGCAATGATACAAAGGTTGGCAAGGTTGTTAATGACAATAATGGCAGTATGCTACTGAAACAGGATCTATAAAAGTTGGGCAGATGGGCTGAGAAGTGGCGACTGAAGGTTGAAATTGACAAATGCAAAGTATTCTATACGGGTAGCAGTAACCCCAGAGAAACGTACCATCTGTGTGAAACTACACTTAAGGTGGTAGAGAACGAAAAAGACCTGGGGCTAATTGTGCAGTCAGATATGAAGTTTTCTGAGTAGTGCAGACAGGCTGCCAGAGCAGGTCAAGGGGTCTTGTCAATGATATATACAGGAATTTTGTAGTAAGGAAAATGATGTGATTATCCCCTTGTATAATTCATTGGTGAAGTCATGCCTTGAGTACTGCGTATAGGTCTGGTGGTCTCATTTGAGGAAGGATGTACAGTTGGTAGAACGAGTACAGAGAAGGACAACAAGATTGGTGAGGGGGACGAAGGGGTGCTCTTAACAAGAAAGGCTTAAGTTATGCAAGTTTAAGCGTCTGAGACTAGGCACCTGTGAGGTGATCTGATCATGGTGTATAAGGCCTTGAATGGTTTGAGCGGGCTCAATGCTGATGGGATTCTTCCTTTTGCCCAGATTATTAACCTGAGGGGGACAAAATCAAATCGAGGAGAGACAGTTGTAGAATAGATGTGCGGAAATTTGGCTTTACCCAGCGGGTAGTTGATTGTTGGAACAAACTTCCATCTGTTATTGTGGAAGCTGATAACTTAAATAAACTGAAGGAAGAACTGGACAAACGTTTAGAGCGAATGGATGGGTGAAGTGGGATTTTTTTTTTTTTTTTTTTTTTTTGGCTGATGCTGTATGAGTTGCCTTTCTTGCATCATATTCCTCTACCAATGCTATTTTGCAAAAATATTCAAAATGAAAAATTGATCATCCCAATAACATCATACAATGGGTGGTGTTATTAGGGTTTGATTGCAGAACATTAGCTATTCATTAAACTCCTTACCAAATACTCATTACCAAGCTGGAAGGATGAACTCCTTTGGAGTACCAACATAAAAGGTCACAATTACAATAAGACAGCAACAATCCAATAAGTAATTCAGAACTGGACTCAGAACTTAACGGCATGTTGAACATCAGAAATTAACGGCATGTACATCACTGTGCTTCTGTGGTCGACGCTATCCAGTTATGGATATCGATGAAAACAAGTGCAATACATCACTTCCATTATAATCAAACATTTATACTAAAAAGGATTTAGCGCTAAAAGCCTCAGACTACAGAAAATTCACTAATCGAACAAGTTATTGCATAGAATCATTTCAGTTCGTAGTAAACCACCGAAGTAGGTGAAATGGCATGGGTTCTGTTATATCTCATATTGTGAATGCCTTCACAACGAGTTGCCCTGATACTGAACTACCTTGAATAAGCAACGCTTCGACAGTGGATTCTCGAATAAGCAACGCTTCGACAGTGAATTCTTGAATAGGCAACACTTCGCCAGTGGATTCTCGGCGGATACAACTCCTGGGGTGGTAGTATCCCGGGCGTTGTATCCGAGAATAAGTAACATTAGTCTTCTCCATTGCGAAGCGTATTGGTATTGAACTATCTCGAATAAGCAACGCTTCGCAATGGAGAAGACTAATGTTACTTATTCTCGGCGTATACTACCACCTAGGGGTGGTGGGGAGGTGTTATCTGTCGAGAATCCATTGGCGAAGTGTTGCCTAGTGAGAATCCACGAGACTCGAACTCAGGTCTTTTCCAACCGGTGTGGGAGAACGGCGATCCTACTAACTGTTCTACCCACGAGGGCTGGAATGAAGTATTTTATTTACGAACAAGGCTCCACGATATATTCCGAGGACAGCGAGAAGGGGTAGCAGACTAAAAAGATCCAAGTGGTCAGTACCAATTAGATTAAGCGGCTGCGAAATTTTCAAAATTTTCATCTTTACAATGCCATCAATTCCAACGCTTATTTTTTTTAGAGTATTCGCTTCTTATCTCTATAAAAAAGATATTGTTCAGCCAACGCATCTGGTCCCTTAAAGCGAGTTGAGCTCCAACTAAAATGACATGTTGCCTGAAGCACATACTTCCACCAAACGTTGTCGGGAAAAAAAAGCAACGTAACCTAATTACCAGAAAATTATATAGAAATTTATTTCTATAAATGGTGAATCCAAGAAAACACGGGATAATTGTTGAAGTGGTGCAAAGAGCGGTTACTACAATTGTTTGGACAATTTTACGAAATTTGCATATAAATTGCATGATGGGAAAGTAACATTATGTAACATAAAATGTGGGTCATAAGGCTGTTTCAGCAAAAATTAAATTTTACCATAAAAGACTGAGACGCACATCAAAATCATAACGTCGCAGTTAAGAGAAGCCAAGAAAGGTTCCTAATAGAAGAGTAATACAAAAAGGGACTAAACTAGTCAACGTACCAAGTAAAAATAACTTTAAAAGAATATTGTTGCCCTACATACATTCAAAAATATATTCAACTGGTGAAAAATTTAAATTCCAAAGAAAGAAAAAAAAAAAAAACGCATTGATTTTTTACCCATTTTTCATGTATTTTGATATAAAGTTGGCGTGGTAGCTACACCGCAATACCTCTTTGTTCTGCAATGAAGCACCATTTCCGGTTTGTTAAGCTGTGGAGCAACTGGTGCCTTTTAAAGTTTAGTACATATAATGACTGGTGTAGCCTTGTTATACTTCGCACAATAGATGGAGAACATGATAGGAATAAAGATTTTGGAGTTGACTGGAGTTTTTATAGAAAAGCGAACTTTAAGGGGCGGAAGAGGGGACCTGCGAAGCACTTTAGCAAGTTTGTCGCTTTTAATATGCCCGAGCAAAAGTTAAAATTGTGCACACGTTCTGGCCGTTTGTACACCTTACATATCTTTATTGGATTATTAAACTCAACATAAAAGCACCGTTGTAAATAAAATTCTGTGAAAATTGTCATAATCCATAAAATCTGCAGAAGGATTGTATAGGTTAATGCACCTATTGTCCGTCCGCATGTAATAACTCATTTCCTATTGAACGGATTTTCATGAAATTTTAAATTTAAGCTATTAGAAAGATATGTTAATTCATTACGAATTTCATTAAAATCAGACCAATAAAAATTCGGAAATTATTATTGGCCAGTCTGTCCGTCCGCGTGCAATATCAGGCGGACTCCTAGTGTACGGATTTCCACGAAATTTTATATTTGGCTTTTTTAGAAACATTTTTCGAGCTCTCCCTTATATCATTAAAATCAGACTAATAGAAATGTGAAAATTATAATTTATGATCACTTCAGTCACAAGTTCTTGCGACTGAAGTTATCTTTTGTGACGGTGATATTGTAAAGACAGCTGCCACTGAAGAAGTGGTAATAAAATAACACGAAACGTTTGATCCCATTATGTACATATTTCCAATTCACAATACTGTAATACCAACGTAGGTTTTGAGTACTTTATTATCTTTAAAAGACAGTTTACCTAGGCATCCTGCTTCTCCCCAAAGAATATCTTATGTTATTTCTCTCTCTCTCCGTTAAACTTTGCGCATTTATCGTGTTTCGGATTTTTCTCTTGTGGTATTTTTGTTTAATTTTTGTGACTTACCGTCCTTTTTCCCATGTTAACTACTATGCTTCATTAGTTTTAAATTTTGCAGATTTCTTAATTTTTTTTCTTTTAAATTTTAATATAATTTTGCCAATTTAGATTCTAATATGTATTTTATCCTCACCACAATCGCAGTTTGTAGGCATTTAAGGCTTTTTTTTTTTGTCAGTTTTCACGACTTCATCTGTTTCGTTGGACAGGAATGTATTTGCCTACAGTCACTCAACTCAGACCCAGTCTGGATTGGGAGGGGGGGGGTCATCGAAAGATCTTCCTTCGTTTGGTGGAGTTTCTTGTAACTTTCTCCTGAAGAGATGCACATTAGCGGCCTAGCTCCTTCTTCTTTTCCCAAGGTTTTACAAGAGAGGCGCACTTCCATCAGTACTTCACCATACTTTAAGTTAGGAAAGGAGTCACTGTCTCACCGACATTTTAGAGTTTTTCACGTCTAAATTTCTTCTAACCTTTATACTTTACTTTATACACTCATGAGCCTAAATATTATGAACACCTACCTAAAAGAATGTTACTATTAGCATGCCTTTTTGCCGTGATAACCGCTTACACCCAGCGTGTAATCGACTTCACAAAACTGTGGAAGGTGTCCTCGGGTATCCTAGACCAGCGGGACAGAAGAACGTCCCGGAGTTCGGCAATGGAGCGAGGCGCTGGCGTGGACAGGCGAATGTTGAGTTCCACCGTATCTCACAAATGCTCGATGGGATTGATATCGAGGAAATCTGGCTACCAGGAGAACACATTAAATGCTTTTACATGACCATTGAAACATTCCTGCACAATGTGGACCTTGCGACATGTGGCGTTGTCTTGTTGAAAGAGTCCAATGCTATCTGGCAACACGGTCACTATGTAGAGAAAAACTTGGTCTGAAACAATATCTAGGTAGGAACTGGAGGTGAAAGTGTGTTCAATGGGGATGAGATGAGATGATCCAGTGATGTCTACGAAAACATTCTCAAATCGTGACACCACTGCAGCTGGCCAGTTCTCGTCCAACTGTGTAGTCTGATTGCGGCTGTTCACCTGCTCGCCATCGAATACGCACCCATCCATCGACATGATGGAACTGGAACCTTCATTTATCAGGCCAGCAACTCTTTTCCAGTCGTTCAGTGTCCAGGAAGGGCACTCCCGTGTATGTGGAAGTGTCGATGAAGTTCGGTCAATATGGGCACATGAACAAGTTGCTTGCTCCGTAGGCCTATCTGCAATAATACAGATAATAGTGCCGGAAGCGTTTCTCTGTCTGTCGTTAAATGAGGGATCGTGAGCTGTCTGTTGTCTCGGAGAGCACGTGCCAACTGTCGTTCAACTCGACTGTCAATCAGTGGTGGTCTCCACGTCATGGCACGTTGGATGGTTATGTGTGTCCCTCTTCGGACCATTCACATCATACTTTCACTACAGAGCCCTCAAACAGTCGACAATGGCTGTGGTTGCCGAGATGCTCGTCCCCACCTTAGTAGAGCCGCAAATCAGTCCCCGTTCAAACTCCGTCAGGTCCTTCCTTTCCCATCGCACGGGTTTCGTACTGACAGTCACTACACATGCCATCGCTATATATGCTGTGCCGACTGGTGACGTCAATCCTAGGTGCTGTGGGATGTTTCTACTCTTGGAGACAGGGATAGTCAATGTTTTGGCTTAAGAGTTTTTTTATTTTTGGTTCATATAATGGTTACATTTTAAAGATTTAGAGGCGAGTTCAATTTTTTTATCACAAAAAAAAAAAAAAAAAAACAGTTAGGTAACTTTCGAAGTGCGTATGTTTCAGGCGCATTTAATTTTTATTTCACTTCAAAGCACATAACCATCACAAAGTAATATTCACTGAACGTTTTGTAATATTTTATTGTATTTTTAATAAAACAGAAATGCAACACGTATTTCATGGATAATCTGCGTTTTTTTTTTGTTTTTTTTTTATGAAAACACCAAAAAACGAAAGGTATTTGAACCCTTAGTACGGTGCGGGGTTGAAGGTTGGGAAAAGATATTTAATGAAATAGCATCATGTACCTCAGACGTATTATAAAGTCAACATTTCTGTAATGTACTTTACTTATTTCTCTTTGATTTTAATAACACTTGGAAGATGACGCGTATTTCACGCTTCTGCTGTAATTACTACAATAAAAAATATTTCAGATAGGATTACTTTAGAGAGAAAACTCATTCACACATGTATTGTTTTATATACATGTATTTATTAAACTGATAGCAAAAAACGAGCTCCTCAAAAAGCAATCAGTGTCATATGCGCGAAGTGAGTAATTTCCTTTCTGCGCATCCGCCACATATCTATTCATTCCTCCAATGAGCACACGGACAGCAACCATAATATCCACGTTGCAACAATATACTGTATATGATTAGCTACATGGCATGTACGAAAAAAGAAACAGTAATTGGCAGATTTTATTTGTCCGATTTCAATAAAATTTGAAACGGTTCGTACATCTTTTTACAAGAGCCAAATATAAAATTTCATGGAAATTCGACCACTGGGAGTCGAGTTATTACATGCGGACGGACGCACTAGGTGAACACAATAGGCGCTTTATGCACATTTTTAAGTGTTATACTAATACTTGAAAGCGAAATTGGCTTTGTCTAATTTGAGTAGTATTCCACTTAGGGTTCACAGTGTGGCCCGAGGCCATTTTTATATCGAAATTTATTGAGAAGTGTTGTTTTCTAATATGTATGTTGCACAATGTACATACATATCAGTGATATAGCATCATTAACCCGATATATGCCCACCCACCCACCCACAATTTCTATCGTCGTATTTTCATAAATAATGGCCCATTGATGAAAAAGTTTGAGAACCGCTGCATAACGTAAACAGATAGAGACTGGGCTCGGACTGAAATTCTGGCCTGAGCCGAACCCAGTTCGACAGAATTTTATATAAGCATGACCCATCCATCTTTAAATTTGTTTGCGGATGGTGGCAATGTATTATCTTCTTGTGGAAAGTTAGCATTTTGTCTAATTCTAATTCTGCAAGCATTCTAAGCTGCATGAAGACCACAGGAATGTTGTTAACCTATGCAGTTTATGAATTACAAATTTCTAAGGTTAAAGTTTTAGTTCTTTCTTTCTTGCAAATATTATAAGATCAGCTGAGTCGGTGAGATTTGGTTCTGAATACTCAAATTAACAACTGGAAGGGTAAGAATTGGTTTCTAACTGAAGTGATGCTTCTTTAAAAACAGCAAGGAACTCTAACAATGATTTCAACTCGCCTCTTTCTCAACGTTGTCCATCCTATATTCCTCATGATTGAACAGTTGATTTTAAATTTCCTCTTCCACCGTGTTTACTGAAAGCGCTACTTGTACCAGCAAGGTTCACATTCCTGATGACTATTTTGCTCAGATATTAACAAGTTCTGCAAGTTTTAAATATGGTCGGGCCCGTACAGGTGTGAAAATAAAAGAACAGCGGAACGTAGAATATTCTGAAGGTTGATTGTCCAGATCAATCAAGATACCAGCAGATGGGTCAGCCACATGTGCTGTCTATATGTCAGTTAATTTTACATCCGCACAAATGTTTTTACAATAAAGGAAGTTTAACTTAGGTCTTAGTTTAGCAATATTAGGTGGAAAATTAAGCCACAAAATGAGAAGTGACTGGATACATAGGCATAAAGACAGTACAGGTCTGTGTATATGCTGACGATGTCTCTCAGTAGGACTAAAGGAGCACTGGAGGAAACAGTGGCCCAGTTGGATAGTGAAGCACAAAGAAGAGGATAAGGGTAAATGAAGTGAAGACAAAATATATGAAAGTCCGGAGAACTGCAAATAACCTTGAAAGGCTAAGAACCATAGACTTTTCGTTTGAGTATGTTCAGAATTTTACCAACCTAGTTTCGCAGATAAAAATCAGTCCAATTCTATTACTAATGAAATTAAGTCCCGTATCCTGAGTGGAAACAGATGTTTCTAAGCACATGAAAAATTATTGAAGTCCAGAGCATTGAACAGACATTTAAAATTAAGAATATACAAAGTCTCATTAAACCAGGAGTGACATATGGTTGTGAAGCTTGGACATTAACGAGTAACGATGAGCAGTTGTTGAGAGTGTTAGAGCGTAGAATTTTACGAAAAGTTTTTGGGCCCGTAGAAGATGTTTATGGATCCTGCAGGATCAGAATGAACCATGAATGTGACCATCTTATTCAGAGTGCGGTCAGATTTGTGAAGAACCAGAGACTTGTTTGGTTGGGACTTGTTATGAGAATGGATGATGACAGAACAACTAAGATTATAATGAAATCAAAACCTACAGGGAGGGAGGCGAGAGAAAGACCACCAAAATATGGATGGATGACGTAGAAAAGGACTTAAAGACCATGAGAATAAGAGGTTGGAGAAGACTGACTTCCGGGAGGGCTTATTGGTGGAGCATTATCGAGAAGGCTAAGACCCACCCGGGGTTATAACGCCAGAAGAAGAAGAATAACATTAGGTGGAAACACTATGAAGTGTGGTGTTTTTTTTTTAATACCGTACGATAATTTTGTTTTCGATTTCCGCTGTTATATTGTAATTCATTTATGGCGTGGGAAATGAGTTGTCTGAATTGTGAATGTTCTGAATTCTGTTTGAACAAAAGTTGCGATCAAACGAGATGTTCTGTCCTCGTGGAAACGTGGCTTACAAAATTGTATTCAGTAACGTGAACAAAAATAGGTACGTTTATATTCCAGTCCGATTCTTTTTAAAGTCTTTAAAAATACTGTATATTTTAAGTGAGGTGAGGTTAAGCGAGGCCTCCCTGTACCGTTAGTCTGCTATTTATACTTGTGGCCGAATGAACTGTATCGCGTCGCATCGTCAGTTGCGTTGCAAAAATGTCTATGAAACGCAGCCCTTTAGTGTTATCAATCAATAATAAAACCGATATCACTGATTTGGAATCCGAACGTGGAGGTAAGAAATCTGCAAATTTGGACATCTCAATAACAACTAATTAATTCTCAATCAGTTAGGATAATCGTCATCCCACTGTATCTTAAAAATGATCAATTTATCACTATCGATTCAAAAAAGAAAGCTGAATAATATATATTTTTTAATTATTTTCCTTCATCTGATAATGGTGTATCGGAGCTGAGAACATTACATCAATGCTTATGGTACAAATAAATTATCAATGTGCTCTTATAGAGGCTGGAGATTGAAACCGTTAAATAAAAAGTAAAAGAAAAAAAACCCATTTCCCTAGAAATTAATATTAGCGATATCTTATTAGTTATGGAATTATGGTACTGAAGGTTGAAGTAGCTTAAAGATGAGTAGAAGTACTGGATAAGTAATGAGTAGAAATAGTAGAGGAAGCTTAAAGATGAGTAGATGTAGAACTTTATCTAGTTCTCCCATAATTTTATTCAACACATCCACTTCCACAATAATAGATGGAAGCCTGTTCCAGCAATCAACCATCCACTGGCTGAAGGAAAACTTCTGCACATTTATCCTGTGCAGAAGTTTTAGCCATCCTTCTTCAGTTTAAATTTATTCCCTCTCATGTGTGTAGTCTCAGGACGAGGAAGAATGCCATTCACATTCAGCTTACTTAACCCATTCAAGACCTCAAAGACCTCAATCAGATCACCCCGTAGGTGCCTATTCTCTAGAAGCTGCAATTTGCAGAACTGAAGCCTTTCTTGGTAAAAGCACCCGTTTGTTCCCTTCACCAATCTGATTGCCCTTCTCTGTACTCCTTCCAGCAGTTCTACATCTTTCCTAAAATGAGGTCTCCAGACCTGCATATAATACTCAAGATGCGGCCTAACCATGGCTTTGTAGAAAGGGATAATTACCTCCTTATCCCTGCTAGCAAGGACAAAACCCCATGAGCTGTCCTTGCAGCATGTCTGCACTGATAAGAGAATTTCATATCTGACTGCAAAATTACCCCAAATTCTTTCATTTTCCAGTACCGCACAGTTGATAAGTTATTCTGGGGTTACTGCTACCCATATGCAATACCTTGGCATTTATCAACGTTAAACTTCAACTGCCATTTTTCAGTCCACTGACACAATTTTCATCGATCTTGTTGCAGAACCTCACCCTAATTACTGAAGTTAACCACTCTGCCAACCTTTGTATCATCTGCAAACTTTGACATTAAGCCTGATATACCTTCATCAATATCATTAATAAATATTGAAAACAACTATGGGCTCAGCACTGAACATTGGGGGACTCCACCAATAACATTAATTTACGAAGAGCAGAGCCCATTAATAACCACTCTGTCTTTTTACACTTAACCATCCCTTTATCTATACCAGTAACTTGCCTTAATGCCACATTAATGGAACATATCAAGGTCGAATAAATATCACGGTAAAACTCCAGAACGGTGTACATCCTCCAACATGGCAGCAAGCAAAACAGTGGGAAAGCAGTGATTGACAAGTTGTGACTCCCATATTTCGACAAACGGACAGGAACAAAGCAGTGACTGGCAGATGTCACTGCCTTCCCCACCCACTGTCCTCCTAGGTTGATATGCATAGGGCGTTTTCCACCACATTTGCCGCTGTTTTTAATCGGGAACTCGTTTTCCCATTTTAAAACAGGGGGATGGAGGGATAAAGACCCTATCTAAGCTAAGTCCCTCCACCTCGACGACACAAAACAATCAGAAAAGGGAGGTGCTTTAAACTGTCAATTATCTCTGTCTTCCTCGCTTTCATCGAAGTACCTGCCGGTGTATACTGGACTTCAGCCAATATCAACTATATAATTATTTACCTGCATTTACATAGGTCACTTAGGATAAGGCCTTTTGCTTCGGGTTCCATAATACATGAGGAACATTGTTGCATCCGAAAGAGCAGGACTAAAATATTTACAAACTATACAAATATTTAAAAATACTAAACTACAGTATTTACAAATATAGAATATTTATTAATATACAAAAAATGTTACAATGGAACATGAAACGTTAGACAGTGAATCACGTGCACGAAGTTGGTGAACGTTATGTTCACAGTTGTCAATAATTGCATTTGTAGTGATGTAATTGCCTCGCCCTCTTCTCCCATTGGCTCGAATAAGTATGTACATCTTGCTATGTGCAAAATACCAATAATGTTGTATTATTCTGTTTTACAAAACAGGCTGGTATTCCCTGCAGAAACTGCAGGTCCCCTGGCGCATTACTGTAATTTTTTCCAATAAAAATTAAAAATACATGCAACTGAAAACAAAAGTTCATACCTACCATGGAATATACCTATAATAAAGGCTGCTATCACTCTTTACCCACGTAACCTAAGCCCTTTTGAGCTTGGCACTTGAAGAAACAACCCATACGATCTCATAACTCAGCTCTTTGTACTTTAGTATACGAGGTGTGGCAATAAAGTTCCCGGAATGCTGTTGCAGTCATGTTCGATAAGGTTGAAAATAAATGGAAGTGGTATGTTGTAATTCAAACTTCCTCTACGAGAGATTGTCTAGTAGGCTGACAGGCTGCAAGTAACAACCAGTTTCGTTAATGACGTTAACGCTCCATGTTATGATTTTGCAAAGGAGGAACGAACGAATATCAAAATTTTGCTTTAAACTGGAAAAATCTGCAAAAGAAAAGCTATCAAATTTTAAAACTGTTTATGATGACGATGGCAATGATCCAAGGATCTCAATCGTCAATCTCTCGAAATTCGAAGAAAGTTGCAAAAGTTCGGAAAATTGTGGCAAGAAATTCTATCGTCGTCAGACCCTTAGAATGATGGCTGATGAGTTGGATATGAATAAAGAGACGATTCATCAAATTCTGGATGAAGATTTAGGTCTGTGTAAAATTTGTGCGGTACAGACTCACGGATGAGAAGCAACAACGAAGAGTGTCATCATGCAAAGACTTCATCCAGCCAGACTTGTCAAGATAATCCTAATTTCCTCAACTTTACTGTCACTGGAGATGAGTGCTGGGTATTTCTGCACGACCCACAGACGAAGTGTCAGAGCATGCAGTGGACTTCAAAATCATCACTCAGGCCGCCAAAAAAGTTTTGTTTTACGAAGTACAGGATCAAGGTGACGCTGCTAATCTTTTTCGACAAACAGGGTGTGATTCACAAGGGATTTGTACATGAATGGGAGAGTGAATGCTGCGTTCTACTTAAGGGTTTCACAGAATACTGGAATGCATTTCCCGGGTGAGGCCGCAATTTCAAGAGAACGGCAGCTGGTTCTTGTTGCACAACAATGCCCCTGTACAAATCAACCATCCACCCTACTCTCCCAATCTAGCACCAGCTTTGAAGGAAGCTTTCCCAAGGTGAAAGCTTCCCTCAAAGGAAAGAAATTAAGGATGTTGAGGACAAAGAAAATCGTAAACTGCCAAACTAAACATAATCTCTTTGAACGCCTTCGCTGACTGTCTTCAGAAACTTTATTAACGTTATAATAAGTGCATTCAATCAGGTAGTGAGTATTTGAATAAAATAAAACCATTTTTGAGTTCCTTCACTGTGTGCTCTTTTTATTGAACCAGTCCGGGAACTTTATTGCACATCTCGTAAGTTAAAATGCTGCTTTATTTATTATTATATTTTTTTGTATATCTTAGCACCATTTGTATTCATAAAACTGCAAATCCAAGCTGTAGTTTATTATATCGTAATTGCTTGATATAAATAAAAGGCGACGAAACAACTCATGAACTGAACTACAAAGAGAATGATCTCAGGAGTAGCTCGGTGATATTTTTCGTTCCCCTGTGGTTCAGCTTGCCGCTCATTTGCCAGCGCTATTCTGCAACTGAGTAGAGAATGCAACTGACGGAGAAAGAAAGAGAGAGAGAGATTTTGTTGTGTGCAGCCTAGAAGTGTTTCAACTTCGCTCATTCTTAAAGTTCAAAGGCTACCGCTATTCGTAGCTGCTCCGAATCGTTAGGTCGGTGACCTCAGCGCTCTAATCACGAAGCTTTTGTTATAAACTGATGCTGAGCCTGTGTGATACGTTTCTATTGGTGTTCGTTCTAACTTTTCGCCTGTATATTACATTGGCTTATCCAGGATGACACACTAAACTCACACAAATCCACTCTCAAATTGTAAGTAAACATAACTTTTTGATAATTATATATAATTAAACAATGGTAGATTTGATCTTTCATCACTTGACATTCAAGTTTTGGTTTTACTAGATACATTCGATCATCTCCATTGTGAAGTTGTTGTTGCAATAGGGTTTTAGGGGCATCGGCGACAAGGGCCATATTACTCCGTGTATACTGTCTGTAAATTGCTTGTGTTCTGTGGTCGATTTTCAGTTTGCTAGATGAAAAACCCGAGTTTCAAGGATCAAAAACCATGCTACCCTCGCCTCAGACTGATTACTCAGCCACGTTGTGAAAAGGAGGGCCCATAAAAATTCCTCTCGTCGTCGACGGGGCGCGAACTTGGGTATTTTCCACCCGGTGTGGGGAGGACGGCGATTCTACCAATTGTGCTACCCATGAGGGCACTGTGATGTCCTCCTAATGGAGCAGTTGTGAGAAATCACAAGTGGAGCCTTACCCTAAACACTATGCCACTATATACGAACTTAAATTGCTATTGAATCAACCCGCCCTTGCTGAACTGGACTATTTACTATACTAAGGCAAAGGCTGCACAGTAGCACAGTGGTATCGTCACCATCCTCCTCCCCATATAGGGTGGAAAAGGCCAGGGTTCGAATCCCGTCGATGACGCGAGGAACTTATGGACATTTTTCACTCCGTGGCTGAGTTAGTCGGACTCAGGCGTAGATAGCAAGGTTTTTTTCACCGGAACCCGGGGTTTTTCTTCTAACATATAATCATATCCAAACTTTTAGGCGGGAGTGTATTCATTCATTTTTTTCATTTACTCAATAAATGAAAAAAAAAAAAAATTAATACACTCCCGCATAAAAGTTTAGAATCACGTTTAATTTTTCTTAATTTTCAAAGTTTTATTTAAAACAGGACCAACTTGTTTTACCAATTTTTATTAAAATATTTTCTATTATATATAAAAATCAAAAAACTAATAATATTTAAGGAAGTTGTAGATTTATTCGAGAATATTACAGAAAAGTGAAGAAGATTCCTGAATGTGCTAAAACGTTATAGAAGATTCTAGAATATTAAAAAGAGTGGAATATTGTTTTAATATTATAAAAGATTGTGCATGATTCTCGAATATTTTGCAATAATAAAAATTATGGAGTAAGAGCTGTGACTTACAAAATCGAAAACCCGTCACTCAGAAAGAATGTTTGGTGTGAGTTTTGTGTGTTTCGTGATAAACATGGCAAGAAATAAAGAACTGAGTGTTGAAAAAAGAAGTGTAATGCTATTACAACTCTATACAAAGAAAGTTCTTCCATGAGAAATAGTGGAAAAAATCGAGGTGTTTCATTTAAAGGAGTACAAACTACCATTTGAAGATTCAAGGAGACTTGAATCTTATGAAGTTTATAAATTTGAAGTTTAAAGGATAAATCACGATCAGGATAACCGCACGTTACAACGAAAGCACAAAATAAAACCATAACACTGATTTCTAAACGCAATCAATGACTTACTGAACTTGAAATCCGAGCTGAGTCCAATGGGAACAGGGAAAGTCTGTTACATCCACTGTAAAACTTGTCTTAAACAAACAGGATTTCATAGTCTTGTAGGGGTCCGAAAAATCGAAAGAAACGGTTGGCTTGGGCTAAGAGCCATCAACATTGGACAGTTGAAGAGTGTAAAAACGTACTGTGGACGGATGAATCTAAATTTGAAATTTTTGGATCCAAGCGTACAGTTGTATGTGGGACGATCAACTGAAGGGAAAATGGTGCCATATTGTTTAGGGCCTACAGTCAAACAAGGTTGAGGTTCCATCGTGATCTTGGGACTGCTTCTGTTTTTCTAGAGTACGTGACATCGTCAGAATTGTTGTTGTTGTTTGGTTTTTAGGAGCATTAGCAACTAAGGCCATATTGCTCCGGGGATATGCGGTGGTCATTCTCTGACCTTTCCGCATCCTCCATATTTGGTGGTGACCACCAAATATGGAGGATACGGGTTCGAACCCCGGTCTAATCAAGAAGCATGTGCTACTCACTGCTGTTCCTACCCACCTGGCTAGGGAGGCACCTCGTCAGAATTGAAGGAATTTTAAGAAAATAAGTCTTCAAAAACAATCTTGAATACAATGCAACATCCTTTGGACTTCGACTTTGTGCAAGAAATTTATTACAAGATAATGAACAGACACACAGCTCTAAGCAGCGCAGGGACTTTCTATCAAGTAAATAATAGGAAGGGGTATTGCAAATTATGGTGTGGCCATCCCAATCACCTGATAAACCCAATAGAGCTTTTATGGGATCATCTAGATCGTTAAAAGTCCGTGATGTCTGCTCATCTTCCCGAACTTTATGGGAAACCTTGGAGATCGCTTGAAATAACGTTAGTTAAGACACTATTACACACTTAGCCAAGACACTATTATAAAATTAATCGCCAGAATGCCACTTTTGTGTAAAGCAATGATAAAATCTCGAAGAGGATATTTTGATGAAAAATCACTATAGTTGTTAATATTAATGATTTGAATTTTTTTTTTGCTGTAAATTTTCAAATGCTTATAAAAAATCTTAAAATACTTTGTAGTGAGTTGATTTTTATATTAAACTTTAGATTGTCATAGCCAATTTAAAAAAAAAAAAAAAATTAAAGAAAACTGGTTTCATATGCTGTGATTCCAAACTTTTAGGTAGAAGCTTATTTTATGCAAATATTGTGCACAGAGGGCAGTACGGTAATACCAGTGGAGAAACTACCATACCGACAATTCAGTTGTTTCTGGTCACTTTGTTACTAGGAAGGTGCAACCTGATACCCGTCTTCGTCACGAGGAGGCGGCCCACCACTAAGAGGGAACCGCGGCTAACCTTGCGTGTCAAGAAAAGAAGGTACTGCATGGCTAAACCGAGTTTGTGACTATTCAAAAAAAAATTATAGTAAAACTATCAACACTTCAGGATGCTGAGAAGTTGTTGTTGTAGTAACAGCAGCAGGATTTTAGGAGCATCGGCGACTAAGGCCATATTGCTCTGTGTATTTTGTCTGTAAATAGCGTGTGTTCTGAGGTCGATTTTCTGTTTTCTGGATGAAAAACCCAAGTTTCCGTGAAAATAAAAAGCAACGTGTGTACCCTGTACGCACGAAAGATGTTTTATTTTATGTGAAAACATCTATGGCGACACTTGAGTAAAACCGTTTAAATTTTTTAACGGTTTGATCGAAACTTGCTTATTTACGCTACTTAGAAGGTTGATGATCAAAATCTTGAGAAGCAGATTTTATTAAAGTCTGCATTTTATTATTGCATAATATTACTACCCGCTTTCTTGCATAATATTCTGCTTTTATTCTTGCATATTACTACCCGCTGCTTACTCTACCGAATCAACGTTAGTGACTGAGTTAGCATCGTTAGCGTTATTTAGGAAGTGACGTCAATTGCGTAATTTCCGTAAAAAATTTCTTTCCCAATCGGTTTTACTCTAGTGCCACCACAGATGTTTTCACATCAAAAAACCATGCTACCCTCGCCTGAGACGGCTAACTCAGTCACGTTGTGAAAAAGGTCCATAAAAATTCCTCACGTCATCAACGGGATTCGAACTCGGGTCTTTTCCACCCGGCGGGGGAGTAAGAACTGCGATTCTAGCAACTGTGCTACCCACGAGGGGTAGCACAGTTGTACAGTTGGTAGAATCACAACCGAATTTTCAACCCCTAGGATGCGTCGCTTAGTAATTAGAACACACCCGAAATATAACGCAATTGCATACATTACCTAACTTGTAATCAGTGTCCACTGTCGAAAATTGTTTTTCGCCATAAAACAGTCAGAACAGAAATGAGTTCGATGAAAAAGCTATCTGAATATGGAGTGAAAAATAGAAGTCTGCTCTCAGATTAATTGTAAAGGAATTTAAAAAATGACAGTCTAGACTCAATCCTTAATTATGGCTATTAGGTAGGTGTACTTAATAAACTAGCTGCCAACATGACCTTTCAATGAACTCGAATTTTATCTTGGGGATTTGTTTTCGTTCACTACTTGAATCAATTAATAATATTCCTGTAAATGTAATTAAAGATTTCACAATCTAATAGTATTTCAGTGGTGTGCTAAAAAATATTATCGCATACCTGATGCAGAGTGGCAGACCTCACCAAGTCTAGTGAAAGGTCCCTGATGAACAGTATACATATAAAGAATAAACATAAAGGATGTAATGAGGGTCTTTGCAAACACGGATTCTCATTAACGATAGGTTTTCTAAGTTTAGCCGACGAGAAACTGACAAAATTAAATTAAGACTTGAATCTTAGAAACTAATTCACCATATTAACGTTATCTCAAACCAAATTCCGTTTGAGATAAAGTTATTCTGCAGAGCTTACCACTTGCCCCAGTGGTAAGCTCTGTAGGCTGCCGCCAATAGAATCGACTCCCAGACATAATAAGTTCAAAAATTCATTTGATACATAAAAAGTAAAAAGATATATTTTAGAACAATCTTCATTTTCCAGTAATACAACCCGTACACATCTTGCTATGAACTCCAAAAGGCGTTGCAGGGTGTCCTGTGTTAGCGCTATCCATGCGTTGCACAATGTGCCCAGTAATGCCAGCACATTGTCAGGTGGATAGTCATAGCATCGAATGTCCTTTTCCAGTAGGTCTCAAACGTGCTCAATTGGGTTCAGATTGGTGAGTTGGGTGGCCATGAGAGGTCGGAGAATTTACTGGCATGTTTCTGGAACCAGTTAGCAAACTGCCGAGCCTTAGGGCATTGCGAGTTGTCTTGTAGATAGACGCCAGAGTTGTCTGGATACAGTCATCATGAAGGGACGTACTTGGTCGGTGACGATACCTGGTCGAGCCGTTGATTAAGTGATCACAGGATCCAGGGCATGCCACGAAAACAGTCCCCAAACCACAATACCATTCCCTACAGCATGGCCTCATTTTGCTTTCTCCAAATATGAACATGCACATCAGCCTGATAGAGTTGGAAATGGATTCATCAGACCAGGCAATAGATTTCCACATGTCGGTGGTCCAGTGTTGGTGCTGACTTGTCCATGCAAGGTGCAGCAAGCATGGGTACCCGTGACAGCCGTCGACTACCATAGCCTACATGAGCTTAATGTCCGGCGCATAATCCATGTGAATATTGGTATTGCTATTTCTGCGTTTTATTGGGCGGTTAGCTGGAACACTGCTGCGTCGCTGCTGTGTTATGAGACGAGACACAGAACGCTCACCACGGGCATCGACTATACATGGCTGTCAAAGTGTGACCTTTGGCAGGTTGTTCGACCGCTGTTGAGCCAGTTATAGTATACTCTTGATATTATAGAACGGGGACACTTAACCACTTTGGCTGCTATTGAGATACTGGCACATGCACGTCTTACCCCACAATCATTCTACGTTCGATGTTGGAAAGATCTCGACGCTGACTCATTCCTCCTCGCAGACATTCAAAAACGGATCGTCACGTGTGCGACTACAATCTTATACCAACCGTTCCCGACTCTGAGCCTTCACCAGTGTGACTTCTGCGCGGTAGTATGGTTGTATCGTCACTGTCCTACCCACACCGGGTGGAAAAGGTCCGGGTTCGAATCTGGACCTTTTACACCAGGTAAATGACGCGAGGAACTTTTGTGGGTTTTTTTCACTCCGTGGCCGTTAGTCGGTCACAGGCGTAGAGAGCAAGGTTTCCTAGGAAAAACTGGGGTTTTTCATCCAGAAAAGAAGGCAAATCGACCAAAGAACACACTCAATTTACAGAACCAATACACATGATAGTTGAAAGTAGCTTTCTCGGCAACCCTAATATGATAGTTTGAGGTTTTTTTTTCACCAATGTCATAGATTGTTTGTTTGTTATTTGGTTTTTAGGAGCATTAGCAACTAAGGCCATATTGCTCCGGGGATATGCGGTGGTCATTCCCTGACCTTTCCGCATCCTCCGTATTTGGTGGTCACGGGCTCGAACGCCGGTCTAATCAAGAACCATGTGCTACGCACTGCTGCTCTTACCCACCTGGCTACGGAGGCGCCGGTGCCATAGATCAGCCTATTCCTACACAAGAGGGTGTTGTTATGTAAAACCAATTTAGTGTGACACTTTTGACAACAAAGGCTGGCTATGAAAGTCTTTGTCCTTTGAAAGAAATAAGTTAATTAATTAAACTCAATGAGCTCAATGTGAAGATTAAATGAGGGTGAGGTGCCATGCAAAAAAAAAACATTTGCAATTCATGTAAATACCATGAGAGAGAAAGAGAGATTAAGAGGCAAATCATAAGCAAGTGCATCCGGTTACAAGATTAAGAAAATGAAGAATTATCCTAGAAGCTTTGAAGCAAATGTGGTCCTTATAAATCTTAATTAAAGACACGAGCACCAACATCCAAATTACGTAAATAACTCAATTTAATTGAAATTCTACCGCAGGAAGATCGCGCATGAGTTAAGACTGACTAATTCTGGACATAAGATCTCAGGTATCATTAGTTGAACAACGTGAAACTTTAATGATGGAAATGGGAGTAATCACTTGCGATGATAACCTGAAAACAGCTATTACACCCATTAAAGAAATCTTAATGAAGAGTAATTATCATTGATGAATTTACCAGCGTCACCCTAATAGTGAAATGAACTCCCAGAACAATGAGTCGTACTCCCTGAAGGTTATCGGAGTATGTGATCAGAATCCGCAGCGGTAATTTCATTTAAAAATTAATAGACCGCCTTTAACTTCCTCTACAGAAAAGTCCATTTTTTTCAGTCATGCTTTAGAAATGACGAAACCGTAACTTACTGAAAGGGTGTGGTTCACTCAAACGCTTTTAATATCATTTGGAACACGTAGATCGGTCCTTAAATGGAACTATACAAAAATATGTCTAGATTCAACAGACCATTACTGGGATGGATGATTTCAGTAGCCATTAATAGCCTTTTTAGTTTAATTGTAAAGCAATTTCTGGCAATGACACTTGATACGTTTGAATATTTATAGTCACTTCTGAAGTACAACTTGTCCTTTCGCACTGAGATATTTTAGGCAATTAATCAGTTATTGCAGAGCGCAGTAATTATCTTCAAAAAAGTCACCAAAAGCGATCCCTTCTCGATTTCAATGCTTAGTTTCAGCCTATTAGAATTAAAGATTGACTATTTGCATGCAAATAGTCAATTAGTGCTTGAGGGTTTGGTTCGCGTTTTACACTTTGAGCCAAGGCAATTAAATCTAATGATGGGCAAAATCGAATGAATCATTCGAATGATTTGCTATAATCGATTATGATCTCGATTATGCTCATCACTAATTAAAACCATGAGAGTAGACGGTAAACAGCAGACTTGTTCAAGAAAGAAAACCCTATTTTCAACTAGGGTCTCCAATTTAGGAGTTATTTTGCGGGAATATTGTGATGGTAACTTACAAGGTGTTGCAAGAAGCTTATAGTGCTGAGGTACAGATACAATCAATTTATTTTTGCTGATTTCCAAAGAGGTTAAAGAAGGCTAACAATCGTTTGAAAAACTGGAGAACCAAAACTCCAAAAATTAAAAGAGAAAATATTGATGATAACAACCCTCAGCTTCAAAGTAACGGATGCTTTATCAACTCAATATCTGACTTCTTGTGAACAGTGCCGCCCAATCCCTGGCTTCTAAAACAATTACATTCGCCAAATAGTTCAGATCTTCTCTTGCAACTTTTTCCTATTTCCAACAATGAAGAAAAAGCTGCAAAGACTCTGAGGTGCTTTTAGAAATAAAGAATGATTTCGAGTAAATTAGGGAACAATTAAAAAATAATAATAATAATAAATTTTCTGTTTATACTCCGGCACGACAACCAAGTCAGTAGAGTTTACAATAAATCGTCAATACAAATATTTATCGTATTTAGTAGTCACGGGCTTGAACCCCGGTCCACTCAAGGAACGCGTGCTATGCACTCTCGCTCCTGACCACTGGGCTACGTCAGGCCTATTACCATAAATAAAGGGTTGCACATGGATTAATGGACAGAGTGATAACCCCATTAATTCAGAAGATTAGCAAGCAATAAATCATGTTTGACGAAAAATTTTAGCTCACATAAGCCCTTGAAAGAGGGAGATGACTTGGAAAATTTGCCTCCCCCAAAGTGTCTTAGCCACGTTTTATAGTTAGAATGTCTTCATACCAGAAATTCATTGCTCCACCGAGCCATATGAGAAAGTACGGCAACTGCACACAGAATAACTTCATGTTGGGCTCTAAACTTTCATCTATGTATCGTCGGGTACTCAAAATGTCCTGGCCTTAAAGACATGGAGAAGTGTTCGGCCATTAATGACCGCACACTCCCCTACATGTTTTGACCACGCACCATTATTTTCTCACCACAAACTGTTCTTTTCCATACGTTGAAGCACCCAATGCTAGTCCTGACTCAGAGATCAAGGAAACAGCAACATTAAATTTGCACGTTTTGGATCTTTTATGCAATTGTGTTTGTGTGTTAAGCAGCAAAGGCTAAAAGGCGTTAATATATTGCGTCTGTAAGTTGAGTTTATTCTGTGGTCGATTTTGTTGCATACTGGACGAAAAATCAGTGTTTCCGGAAGGGAAAAACAAAAACTATGCAATCCACGCTTGAGACTGACGAACTGAGCCAAGTTGTGAAAAAAGCTGATAAAAATTCTTTGCATCACTGTCGGGATTCGAACCCAGATATTTCCCACAGAGTGTGGGGAGCACAGTGATCATATTTTAATGTGCTACTAGCGAGGATGCAATTATATGCACGTATCCTGAGAGAGCAAGTGAAATTTTATAAAGACAGATGTTTCTCGGGCCCTCATGGGTACCACAGTTGGTAAGATCGTAGTCCTACCCATACCGGATGGAAAAGACACGAGTTTGGGTACCGCAGACAACGTGAGGAAGTTTTATAGCCCTTTTTCATAATGTGGTTGAGTTAGTCGATATAAGGCGAGGGTAGGATGGTTTTTCTCCCTGAAACTCCGGATTTTCGTCAAGCAAAACAGAAAATCGACCTCAGAACGCGCAATTTACAGCCAAAATGTAAGGAGTAATATGGCCTTAGTCGCTGATGCTCCTAAAACCCTACAACAACGTATGTTGCTCAAACTTCACACATACATTTTGTCCTAAACACTGGATATCATGTAATTTCCTTAACTTGAAAAATTAATCTCTGAATTCCTCACACGTGTTCTCATGCCAACACAAAAACAGTTTTGAAAAATTTGAAAATTTCAACATATTAGCATCATTTTAAGGTAACATTTTGCATCATCATGCTATTAACATTATTTTCATTAATGAAATATTTATGTATTAATTATTATTTGCCTAATCATTTGTTGCATTTTATATTTATTAATAAGGTAGCTAAGTAATGGTTTTGGGTGCCCACGTAAACAATTTTTTCTGCTGTTTTCGATCGCGATACTGTAAAAGGCTTTCTCACTAATTGGTACACATACCACAAACTATCCGTAGGAATAAATATTCACAGCTGATATTTTTTTTGTAATAACAGGACATTAATAAGCCACTAACTGTGCAAACTCTACTCACACTGTGTAGCGTCTACTCTACTCTACTCTACTGTGCAAACTCTTCTTGATACAAGTGAAGAGAATTAAATATCTGAGTTGATGAAAATGTAATTAGGAGTCTAAATGGAATGTTAAAAGTACCGCATTAGTCTCTCGAAATGCATTACCATAATCACCTGGAAGAACAGAGTATATACACTAGAAGATTCAACAAGGTGTCCGAGGAAGACCTACAAAGTGATAGAGGTTAATTGCATTATTTAAGGTACTCCGCATGAGGGCCTATGCAAATATCAATGTCCAAGCACTAATTGCAGCATTCTGCAAGGAAAGGCAAATATCAAACAGCATTTAATAAAGAAAAAGCTACTTAACTATGTCCCAGCAAGTAATTTTATTTCCAGAAACGTTCCTGAAAGTTAAATAATCACTTTAACGAACATAAATATTTCGCAGAGGTCGAAAGATAGCAAAGGCAATTATGCAAGCATGAATTTAGATTATCTATTACGTTCCTCTTTGGTTCTATGTATCTGACCTGAACATAATGAATATTTGAATTTAAGAAGGATATGTCCACAGTTTTTGGTGAAATTATATAAAAAATATTCCGTTCGTCTTTTTTTTTTTTTTGCTAATAAGAGTAAAGCAAGTTTAAAAACTGTAATTTCTTAGGATAGGCGGATATAAAAGACACACATTGAACAAAAAATGGATTCTATAAGATGTTTTAGTGCGTTTTTGTCTAATTCCAACCTTTTTTCCAGCAAAATATCGCATAGCTGCGACAAAAGTTGAAAGAAGAGAATTTCGAGGCGGGGCAGGGAATATGGTGGAAATCCGTGTCATGTTCTCCGAACTATTCTGGTACGATGCGCTGTTGCACTGTCATCTATAAAGTGGCCATCACCTTCGAGATAAAAGTGTAACATTGCAGGGTGCAGTAAAACTGATACAAAATTCAGGTACTCCCTGGATCACATTCGACCTTCCATCAGTATCAACGGACCCAGTCCGTGCCAACAAAGCATTCCCCAATACCATGATATTACCTCCAGATGCTTGGGTTGTCTTAAGGCAAGCAGGGTCCATCGCTTCATGAGGGTCTCGCCACACTCCGCCTACCATCAGTGCAAAACAAAGTGTATCGTGATTCGTCTGACCGCTTTCTTCTATTGTTCCAGTATCCAATCACAACGTTCTCGGCAATACTGCAAGCGGATTTTTCTGTTTTTCTCTGAAAAAAGTGGTTTCCGAATAGACAGGAGACTGTAAATACTCAATTTATTCAATTCCCTGGGAATGGAATTGAATTTCAAATATGGGTTGAAATATGGCAGTTCTGGGCTTGATTGAATTCAAATTGTCTTTTGCTGCACGTTGAATGTCTTATTTTTTCGTACAGTTTTCCTTAGAGTACGAGGGCTTCGCTCTTGAAGTATTGTTTTTCTGCCACATTTACGCCTTTGAGATGTGGAAAGAACCACTTCCTTTCCAGTAATTAAAAACTTTCGAGATGGATGCTTTTGAGAAACCAGTTGTCTTTCGTTTCTTGAATCGTGGCTCCTGCTAAATTGTACTCATAAGACCTTTTACAAACTCTGATGGATCACGCGTTTTCCCCATTCTAGCTTCAGATTACTGCAGTCGAACAGCCTGTGCAGTCTTTATTCTCAACGAGGCAAGAAGTCATCACCCCGAGTCACAGTTTTCTTTGCATCGATTTTCATTTTTGCTCTCTGTGACTGTCTTAATATAAAGGTTCGTATTTTTTTTGGTGAGCGTGTGTATTAGTCTATTCTCACTTCAGTTCATCATGCTGTAAGTTCTGTCCCCCCACCAAAGGAGCCCTCATGGGTAGTACAGTTGGTATAATTGACCGCCCTCTCCACACCAGTTGGAAAAGACCTCAGTTCAAATTCGGTCAATGACAAGAGGAATTTTTATGGATCTTTTTTATATATTTTTATCCAAAATTTCTAAATAAATATCTAAGTTTTAAAATATGTCCAGATAATCAAAGTATATAAGGAAATTTAAAAGAAATAAACATTATGCGAAAATTCTAGTGTTTACAAAAAAGCATATATTCATAATTAGTATTTCAATTACTTATTAAATAACAAAAAAGTTCCAGGCGTTTATAAAATCTTATTATTAATAAAGATTAAATTATACGGCATTATTATAATTATTATTATACAGAAAATATTACAAAAGATGTAATGGTGTTATATTAGAACAAGACATTTTTTATGAATCCAACAATTCGAAAAGTAATTCTGTAACTCCATAAGAGGATCAATTTTTCAAGTTTATTAATCGAAAAACAGGGGGGGGGACTGTTTTAGCAAAAAATAAGTGCAAAATAAATACAAACATATCTTTAAAAACGTAATATCTAATGAATACAATTTTCCATACTAAATCCATAAAGCAAAAAACAAACCAGTTTTCACATTTTTTATGCCCTCGTAAAAAAAGTTGGTAGAATCGCCGTCCTCCACCCCCACCCGGTGGAAAAGACCAGAATTCGAGCCCCGTTGATGATGGAAGGAATTTTTATGGGCCTTTTTTACAATGTGGCTGAGGTGGTCGTTCTCAGGCGAGGGCAGTATGCTTTTTTCTGCCGGAAACTAGGGTTTTCATCCAGCAAACAGAAAATCGACTTCAGAACACAAGCAATTTACAGACAATAACACGGAGCAATATGACCTTAGTCGCTAATGCTCCTGAAATCCTACAACAACAACAACGTTGTTGTAGGATTTTAGAACTGTGTTTTTATATAACACAGATTACTCCAAATTATATACGTATAATACGCTGTATTATGTACACGAATTAACTAAAATAGTGAATTATATTAATTTATTTTGAATTGTTAGTGGAAATTCTATTCACAACATCTTGAAGTTGGTATACCAAATCGTATTTACTACGTTAAGTAATCCTCAATTCAATGACCTTTTTTACCTTTTTTTACCCTTCTTTCTCCTACTTGTCATTCTGTGAACAACTTTCTTGAATAGTCCAACGACTTGACAGAATAAGGTTGCATTCATGTTAATATCCAATCCCTTGTCAATATCCAATAAATTCATTCTGTCACTCATCAGGCGAAGTCACCCAGGCGTTTTCTTGAAACTCTTCTAAAGTTCCATTCTGGCATCCATCAGCGTATGAAGGACGTTTAGAATCGATATTTTTTGCCAATTTTTTACGAATTTTCAAGACTGCATAATTCTTTCCCGCATGTAGAAAACCTTGAAAGATTTTAATTTCCTTATCGAGGAGTTAAATAACTGTGGGATGCTTTAATACAGGGAAAAAAAACCTGTGTTATGCTGCTGTGAAATTTCAGCCTGAGTGAGCTATGCAGAATCTTCCTTCTCATTCTAGACTTTCCCGGTTGTTTCCTCCGTGGAGCTTCGTAGGCACGATACATCTCCATCTGCCACTCGTTTGGAGAGGTCTGAGTTCGATTCCTGTTGATAATTGGAGAATTTCTATCGATCTTCAATTGAGGCCGTAGTTACCCCTACTCCCTCAGACAGAGTAGGGTTCCCCGTGAGGTGTTCCAACGTTTCTTCCGCTCACACAACATGAAAATCAGCCAGTGAACACACACTTCCACACACAAAAAAAATTCCTTTAAGAGGATATGAGCAGCAACCTAAGGGCCATTAAAATATTAATTTGAATTTGTCCTAGTTATGTAAACAGTTGCCAGAAATTGGTTCCATCATCCAAGCCTTCACACTGTATGCACCAAACAGGTAGTTTAATCGTTGTCATAACGGTTACAGAAGTAGAATTCGCTACCAGACATTTTTATAACCACAAATATCAGCACAAAATACTTTATGTGGGAAAAACCTTGTAATCCGATGATTTTCAAATGTTTCACTAAAGTCGCATTATTTTCAATTTCAATAACTGTGCATCTCTCTCTCTCTCTCTCTCGACCTCGCGAGAAGCACAGTTGGTACAATCACAGTTCTACCCAAACCGGGTAGAAAAGACCTGAGTTCGAATCCATTCAATGAGGCGAGGAATTTCTACGGGCTTTTTTGACAACGTAGTTGAATCAGTCTCACGCGAGGGTATCACGGTTTTTTCTCCTTGGGTGTTTCGTCCTGCAAACAAACAAAAAAAAAAAAAAAAATTATATTAGGACCACCAGTAATTTTCTGGAGAAAAAAAAAAAAACAAACAAACCAGTTTTGGGGGAATCGTCCAGCAATTTACAGACAAAATAAATATGGCGCAATATGGTCTAAATCGCTGATGCGCCTAAAACAATGTCTCTCTCTTTTTCAGAATTTTCCAAATAATTACAGGCTGTGATTCTGTAACTGTAAAGTTACAGAATCATTGGTTGCAACAGAATCGCAGCCTGTTGCTGCTGTTGTTGTAATTGAGATTTTGGCGTATCAACAACCAAGACTATATTGCTCCATATATACTGTCTGTAAACCGCGTGTGTTGTGTGGACGATTTTCTGTTTGCTGAACGAAAAACCCGAGTTTCTTCGAGAAAAAACGTGTTACCCTTGCCTGAAACCGACTAACTCAGCCACGTTGTGAAAAAGGCCCAAAAAAAAATAAAAAAATAAATAAAATTTCCTCACGTCATCGACAGGACTCGAACTCAGGTCTTTTCCACCCAGTGTACGGCAGACGGCGATTCTCCAACTGAATCTGTAGAGTGAACAGTAACTGTGGCCTTATTGGAAAATGGCATATCAGAAGCAAAGTATTACAGTACTAGCAGAAACCTTTTTTTTGTGTGTGTTACGGTACACACACGGACAAATACTTTAGTATGATATATAACCCCTAATTGCCAGAAATGTTTCGCACCTGCAATGCATCGATAAATTAAGGTATCGACGAGCAGCTGCAGAATCAGTAGCCACTGGACAGGCCGGACAAGCTGCAATATATCTTCGAAGGCGACCCAGACATGTTTGATGGGAGTCAGACTGGGGGAGCAGGCGGGCCACTCCATAATGATTACATCCCATCTTCCAGCATACTGTGGGAAGATGGGGTATTCCTTTCAGCACAATTATTGGTTGCAGAATCTCGTCTCTATATCTACGTGGGGCCTGTTCCATGATAAATCTATACGACCACAGAGACTAATGCCACTCCCGTATCAAGCAATCTAGCTCCATCTAAGTGACTGTGTTCCTGTAGGAACACAAGGAGTCTGAGCGGTAGAAAAATGGTTAAAATCACCGTTCTCCCCGCGTTCGAAACTAGTCGATAACGCAAGGAACTTTTATGGGCTTTTTATCACTCCGTGGTCGATTTATCGGTCTCATGAGTGGACAGCAAGGTTTTTCTCCCGAGAACTCTTGATTCTTCGTCCAGGAAAACAGTCAAATCAACTGGAGGAAACACACAATTATGGATATAATAATACACATGGGCATATAAGTAGTTCTTGGATGGCCCTAATATGAAATGGTTTTTCCTTTCTTTTACGTACACAGGATTGTTTCGGGTTCTTCGTCAACACTACCCTAGAACACGGTGAGAATCTGATCGCAGGATGTGCCTCGATTCCTATATGAAGAGTCAGTTCAATTACGATGTTCGGATGCTTCCGATAGTTTGGGTTGACACTCGTAACACTCGTCGCTGCAAAGCATCCGAGTAGTTGGGTAGTTTAAGTGTCGATTGCGACGGATGGAGAGAGAGATCTTGCCACGGAACTGATGATCTACGACCCTGATCTGGAGTAAACAAATAGTCTGGATTTCTTTGAACCGATTCCACATCCTGCTGATGACACTTTGTGACATACCAAGCTATGCTGCAACTTGGCGTTGTTACTGTTTAGCCTCTGTCCCGATGACCCTCCAAGCGATAAACACTGGCAAATCCATCTGGGATGAACTTTCCAGATGCTTCACTACGATAATCAACAGGTGGTGTGTTGTCTTTTGCAGCTGTAGTTCACTAATGTGATGCGTCTGCAACATGGTCGAGTATTTAATGGTAGGACGCCTGAATTTGCATAGTCCCGGCCTGTATTTGTTGGAGAACTAAGTAATTTATATGTACACACAATGTCAATTCTTGAATATGTGCTGTCATTGCAGCTATAATGGATATCGATTATGTTAGATTGTGCAATAGACTATGCAGTGATCCCTAAGTGTTTTAACCAGTGTACTTCCACATCGTGAGATAACATCCTTTGTCGTTGAAAGAGAGATAAATTTTAACGCTGATATTGTGTAAAGAACATTTGTATTTCACTAGATAATTAAAAGTAAAAGTACTTGCTTTATATAAAGAGCAAGATAAAAACATATACAACACGCTTCATTTCATTTTTATGTCAAGCTCTCTTGTCTCCGACAGCCCTGCTTACCATAACCTTTATATAGCAGAAGTGGCACACCAAACTTTTGTTGTATTATTCATATGGTAATTTCGCCATACTCTGTTAAGCAAAAATAGTTTTTTTACGCTTTCAGGCTTCAACTACGAACATCTATCTCTCAGAAAATAAATTAGCTGGAACAGAAAGACGACATTTAATCCCAGCAAAAAAATGGCTAATGAATACGTAACATCAATTGTACACCGAAACCAGTGCAAAGGGCAGAAACACTAGCTACGTGCCATGAATACAAGTAATGCAGGCATTTGAAACATTTGAAGATAACACATTACTTGTCTTTGGTCTAGTACATGCGCACTTACAACAATAAAAACTACCCAAAAGCTAATTAGTTCATTTTAATCTTAAGAGAAATAATGCTAATGGGTTTACTGTTTGTTATTCTCACAGCGTACAGATGCTGCTAAACAGCCGTTTCTCTGACATCATCAGCAATGTCCAGAAGTACGGAAGATCTGCTAGTCTTGTCTGAGAATGAATTGCCCGTGACTGCAGACCGCATTGTGGAGGCAACTGTTATTTTGGTAACTTGTGTCTTGACAACAGTAGCCAATGTCGTGATGATCGCCACGCTTGTCACTTCTCCTGGTCAAAAAGAGGCCATGGATCATTATATTTTGTCGCTTGCAGTGGCTGACCTCCTCTGTGGAGTCCTCATAGTGCCTCTTTCTGTGTATCCAACTGTGGTTCGAGACTGGGTCTACGGAGACTTTCTATGTCGTCTTAGTGGATATGTGGAAATCACCTTGTGGAGCGTGTGCCTCTACACATTCATGTGGATATCTGTAGATAGATATCTGGCCATTAAGAAGCCTGTTCGATACGATACGATCCAAACTCGGACACGATGTCAATGTCGGATGGTCTTTACCTGGGTAACGTCAATGTTCCTCTGTTGTCCTCCCCTCCTGGGCTTCTCTAAAGGAAATTTCTACCGAGATGGCTACGTGTGTATGCTAGACTTCGCTAGCATGGTGCCGTATAGTACAACATTGGCGTTTCTGATCATCGCTCCAAGTGTCATCACTATTACTTATACGTATTTCTACGTGTTTGTGACGATGCACAAACTTCGGCAATGCATGACTCAAGAAGAGAAGGAACAAGCAACTGCACTGGGAGAAAACCTATCTAATCCGGATCATATAATGGCCTTTGTCCTAACCCTTATCTTCTGGTTGTCGTGGTTTCCCTGGTTTAGTCTTTGCATCTGGGAGTTCGTTTCGAAACGTTCGATGGACAATCACTCCCTTCACTTTTCTCTACTCTGGTTGGGGATACTCAGTGGAGCCTGGAAACCCATCGTATGTCTCGCCATGAGTCCCAAGTTTCGGTTCAGGATGAAAGTATTTTGTATGTCTCTGTGTTGCAGAAGAAAAGCTCGACAACAACTGATTGTCTGAAACGCCAGGGATTCCTTTGTTCTCAGGTAAATCACATTTTTTTTTTCAATTTACCTTACTGTTAAATTTATTCTTGATTTCTTATCACTTGGTGTAAATATTCAAATACTTCTTATACGAATAGAACGTATTTGCATCTCTCCATCAGGTTACCAATAGTATGAAGGAGAATAATAAGAACTAAGTATATTTGTTGCATTTAATAACGTATGTACCGTTACTGGTATATTATATGATTCCAAAAAAGATTTCAATCGTTCTTATGATTCTATTCAATTATAAAATATTACCCCACACGCACACACACACACAAACGACAAGGCATTCCATAATTCTTGCCTTTCTACCGATAACCAAACGTAAATGTCAAATGTCACAAACTGAATACAGGCGTGTGCCGAAAGCAAACGTCCCGCCTTCGATGGGCTTTACAGAACTGGTATTTATTCATATTTTAATCTTAAAATAGTTCTAGGAATATATAAATCCATTTTGTGATTTTTAGAGATCTTTCAGCAGAATCGATACAGTATAAATTTCTGTTGTACTTTAATATCTGCTGTTCAGTACGTCTTCAATCCATAAAAGCATGCAGAAGTAGATCTTCAATTTATCTAATAACACACGGATTCATTATCTTATGAGTTATTTCTAATTTAATATAATTTCGTTTCCTGTACTGAAAAAGAAAATATTGTAAAGAAAACTTTTTAAACGTCTTTTGTTTTAAGCAGACGAAAAGCTACGTCATCTGTTCTAAGATAAATCGTTCAATAGTGAAATTTATACGACGCTACTGCCCTCTCGCAACTCTTTTTACTGTTTAGATCAAAAATAATTTTTACTGATAATTATAAAGATACAGAATTAACAAATATCTTATTTGTTGTTTTTGCATTATTTTTATATTATTTCAAATAGTCCATTCAACCTACTGAAACAATTTTATATCTCACAAATTATGCGCTGTTCAACAAAAAAATTCTTTGAATTTGTTTCCTTTCTTAAAATAGGCAAACTTGACTAATTTTGGGTCGAGAAAAACGAATATGACTTCAGAAATTTTTGGTTAGCTATAGTTTTTGAGATACAGTACTTCGCTATTGTCTGAGAATATAGTAATTTCAGTGGTAGTCGGAGTGAAAAGTAATATTAAAACAATCTCATATTTACATTTTCTTGTTACAACATAAATCACAGTTGTTTTTAATTAAAGCGTAAAAAAACAAGAACACAAGAAAACTGCACAGGAAGCGAAAGTACTTTCTCAAAATGTGGCTTTTCCACTTCCGGGGCATCTCTTGTTACTGTCCAACAGTAGTCAGCAAGCATAGAAGCGTTCCACCTACCCTGATATCTTCTTTCCATTGCTGAAATGTCTTGGCGGAATCGCTCACCGTGCTCGTCACTCACTGCACCACAGTTGTCAGGGAAGAAGTCCAGATGAGAGTTGAGAAAGTGGATTTTCAGTGACATGTTGCAGCCTAATTGCTGATACTTTTCTAGAAAGTTGTTCACAATTTCAACATAGTTTCCAGCTCTTCGGTTTCCCAGGAAGGCATGCACAACACTTTTAAAGGCTTCCCAAGCTGCGTTCTCATTACCCTGGAGGACTCGCTCAAAATTTTCACCCTTTTAAAAGTTCACGAATTTGCGGACCAAGAAAGATTCTTTCCTTAACCTTAACATCACTCAACAGTGGAAATTGTCCTCTCAAGTACTTGAAAGCTTCTCCATCCTGGTTCATCCCCACTGGGACTCATGAAGAATTTTGCTTCGATCAACCAGAGGATTGTGCTGGACATTTTTTTCCCCGGGGCGCAGATTTTCCCAGACTTTTCTCTTGTAGTGTGAGTACCTAGCCCGACCGTCCCACTCACACAGGAAACAGCAGTACTTCGTGTATCCCAACTGCACCAGCAGTATTCCAATCACCTTCAAGTCTCCACAGATCTGCCATTGGGGGTCTTTGTACTTCATTGCTTCCAGAATTAATTTCATATTTTCATGTCTCCTTTATGTGGACAAAAAATTTCAAATTATTATATTAGGGTTACTCGTAATTGATTATATTAACCCGTATTTGTGTCTGCAAACCTACATTCAAAGCTGTCATCAAACCAATGACATCGCAGCAGGCAACAAGGTTGTTTTCACTTTTAAAATATGGAATAAAAGCATTCTGCTTGCTACTGTACACGGACACTTTGACATTTGGTTACAGAAGATTCCACTGTTGGAGCCTTGATTCCAGAAGCTCTGCTTTATCTTTCGATCGATCTAGGTCTAGAATTAGATCACTTAGTTCACCTTGAGTGATACTGTTTGACTCACTCGGCGACTCAGGTTCTGGCACAAAATCAGGATCCTGTGATGTTGAAGGCCCAGGTTAACCATCATTCCTCTCACTGTCCCCATCTTCATCAGACTCCAGAATGTACTCTTCTAGAGGGTGGGGTACAGGCAGACCATCCCCATGTGCTACTGGTCGGATAGCTGACGGAATGTTGGGGTATTCCAAAGTCCACTTCCTTTTTTTGACATGCCATGCTGAAGAGGAGGCACCATGCAGAAATAACAGTCATTTACATGATTTGAAGGCTCCTTCCAAATCTTTGGGATGGCAAAAGGCATTGAACGTCCTTTGTTATTCAACCATCCACGGAGATTTACAGCACATGTGTTGTGGCAAATATGAGGTGCCCAGGGTTTGTATTCATCCACTACCTTATAGCCAAAATAATGGTAGTAGGCTGTCTTCACAAGTGGAGTCAATTGGCGTTTCTGAGTGGAAAATGTCACATCATCACACACCTAACAAAAACTGTCAACACTGTTAACACATTTACGTGGCATTCTGGCTTTTTACGTAATTTTTGTCCATAAACTTGAAAAAAAAAAAAGAAAAAAGAAATGAACGTCACTAATAACACTTGCAAGGTAAATGATACACAGAAATAAAAAAAAAAATAAAAAATAAGAAATAAAAAAAAAAAACATGGCGTATTGATTCCTGTTTCAGTGTTACCAACCTATCTATTTTTTTTTTATTTTTAAGTTTAATATTCACAAATGTAAAGTACTGCATATGGGAAGCAGTAACCCCAGAGTAACGTACAAATTTGTATCAACTCTGTGTTACTACACTGACAGTGGTAAAGAATGAAAAGGACCTGGGGGTAATTATGCAGGCAGATATGAAGTTTTCTGAGCAGCAGACGGTCTGCAAGAGTACCTCATGGTGTCTTGTCAATGATATACAGGAATTTTTCTAGCAGGGATAAGGAGATGATTATTCCCTTGTGTACAGGTCTAGAGGCCTCATTTTAAGAAGGATGTAGAGCTGTTGGAACGAGTACCGTGAAGAGCAACAAGATTAGTGAATGGAACAAAGGGTTGCTCTTACGAAGAAAGGCTTAAGTTTTGCAAATTACAGTGTCTGGAGACTAGGCACCTGCGTGGTGATCTGATTGAGGTGTATAAAGCCTTGAATGGTTTGAGCTGATGGGATTCTTCCTCTTGCTCAGAATAATCGCCTGAGAAGGCATAAATTCAAATTGAGGAAAGACAGTTGTAGGATAGATGTGCGGAAGTTTGCCTTTAGCCAAGCGGGTGATTGATTGCTGGAACAAACTTCCATCTGTCATTGTAGAAGTTGACAGCTTAAACAGATTCAAGGCAGAACTAGACAAACATTTGAAGCGAGTGGATGGGTGAAATGAGAAGGGTCTGTGTTTTTTTTTTTTTGTGGCTGATGCTATATAAGCTTGCTTTCTTGCATCATGTGCCCTGCTAATGCTAATTTTCTAGACTCCAAAATTTCCTAGTATTCACCAATATTCCCTTAAATCATAAGAGGGGCTATATCGTGGAACCAAGAGCTAACTAAGAGTTTTAAATGTTATATTCGTTTTTCTCATGCTGAAATTAAGAAAAATTGAAAATTTTCAAGCCAGAAACATTTTTTGTGTTGACCAGTGTTATTAGAAGCCAACAACTATTTTTTTTGTTTCTCAATTTTTACAATTGACACCTTTTCGAAATCACTAACCCACAGATAGGAGTGGAGCAGGGAAAGTAGTCCTAAAGGCTTTTCCACATAAATACTAATTTTTTAGATTACTTTCGAACTTATTATTGAACAAGAAAATATTATTAAAAGGATTTTTACCAACTATTTGCTTTTGCATAGATTTTTAATTTGCAGTTTAACGTTACAAGCACCGCAATTTAAAATAAGGGTCGGCAAATGGTTGATCGCGGCGCATAAAAAAAATATATATAATTTTTCGGAGAACGCCAATGCCAGAAATTCCATTAATTACTTGCCTGATTTAGTTTTTAATAAGTTTATTTCAAAATTTCATGTACCTACTTAAGTATTACGTCTTTCATAATAAAAGACTAATAATTCTACAACTAGAGTATTTTATTTAAAACAGAGATAGTTGTAAAAAAGGCCTTCGTAGTCGAATGGTCAGGGGCGGGAGTGCAGTAGCACACGCTCTTTGAGTAGACCGGGGTTCAAGCCCCTAACTGCTAAATACGGTCGATCGGCCAACCCGCACTGGCAGATTGTGGTCCATTTTTCTCAACATGAATTGTTGAGGAGGCTTCCACCCTGCAGTAGATTGATCATGGCTGTTGCTTACTTACTTACTTTTTAGTCGTAAAAAAAAAAAAAAAAACTTGTGACAGTTCGATCTTGTGACCTTGTATATTTTTGAAGCGGCATCATCACTATAAACATCTTATATTGTGAATTCCTTCACAATGATTTTCCTAGCCTTGCACTGCACTTTCGAATAAGCAACACTTCCCAAATAGAGAATACTGCTGCTATTATTCTCAACAGAACGCCACCGCCCATACAGCACAGTTTCGTGAATAGTTATCCCCTCTTTGGTGAGTGGAAGCACTTGAGTCAAGAGTAGACAAGAGCGAAATGAAATATCTTGTATAGTGTTGCCATTTGACATCATCGTGAACTCTTTATCAAACATTTCAGTTGAAGAAGTTGCTAAGAAATTCATTGGGAGAAATAAGATTCATAGACAAACTTTTTCACTAGAATTAATCTCATTAATATATTTGTTTGCTCATTTTTAGGCGCGTATATATAGGTTCAGGAGGGTGACAAGTTACGGTTTCAGTACAGTGAGACACCAGTGCACTTGCCTCAGTGAAAAGAACCGTGGGGTGACGTTGGCAAAGGCCTAGGTGGATTTTGCACAAAAACAAAAAAAAAAAAAAAGGATAACATGCAGAACGGTTTTGAAAATATGGCGAATATGTAGAACGTGGGATCCGCATTCCGGCCAGTGATAAGCAGTTATAGCCAGCCGAGAGGGGGTAGTAAAATAAAATACACTTTTAGAGGATAAACAATTTTCAATTAATAAATTGCTTTTTGTATAAGGCGCAGTGTTAAGTAAAAATTTATGCAATAATATGAGGTTAAATGAATTGAAATTAATAGCTCAGAAAAGATAGAAAGAATATAAATAAATAACCATAAACCAGGGTACAGATTATCTTATCAAGACGCCACAACATCATCCTGGTTTATGGAGGCACAAAGTATTTCGATTAGCCTGAAAGTTTAGTGCAAAGTGCCCGACCCCTTACTAAATTGTTTTATTTTAAATTTTGCACATCTAAACTGAATGGAAGAAGCGACTTCCATTCAAGTAACAACTCTAACCCCAGTGGACGAATTTTCATTCAATTTTATATTTGGACCTTTTAAAAGTACTTTTACAGCATTTCAAATTTCATTAAAATCGGACAAATAGAAATTGGGCCATTATTATCATTTTTTCTATACAATTTGGATGAAAAAGGAAATTCATAGATTAAATGTAGTTTAACACTTGAAGTCTTCCTTCATTTCATAATATTGAAAAATACTTCTCCATGGTTTTATCTTGTGCAATATACTTTTACTTTCACTTTCGTGGAGAGGAACTATTGGTTAGCTGTAGACAGTCCGTGAACGTGGTGTCGCTTGTGAAGAGATACATAGATATAAGGAGAAAAGAAACTTAAAAGTATATGGGAGAAGAGTAATAAATATTACACAGTTTTAGTTTTATTAAGACGAACAAATTAACACAAAGTATCATTTTAGTTCGTTGTAAATCACCGAAGTAGGTGAAATGACATTGTTTTTGTTACATCTCATATTGTGAACGTCTTCATAACGAGTTACCTGTTATTGCATTACCTCAAATAAGCAACGTTTCCCCAGCAAAGAAGACTAGTGCTACTTATAGAGGATATTACCACTTAGGAGGCACCGTTTCCAGGCTTGTTAGCCTCTCATCGGTGGTAGGTAACCAGTGATACAATGAGTGACAACACAGTTATGAAGTTTAACTTCACAATATGAGATGTATGCGTGATAGTGAAGTACTAAAAAATTACTGTCGCACACTGTCTGGCATTCCTCATATTGTGGAATTAAATCACTGGGGGACCTACCCGCCCATCGATGAGTGGTCAACAAGCTTTGAGACGGTGCAGACTGAGGGTATCCTTAGTTATTTAGAATAGGTAACAACAAACTTCACTACTGGGGAGGGTTGTCTGTTCGAGGGATTTATGAGTAAACTACTTGAGTGAGTGAGTTTGAGGAGTAACTGACCTTTTCCTTTTTTTCGACAGCATTTCTTCTTCTTCCTCTCCTATTATCGCTTTCCTCCACCTTTTCGCTTTTCTATGTCTAATAGGGACAGAGATGTGGATAAGAGCGTTTACTGTCCCATACACATTTACAAACGGTGTCGTCTGGGTGGTGGTGATATCCGCAGAGAATATGTAACATTGTCTTCTCTACTGGAGAACCTTTGCTTATTCGAGGTAGTGCAATAACAGGCAACCCGTTGTGAAGGTATTCACAATATGAGATGTTGAGAGCTCATGGTAAAATCCATACACGATTCATTTCTTCTACATGAAATTTTCATTTCAGTCTCAAACATTTGAAGATATTATCGTAATTCCAGTATAGAACGGAGGGGACAAAGAAGCTCTTGTCACAGTTGTGGAAAAAAGTTCTACATTCGAATTTTGACACTCCCATGTATAATCCTATCTAGATCTCTCCTTTTCGACGGGAAAGCTTAGTCGGTTTCATGTGAAGGTTGCATGGTTTTGCATGGTTTTCTTTAACCATCCATCCAGACTAACCATCCAAATTTCTTCAGGCTTTCTGATCTCATGCGTTTCAATAATTTTTCTTGTTGGGATTAGTGTACGTAATAAGGGGGAAAAGTTCACGAAATATGGACAAATCGGAAAGTCATAACTTAGCTGATTCTAAATAATAAAATTAATTTGACTTTTTCTGAGACAGAATGTGCAGTATGGCTAAAAAAAATGAATAAGCTTGATTGAGTTAAAGAACGACATTAGATATACTATTATATAAATTCTTAAGAACTACACTTTAGCACGTGAATATTTTTGAAATTAGTTTCCTGGTAAGAAAAGAATAAAATTATTACAACTTTCTTTACTCAGTTCCAATATCTAAATTAAAAAGCGGCAACGTTTCTGAATCATATATTAAATTGTATCTTCGGTTGAATTGCGTCTTCGATTCTGAAGATACTGGTATGAGAGCAATCATGCTTGAATACAGGAAAACAAATTGGAACAGGAGGAACTGCTACCATAAATGCTGGAATCCAAGCATGTTTCCAACAACTTCAATAAGTGCCAATGCTACATAGTGTTTCGAATCGGCGGCACCGGTGTTTTCCAACTCCACGATCAGTTCTCATGTATCGAGTACGATTATCCTGTAAAGGCTAGATAGTGTGAGTGATATGTGGTTTATGTAGGGTTATGTAGTCCATCTGGCCTCTTAGCCTAGGAGCCCGCGAAACACTACCGACCCCTAGTTACCAAGCGTTGGAAGCCGGGCCAGGTAGTAGGGATTTGATGATCTGGCGATACGGACCCTAGCGTCGCCTGAACTTTCCACGGAGAACCCTCGCCCGAAAAGAGAAAGAAGTATAAACTAGGAGAGCAGTGCAAGATGCGGAGGGACAGAGGTTAAAGTAGGCAGGGAGATGTACAAGAAGGTATTTGCCCACAGGTCAGTGGAGAGGAGACAGCCTCACCAGGCGAGGAATCTGCCCTGTAACTTTTACCCCGAAGGATGGGGATAAAAGTCACAGGGCAAGATCGACAGTCCAAGTAGAAGAGGCAATGAAATTCTACCTAGTCCAGGGACTGAGTTAGCAGGTTTCTATCCTGTGTCAGGATTATCAGAGCGAATTAATCCAATATGGGTAAGTCAAGTCTCTGATGTCTAGCTCATAGTGCCAAGTCCAGACGCCGCAAGAAGGCAGTTCATGCAGTGGGGATGTTGAAGACCAGGTAGGTGGGCTATCAGTGTCGTCATTGGTTGCGGAAGTATTACCTTCACATTTCAAAAACCTGCTTGCAGACGAATTCAATAGAATTCTGAAGCGTAGGGCGCCTCCGTAGCCAGGAGAAGCAGTGCGTAGCACACGCTTCTTGATTAGACCGGGGTTCAAGCCCGTGACCACCGCACATCCCCGGAGCAATATGGCCTTAGTTGCTAATGCTCCTAAAAAAACCAAATAACAACAACTGAAGCGTAGTCGCTTTTTAATTTAGATATTGAGACATTAGGGAAAATAATTCTGCAGGAAATTTCTAATAATTTTGTCCCTCTCCTACCAAAAACGAATTGGTAGGAAAAAGGATAAAAACTGATTACTATAACATTTTAAAAATAAGTTTGGCCACTTTGTTACAATAAATTTATTATTGACACTATCTCTACAATTCTGTTCTTAGAATTACTAGAATTGTGGAGGTAAAATATGATAATCTACCAACACCTTTTACACTAAATTTCAATTTCTCTAGACCGGCTATAAAATGTTCCATCAAATAAAAATTCGATATTACGAAAGGGCAAAAATAAGAACTATAACGAAGTTGTAGTCTTATTCTACTTCCCCTGTAGTCTTTTTTATATTTTTAGCGACTTAACATCGCAAAGAATGTCGTAGGGAGAGCAGCATTAGGAGACAATTTACAGAGAGAAATATTTCAGTTGCCGCATCACCACTACAACGCATTTCCTGAAGCGGAAGTGAATGGATCGTTATGATCGCAGAGGAGTCATTACATGCAGCAAGTGGTGGAGCAAGGACGAATCACAATAATAGAGACGGTAAATTGCTCATCCTCTTGTCTAATGCAAAAAGTTCTCCTTCTCTCCATTTCACATACTTTCTACACTTAAAATGGAACATATTCTGTGGTGAGGGACGATTTTCGGTGTCATTCTCGACTACGTTGACACACGAAGTGACTGCGCGTGTTGTCTAATCTCCACTCGCTTATCATGTTCACTAACAACGAAACGCTCATTAGTTGTTCATGGGTCTAACGTGTTTACTTTACTCTCAACACCACCGTACATAACTAGTTGTCGCTATTTGGTACACAGGTAATTTCTCTTCTCGCCTAACCTAATAGCAACATCTTTACGAAACGTGAAGGTAAATGGAAATGTCAAAGGTCCTTCGTCTCCTTGGATGAACTTCGAAAAATGGAAAAAGACAACCGGTATAAGATTCATAACATTTTGTTGTAAATGTTGGAAGGTAAAAAAAACCCAACAAAACTGTTATTCGTATTTCGCAGTTCAATGACTTCCAGTAACATTTATTCGCGAGACCATTACAAATAGTATTTGACGAAGCATCTATCTTATTCTTCAAGTGACATCTCCGAGCTGGAGGTTAGCTGTCTGATGTCTTTACATCTTAATAAAATTTCCTCCGTTGTCATATTAGAGAAAGCTTTAAGGTCATCCATCCTCTTCTTCATCTTATTATCTCCTTAAGTATTTTACTCCCAAAGAAAAGACTAGCAAGTCTGTAATTCTTTCTTTGGATAATGTGTCCATAATACTCCATGAAGCTTTCCTTTATTTCATAATATTGAAAAATACTCCTCCATGGTTTTATCTTTGCAATATACTTTTACTTCTACTTAATTTCTCTATGATATTAACGTGGCATCAAATAAAAATCCAATCTCAAGAGAGGTGAGATTGAATTTTCATGACAGAGTTGTGTCTTATTCTGCTTGAGTCAAAAAGTCCTGTAAAAAATATGTAGTCATATTCAGCTTGAACTTGCTTGAAGCAAACTTAAAAAACTAAAACACCTAAATCAAGAAAGTGATTGATTAGATTTCTGGCATTGGTATTCTTCAGAAATTATATTTTTATTTCTCTGCCCCACGAAAGATCAATATGTTTTACGATCGACCTGTACCTGTTCTACAAGTTTCATTCACAGTATTGTGCAGTACACTACCCTACAAAAGGTATACAGATGCCAGTATTTATATGGTCCATTGGGGCCTTCCGAATTGAATTGATTGTAGCATTATTTTAATTATTTTATTATAAAAACACCTCAAAGAGGTAAAATATAATAATCCATCAACAGATATTACGCTAAATTTCAATTTCTATACGATATTAACGTGGCATCAAATAAAAATACAATCTCAAGACAGGTGAGATTGAATTTTCATGACAAAGTTATAGTCTTATTCTGCTTGAGTTAAAAAGTCTATGTAGTCATATTCAGCTTGAGCTTACTTGAAGTAAACTTAAAAAAAACTCAAACATCTAAATCAAGCAAGTAATTAATGAGATTTCTGGCATTGGTATTCTTCAGAAAATTATATTTTTATTTCTGTGTCCCACGTAAGATCAAAATATGTTTTGCGATCGATCTGTCCTGTTCTACAAGTTGCATCTACAGTATTGTGCAGTATACTATCCTCCAAAAGGTATATAGATGCCACTATTTTCATGGTCCATTGGGACCTTCCCGGTCAAAGAAGTGACTCATACCAGTATATAAGGATGGCGTGTGGGCCACACAAGTTAGTTTTTCTCGTTTGGGCACGTAAAGTCCAGTTGATTGATTTCCAGAGGGACACACATTGTGTATTATGGTCGGATGCCATATTATTATTATTATTATTATTATTATCTGTTTATTTCCATAAGGAAACCACCCCGGGACGGCAAAGTGCCAGGAGGGTGCTAAGTACATATCAGGGTACGAGATACTACGTGCAGTGGGTTACATATACTGAACACGTAGTCTCGTCCCGAAATATTATATACACATTTTATGTTTAATATATACGGTATTTACACATTAATGATTCTGTACATACATTATACAACTGATATATTTACAATTCACTAATAATTCCATCTATAAATTACATATTAACATAACTGTTACAGAAGATATATTTTTACAGTCAACAGATTATTATTGTTCTTAAAGCAGAAAGCTTCACTTTTATTCACAATTCTTTAGTACTTTGCAGCCGATTCATATTTCAGTAAGTCTGTACGAATCCTGGAAGATCTCTTTCCGGTATGTTGCATCCTCACACAGTTTTTCGGCATCTATGTGTAGTGAGTTAAATACTTTTACTGTATTTGATGGGAAGCATCTTTGCAGGCTACTAAGATTGTTCAGGACTGAACGCAGTGGATTATTTACTTCCCCGCAACGTCTAGCAGTGGCACGCGGTTTAACTAGAATATTATCCAGGACTGGAGCATCCACTCTGCCTGTGAGCATTTGTGCGAGAGTGTGTATGTTCCTGTTAATTGTCCGCTGCATCCAGGGTGTGATGTTAAGGTTTGAGTAGAGAATGGCCCTTGAGATAGTAAAAGGGTGGCCAGCAACTCTGTTAAGCCATCGCAAGAACCAGTACTCGATCCCAAGGACGGACTTATAATGTGAATCTGGAGCTGAAGACCAGATTTGCGAGGCATACATTGCAATTGGCAGGACACACATTAAAATGTACTTGGTCGCTAGCTGAGGATCCCTAATTCCTACCAGTTCCTGCCTAGTAGCCCATAAAGCGGCGAATATTTTTGTCTTCATATGGGCGAAGTGTTGAGCAAAGGTGAGTCTGTCATCCCACTTAAGACCCAGGTCCAGGTGAGAGTGCACTTTTTCCACACTAGACCCGTTCACAGAGATTGAGATGTCATTTTTATTCTGCTTGTAACTTATGGTCATTTGGGCAGACTTCTGTGCATTAATACGGAGCCCGATGCAATCCAGGTAGCTCTCAAATTCTCGGATTGTGCTATTTGCCATCTGGCAAATACTTTCTGCTGATTCATGGTCTTTGGAAGTGATGAAGAATTTTACATCGTCAGCATATGTTATAAAATTGTAGTACCGTGCAAGAAACGGCTCCAGGACGGCCGCGAAGAGAGTAGCCGAAAGAACTCCCCCTTGAGGCACTCCTTGCGAGATGGTAAAGCAAGATTGTAGCTTTTGGTGCTTAACAATAAGTTTCCTATGTTCTAGCAGGCTGGTTATTATAGTTAACAGATTTCCTCTTACATTAAAATAATTCTTCAAAATCGCAATGAGCGCTGGAATTGAGACGTTGTCGTAGGCTGCGGAGATATCCAAAAAAATAATATCAATTGCTTTTTCTCATTTAGTGCTTTCTGCACGCGAAAAAGGGTTTCCAGTAAGTTTGTTATTGTTGATCTACCCGAAATAACTGAGTGCAAATGTGGTGGTCTATGGCTGAAGCAGTGTTGATTGATGGTGGGAAGAAGCGCTTTTTCGAATACCTTCTGTAGGGTGCAACTAACAGAAATTGATCTGTAATCCTTAGCCAATTTTGGGTGTTTAATCTTTGGTATTGGGGTTACAATGTAATTTTTCCAAGCTTGCGGGAAAGCTCCTGACCTGATGATTTTCTGATAGATGTGCAGTAATAGATCTATTATAAATGGGCTACTTATTTTAAGGATGAACATTGGAAATTTGTCTGGTCCAACAGTGGCCTTATTGGGCAGATCGTTGATTGCTTTCATTACGCTCTCTTTGGTGATTTGTATTTCACTCAATGGAGGTCTTGTTGGTTCCTCTCTTGCCGAATAGTTTCGCTTGTTTAAATCTTTCAGGAATTCCAAAATTTTGTTACCATTATCAGTGTTCTCAATTTGATTCAGTCCATGCAGGTTACTAAAAGTGTTATTAGCCCATTCCTTGAAAATGCATTCTGTCATATTCTCTGTGCTATTTCTATTGCTAGTAATTCTTTTTGCTCTTTTTAGTTTATTATGAACAACACTGCAGTGTGCCTGTCGTTTTGCTTTGATGAAATGTGCTCTTTCTTTCTTATAACGAATGTGATCGGCAGGATGACCCGTTCTTTGCCATTTTCTATACAGTTTTTGCTTCCTGAGGAAACTTTCTTTCAATTGTGGGTTAAACCATTCTTTTGTTCTCTCAGATATTTTGATTTCTTTTGCTGCTCCTTCCAATGCTGTTTGGTATAGCTTTTTAGTGATCCTTTCTAAAGCTTCGTCTACTGGCTTTTCTTGCAGGTCATTCCAGTTGTAACTAGTCAGGTGACTGAGAATGACCTCTGCATTAATATACTTCACGGAGAAAAGATACTTACTTTGCTTTTCCCAGTTCGTGTGGTTACCCTGCATGTATTTGTGTATCTTCAGTGCTGCTTCTATTTCAATGGGATTGTGGTCCGACTTAAATTTTATGCAGTTTTGCGTTAGCCTTATGTCTAAGGAACTATGGTACAACAGGTCAAGTTGCTGCATTCCCCTTGTTACTGGTGTCGGAAGCTGCGTCAAGTGCAATGCACCCAATGTAGCATCCAGCTCCTTCTTGGCCTCCCTGTGTTTCGGAAGAGGCAAATTAAAATCTCCCGCTATTATTGTGTCGACTGATGGCTTTAGATTTGCAGCAAGCCAAGCATAGAGTTCGTTTCTTGTCTCCTTTGTGTGCTCAGGTGGGAGGTATATGATGCATATCTGTATTTTCACGTGCTCTTTTGAAAAGGTAACGCAAATCCCTTCAAAATTATTTGAATTGGTTTTTCGTTCTCTTATAGACTGGTATTTATTTTGATAGCAAATTATAACTCCTCCTCCTCGCCTATCTGTTCTTCCGGTTCCCACACATTTGCAGTTTGCTGCCGCAGTTAGCCGATCTAACTGTTTTCCATTTCCCAACCAGGTTTCGATTAGGCAAATGAAATCCAGGTCCTCGTACATCATCATCGTTTGTAGGGTGTGGAGCTTATTTGAGATGCTCCTCACGTTTTGTGCAAACAGGTGGATGTGATGTTCTGCATCCCCAGCTGGGGGTAGTTTTCTTGATTGCTATTGAGCCCGATTCCTTGCATCATTTTTAACCAGTGGTCTGGCCCATCTGTCTCTGTAGGGCTTGACTAAGGTACCTACTGGCCAGGCGCTTACGTCTTGTAGGCGAGTTGCTTTATCTGGTGGACAAGAGATTATAAAGGAGGAGTAAGCTGGGTGTCGTGTTTTCACTTGCTTTACTTCCACAGTTATCCCATGTTCGCCCTCACACATGGCTTTAATATTTTTGGGCTGTGTTGTGGGTCCCAGCCTTGATACAAAAATTTGCTCTCTGGTTGCAACGGAAGTAATGTTGTACATTTCAGAAAACCGTTTGTTTGTTTCAGGTGTGTTACAGGAAGACACGTTAATACTTTCTCTGTGAACTGGATTACGTCGTCGGCTGTCCTCGGCGAGAGTAGGCATGAAATTTTGGGATGGGCGGGTTTTTCTACCCTCAAAAGTGTTATGCTTTTTAGGTAGCATAGTGATGTGCGCATAAGTGAGTGGGTTTGCAGGAACATGATTTGAGGGGGAAGATGTAACTCTCGCGATCGTACTCTTGGAATACATGGATGCCCCAATCATTTCAGTTGATTCCTGTTGTCCTAATATTTCTGAGACTTCTTTATTTTGGTTTCGAATTTTCCTAGTGGAATGTGTGGAGCCATTTCCTTGTGCTGCCCCTAAAGTTTCACTGGATTTGGTGCTATTGCTTGCGAGGTCCTGCTGCAAACAGACAGTTCCCGGCTGGGCTTGAAATTCACATATTATTTGGCTGTCTTGTAGTTTTGCAATTCGTTCTGATATGTTTTCCCCCGAATTCAATTCTTTTCTTGTCCTCTGTTTCTGATTTTGAATGCTTTCTGTCATCCTGTACAATCCATGCATACCACTTCTACTTTTCTTTGGGTAGCTCTGCCTCGCATAGCAAGTTTCGTCGGTTACGGGGGCCGCTGAGCCACCTTGTGCAACGAGGACTGATTCAAAGCATCCTAGCTTTTCCTCCAGTCGTTTAAGGGTGTGCAATATTTTACTGTTTTGTTCTTTGAGAAGAAAATTCTCTTCCTGCAGTTCCTGTAGCATTTTATGTACAGGGATGAAATTGCTCGCGAGGTTTTCAGCGTATTCCACAGCCTGCATCGAAAAGGGGCTGATGCAGTCTGCAAGGATATCCTTTAATTCCGTACGCGAGACATATTCTTTACGGTTCTCCTCCTGCCTTTCATCCGGGCTATGATTGCTCCTCTGTCTAGCGAAAGCCCCTTCAGAGTGCTCGCAGTCTTCCGGGCAAATATCGCATCCCAAGGTTTCAAAAATTGATCCTTCAGGATGGCCCAAGATGCCATTTCCAAGGTCAGTCTGAGAGAGGATTTCTCTTGTTGCTTGTTCAAGGTCATTAATCTGTTCTGTGCAAGAATCTTCACAAATGACTTCATTGGGTAATTCTTCATTATTTTTCCCTGTTTGTTGCCTACAAGCGTCACATTCAAACTTGCGTTTTCTAGTTTTGTTTAATCTCTTAATATCTACAGAAGTACAATCAGGCTTATTGCAATAGTTTTTGTGACAAGTAACGCATTTAATTATGAAGTCATCATTGGTCAGACATATGCAGCAAGTAAGCGGCACGGCTGATGCGCTGAAATCTGTCATTCTGAAATGCAAATGGGAGCCGGAATTTCAGTAATTTCGAGGCAGGTAGTCTTTAGTACAACAAGATAGGGCACTTCTATCGTTCGATGACTAGCCTATGAAATATGCAGGTGGAAATGGGGGAGGTTTTAATCCCTAACTTTGTCACCGTTTGACCTTGTCCAGAGCTTAAGTGCCGTATTGCCTTAAGCAGAATATTGTTATGTTCCGCTGCACTGAATCGCTATAAACCAACCGTTCCTTTCAACTATTACACGAAGTATGAATGCTTAAAATCAAGATTAGACATATTACCTGTTCAGGATTCCATTAGTAGACACTATATCCAGATTCCACTTCTCATAAGCTCTCTGTCGATATGCAGTTCATTTATGATTCTTTCAGTTTAACTTAGGTATTTGAGTATTTTTAGGAGCACATAATTCAGTAACTCACTGACCTTCGCCTCCTAGCGGCGAGTCAGTATTAGTAGAAGGGTCAATATTGCTGACTTGTAGATTCTTGCAATTGCTGATAGTCCATGTGATTTAGGGTCGATCATCGGTAATGTACCATTACCTTCTAACAGCGCAGAGAAAACAGCGGAAGGTCACATGACCCACAGGGTAGTCGAAAGGATGGTATAAAATCAGATAGTAGCACATCAGACATCTGCAAAATATCAACCAGACGTTTAAAGCGTCAACAAGGGTTGGGATGTGCTGAACACACTAAGGATGGGACTCCGGATTTTCGGTTTTCATGGGGGACACATTAGTGAAACATCAATAAGGAATCTCGGCACATCCTATTCCGATCAGATGGAAGATGCCTGTAACATATTTTCTACCAGAGTGTATTGTGCTAACAATGAAGTTCGGAGTGGGTGATGTTATGGTACGAAGCCGGTATGGTCTAGGGTCTTTGGTGGTTCAGTGGGGAACCAAAAGAAGAAAAAAAAAAAAAAAAGACGATGTCTACTCTAACATCTGGACAGTTCCAGGCTCCCTAATATACCCCAGCCTAAAGTTTGGAATTAAATTTCACTTTCCTTAATTTTCCAAGTATTAGAATATGGCCAACTTGTTTAGAAATTTTGTATAAAAATAAAAAAATAAGTGTTTAAGAAATTTCTAGGACAGTCGGCAATATTCCAAAAAAGGCGTAAAAGACACCTGAATGTGGTAGAACACTGCAGAAGATTCCTGAACGTTGTAGGTGTTTCTAGAATATTAAAAAATGTTTCAATATTACAGAAGATTGATGATTCTACAGTTTTTCAATACTATATATTGAGGAGTAAGAGCTGTAACTAATAAAATAGAACACCCGTCATTCTGAAAGAGTGTTTGGTATGAGTTTTGTGTGTTTCGTGATAAACATGGCAAGAAATAACGAGCTGAGTGGTGAAAAATGGAGTGCTATTATAACTCAGTATAAAGAAAGTTATTCCATGAGAAGCATTGGCAAAAAAAGAGGTATTTCATTTAAAGGGGTAGAAACTATTCGAAGATCCAAGGAGGCTGGCAGTTTAAAGGACAAATCACAATCAGGACGAACGCCTGTAACAACGTAGCACAAAATAAGACCATAATAATGATTTCTAAACGCAATCGACGATTAACTGCATCTGAAATCAGAGCTGAGTTCAATAGGCACAGAGTCTACATCCTGTCTCTACATCCACTGTAAAACTTCGTCTTAAACATGCAGAACTTCATGGTCGTGTAGCGGTCCGAAAACAATTATTAAAACCGGAAAATAAAGAAACGGTTGGCTTGAGCTAAGTGCCGTCAACATTGAACAACGTAAAAGTGGAAAAATGTACTGTGGACAGGTGAATCCAAATTTGAAATTTCTACATCCAAGCGTAGAGTTTATGTGAGACGATCAAATGAATAAAAAAAAAAAAAAAAAAAAAAAAAAAAAAAAAAATGGTACCACACTGTTTAGTACCTACAGTCAAATACGGTGGTGGTTCCATCATGATCTGGGGTTGCTTCTGTTTTTCTGGAGTGGGTGACATCGTCAGAATTGAATGAATTATAAGAAAAGAAAGGCCATAAAAACATTCTTGGACATAATGCAATATCCTGTGGATTTCGACTTTGTGTGTAAGAAATTTTATATTAGAACAAGACAAATCACAGCTCTAAGCTGTGCTTCAGGTATTAGGTCTGACGCAGCCGAGTGGTCAGGAACATGAGTGCGCAAAGATGCGTTCTTTGAGCGGGCCAGGTTTCAAGCCCGTGACTGCTAAATATGATTAATATTTGTATTGATGATTTATTGTAAACTCCACTGACCTGGTAGTCGTGCCGGAGTATAAACAAGAACATTTTTTTTTTTTTAATTGCCTTATCGTAATATAAAACGTCGTGGATACGGATCAACTAAAGAACTGGAGGGAATATTACAAATTATGTTGGCCACCCTAATCGCCTGATTTAAATCAAATAGAGCTTTTATGGTATCATCTAGAATGTCAAGATCGTGAAGCTTGCTCTGCCCATCTTTATAAAATCTATTATAAAATGTCGTGGAGGATATTTTTATGAAAAATTAGCATAGTTATTAACATTAATCATTAAATTTTTAATTCATTATTTAAATTAAATTAAAAACTAAATTTAAATCATTAAATATTAATTTTTTAAATGCTTAATAAATCTTAAAATACTTTATATTTTGTTTTTTATATAAAACCTAATATTGTTATAGCTAATTTCAAGAAAAAAAAATTAACGAAAACTTTTGTCATCCGCTGTGATTCCAAACTTTTTTTGAATATGACAGTTCTTTGGTACAGAATCATGTTTCCTTCAGATGGATAATGATCCATGTCATACTGCTGGTACAATTCGATATGGTTCATCGACATGAATATTCAAAAGTTGGAATGGCCGGAACAAAGCCCTCATTTTAAACCTATGGAACCTTTATGAGAGAAACTGGAACAATGAGTAAGGGCCAGACAAACACTACCCACATCAATGGCTCAACTGGTCACTGTTCCATGACTTATGGGGAACTATAACCCCTGCACTTTATCGTTCGTTGACGGATATCCTATCCAGAAAGGTTTATATTTATATATATATATATGAAAACCACACACACGAAAGGTATTAGAACCTGTAATACTTAGTACTACGTATGGGCCGTAGGTTGAGGAGACAGAAGATATTTGTTGACTTGAATTAATGTATTGTATATTGAAATTTTCGGGAAGTATTGGGAGAGAAGGTTGTTCCAGAAAGGCTTTGTAAGTTTGAAGTTGGACAATGAATGAATGCTGATTGGTTGCAGTACTTCTTCGGTTAATTAAATTGAAGATAGGATTTTAGGAGCATCAGCGACTAAGGCCATATTGCTCCGTGTGTTTGTGCTAAATAATGGCATACGATGGTTTTATGAGAGTATTTATTGCTCGCTACCCGTTTGAAAAGGTTCGAATTCGATTATATGATGAACTTGTTGAAGCCTACTCAGGCGGGACAGAATTGGTACATCAAGTGAACATATACTTGATGTACCTGATACTTGATGAACACACAATTTACTGTCTGTAAATTGTGTGTTCTGTGGTCGATTTTTCTGTTTGCTGGACGAAAAACCCGAGTTTCCGGAAGCAAAAATCATACTACCCTCAGTATAAATATCTAAATATTGACTGCTGTAGGGACTCTTTTTACCTTCAAAATGGAAAGATCTCAGAAAAAGCCCTATATGTTCACTTGATGTACCAATTCTGTCCCGCCTGAGTAGGCTTCAACAAGTTCATCATATAATCGAATTCGAACCTTTTCAAACGGGTAGCGAGCAATAAATACTCTCATAAAACCATCGTATGCCATTATTTAGCACAAACACATCAGGCCAATAGTTTTGGCCTGATGTGTGTGCTAAATAATGGCATCAGTGCCAAGATCTGCTGGATAATATTACATGCATTAATTTAGACGAAACTTCAAGATTAATGCTATAACGTTCAGCGATGATATGAAAAGGAATGTCGAATTAATTTTTTTTTTGGAGACATGAAGACAGATGATGGTAAAACTCATCTTCATCATTAGCATTCAAAATATAAGCCATATTTTTATCGTGCCATAAGTTTAAGGAAAATATTTTCATGTATTGGATACATCACGGCTTTCTACATTCAGAACACACGCTTTGACCGAAAAAAAAAATATGCTTGGAAGGGACAGAGATTGATAATTTTATTTTTCTCAATAATCTACTCAGTGGAAACGATTATACTGATGTGATTTTCCATGCATGACTTCTTTAATAAGCATCAAGGATAATGCTGCTCCTCGCGAGCAATACATCAGTATCCAGAGCCAAACATGAACTGAATGTTAAAACCTTGTATAATTTGATTATTTTCCTGCCTGTTCGCAAGATAGTGCTTTCCGTGACTTCCTTTCTTATGTTTGTTAAAGAAAAACAGTTCCGACGCAGGTGGAGTTGTTTCATTGATGAGGAGACGCAAAGAAAGCAGAGGGCTGATTTAAGGAAAAAAGTGTATTTTAGTCAACAATAAAATGTCTTTATTTTTAGCTAAGAAAATATATCAAATGAGCAGTCCCTCTTACCACAAAATTACGACAAGTTACAAGAGAGGGGAAAACATTAGTTTAAAGGGAATTCTTTTGTACTTGTTTCTTTAACGTCTTGGTCAATGAGAGCCGTCATTAGAGAAAGCCTAAGCTTTTGCTATCCAGTTTCTCCATATATGCAAAGAGTGGAAAAACATATCAGCTTAGAAGGGCATCTGAAACTTACCAATAGAGTAGAATCGTGTGTTCTGAGGTCGGTTTTCTGGATGAAAAACCCGAGTTTCCAGGAGAAACAACCATATCGCCTGAGAACGACTAACTCAGACACGTTGTGAAAAAGGCCCATAAAAATTCCTCACGCCATCGACGGGACTCGAATTCAGGTCTTTTCCACTCGATGTGAGGAAGATGGTGATCCAACCAACTGTGCTATTCAGGAGGGTGTTAAACAACTACTAAAAATTCTTATTCAATACAAATACTGTAATTGCCATATGAATTCATTCAAAATCTAAGGAATTTTTATGGGCCTTTTTCACAACGTCGCTGAGTTAGTTGCTCTCGGGCGAGGAGAGCATGGTATTTATTTATTTTTTTTGTTTCCGGCGCATGTTTTTCGTCCAGCAAACAGAAAATGGACCTGAGAACACAGGTCCATTTTCAAATTTACAAAAAATATACACGGAGCAATATGGCCTTAGTTGCTGATGCATGTAAAAATTCAACAACAGCAACGCTCGGGTGACCATTCATGAAAAACTATTTCAATTCCCGTGCATCCAATAGCATTTGTAGACTATGGGAAATTTCAGTAACTGTAGCTATTGTATCTTTAGAGATGCTTTACATAGTAGCTGGGGTTTACAATTTCAGTATGGGATATTTCTGTACATGTTGTCCTAATTTTTTTTAGGGACAACATGTCCTCACAAGAAATAATTATTTCTTTAAATATGACAAGTGCTATGCACCTCGAAATTGTCCAGGACATCGATCTGACTGGTTTTCTAAGATGTAGTGCCGAGGAAGCTAAGGCTATGAGGCGTTGGTTATGATGTCTGTGAACTGTGTGTACTCTATAACACATCACATTTTCACACAAAACATAGTTCGGTATCCATTTTGTTCACAACTGTTTACAGAATTTTCCGTTAGGGAATATAATGATCTAATAAACTCCAGGTTTTTACGCCTTTTGGCATATAAAGCGTCTAATTTTTTTTAAGGCAGATTACAATTTGTCCTATCCTTGGATTTTCATCATTATTTACACTGAGTGGTTAGATTATTAGGTACAACCCACGATCCAAGGAACCGACTCCTCTTTCGAAGTGATCGATTCCATGGATCCTTCGATCATGTACAGTGCAGTGTCAGTACCAGCTATATAAAGCAGGTACGAGTAATTAGAATAGAGAGGGATAGTTTGCGTGTACGTGCGCAATTTAGCAAGAGAATGATTGAACAGCGCGACTAGTGACTTTAAGCGGAGTACATCATACGCTGCTTGACATATCCATGCAAGTATTATGGGAATTACCACAAGCGAGTCTAGAGCAACGATGCCAACCTTTTCCGCCCTGCGTGTCAACTCTTCTGGTCCTGAACTGTACGCGGTGCGTTACATTTCAGGCTTATTTGAGTTATTTTTTATTAAATTTAAATAATTTTTCTGTGATTAAAAGAACTGAAAAGTAAACATAGCCATCGCCTTATCAATTAATTACTAGGATAATAATTTTATGGAACACTTAATAAAAGCTATAGTTTTACGTTCTCTAAACTTAGCCGTTCAGCTTAATTCAAACTGTATAATATTTATTACTCTCCTCCCATATACTTTTTATTAATATATATATATATATATATATATATATATATTCACAAGCGGCAGAATGTTCTTGCATCATAATACATGCGAAGAATGTATGGACTGTCTAAAGCTAACAATACTGCATTAAAATTACATTTAACCTATGATTTTTTTTCATACAATCTGTAAGAAAAAAAATAAATAATAAATAACTGCTGGATTTCTATTTGTCTGATTTTAATGAAATTTAGAATAACTAGACAAATTTTAAAAGGCCCAAATATAAAACTTTATGAAAATTCGTCCATTGGGAGTCGAGCTGTTACTTGGTGAAGGACAGACGGACGGGCACCTAATGAGAAATTCGTTACTGTATACAGTAATTCGGCATATAATTACACTTAAGGTTTTCACCGCCAGATGGGACTGATAGAATGGAAAGCAAATCTGTCTTCAAATAAAAACATACTTTTATTTTTATTTTTTAACACTATGAATCATTTACAGCTTGCTGCGTGACGTTCGCTATATTTGATCTAGAGAGTACCGAGAATGAACTAACAACCATAAAACATCCAGCCAGAGGAAAAGTTGTTGAAGTGGGAAGTTGAAGGAAGATTAAAACAATTGTGTAAGCCAACATAGCGACGCTGGCCACAGTTGGTCAAATGAAAGCGCAGTGGTGTGCAATGGGGTACATCGAAAAGCAAAATACATGGCGTTGTCATGGATAGTTTGGTAGCAGACAACCTCCTTGTATCATTGGAGACTAACACTTTCAGTTAAAAACAAGCAGCTGCGGACACATCTCAGTTCCAGTTGATCTATGAACATGGATTTCTGTAGGAGGGTAGGACCAAGTTATGATCTAGGAAGGACATAATTATCGTGTCGGGTGCCAACACGGCTGGTGGTGGAAGTATCTGTTTTCATGACATATTAGGTCTTGTACTCATAACAGTGAATCAAAGTATGAGTCACTATTATGAGTGCGAGTATGCTTGAAAACTGCTGCTGATCAAGTGCATCCCTTCATGCTAACGATTTATCCTTCTGGAAGCAGCTCGCAGGATAATCTTAACTTATGTGACAAAGCACGGTTCAACTGATATGGTTCCAGGTGCACGAAGGTGACTTCACCATACATCATTGGCCTGCTAAGTCACTGGATTGTAAAGAGGCTGAACACCTGTGAAACGAGCTGTTTCCTGCGGGAGTGGTCTACCACCGTAGAATCGAAACAAGTAAGGGGCGCGATCGAATCTGCATGAACTAGGTTCCCCTGTGGAACGTTTTTTACGCCTCCTGCAGTCCACCGCTCGAAAGCTTCAGGCTTTTCTAAAGTAAAAGCACTATACGCTATTATATCGGTGTACCTATTAAACTGACCAATCAGTGTACTTATTTAAAGTGTAAGAATGGGACAGCTTGTTATGAATTTCTCCACAGTACATGTATAATACAAGGTAATCCTTTTTAATGTCTCTGATTTTAAAAGTTGGTTAAAATTCATGTGTTGTACATAAGACAACGTAGTGGAAGCCAGTAGACTCTGCACAGGGTCGTACACAAGCAGCTGCGTTTGTATGCCTATAAATTGCAAATGGTTCAAGAAATCAAGCCAAGTGACACACCAGCGCCAAACTTTACTATTGACCAATTACACGTTTTCTTGAGTCAAGTTATGTTTTCCGAAGAGACAACATTTTACGTTTCGGGAAAAGTTAACCGACACAATGTTCGAATATGGGATTCTGAAAACCCACACTGTATCTAAGAGCATATTCGAGACAGCCCAAATGTGTATTGGACCGTTCTTCTTGGAGGATACCGTTACAAGAATCACATACCTAGTCCAATACGCATTTCCTCAGATTGCACACCTACAGCCCAATGTAATCTATCAGCAAGACGGAGTAACGCCTCATTGGAGCAGGTGCACACTGCTCTGAACGATACGTTCCCGGACCGTTGGATTGGGTGTGGTAGACTGATACCATGGCCCCATTGTTCACATGCCATAACTCCCTTAGATTTCTTCTTCTTTTGTGGCTATGTGAAAGACATGATTTATTCCACCAAGGTGTCTAACATCGCCACCTTAGGTACACGCTCATGTAAGCAATTTCCATCATCAGTGGAGATATGTTGGAGCGAACCTGGTCTGAATTCGAGTATCGTTTGGACATTCTTCGTTGCACTAAAGGAGCTCATGTAGAAATCTGCTGACTTTTTTTTTTTATTATTATAAACTGTCCATTTCCTAGTGCACTGGGTTTTCTGCGAGACATTTAAAATCAGGCACGGTCAAAAGGGACACCCTGTATTTTCGTGGAAAACTAAATTTGCTAATATAGTTACGAACGATAAAATGCATTCGAAATTATGTACGAAAAATTTTATAAGCGTTTTCGTGAGTAGTGGCATGCTGAAAGTTCATTGACTAAAGGGTATGACCAAAAGAGAAGCGCACTTCTTTTTTGGCCATACCATGTATGTCTATTATGCAACAAAAGGAAAAGGGAAAGAAAGAGAAAGGTCAAATTTTATAAATGATAAAAAGACCAGAGTTAGTAATTGCTTAAAATAAAATTTAATTAAGAAGACACCACTGCGATGTGAAAGAAATTAAAACGAGTAATTTTTCTAGGTTTCTAAGCAATTTATTTATCCTTTATGTGATCTGAACGTCAGAGCATTGTGAAATTTTCATTCCAATGATTATTTTCTTCCAGTTTTCAAATAAAACTTTAACATTTCGCTTATCCAATGCATTCAATTATCCATCATAAAGGAATTTATGTAAAGGAGGGCTCTTGTCGATGTCTTCGTGAACAATGCCGCCATGAACTGAACACTCTTGTCACATCCAGTTCGAGTGTCCTCTGATGTAGTACACCGGTTCTAATTCTTTCCCATGCATTGTAAATCATATCAACCTTCACATCAACAAAGGGCTGTCACGGAGTGGTTATCAGATTTTGTGACAGCAGTGACCAAGCCAGCTGACGTTTGCTGTTAATGTCATTCATAAGCACATGCAATTGGCCATTGAGAGGATGATCAAAAAGCGCGTGGGTCATTTTTACCGCTCGTATACCGTCACAATCGATTACAATAGACAAAATATGCGTCTGTTCTTGAACTTTCTGTTGAATATCAACGCGTGATGGAAGGAAAGAAAGCAGAGAATCTGCCAAGACTTATTCGGCGTTGTGTATAACAAACAAGCAGCTAAAATATGGCAGACATTATCTGGTGAAAAAAATTCCAACTTCGTATTTTGACTGTTAATTTTGGCTCTTAACAGCAAACCAATCGAACTATTTTTGTCGAAATGCTGTAGATAATTATTATTTATATAATAAATAATAATTATTCATTATTATAAGTTATTATTCTTATTAAAATATGGTCATTAAATCACTTATAGTCTATCCTATGACAGCCTGGGTCCAAGAGGGCGCATGATATATAGCTGAAAAGCTGCATTATGTAGCTTTTGGTTACATTAATATATCTGAGGATTCTTATCTGCTCGTATATCAACTTTATATACACTGTACTTCCAAAAGTCAAGGAACATTTGTAGTTATGAACAAAACACGTAGAGTATTTATTAAAATAAAATAATACACGTTGACCCATCTTTGGCTCTAATGAACTGCTCCAAATGCATCGTGAAAGATTTTCTACTAATTATGGGAAAATACTGCATTATTGGGCTCCACTCCTCTTTCTCCGTGAGCCCCAATAACGAAGAGGATTTTCTTGGCGTTTCCCCCCCCTAATTTTGTGTTACAGTTCATCCCAAAGAGGTTCAATTCGGTTGACATGGGGTTCTTTGTGGCCATTGCAATGTTTCCGCTTAATTCTCTTCAAATCACATGTTCACAATTCTTGCTTTGTGCCATGGAGAGCTGTCATGTTGGAAGGTATGAGGGCTGAGTCGATAAACTGCCACAATGTAGGGCATACAGACATGTACCAAAGTTCAATGTAAGACGCAGCATCCATAGTTCCACGTACTGGGACCAATGGACCTAGTCCATATCACGAGAAACATCTGGAGACACAGTTGGAAGAGCAAAAGCAGGTAGAGTAACTCGTATCTCTACCAAATACATACTGTCTTAACCCTATCGGGTGGAAAAGGATCGATTTCGAATTCCGTTAATGACGCGAGGAAGTTTTATGGGCATTTTCTACTCCACAGCTAAGTTTGTCGGTCTCGGGCGAAGAGAGCAAGGTTCTCCCTCCAGAAAAACTAGAATTTTTCGATCATCAAAACAAGCAAAGTGACCAGAGAATACACACAATTTATGGACATAATACACAACGGTGGATGTAGTTGTTTTCATCCACCAATTTGTAACCCTAATTTGCCTTTTCTTAAATGCATATTGAATACTATACTGTGAAACAGCATCGAATGTCTTGAAAGATGAATGAGTTAAGTTGCATAAACATAGTAGAATTGACATACAGTTTAGGATAATATGTAAAACAAAAAGAACTTGGTGTTCGAAAATTATTAATGGAACATAATAATTCTGCGGCGCTTTATTTAAAGTCTAATTAGCCTATTTTTCCTCTGCCCTTGTATGATCAACTACCCTTGGAAGAATATTCAAAATCTGCAGGATTTTTAACGTTCTACTGTAAATACATTAATACTAAATGCAAATCCATACCTTTTAAGTTTAATTTACACTTCATTCATGCTTTCTCACACTTCAAAATATCTGTCCAGTCAAATAAACATGTGATTATAATAGATTTTTACGATCCGGTTTCTTTTTTCTTGAGACTATTATTTCAGCTGGGTTGGTTACCAGCCATCCACAGCCTAGACTGATGATGCTGCCATCTTAAGGCCTTCCGTCTTGCCTTGAACACACTTTGACCTCTCTGCATTGACCTGTCCGGTTAGAGAGGCCCTGCCAGTAGCTTAGCTACCGCCGGCATAGCTCGCAGCTTTATTGAGATACTCAATCCCTTCCACCACGAAAATGTGGTTTCCTTGAATAGATAGAATCTACAAATACAGAGGAAAATGGATTAATCATTTGGACAGGATGCACCCAGCAAGATTACCAAAGAATATTATTAAATATCGGCCAGTTGGAAGAAGAGATCCAGGACGTCCGAAAAAAAATGGACTGAGACTGGAACAGGCCAACTGGCCTAACTTGAAAGGATGATGACAGATTTTTGAAAAACCAAAACACGTGATAGAATTTTCCGATCAACATCAAAGATTTAAACTAAATTATACGTGTATATGGGATGCATTTCACCCATAATAACAACGGATTCCTCTATATTTAGAGTCATTAAAGAGACAAAATCTGAATAATTTTCGCTATAACACACTTGGTCGCACTGCTTGTAACAAGGGATATTCACAACGGAGCATATGGCTACAGTTGAGGTTTTGCTAGTTCTAGTTCTAGTTCAACCCTCGTGGGCAGCACAGTTAGCAGAATCGCCGCCCTCCCACACCGCGTGGAAAAGACCTCAGTTCGAGTCCCATCGATGACATGAGGAATTTTTATGGACCTTTTTCAAAACGTTGCTGAGTTATTCGGTCCCGGGAGAGGGTAGCATGGTTTTTTTCCTCCGAGGAAACTTGGTTTTTCGTCCAGCAAACAGAAAATCGACCACAGAACATACAATTTACAGACGGAGCAATTTGGCCTTAGTCGCTGATGCTCCTAAAACCCTACTCCAATAACAGTTCTGGTTCAACACTATTATTATTAGTTGTTTAGAGTTAGGACTTTACAACTTCTTGCGAGCCTTTATTGCAAAATTATGGGATAGCAAATACCGGTTTTCCTGAAAAAAATAAAAAAATAAATCAAAGTTAGTTAATATACGCAGTGAGTTACATTTCCAGCGAGTTCGATTTTTTTCTCAAATTTATTGAAATTTTTTAAAAGAAAAATTTTCTATGATTAACAGGTGTAAAATGTAAATATAGTTTTAATTACAACAGTCTAGTACAGGAACTCTCCGACTTACGTAATACTCGACTTACAGAAATTCGACTTTACATAAGTTTTGAAAAAAAACTTTAAAAAAATCGGGGAAACTTATTTTGTATCTCATAGGAATAAATGTAGGTATTGTGCAAATATCGTAATGTGAATCCAATAACACATTGTTGTTTGTTTTGTTTTTTTTGTAATTCGTTCCAAGTCCTTGGAAGTTGAAAATTTCGTTATATTACTAAGTTATTTATCTCTCTAAAAGGTCATATTTATAATGGAAATTGCACTACCCTTCCATCGTTATCATATGTTCCCGTTATAAGAATCAATTTTGAACGCCTTTGTGATATTTTTCTAAAGCACCTTTCTGGAGGTCACGACCAAAAAACAATAAAAACAATTTGCACTTTTCGGTTTACTGGGCTTTTCTGTTAGTGCATCTAATTATAAACGGGTAGTAAACTCGATCTTATTACATTTGCGATAATACCGATAACTGCAATTGTGTGGGCTTTTAGGCTATTATGGTGAAATGTGTTCCCCTTCACTGAAATCTTCAATCATATAAAAAAAAAACATAAATTTTCAGAATCTTCTCTTCATTCCTATTTACTTATTACAATGATGAAGGGACCAACGGAAAGTGCAAGTGCTGGCAGTGCTAGGAAACCAAACAAAATTGATTTAGAAATGAAGATGAAAATGAAGTACGAAGCAGGACAAAGTTTGTCATCTATTGCAAGGGAATTAGGTCTCGCTGCTTCAACAGTGAATACTACTTTAAAGGACAGTGCGTGTATAAAAGAACATGTCAAAGGATCAACGCACTTAAGATCAACAGTGATCACAAAACAGTGTTCAGGTGTATTCGAAGATGGAACTGCTGTTAATAATATGGATGGAAAATCAGATTCAGAAGCGAGTGCCCCGGAGTCTAATGACCATTCAAGCAAAAGCAAGAAGTATTTATAAAGATATTAAGGATAAGTACGGCAAACCCCAACCCAAGTTCGTGGCAAGTGACGGGTGGTTTAATAGGTTCAAGCATCGCGCTGGTTTCCACAACGTTAAAGTATGCGGTGAAGTCGCCAGTGCCGATTCTGCAGCTGCAGAGAAATTTTGTGATGTGTTGGAAAAAATTATTGATGAAGGCGACTATTCAATGCAGAAAACTTTTAACGTTGACGAGGCTGCTCTGTATTGGAAAAAAATGCCGGATCGAACATACATTGCCAGGTTTCAAGGCGTCAAAGGATAGGGCCACGCTCTTGCTCGGGGCTAATGCAGCGGGATATTACAGATTAAAACCACTGCTTGTGTACCATTCTGGAAATCCTCGTGCAGTTAAGGGCATCAATAAAGTCACCCTACCCGTGCATTTCCGATCGAACCAGAGAGCTTGGATAACAATATCTTTCTTTGAGGATTGGTTTAAATGCTGCTTCATTTCCGAGGTTGAAAAATATTGTAAAGCCAAAGACGTTCCGTTCCTTTCAAGATTTTGCTTCTATTAGATAATGCTCCTGAACATCCTACGCATCTAGATGATTTCAATTCGAACGTGAGAGTCATATTTCTACAGCCAAACACAACTTCACTCATCCAACCACAGGGTGTTATTTCGAATTTAAAAGCATACTATTTACGCACAACATTTGCTCAGGCATTGTCTGCAGTAGACGATGAGAAAATTTTTATGTTAAGAGACTTTTGGAAATCTTACAATATTTACCACGCCATCTTAAACATTAATAAGGTCTAGGCCGAAATTACTAAAAGTTGTTTAAATGGCGCACGGAAGAAAATATGCACACGGCACGTAAAAGGCTTTTAAGGATTTGAAAAAGACGAATCGTATGAAGAAGTTACAGATAAGATCGTAAAAGTTGCAGAGCTACTTCAGTTGGAGGTTTTTGCCAAAGATGCGGAGGAGTTAATAGAGGAAGAAGAGAATGAATTATCTAACGAAGAACTTATTGACTTGCAGGCAGCGATAATGAAAGAAGAAAATGCTGAAGAAACTCAAGATGAATCAAATGAGGAGCCGAGACGCTTCATCACCAGAAAGATGGCAATGGCATTTCGTGAAATTGCATCAGCAATGGCGAGGTTTGAGAAGATGGATCCTGACAGCCAACGATTCTTAAAAGTTAACAGAGGGGGTGAATGATATGCTTGCTTGCTACAAAGAAATCTACGATGAAAATAAAAAAACCACAGTCCGGTCATCCGTTAATATGTTCTTTCGTAAGGTTGAGCGGCCGACCCCTTCTAAATTTACACAGCCAGCCCTCATCCTCGGCAGCGCCGTCATTATCAGCTGAAGACGTCGATTCTGACAACGATGCTCGAGAGGTAAAACTTGCTGACGTTATGCCTGTCTCCTCTCTTTTTTTGTAATTTTATAATTTTTAAAGTTTTTAAATTGCACGCTTTTGTAATTTTTCCTGTGCATGAGATAAAAAATTGAATAAATACAATAAATAATTCTATTTACATGTTCGTCGAACATTTATTTTTTGATTCAATCAATTCAGCGAGCACAGTTGCGAGTGCTGCACAAGCATGGGGGAAATTCCGACTTACGTAGCGTTCAGCGGAACGCAATCCTTACGTAAGTCGGGGAGTTCCTGTATTTACTAACAGTATAATCGGGATGTGATGTCACAAGCGACATCACGTTCACGATTTTTACATAATACGCATGAAGCGTGTACGGACAGTCTAAAGCTAACCATACTGTATTAAAAGTACATTTAAAAAATGTAATTTTAATACAGTATTACATTTAAATTAAATTATATTTAATTACATAAATTACATTTTTTTCCTCTATACACCTCATATGCAAAAAAGAAATAATAATTGCCGGATTTCTATTTTTCCTATTTTAAAAATAATGGGAACTGAACTTGATGAAATTTATTTTGGCTCCACAAGTATTTTTAACAAGCTCAAATACAAAATTTCATGAAAATCCGTCCACCGGGAGCCCCTCTATTACTTGTGAACGAACGGACGAACATGTTAAAGACAATGAGCGTTTAGCATATACTGCATATATGCGAATATGACTAAAGCCTCAACTCTCACCAAAACTAGTTAGTTTGGACACAAAATTTAAAATAGCCCACATAAAGAATTCATTCCTCCCATTCCAATACGAAATAGTTCCTCAACTTGGGCTGACGAGGTTGGAACCGAACTAAAGAAGAAGAAGGAGGAGTTGTTGTCAAGGGGGTGTCAATGTATGGTTGACATCCCCTTGTTCCTTCCTACTACTTGGGATTGTTTCACAGAGTTCGACGATTCATCATCGTTGGAAGGATATCTAGACTTCTTTGTTTTTTTGTAATACTATAAACTAACTCCTGCGATATTCATTACTTTTCAAGACATCGTTAAATTCGTTTTCTGCTAGTTACATTCCACAAGCCTTTACAAAACAGTTTGACAACACTGAAAGCTTTATCTACAAATAACCTTTATTTACATGGAAAATAATAATGTATGCTGAACCTTTAGCCTTTAAAATATAAAAATATTTTCTGCCATTTGGCCTTTATAGCGGCAACCAGTTCAACTCTCTTTTGGGCAGTCTTTCCTCACACGCACCTTACAATCCAGTTCATTCCAGAGATTCTCCATAGGATCGAGATTAGAATTTTGGGCTGGACAAAAAAACTTTTTGACAACCATGTCCTCAAACCAGTCCATGACAATGTGAGCAGTATGACATGGGAAGTTGTTCTGCCGATACAGGTAACGGCAGGACAAATGAGCCTTCCTCGAAGTGCTGTCACAACGCATTATTGTCCAGGATGTCTAAACAGATTTTAGCATTCATGTAGTAGTAGGGTTTAGGGTTAATCATCAGCGACTAAGGCCATATTGCTCCGTACATATTGTATATAAATTGTGTATGTGTTCTTTAAAAATAAATAAATTTTCTGTTTATACTCCGGGACGACCAAACGGTCAGAGGAGTTCACAAGATAGACAGAATACAAGAAACAGCACCGTATTCAGCAGTCACGGGCTTGAACCCCGGTCACTCAAGGCACGTGTACTGATGCACCCGCGCGCCTGACCACTAGGCTATTCATGGTTTTGGTTTTGTCGAAAACAACCAATGATCCAAGGCCAAACTATGAAAACCGAACCCAGACTGCCACTGCCTAACTTCATTGTCAGGACGATACAGCGGGCATGTAACTTTCTTGGGGTCTGACACCCAGACACGTCCGCCAGGCTGGTAAATGATGTACCATGACTCATCACTCCAAAGCACAGCTTTTTCTTTTGGCCCACGGTCCAACAATGTTTGTCTTTACAACAAAATACATGGCCTCTAGCATTAGTCGGGTTGAAACGTGAGTTGTGGAGGCCTCACACGGTCGTAATCCATATCATGCAGAGTCTTGTGTAATCCATATCACGCTGAGTTCCGAGCGTGTATTCGTTCCGCTTGGAACGCATCTTTTCAGGACTCGCCTGTCATGTTCCGTCAACTTTGGAAGTTTTCCGAGTCCTTTCGCGAGTTTTGGCATCAGTACATTTCCATCTATAGATCACATTACCAATCGACTAATTAGGAATTTTCAATTCTTTTCAATTGTCACATACATACCGATTTCTTATGTGGTACTTTGTGATCATTCGGCACTGGAAGTCTGTTAACTTCATTGATCATGGCATCTTGCCTTCACAGTCGTACTACTGCCTCCTCGAAGGTTTACGAGCATATTTATAATTGTGTCGGACTCGAGGTGCTGCTTGGGTAAGATGTGACCAACTATCAACGGAATCGTGTCCAGATATTAATGGTAGGGCAGTGTAAGTTACTAAAGAAACGCAATGGTGTACGACTAAATAAACTACCACGAGATTAACTGTACACTATCAGTACCTAGCTGAAAAAATTCGTACTATTATCAGTAGTTGTTATGTGACTGTTATGATAATTTGTGAGTTCAACTAGGTAATGTATGCATATTATTAACACAGCATCATGCAGAGTGCTGTTATTTCAAGTTTGTGACTTAAAACACGCAGCACTTTTCGAACAAGAACACCTACTGCAATCTGTGGTATGAAATTAAGGGGGGTGATGAGTACAGAAGATGATAATATCCATTTATTCTCACTGATGGGGCAAGCGAAGAAGGATAAATTGCCAATAAAGCAAAACAAGAAATCTTCGACAGGTAAATTGATAGTGATACATTCTTGACACGTTTTAAAATTCCCAATAACAGAAAGCATCGATAAAATTTGTGCATTCCATCTTGTGTCAGTTCATATTCCAATGGAGTTTCAGTAAGGCGACGTTCCGCCTCTCATTTTCACTTCGATTGACCCTTATGACAAGCGCGTGACTTATCTTCGTACATGCCATTTGTCCATTGGAGCAATTTATTATTGACTGTCACCAATTCCTTATTTCACCAGTGGTTTGCATAATTGTAGCTTGTCTGAAATTCGATTCTGTCGGATATTATAAGTGATGTTGAAAAATTAAGCAGCAACTATTCAAATTTCATCAATAAAATAAATATACAGGATGTCCGTAAACGTTGATTACAATTTTAATTTTTTTATTTCTCACAGAACGTCTAAGGTACAGTTGACAAATGCAAAATCGACTCGAAGACCAACTCAAAAAGCATTATGGAAAATTAATATATAAAACTTATTAAAATAATTATATAAATTATAAAGATTAATAAAGTTCAAAGTGAGCTCGTAAAGAGGTGGCAGTCAAAACCGCATGTACGGGTCAGGCTGATTGCAGGTTTTGACAATGAGAGGATGGATTATTAGAATTTGTTCTGCAAGGTGTTACTATTAATGCAGTCTACTACAAAGAAGCTTCAAAACGGTTAAGAGACGCAATTCGCCGTAAACAACCCGAAAAAGGAGCAAAATGGTTGGCTTCTTCACCACAATGCGCGTGTCACGTGCCATTTGTGGCCAGGCAGTTTTTGATTGATAAAAATATTTCCGTGATGTAGCATTCACCTTGTTTTTTCTGATTTGGCACCATGCAACTTTTGACTATTTCCAACATTAAAACAGGACATAAGAGTAAAACGATTTGAGTTGATTCAAGAAATACAATGAAAAACAAACGCCTAAAAGCATTCACAAAAGAATACTTCCAAAAATGTTTGGATTAGTGGTAGGCCACTTGGGAGAAATGTATGGTTGCAGAAGGAGATTATACTGAAAAATACTAACAATGTAAACATATATTATTGACTAAAATTAATTTTTTTGCAATATTCACCAAACTGTTTTGAACAGTCCGCATATATTTTAGGAAGTATGTAGAGCTGCTAGAATGAGTAGAGAGAAGGGCAACGAGATTGGTGAGGGGAATAAAAGGGTGTTCTTATCAAGAAAGGCTTCAAGTTCTGTAAATTTCAGCGTCTGGATACTAGGCACTTGCGACGTGATCTGATTGAGGTGTATAAGTCTGAGCAAGCTCAATGCTGATGGGATTCTTCCTCTTGCTCAGATTATGCACCTGAGGGGGCCATAAACTCAAATTGAGGAAAGACAATCGTAGAATAGATGTGCGGAAATTTGTCTTTAGCCAGTGGGTGGTTGTTTGCTAGAACAAACTTCCATCTGTCGATGTGGAAGTTGATAGCTTAAATAGATTCAAGGAAGAACTGGACAAACTTTTGGAGCGAATGGATAGGTGAAATGGAAAAGTTTTTTTTTTTTTTTTTTTTTTGGATGATGCTGTATAAGCTTGCTTTCTTTTTTAATATGCCACTACTAATGATAAAGCTAATATGGAGAGTTAGAACGTAAGATTTGGTTTACTGCGTTTCCTTTAAATCTCTACAGACTTTTGGTTTCATATCATACAGTACACAGAGTGAAACAACGATTTAATGAATTATATGGGCAGGGGACGAATGGCCTATCTATTAAACTGGAAATAAATAAATACAGTTGCTGAAGTTGCTAGAATGTTATTTAAAACGTATTGTACTTTGAAGTAAAAAATATTAGACGATGAAATATTGTACTGCACTACTAGTTGTGTGAGAAAAAAATTTCTTGTCTCATGGACGTAAACTCGGGTTTTTCATCCAGCAAACAGAAAATTGACCTAAAAACACGCAATCGCTGATGCTCCTGAAACACTACTACAATAATTCTCTGCACAAGTTTCGCTCTAAACTTGACTTTTTCAAATGGTATATGAATTTGGGATTATTTATAAATCGGAACAGCAGAAACTGTAAACACAACTTAAGTAAGTTATTCCAACGGTCATAAGAGAGAACAAAAGACGGTTTATACAGTATTTCGGATTTTCTATCTGGTTATCAAATACCATCATCTGTGCCAAAAAATTGCTAAACGTATTGCGACGCAAAAGCAAGGCCAGCCATCTCATTAACTGAAAGTTAAAAATGCTTCATTGCGAAAATATTTCAGCTGATAAAAGTTAAGTTTGTTTTCTAATTTAATTAACTGATGACGGCTCTGGAGACGCTTATTTATATCAATCTCTCCCTAGTTTATTGCATGGTATATAATTAGTATTATTAGCAAAAGATGCAAGCTCATATAGTGTCTGCCAAAGAAATTATTCACTTCATTTGTTCATCCCTTCTAATAATTTGCCCAATCCTCCTATAAATTTACTCAATTCACCTAAACTACTTACTTCCGGATCATTGAGTTGAAGTTTATGTCAACAATCAATTACTTTCTGGCTGAAGAGATAATGGCATCTTTATAAGATGCCATCAGCTTTTAGTTTACTCAATCCTTTTAAAGTTTTAAACCAAGCATATAAAATTGACGATCCCCAAACTTTGTCAACTACAGTGGAGATCACATAAATTGCATCAGTGTAAATTTTCTCCTATAACAAACAGTGCAATTGAAATAATTGCCATTATAGCCTCAAATTTCTTATACACTCGTGCAAAATAATTACAGTATGCATTTTATTGATCAGAAATTAAAGAAAAAAACTATTTAGTCATTTATTTACAAATAATCATAGAAATATACTCAGGCTATACGAATGTCTTTTCATCGTGACCAAATAATGTAATAATATGAATTATATATACCAGTAGAAAATACGTATCACAAATATAGTTGTGATATCATTAGGTCTTCTTAACAGACATCAGTATTTTGTTGGCTCACCAGGAGCTAAAATTCAAGCCTTGCACGTGTCTGGCATGGAGCGTTGATATAATCTTGATCAGATTCTTAATATAATCAACGGTTGGTTCATGGAATGAGTCATGAATAGTTTCTTGCAATGTTATTTTGCTTATAGATTTTTGGCAACAATTTTCTGTCGCATAAGCACTCCGGCAGCTTTCAATCGAGTTCAAAATGGAAGAACTATTCCAATATTGCAGTCTTGCATAAAATTCTTCGCCAAAAAAATAATAATAATAAAAAAAAATTATAAAACAGTCAATGTTTGAGACCAGTTAAAATTAGCATACTATAAATTGTATTAAATTATTACGTAACGTCGTACTACCCTTATGTGTAGCGTGGTAAGGTGCAGAGCCTTGTTGAAACACACAAATTTTCTGTTTCTTGAAAGAGGTCTCTGATGACGGGCAGAAGGGTCACTATTAACAGACACTATTTACAAAATGTATTCTGGCCACTGCTTTGCTCGTTATGCATCCCCAAACTATCTGATACCCCAATAAAATTTTTAATGTTGGTTGAATACAGCTTGGGAGAAGAGATTCGTTAGATCTACTCCAGATGTAGCATTTATCATCCGATTTGGGATTAAATTTGGATTCATCAGAGAATATTATAGATTCTCAATTAGCATGTTCTTTAGCCCATGTTAGTAATTTTTTCCTAATGAATTTTGTCAATGAGGGCTTCTTACGAGGTCGATATGCTTTCAGGTCACTCATCACAAGTCTTTTAGGTCTGTGGAACTTGCACGACGATCATGCGGGCATAGACGCTTCAAATTGTCCTGTGCTGCGGTACTTTACCGTTTCAGTCCGATTGCAGATTTTCTTTTGACAACTCCAGTCTCAAGTTTCTTTTATTAATCATCTTCAGCCAACCTTTGTAAATGTCAATTAGAAAAGCCCTCAGCATCAAGAGCAATAATTACGCTTCCCCCCCTCCTTGTTCATTGAGTGCATGCCATACTACTGCCAAATGGGAAATGAAGCCAATAGCAGGTGGATGCTTTTATAAACAAGATGATGCAATATCACTAGTATTACAGGATAACGTAATAGTGTCTTAAGATGACATTGTACTTATAGAGGGAGTTATTAAGGAAATATTCAATTTTAAGAGGGTAATGCATTTATGTAGACGCCACTGTACCGCAGGTTAACAGTGTTATTAAGCTTATAAGAGACTAATGGATTTCCTATAACGAATCAGGGATCTAAAGCCATACTGTATCTGTATTTCTTTCTCCCAACATGAAATAAGACCATCAGACGCCACTATATTATGAATGGCACTGAACCCTGATTTACCAGGTAAAAATAAGCACATCACTCCCTACTTTCACCACTAGTTCGACTCTGAATGTGTACGATAAACCAGAAAGGCTGCCTCTAAGAATTAATGGGATGAACATCTGCTTATTTTCACCGGATAAATCACAGTTCAGAGGTATACAGAATTCCATTTTAATACTGGTGGTACTCAACTGAGAATAACAGCAGACTTTTCTAATCGGTTTTGTTTGTTTGTTGTAGGGTTTTAAGCTCATCAACAACAGAGGCCATATATATTTGCATCAGAGGACATATATATAATATGTCTGTAAATTGCGTGTGTTCTGTGGTCGATTTGCTGTTGATTGTACCAACTGTGCTACTCACGAGAATTGTAATAGGGAAATGCTACTTATTCGAAGTATAAGGATTTCACAATATGAAACTGTATATCGATTTTGACTGATCTATGAAAATTCATCAGAAACAAAGTAAACAAAATGTTTCTTAGTAAGATCACTTAAAATTACTAGCTGGTGCAAGTTTCGTGCAAATACACTGTATATTACTTTTTTTTCTTCTTATTTTAGTTATGAAGTGATATACATACTTACGTAATACAGAATTAAAGCTTATTTATTATAGATATATTTTATAAGTTAAAATTTTAGATAAAAAATCACTTGATAATAGTATAAATAATGGATTTTTCAGATATTTTTCGTATCTGATACCAGTTAATGAGAATGAACAAAATCTATCTCTGGGAATTTTCCATTGGATGATGCACAAGCAGTGATGCTTTTTTCTCCCTTCTCTCAGAAAAAGCAGAAAAAAAAATTACACTGTCAAGCAAAAGACGCTTCTGCCAATTAGTGAAGGAAAAACTACAATGCCTGCAATGGATGTTGGAATTTAGCGAAATAGAAAAAATAATAATAATAAATAAAAAAGACAAAAGAGGGGAAAAAATGGTCACCACGTGCTAAAACACAGCTTGGAAACAGCAAGGAAAGTGTGAACAAAGTATCCAGAAATAGTAAGAAGATACAGGAGCCAATCGAATCAATTCAGCAAACCTCTGCAAATATATATATATATAAAATCATTTTTGAAAAAAAAAAAAAAAAAAGTTTTATACGAAACATGGCTTTTTGTATGCCATTGGACGGCACCTCTCAACTATATTACTTTGAATTAAATTCTGAAATTAATAATCAGTCCACTGAAGGGATCAATAAATGTGGAGCTGTTATCTGTACTAATTAACATTGCATCCTGTATTTTTAACAATATCCTACATCATTTAAGGAGCAGAACTTACCCAATATTTAAGCGGTTTTTTTTTTTTTAATTGCAGAACGAAAAGAAACGAGGAGTTGATTGAAACGTTTATGATTTAACCATGAGAGAAAGCAGCAGTAGTAAAAATTAATAGCTATTTTTTTACATGGTCTTACTAACAGCAATGAACTTTTTACAGCGATTTTTCATCCCCATCAGTTGTTTGCAGAAGACTACATCTTGGGGGATATATATATATATATATATATATATATATATAATTTTTTTTTCCGCTTTAAAATTTCATTCCTTTCGATACTTTTTTCATTTGTTTGAAGAAACGGAAGCCAGAGAGTGCTAATCTGAGGAATATCGAGGTTTGCGATATAATTCAAAGCCATAATAGTCACTACTGTGTGACTTGTGAGATGATTTTCACTGATAAAAACAAAACTCCTTTAGTAAAGAATTCACATCTTTAAATTTTTATTTTAGTTAGAACAGTATCCTACTGAGCCAGTATAACCATTTTTAAGGGAGTCTGTCGTTACTATGCCCTTGATATCCCAGAAGACACAGGTTTACATCTTTCCACCTTTTTTTTATAGTTTAGTGGTAGACCAATGTTTCATCCATAGTCACAAACCAGTTAAGAAAATCAATTTGATTATCATGTGTATGATCAGCCGTGAAAATTTGACCCATTCTCGTCTGTGGTCAGCATGAAGGAGTTTTGAAATTCGTCTTGAGAAACTTTTATCATGACTATAGTACTGTTTATCAGAACCTGAACTTTTCATGGCGTGTGGCCAACATGTTAGCTACACTACAATACTGTATTGCCATTTTTTTAAAGATTCTTATATTGTATTAATGCATGACATTCGTTGTGCCAGGAACAAAGACCAACGGTCCAATCCCAAACCACAAGAAACAATCCCAGAAGATGACAGCACCACTGCCGACTTCACAATTGAGACGACACACTCTGGTAATAATGTTCGCCGGGCATCCACCAGACTCAAACATGGCCATGAGATCAGAAACCCCACACCGTGGATGCCATATTAGCAATCTGCTTGTGACAGTGCAGCAAAACTGCAACATCCTAGATCCATGGTAGTTGATGTAATTACCAAATGAAATCATCGTGATGCTATTACAGCTGGGAATCGAATGCTACTACAGCTGGGAATCGATCGAGCAGAGCGCAGAAATTCGGAGGGCGCTCAGAAGAGTGGCACGTAGATCCCGTCAATCCTCGTCGAATACTGTCAACCGGGAGTTCATGGACGCCGCAGCTGCTGATATTAGCACAAGGAAGTTACGCGGGGAGCTGCGTAGCAGTGAATTTTACGAAACGGCTGCAGCATACAGACCAACCATCACAGCACAAAATGTAACACAGCTTTCCAACGTTTTAGGGACTAATTACGATGGGTTATGCACCAATCAACGTTGTACATTTTGTGCTGTGATGGTTGGTCTGTAAGCTGCAGCCGTTTCGTAAAATTCACTGCTATGCAGTTCCCCGCGTAACTTCCTTGTACTAATATCAGCAGCTGCGGCGTCCATGAACTCCCGGTTGACAGTATTCGACGAGGATTGACGGGATCTACGTACCACTCTTCTGAGCGCCCTCCGAATTTCTGCGCTCTGCTCGATCGATTCCCAGCTGTAGTAGCATTCGATTCCCAGCTGTAATAGCACCACGATGATTTCATTTGGTAATTACATCAACTACCATTGATCTAGGAAATTGCAGTTTTGCTGCAATGTCACAAACAGATTGCTAATATGGCATCCTATGATGGCTCGCCGTTGGAAATCGTAAATCTCAACGCTTCGACCATCCGATATATTTCGTTGTCCTGCTTAAATCTAGCGTGAACACAACTATTTTTATACCTATTTCTGACACGCGGATGGCCGGTATGAATCATTCTTACCATATCCTAAGTATTAGGAGTGTTTGAATATTTTTGGCAATATAGTCTATTATGTCTAATAGTGATCTTTTCGTCTGAAAGCACACAATATATGCCCTCGTAGGCACTACAGTTGATATAAGCGCTGTCCTCCCCACTCGGGTGGAAACGACTTCAATTAGAACCCCGTCAATGACACGAGGAACTTTCACAACGTCGTTGAGTTAGTCGGTCTTAAGCTAGGGTAGTATGATTTCCTCACCCAATTTCGGGTGAGGAAACTCGGGGTTTTCGTCCAGCAAAAGCAACAGCAAATCGACCACGGAGCACATGCAATTTATAAACATAATATATGCGGCGCAATATGGTCTAAGTCACTGATGTGCCTAAACCTCTACAACAATACAATGTACTTTAAAGAATTTCTTTGGGAGTTAAGCCTTTCATACCAGGTATTTTAATTGAAGCTGGTAAATCAAAAACGAGAGCGAATCAATAAACTATGCAAATTTAAAATTTTTTCGGACATTATATATTTATTATCCTACAACACTATTAAAATTGGCAATACTGGTGAGGACAGTCACTTTTTCAAAGCAGCAATTTCAGTTTGCATTGTCTGAAGGCGACTCCGTAGCCAGGTGGGCAGGAGCAGCAGTGCGTAGCACACGCTTCTTGATAGACCGGGGTTCGAGCCCGTAATCACCAAATACGGAGGATGTGTAAAGGTCAGGGAATGACCACCGCATATCCCCGGAGCAATATGGCCTTAGTTGCTAATGCTCCTAAAAACCAAATAACAACAACAACAGCATTGTCTGAAAGACTTAAACGAAGTGAAGTTTAAGGCAGCTGTTGAGGCAGCTGTTTACCATCGAAAAAATGCAGTGGATGAATATTAGCCTAATGGATATGTCGAGACAGCAGCACCTATTAGAGCTGAATGATGAAGTTATTTAGAGAGACCGACGCCTCGAATTACTGAAAAACTGAATATCAGTCATTATATTTTGTAAATTAGTTTACAATTACAATTTACAGTTCACTTTTTACATACAATTTCTTACAACCTCATGTAAATATCTTGGTTTAGAATAATAAAATAAAATAAGTATTTTTTTTTATATAATCTAATGGAATTCTCTTACTCAATGTAATAAAGAAAAATTATATGACGAATTCTCTCGAATTTTTGGTTCACCTAGAAAAAACTGACTGCGTGTTCTGACCTGGAAAGTCTCAGAACAACAAATTTACATCAATTAAGGAAAGGTGCAACAGGAATCCATGAAATGTTAAAAATAATTTTTGGGAAAGACTTTGTGCCGTTTAAAAACTACTCAGTGGTTCTCAAAGTTTAAAGAGTGCCACTTGTCCGTCGAAGTTAATTCTCGTTCTGGCCGCACTTCAACTTCAAAAATAATGATTCAATTGCTTCCATTCTTCATCTGATTAGGAGTGATTGACGTTTAACTATCAAAATTGCTAGTGAAAATGATAATTCTTATGGGATATATCATTCAATTTTAACGCAAGATTTGGGAATGCGATGCATTTCAGCAACGTTTGTATATCACATCCCTACTGGTGACCACAGAAAATTGCCAATTCTCGCATGTCCGGATTTCGTCCACATACTGCTGACCAACACTTTGCTTCTTACGTTTACTGATTACTAATCATGTGTGCGCCTATGACCCAGAAACAAGGGCTCAGTCCTCTCAACTCAACTCCTCCTTCTACAAGGCCCAAAAAAAGCAAGACAACTCGATCAAATATGAAAATCATGATTTTAGCCTGAACTATTTTTTGACACAGTGATTGTTCATTATGAATTTGTCCCGCAGAGCCAAAGAGTGAACCAAGAATACTGAAAATGTTCTACGGTTATTGAGTGATGCTGTTCAAAGGAAAACTGCCCGAAAAAAGGGATTCAGGGAAATGGCGCTTTCATCATGGCTACGCTCCTGTACGTTGGGCACATTCCAAGCGAAGCAATCCATCAGTGTGGTTCCCAAATCACACTAAAACGTATTTTAAGATATTTTATTACGCATTAAAATATTTACAGCAAAACATACTGAAATGATAATATTAAGAACTGTACTGATTTTTCATCAAAATATCCTCCAAAAGATTTTATCACTATCTTACACAGGCGAGGTCTATAATAGTCTAAGAAATCCGTAAGGTTTTCCATAATTTGGTAAAGATGGTAGACTTCACGGACTTGATGGTCTAGAATGATCCCATTAAAGCTCTAGTGGAATGAAGTCAGGCGATTGGAGTAGTCACATCATAATTTTCAATGCCCTGTCCTGGTGTTAGAAAGTCCGGGTACAGCTTACAGCTGTGCTTCAGGTCATTGTCTTGTAATATAAAACATTTCTTACACAAAGTTGCATTATGTTCAAGAATTTTTTTATAGCCTTTTCTTAAAATTCCTTCAATTTGGACGATGCCACCAACAAGCAACCCCAGATCATGACGGAACCACGACTGTGCTTGACAGTCGTGGTTCCATCATGGTATGGTACCAAATTTTTCTTCAGTTGATCGTCTCATATAAACTCTATGCTTGGATCTAAAATTTTCAAATTTGGATTCATCCGTCTACGGTACGTTTTTCCCCTCCTCAATTGTCCAATGTTGATGGCTTTTAGCCCAAGCCACCGTTTCTTTTGATTTTCCGGTTTTAATAAAGGTTTTCGAACGGCTACACGACCATGAAGTCCTGCCTGTTTTAAGACGAAGTTCTACAGTGGATGTAGACACAGGAGTTTCTCTGTTCCTATTGAACTCAGCTCTGATTTCAGATTCAGATAGTCGTCGGTTGGGTTTAGAAATTAGTGTTATGGTCTTCTCTTGTGTTTCCGTTGATACGTGCTATCGTTCTGACCGTGGTTTGTCTTTTAAATTGCAGTCTCCTTGAATTGTCAAATGGTAGTTTGTACTTCTTTAAACGAAACATTAATTTTTTGTCAATACTTCTCATGGAATGACTTTCTTTATACAGATTTATAATAGCACTTCTTTTTTCAACACTGAGTTACTTATTTCTTGCCATGTTTATCACGAAACACACAACTTTTGTGTGTTTCGTGATAAACATGGCAAGAAATAAGTATTTTGCATTTGTCATTTCGTGATACACCAAACACTCTTTCTGAGTGCCGGGTGTTCGATTTTAATAGTTACAGCTTACTCCTCAATTTATATTATTGAAAAACACTAATGCCATATAATCGCCTGTAATATTGAAACAATACTCTCACTTTCTCGAATCATCTACAACTTTTACAATACTCTCACTTTCTCGAGTATTCTAGAATCATCTACAACTTTTACAATACTCTCACTTTCTCGAGTATTCTAGAATCATCTACAACTTTCTATCACATTCAATAATTTTCTACAATGTTCGACCACATTCAGGAGTCTTCTGCATCTTTCTGGAATATTTTAGAATATTCTAGAAATTTCTTAAATATTATTCAAAGTTTTTTTCCGCATATCTATTCTACAACCGTCTTTCCTCAATTTGAATTTTTGTCCCCTCATGTGCGGAATCTGAGCAAGAGGTAGAATCCCATCAGAGGGGACAAAAATTCAAATGAGCTTGCTCAAACCATTCATGGCTTTATACGCCTCAATCAAATCACCTCGCAGGTGCCTAGTCTCCAGGCGCTGCAATTTGCAAAAGTTAAGCCTCTCTTCGTAACAGCAACCCTTTGTTCCACTCACTAATCTCGTTGCCCTTCTCTGTACTCGTTCTAGTAGCTCAACATCTTTCCTAAAAAGAGGCCTCCACATCTGAATGCACTACTCAAGGTGTGGCCTGACCTTTGCCTAGTACAAGGGGACAATCACTTCCTTATTCCTGCTAGCTTGTTTGCAATGCTCAGAAAACTTTATATCTGACTGCACAATTACTCCCAGGTCTTTTTCATTCTCACTACTGAGTGTAGTACAGCCCAGTTGGTATGTTACTCTGGGGTTACTGCTACCCGTATGCAGTATTTTGCGTTTGTCACTGTTAAACTTTAGTTGCCACCTCTCAGCCCATCTGCTCAACTTTTCTATATCCTGTTGCAATAGCGTACTGTCCTTACAGTCATTAACAACTCTACCAACCTTCGATTCGCTTGCAAACTTGGACATTAAGCCTGATATACCTTCATAAATATCATTGATAAATACAGAACACAACAATGGGTCGAACACGGATCACTGGGGAATTCCACTAATAGCATTAGTCCATAAAGAGAAGTGCAACAGTATCAAAAGCATACGTCCATGTGCAACAGTATCAAAAGCTTTCCTAAAATCCAAGTATTTTATACATAATAGAAAATATTTTAAGAAATTTTCTAAACAAGTTGGTCCTATTTTAATAATAACTTCGAAAATTAAGAAAAATGAAGCGCGATTCCGAATTTTTTGGTGGGAATCTAGCTCCCTTGAAAGGTCACACATTTGCAAGAACTGACGAAATTATTTAGAATGTGACACAGAAACAATCACCAATTCCAAAACAAACTTAACATGAATGCTTCCAGAAAGTGCAAAACCTTGGAATCGGTGTATACAGTATCAAGGAGACTACTTCGAAGAAGATCCAGTCTAACAGTCGGTAAGTTTCACCATTTTCCAAATATTAATTCATTTCCCGTCTTTATGATCGCACTTTCTATATGTGAAGCAACTTTCTGTGTATCCATTTTGTGTATCCTATGGTAAGCTTGCCTATTTCGCAAAGTGAAATATAGTTTCCTGAAGGGTAAATTATGCATTTCTCATTCGAGACAAACTGATTTGCTTATGGTGAAGGGAAGAGACAAAGAGAGAACACCATTCAAGTTTACCGTCTGGAAGATATGAATCCAGATCTTTTCCACAAAATGTGGAAGAACAATGATCATTACCGCTGTGCTAGTCAAGAGGACTTTTCGTAATTAAATTACTTAAGTTTCACTATCATAGCATACACATGTAAACCAATGAAAATCTTAGAGGGAAAATTCAATTCTTCTCTTGCAGGATTTCCTTAGCAGTTGATATAAAATGTATGTAGTATCGGGAATCGTAAAACTGAGGATCATAAAATCGAAGTTTCACTGGATTGTTTTGCACTGCTATGTACACCTATCAGAATAAACGAAGGAAAGAAAAAAATTCAAATTTACCCTTCTTTCTACTTCTTATCTGCTGGAGCGATTCAGCTGAATTATAAGAAATGCCATATAACCAAAAATTACTGCATAACAACTGTTTTTTTTTTTTTTTTTTGGATCGCAGCAGGATGATTCATAAGGTACAAGAACTACGGAAAGACATGGACATGGCCAAAATTGCTTGCTTAGTGGTTTGAAGCATATAAAAGGAAGTAAGCAAGCTACGAAATTGCTCTCAATGTAAGAACACTGTAATGGTGACAAGGCAAACTGGCTGATGGATAACGCGACGGCATCATCCATCAAAAAGGCCTACAACATACAATCGTTGCCTGTCTGTACTAGTCTGCAATGACAGAATTAAAATGGCTCAACTCTTTTTTGCCGTTTCTTTTTTTATCCTTTAGACTCTAGCGTGATGTTTTATTTTAATCTCCTGACATCAAATGAATCGTAGGGTGACATTAGGATCTGTCTAGATTTCTTTGTTGAGAATAACCAGAGTTCACAATTTATATGAATAATACAGGATGTCCACCTCCTTTACAAAACGTTACTGAATTCATGAAATCGTTAACAGGGTACATACATCTTAAACCACTTCTAGGTGATAGAGGATATTTTCAAGTTTGTATTTACCGAAAAATGCGCGCAAAATTGTGATAATGGCGAAATTTGGTCTTTTGCGCGATGAGTTGTCACCAAGTGTACGGATCTTTCCTCTCTGGAGAAGCTACTGTCAGAAGCATCGCATATCTGGACATGCCACACAATTTCCTTCCGTCCCAACTGCAGGATGACAATAATAGCGACTTGATTTTCCAACAAAACGGAGCTCCGCCACATTAACACATTAACACAAGGAATTTCGTGCGTATCCGAACCCAATGTTTCCAGGAAAACAGACTAGAAGAGAAGGTCCGATTTTGTGTTCTCCATGATCCCCAAATCTGACTCCTTTAGATTTTACTCTGTGGGATTCGTGAAAGACCTAGTGTTTGTTGTACCTATGCCAGAAACTATTGCTGAACTTAAGCTACGCATATGTGAAGCAATCGGCAGAGTTGGCAGGGATGTTTTGCGGAATATGAGAAGAAATGGATTATAGGTGGGACATCTGCAGAGTGGCTTCCGTAGCCGAGTGGTCAGGAGCGGGAGTGCAGTGGCACACGCTCTTTGAGTAGACCGGGGTTCAAGCCCCTGACTGCTAAATACAGTCGATCTGCCAACCCGCACTGGACCAGCGTGGCAGATTATGGTCCATTTCCCTCATCATGAATTGTTGAGGCGGCTTCCATCCAGCAGTGGGTTGATAATGGCTACAATTTATTTATTTATTTATTTTTTTATCTGCAGAGTAAGTAAAGGTGCCCAGATGGGATACCTCTATTTAAAACTTAAAGATATCCTCTATCACCTGAACGTGATTTCAGGTTTGTATTCGTATATGCATCATATTAATACAACGTTTTAGTTTTGTTAAGGAGATTTGTGGACTAGAAACAGAAATTGCAACAACTGGTATTCCATTTCTGAGCTTATTTGCAACAAGCCAATCAGTTTCCATATACTGTATTTTCTATTTAATTTGATGGACAGACCCACTATTACAAATGAGATGGCATTTTCGCTATTTGTAATTATACTGGGCAGTAATCTAATTTAAGAATTAGCTACATAACATCAAATGTTGTTCTACGTGTATTTTATGTATCTGAAACAGAGTCACTAAATAGAGATAGACGTTCCCACCAGACCAAATAGATAATTTGCAAACTCCTGTCCCTTTCACTGAAAATGCCCAGCTTTAATTACTTCATTATGAATATTCAGTTGAAGACCAATTCAATATATCCAAGATGGCAGAAACTATTGAATATCCATGTAGCCAATGCCGAGATGCTATATACAAACTCGCTATATGCTTGTATAGGTCAAAGGTAATACGCTGTAGTCCATCAAGTAATTAACCATCCATCTGCTTCAATTACTCGGTGAGTATTTATAATTTCCCAGAAATGGCCAGATCAGGTGGAAACTTTGAAACAGAATGAACACGTGTTTGTAAATATGGCATTAATGTATAACGACATTCCATTTTGTGCTAATATCAACAAGTCCTTGAAGTGAAACGTATTATAATTAGTGGTTTGAGAAAAAGTATGTTGCAAGATCGAACATGTAACTGCGCATTCATTTCTCGTTAATACAATACCGAACCCCAATGGTTTACTGATAAATTAGTATGCTCATTAATGTCATGAGAAGTAGGCGCCACACTATGCATCGCTTTATACTTCAGAGAGCAAAAATGAGGAAAGAGAGAGGGAGGAGAAAGGGAGAAAATCACTCTTTCTCCCAAGCGCTAGTTATTCAGATCAAAGATAGCCATTCCATCTTCATATTCCTTTAAATATCACTTACAGACCGAACCTCCTGTTGCATAAGCTGCAATAATCGATACAAGCTGCTGGTCGTTGTTTACAGGTTTTAAACCTGTGTTACCTTAGAAACGAATGCGAGAAGAAGTCGTTGCCAAGCAACGGGAATATACGAGAGGTATTCACAGGAAATTCTTTGACGCTATACGGTTCCACCAGACAGTTGTTAGAAACATCAAGGCTTTTCGTGCCCAGAGATCATGACTATGGTGGTTCCAGAACGATGTGTAAAAATAACGCACAATGGATACTTAAACCCAGAGAAAGCTTTCTTAAGAAAACTGAAATAAATATTGCCAAGACATCGTTAGTTTTCTTGGTCTAAAGTAGGAGTTCTCACACTATGGGTCGTGACACCCTGGGGAGTCGCAAACAACTTGGAGAAGTGCAATTTTCCCCCCTCAGTTTTTAAATTTGATTTTGTTTGGTTTCTTCCCAATGAAACTATGATATATAAATTAAATTTTAATTATTAAAAGTTGTACACTATATTTATTTCTTGCTGGGGGAGGATCGTGATCACCCAGTTCGACAGCCCCTAGTCTAAAGTCGGTTAAATCATACTTTACATTTATAGCGCGTGCGGATGTTCCAAGGTAAGTGATTGTCATCTTAAGAGACTGAAATGGTTTGAAATGCATCAGACACTTTGCATGCTGGATATCTCTGTATGAAATACGAATAATTTTCTGTAATTGGAGCTCGTAGCCGTTCATGATTGGTCGGTTGTAGTAGGGTTTTAGGCGCATCAGCAACTTAAGCCATGTTGCAACCCATATAATATGTCTGCATATTGCATTTGTTCTGTGGTAGATTTGTTGTTTGTTGGACGAAAAATCCGAGTTTCTGAGAGAAAAAAAACTATGTTAACCTCGCCTGAGACCGACTAATTCAGCTACATTGTGAAAAAGACTCAAAAATTCTTCGCGTCATTGACGGGATTCGAACTCAGGTCTTTTCCATCCAGTGCGGGGAGGACGGTGATTATACTGTACCAACTATGCTACCCACGAAGGCACCATCCAATGTATAATTATTTTTCGCATGCTCACAGCGTCTGCATCCACAAGGGACACACTAATTAAATTAGCAGAGTGTCTGTAATTTGCTTTAACCAGGATGCCTAAACAAAGATTATTTAGAGAGGCACTTTAAAAATGTCCTTTTCAAAGAGTAATATCTAACTTCTCCAAATAAACAGCGCTACGTTGTTTATTCCCTCACCAGGATAGGAACGCCTACTCATTTTCCACGAACTTGAAAGATCTGTAAGACAAGTTGACGTCAACCAGCAAAGTTATTTCTTGTTTATGGATTTACAAAACAACTTGATCTTACCAATTCGGGAGTACTATGACGTGACCTCCACCCCCATCCAGTTTTCTTTTTTTTAACAACATCAAATAATCTTTATTAAGTTACAGTTTTCGTAATCGTTAATCTTACCCAGTGCGACAGTTTTAATTTAGCATTTTTGAATACACAAAGGTCATAGCATGGTATTTTATTCATCCATAGCGCCATCAATTATAATCTCGAGCATAGAGACCAGTGAACACCCCAATAATATTGCAAAACAAAAAAGAAAGATACATCGTGAAGACAGCACCACAATTTGAGAAATACACTGAGTAGCCACTATATTAACTACATCTATTCTTTCATGAAATGGAGAGCTCCTTCAGTAATAGCATCAGATGTTCGTACCATGCGATATAAAGCAGGTGGGCAAATACACTGGGGTGTTAGTTAATACAAGTGAAATTTGGTGAGAGAATGGGGAGGGAGACGAGGTGCTCATATATTTGAATTTCAGTTATATAAATATATTTGAGGTACCTTTCTTTTTTTTTTCTTTCAATGAGTTGCGTCATCAATTGCACTTCGTTGTGGAACGGCTTAACAAAATTTAAACCGATTTAAAATAATGGGTAAAAAAACTTTTCAGAAGGGAAGAAAAATACTGCATGGGGGATTAGGAAATGGTTTACGAAAAAGATTGGTAGGATGTTGGGTGTAGAGGGTGGTACTTTATGGAGCAGAGACATGAACATTGCGAATGGAAAATGGAAGATATTAGAAATTTGGAAAATTCTCATATGTAGATATGGAGAATGATGGAAAAGATAAGATGGGTTAATAAATTGGGAAATGAGTTTTTTTGAGAAAGTTGGGGGAGAAGAGGTGTTTGACTGAAATAAAAATAATCAACAAACGGAAGAGAAATTAGATTGGACATGGGTTGAGTGGTGAAGGGTGGGGAGGGGAAAAGTAAAGGGAAAAAGGCACAGAAAGAGACTGAAGAAAACTATGATGGATGAATTGAGAAGGGATGGTGAATATAACGGGATAGGGTGAGGATAGGGAAATATGAAGTACTTGAGTGGACCTGCCCTAAGCATTTTTCTAAGCCCTTTCTAACCCCTAAGCCCTTTCTAAGCATTTGCTATTCATTTTTTAGTGGACCTGCCCTTGGCAGAACACCGACAATAATAATAAAATAATTCTAGGTTTGGAATTCAACTGTTGGCTTGTTGATGAATGTATGCGAATAAAAAGGAAAGGTTACTGATACCAATTCGGAACAGTGTCCATGAAAATATAATTGCAGAAAAAGCGTACAGCAGAGGGTTGGGGAACAAATACGAAAATACTTTCGCATTTGTGTCGATACCATTCAGATCATGGGATGTCACAATGCAGTCTGTAAATTTCGGGTATTCTGTAGCTACCTCGATTGTCTGCGATCTCATTCTCTTTTGAGGAATTAAAAAGCTGAATTACCAGGAAAATGGAGTGCAAAAAAAGGGATAAAATGATCATTAAATAACACGACCGCTCCCTTTTGCAGAAGCGAGAAATTTCCCAGAAATTTTATAGCACCACAAGAAACGTGGAATAATATTCCAACGTAGGGTGGATTCCTGACCTATACAGAGCTGCTTAAAAGATAATGCCACGCAGAGAGCAAAAGAGAAAGCCTAGTTTTGGGTTTAAGATGAAGTGATACCGTTTGATCAAAACGTTGTTCGATGAATATCTTATGATTCCTAAATGCAGAACGGTAGCTAAAAGATTGTGATCGAGGTTCAAAACAACATATTAGGGGCATGCGCAGACCAACTACTTTCAAGCTGTTACCGCGCGTCTTCTTGCGGAAAGCTGCATTGGGTGAATGCTTGCTCCTTTGTTGCTTGTACTAAAAACGGCGAAATTTGAACAAGGTGTAAACATTAAATTTTGTTGTAAACTTGGAAAGTCAATCACGGAAACACATGAATGGTCGCTACAGTTTATGGGGACAATGTTATGACATAAGAAAAAAAGAGGTTTTCAAAAATAAGAAAATGGGCGGCAATCAAAATCGCATGCGCAGGTCATGCTGATTGCATTTTTTTGACAAGGAAGGGATGGTATTATCAGAATTTGTACAGTGAGGTGTTTCAAAACGGTTGAAAGACGCAATCGCCGTAAACGACCCGAAAAATGCCAAAATCTTTGGCTTCTTCGCTAAAACAATGCGCCGTATCACGTTATTTGCCATCTAGCAATTTTTGATCCACAGAATACATTCCCTTCAACCCACCTTATTCTCTACATGTGGCAAGTTAAGACTTTTGGCCATTTCCAAATTTAAAACAGGACAAGAATGGAAAACGATTTGAGTCAATTTAAGAAATCCACACGACGGACCACCTAAAAGAATTCAAACTTATGGACGGATGGACAAGGCAAAATCAACAATCAACAAAATCAACAATATCCATAAAGATGGATATGTATGCAAACGCGCTTAACTAGCCACAGTCGAAAAAAAATATTCATGTACATGAATGAATACAAAGTTTTTCACGAACATTTAGAGATTTCACTACAAGTTCTCAATGCTTGACCTGTAAAATCCATAGGATCTACGCCCAAGATCGACTAATCCCGCCACGGTCGAAAGTAGGCAAATCAACTTTAGAATACAAGCATTTTATAAGTATGACACACAAATGCCTCATGGTTTGGATTGCCTTGAATACAAACACTGCCCCATCACCAAAGGGAAGGACTCCCTAACAAAATAAGCTACAGTACACAAGCATGAAGGAACGGTACACTGCATAATGGAATACACAGGGCTTCCAAAGGTGGTGTTTACTGCCTGTTTACATGTACATTATGATTCATAAATGCAAACTAGTTACTCCACCATGCTGAAAATTACTGTGGCATCTAGTTATAGACAAGACAGGTTACTATGGCAACGAAACTTTCTGCTGAATGGTTCCATTGCATAAATTAGTAACCATAAACTACGTATAACGTGCAACAAAATGCGGTAGGCCGTCGTTTATCGTGGTGTTCACTGCAGGTTTATTACACTGCAGATAGGGGAGGGGATTTCCCCAGTTTAACCAGAAATTTCAGATTCACGCGCAGTTCCAAAATTTTTTACTTTTTTACGTTTTTGAATAGTGAACGACGGCAGTGACAACAGATGAAACACGATACCATATGCAACGGCAGCTTTGTCATTGGTAACGACAGCAGCGCCTTTCTGTGACCATTTCCGGAACTTTCACCCACTTTTTATAAAGGCTGCATTATAGGTAGACATGAGAAAGTAATGCTAACATTAACTGTGAATTTTTGAGTGACACACCTATGAAGTATAAACTGTATAAAGAGAAATATTAGCCTGGTGATAAATGAGTTATACGATACTTGCTAACAGGAGAGATTATTTTTACAGGGATGGAATACACTTAAATAGAAGGGGTTTTAAGAATTTTTCTGATGTTATTGGGTCAATGTTAGGTGGACCGAAAAATGGGGTTACTGTTAGGTGGGTCGCAAACAAAAGTAAATCTGATTCCGACACCGATTCTATTGGGACATGCAGCAGCCTGAACAACAAGGCATGTGAGATTCAGTAGATAAATAATTTTTTTTTGCCCAGCCAAAAAAAAATATATATATTTAAATAAATAACAAAAGAAAAGAAAATAGACAACCTATGCATTTCCCTCCTCCCGTAGGTAACTATCCAGCCGACCTTTGAATTTCCCCAAATAGTTAGCATCAACCACCCATGTAGGTAACTTATTCCACTAATTTTTAACTCGCTGGCTAAAACAAAACTTCCAGCAATCCAGTCTAAACATCTCCTCCCCGTAACTTGAATATGGCCCTTAGTTCTAAAATCATTTATAATCGTGAAAATTTCGTCCTCATTCATTTTACTTTTGCCTCTCAGAGCCTTAAACACCTAATCAAGTCTCCTCTAAAGTGGCTAGTTTCCAAGCTGTGCAACCCACATATTCGAAGTCTTTCATCATATGGACGCTCTTTTGCCGATCTCACCAGGCGAGTTATCCGTCTTTGGGCCCTATCAAGAAGCTCGATGGTTTTTTTTTTTTTTTTTTATGTGCGATCTCCACACCTGAATACAGTATTCCAAGTGTGGTCTAACAATAGCCTTATATAATGGGATTATGAATAGGAAAAGCATGGTTGTGTTAGAATTACTAAGGGAAAAAACAGGCACACATATACATATGCAGGAGTACAGTAAATAAAACTTGACGAATTTGAAGTAGTGGTTAAGTCAGGGTGTCCAACTTGCGGCCATGAAGGCAGCCTTCAAGAGTTTCGCGTCCCCCAAGTATAAAAAAAAGCATATTAGCTATAAACACACTATCAACACGGATGTTTTTAACTCGCGTGTCACAAAATATAGATTCACATTCATTGACTTTTGAAAATATCCCTTTTCGGTAATCAATTTTTCTATATTATTTTCTTATGTTTTATATATTTTACTAAGAATTTGGTAATATGATTATAATCATATAATAGTGCAATTATTAACACCAGGAATAGTTATTAGTATTATGTAATAATTGGGAGATTTTCGTGTTTAATTACTAAATGTTGTAAAAAACAACGTAGATAATAAAATTTAAATTCTGTTTCGAAAAATGCATAATTAGTTGTATGGAACTGGTCACGCGGCCTGCAAATCACTTGTCGCGACAAGCCCATGGGGCTCGCGACCTTCAGCGTTTTATCTGTTTTGGCCAAAAAAAACGTTGGACGCCCATGGGTTAGGTCATCAAATGCAGACATTGTAGGGATACATGCAACATGGTGCCACTAAGAATCTGAACGTGATGAGTACAATGTGTACAGAAAAGGAGAGAGACTTTTGCTCTTAAGATTCACATAGTCTAAGAAAAGGCGCCCAGCTGAAGTGGGTGACATATGCACTCGGAATACAAAAATGAGAGTAGGAGAATGTTATAGGCCAAACAACTATAACAAGCAAATAGAGTGGTCAGAAAATCTGAATGTTTTAAAATGTAGAATTTTAACTCTCCAGATGTTGAAGAAAATTGTGGGCTGGTCACTCAAACAGTAGGAGAACCTTTCTGGATTCACTGGATGATCGTTTTCTGCGGCAGCATGTTAGGAAACGAGGGAAAACAGTACTCTTGATTTGGAATTGGAACATTCTTGATTTGGAATACCTTTGATCAAGAATCTTCAAATAAAGGAGCCATTAGGCAGCAGTAATCATAATATCTTTATGTGGCACATCTTGTATATCTAAAGATAGATATACAAGATGTGCACGAAATAACGGAAATACCTGTGATAACAGTTACAGGCGAGCACTATACTCTATGTACTATATAGGCGAGCACTATACTCTATACTTCACTATACTCCTGCATATGTGTGCCTGTTTTTGACGTGTAAACATCTTTGGCTGCACCTACTAAATTTCAGACTGTAGTAAAACCAAATCTGTTACGATTTTGGGGCGCGAAAATTATGTAATTTTACGTCATTTCCGTTAAGGTTACTAATCTTTGCATTTCTTTTATACACAAATCATTTATTTTGATTTGTGTATCTTGGTTACGAAATAAGAGCTTTTGTATTGTAAATATTTTATTCATCATGAAAGATGTTTTCACATAAAACATCTTTCGTGCATACATGGTACACACGCAGTTTTTTACCCTTAGTAACCCTAACGCAACCCATGTATGTGCTTTTCCCAATGAGAATGTCAAAGGTGTTGGGCCACCTTTTGCTTTTAAAACAGCTTGTATTCTACTTGGAATAGATTGAAATAAATCTTGAACTGTCTTAAGAGGAATATTGGAACATTCTTCATGGAGGAATGTTTAAAGTTCATTACTCTTCAAGTGATGAAGGTGGAGGAAATCTGCTTCTCACGCTCCTCTCAAAATATGCCCACTGTGAACTCAATAACGTTTAATTCTGATGATTGTGCAAGGCCATGGGAGATGCTTATCCTGTTTCATGCTGCTCAAACCAAGATTGGACATATCTGGCTATATGTATTAGAGTATGATCATATTGGCATCGTTTGTGGGAAACAATGTTTTTGCTATGGGGCGAACCTGGTCACGCAGAATTTAAGGTAATCGGTGGCAGTAATTTACCGTTTCAGGGTGATGACAGGATCTAAAAACGACGAAGACACTGACATCCAAACCATTGTTGAAACTCCTCTTCCATGTTTGTCGTTGGCATAAGACAGTCAGGATGATGCGCTTCCTTTGGCACCCTCCAAAGGTAAAATATTCCTGATGTTGGAGAAAGTGTGAATGATGATCCGTCTGAAAATATGACGTTTCCAATCATTGTGTCCAGTTTTTGTGCTCCTCACACCGCTGCATCCTCTCTAGCATTACCATCAGTAACAAGTGACTTGGCAATGGCGGTTCTGCATAAATTTCAGCTTTATGAAGTTCTGGCCGAACTATTTTGCTAGAAATTAGATTTCTGAGACTAACATTAAGTTCTGCAGTTATTTTTGAGGCAGTATTTTATGATTTTGGGCTACAATCCTTTTCAGTATCCGACAGTCTCTTTCACTCCATTCGATTTTCTGCTACAATTTGTCCTATCAGATTTTGTTTTCCCATATTTCGTGAATGAAGACATCACTTCAGATACAGTTGCTCTAGATACATTAAATAAATCAGCAGTTTTAGTCACGGATACCCCTGCTAAAAGTGCAGCAACAATTTGACCTCTTTGAAATTCAGACAGGTCGATCATTTTCTTCGTGTACCTTTTCATATGACTTCTAAATAAACATTAGCTTTTATCGTCTTTCTTTCACAGTACTATCTGCAAAAAAAAAAAAAAAACATTTAATCATTACTACTGATGTTCATAAATACGTCATCCAGCCATTACGGAAACTACCACTTTCATATCTGGTGTTTCCATTATTTTGTCCGCCCCCCTGTAACCACTGTTTAGGGTAAAGAGAAAGGAATTGCCTTCGTAAATGTGATTACAGTAACCTTTGACAGTTTTAAAAATATTTTCTGTAGGATCAACTAATGATGTTCCGAACTTCAAATTCTAAATGAAAAACATTCAATAAGTAATCATAGAAGCTCTTATGCCAACTAATAAATATTGTCAAATTTAGACCCAAATAGATGTCAGATGAACTGACGAGACTAGAGTGTAGAGTGTGTTTAGTGTCAAACGGCACCAGGGGTTTCCCCCATCTCCGCGTGCTATACATTGTGGGTGTGAAACAGAACACTGTCAATGCCAGAGGTTTAAAAGTGTATGGATTTTGTACATGTGTAGTGTCGTGTACCGTTGTTCCTCTGGTCATTTAGCCGCTGGGCCCCTAATGGGACCCAACATTGTCCACACTCTGCCTCGTGGAGGTAGACCAGGTAGACGAGACTAGTGGCAGATAAGAAAAATTGCATAGAATCCTTACAACTTAACAGGAGCCACGGAAACCCAAATTACAAACTAGTCTGCAACACGCCACTACAGGGGTTAGGAAAGTTACGGGGAAGATCATGAAATGTCTGATTAAACTGAAAAGAAAAGTAGCAGAGAATTATTTGCTTATGTTAGCACTAGATGGAAATGAATCAACCACATTGGCCATCCGGATCTGATCTCATTACGGATCTCATCTTAAAGGCAGATAATGAGAAGTCTTTGGCTAAGAACGCGAAGAAAAGTATAAAGGAATTCTTTGCTTATGTTAACACTGGAAGAGGGAAGAGACAGACCACATTGGCTCAATGGATATGAATGGCATAACTATTGATGATCCCGTCCGCATTGCTGACAAACTGAATAAATATTTGTCGTCTACATTTACACCTGAAGATGCTTTTGGGGATGGGAATATCAAAAGTATACGAAGTCACTTCTAGTATTCCCATCTGCGAGCTAATCTGGTACCGAATCGGGTGCAACATGATATTATGATAGCTGAGTTTAGAAAGTGGAAGAGAAACTGTTAAAGCTAAAAGTAAATAAGCCCTGGGGACTGATGAAATCTATCCAATTATATTAAAAAAAGTGACCGTGAATCCAAGGATACTCTCATAATTATGGCCACAGGTCATGAAAAGACTATGACCTTTAGCCATAATTATGAGCATTTCTCCAGTCTATGACGGATTCGAACAAAGATCTCTCCAAACGAATGACATAACGAAAATAGTGACACGGAGGACAATTTTGATATGTTTTCCAAGTGAAATTTAACTAATTTAATTTGATATATACATGAATTTATTTTTAAATTAAAGTTTGTAATAAAAATCACAATGTTTAACAGAATTAAACTTTTCTTATTAATAAAAAATTCGTTTTTGTAGTTTATAGTTTACAATTTTATAGCTGGAACATTTTTATCGTATGTAAGACCGTGATGGATAACGGGTTGACTACACGACAACAGGCAAAGGGTTACTCCTCAGAATGCTTTAAAGTCAGAAATGGGGTCCCTCAAGGATTGAGCACCCGTGGGCAGCACTGTTGGTATAATCATCGTCCTCGCCACACTAGTTGGAAAAGACCTGAGTTCGAATTCTGTCAATGACACCAGGAATTTTTATGGGTCTTTTATACAACGTGGCTGAGTTAGTCGGTCTCAGGTGAGAAGAGCATTTTTTACTCCGGAAACTTGGGTTTTTCGTCCAGCAAACAGCAAATTACAGACATTATATATACGGCGCAATATGGCTTAAATTGACGATGCGCCTAAAACCTTACCACAAACAACTATATATAACGTCAGGGATCGATGCTTGAACCGTTGCTTTTCCTAATTTTCTTAAATGACATTGATGAAACGATAACAGAACATATGTTAAAATGTGTACATGATGTGATGATTGGAAGTGTCTTAATGACCCGAGTTAAACTGAACTCCTTTGCAGAGGTGTCAGGACGATCAGATAAAATCATGCCACACGTTAAGATTCCTGGTCGGTTTGTTTTATAGCCCACTGTGATAAGTGTTGCACGTTTCAAAAAAAGTTAATTCTGTACGCGGCTAGCAAAGAGTGATGTATTCTCACTGGTTTTTTGTCCTATGCACTTCAGAACTAGATCACATTTGGACATGTTGACGTTATTCTCAGCATTCAAACCACAGCCACCCTTGCTGTCTCATACTAAGTATCGGACACTTGCATTCAGGACAAAGCTGCTGCTATGCTTGAGCAATAGGAGGTTGCACGTGGCTGAGGTAAGCAAGCTGTTCCCAGTAATTTGATGGTGGATACCGAATTGAATACATCAATGGAAAAATTCTGTAACGTAAAGTAACACAAGGTAATTTTGGCGATACCTAAACAGATATGATAAGAACAAAAACAACAAAAGCACTTTCGAACCACAAAACGAATTTCATTATTGTAAATTCTAGTTTTCAAATGTTAGAATATATTGCATTTTGAAATAACATGATTATACCAAGTCAATGAAAATTGATAGAAATTTTTTGATAATAATGATTGAACGTATGTAATTTATGGGCACTTGTTGAGTGCCTGCAAACTCTTGTATCCTTTTTAAAATAAGTCTTAATTATTTGATAAAGTTTTATTAAACGTGTGAAGTATACTCCAGAAATAAACACTGAATAGATTTATGGACTTGGCACTTAATCAGCATTTTATATATTCGGAGAAAAGGTGACACGCTGGCACTATCCTCTACTACACAACGGGCATAGTGGAAAATAAGAGGCAGGGATCCATTATAATAAAATCTGTAAATCGTGGAACAAATTATCAGAAATGCCGAAAATCATCTTATGGAGTTGTTTCTGGTTGACCTCCTGGTTTGAATATATTTGCAGGGAATTCTTTCTCAATAACTTAATTTTTAAGAAGTCATAAATAACACAGATGAAAGATGATTCAACACACAAAGGAAAAAAGAATTTCACTACAGACATCCTGAGTGAATTATTTCTATCTTTGTGTGTTGATTCATCTTTCAAAGAAAGAAAGAATTCACTATGGGCATCTCCAGTGCATCGACGCATTTTTTTTTTTTTTTTTTTTTTTTTAAGCAATTCTATCGGTCTGTTGGAGAGTAAACTTCATCAGCAAGTTTCTTTTGGGAAAATCGATTAACCACATGATGCGCTAAAGCATAAAAAATAAACAGGTAATATGTATTAGATACTGCGGTGGCCTTGAAAGCGAGGACTGTTGTGACTTTTTTTCCCCTTCGTTGCTATAGTTTTATTGGACAGCCTTTTAGATCTACGTCCGCACATAATCATTACACATCTGAAGGGTTGAAAAAAAAGAAAAGAAAAAAAAAATCAAGGCATTGCTAACGTCATTTTTTTCAATATCAGCAGACAATGAAGCAAAACAGGTTAAGGGTAAAATAGAATCCGATTTAAAAAGTGACTGTCGTTACGTTTTCAGCGGTTAAATGGCATATTATTTCTATCAAACTCTGTACCTTAATAAAAACTGTATTTTTTTTTTTTTTTTAAGTAATTCCATTATGACAAATTTTGGAAAGCAGAAAATTATAATTAACTTTTACTTAATTCTTTATATTTCAACGTGAAATGACATTCTTAAACTTTCATTTCTCTGATGTTCCTTTTTCGGCAGTTTCGTGCATCAATTTGTCCATCTGGCTTTAATATAATATCGTTTTTTTTTTGTTTTTTTTTTTTTTTGGCTGAAATGATTTTAAGAAAATTTCATACTCGAGGCTCATAAAAATTATTACCCAAATTCAATTTTTGTTTACAATGGATAATTTAGAGTGTACGCATTTAACCAATTAAATACAGCGATTTCTATTACTTCACAACATAGCTATACCAAGGTGATAGCAACAGCGTTTTACTAAAATTTCAAACCATCATTTATAGCGAACCGGTAAAAACCACCTCGGAGATTACATTGGATGAGGATCCTGCTTTGGTCTTTGCCGAACACTTTCCATCAATTTATGACAATTGTTGACGATGATACTTGTTCCATCGGCGACAATTTTTCCAACGGAAGTTTTTAGCTGGGTGAGTAAAATTCGTCTTCACGAATGAGCCCTTGCACTTCTTTAAATTCGTGGCTGAGGTTTCGGGTGAGGATTGCATGTTTTTTTTCTCCCAGAAACTCGGGTATTTCGTACATCAAACAGACATATCGACGATAGAATAGTGGTTCTGTTGAGCTCAGACCAGAAACCCGAGTGGAGAGTCAATCAGTGCTACATTATTGTTCCTAAACCAAGTCGTCAACACGGAGCTCTGTGAAGGGAGAAGTTAAGGGTTGTTCTGTTGGAAAACACAAGGTATCCTGAACAGGGCTGGAAATTCAAAAAAGGTGGTGGAAACCGTTTCCCCCCAGTTCCAGCGCTGTAGTGACTGCCTATACTAATATTACTGGGGTTCGGCCTATCTTCCTAGAAATACGTAAATAAAAACGACCACTTAAGTTCTGAAAAGTCTTTCAATCCTTAGTCTTGAGCCATAAAATTGTATCCAATGTTGGAAGAAAGGCGTTATCGAGAATGTCATACTGTCCTCTCCTCCTTCAAGATACCATTAAAGCCATCAATACATCATAACAACTGTGAAGTATTTATGGTCTAAACCATAAGGCTTCACAGCTGTGATGATGCAGTCTTTTTTGGAGCATCTTTTTTGAGTGGTGACACGCTAAAGTTCTTCTATAAAACGGCGTATATCGAGATTGGTCACTCTAGACTCGAGAGCAGTGGTTCTCAACCTTTTTTACCCCATGCACCCCCCCATTTTCGCCATATGTCAGAATGTCATTCCCCCCTTTCCAAGATTGTCTGACTGAAAAGGTTCATTCCAAAAAGATGAAAAAAAATTATTTTTTTATCTTTATTTTTAATTTAATATGTGACATCCAATAAAGTGTGATGTCCTGTAGATTATGTACAATCTGTAGAATTGTAGTTTGTAGAAAGATCAATATTCCAACAGTTTGAATCTGTCAATCTGGAAAACACAAGATCCTGTGCCCAATTCCCCCCCCCTGCTCTAGAGCATCCCTTTCATTTCTCCTAAAGTCAATTTCCACCAATACTACTCTATCGTGATGAAAGTTTTGTGGATGACAGTTTAAACAAAGACCGGCTATTGATGCACAGGTTGCTTAGTCAAGTTGCATACGGTATGTGGATTGGCAACTGCTCTTTCCGGACCTCTCGTTTATTCTTTGGCAAATTTGTGATCTGTATTCCTGGGTAACACCATCAACCAGTCATAGATATTTTTTTGTCAAAATATGGTGTCACCCCGGTGAATTCTGAACTTTGGCTTGGTCAACCGCCCTGTACAATTTCAAATTTGCTGAACTTGTTTCATGTAGCATGTTGGTTGTAAATGAGACGCATTCTCTGACTCCGATGCTACCGCACTGCCCTCTACAAACAGTTTGAAAAAAAAAAAAAAAAAAAAAAAAAAAAACGTGTTTATCGTTAGGGCTCTAAATGCTTTTAGTAATATATCGTGAGTACCATATGCGAATACACCAACTCATTATATATAAATTACGTTTAGTAACTTGACATGAGAATTGTATGATGGAAGCACAAAGCAACCAGCATAATTTGTTTAAGAAGTACAACTATTTTTGGTAGGAAGTTCATTTTAATAACTTATATGATTTATTGACAGTAATTCCTGAATTTTCTACTTCCTTAGAATTCTCACTCACGGCTGTCTTGTGTGCGCTAAATTCTCTGGAATTTTTTCCATCTTAGTGTCCAATAGGCGACTTCTTGTCTGGCTATGATAGGGTCGATAAGTACACTTCGTATATCTCTTCAAAGTCTACAGATATGACGCAATCTACTGGTCATGCATCTTTCATAATATAAATGGCATTTGTACTTCCCTTTCCTTGCACGAACTCATAATTGAACACTGTCAATACCACTCTCACAATGCGCCATATTAATGATCAACAAATACGATTTCTGTATCAAGTATGATACATGAATTGTATCAAGTATAATTCATGTATCAACTATGATGGAAAACAATCGTTTATTCTAGCCAGGCATGTGGCAAATATACAATAAAGAATATTGCCGTTGATACTGACATATATGGAAATATTCACAAACCACTCGTGCCATTAGTGTAATTTAGCGATTATTCATACGCAATGAATGTCTAATACAGATACAGAGTACACTGAAAGGGCAGAATTTATGAATAACTGGTTCTTGGACAACGGAACGTTGTCACCCCTCTCGCTAGTGGATGAACCTATCGCTTGGCAGATTTTTTTTTTTTTTTTAATGAAAATCCCCACCCACAAGAGGTATTAGAACCTATCGTACTTAGTACAGTGCTTTGGTTGGAGGTTGAGAAGACGAAAGAACATATATTTGTTGACATTAGACTTGAATTCCTGTAGGCTGTAATTTTCAGGAAATACGTATGAAGTAAGATTGTTCTAGAAAACGGCAGTTGAATGAATAAACGAGGAAGATGAAAAGTTGGTTCTGTGAATTTGAAGTTCGACAGTAAATGGATGTTGACTGGTGGCGGCACGTGTTCGGACTGTTTTGAAAGAGAGAACGGGAATTATAGAAGCCAATTCGGAAGAACTGTGCCCATGGAAGTATCTGTAGAAAAGGCATGCAGCAGAAACAGTACGTCTATGAGACAGAGAGCAGAGAGATTCTGTTAGAGATGAGTCATTAATTAACCTAACTGCCCTCTTCTGAATGGAAGATAGAAGCCTGGGAGAGGTTTTGGGGACACCACCCAAGTTGTGGGAACAATATTCCAAGGTAAGCGGGATTTGCGATTTATACAGAGTGAACAGCTGTTTGAAAGAAAAGTAACGCCGAGAGCGAAAGAGAAAACCAAGTTTTTTAGATGCAGAGGAAGCAATATTTGTAATGTGCTTGTGCCAAGAGAGATTAGAAGTCAGGGTAATCCCAAAAGAGATATATCATTTTGCCTAGAAATCGGAGTGTCACCAAAGATAAGCATAGGAGCAGAAGAATCCTTTTTGCGAGATATAAGACAGGACTGAGTTTTAGAAGGATTGAAATCAACTAAGTTGTCTTTGCCCCACTGGAGAATTACCTGGAGATCGGCATTTAAGGAATTGGTAGCAGATATTCGAGAAGTTGAAGCTGATTGACAGGGCAAGGTTTCTCAAACTGGAAAGTGGAATGCAATGTGCTATCATCAGCAAAACTATGGATAGGATTTCCGGTCAATGGAAGGTCATTAATATACAAAAGGAAAAGAGTGGGGGAAAGAACTGAACCCTGGCGGAAACCAAACCAGCATTAGTGGAGAAGTTAGAAGATAGACAGCCATCTACCATCAGCCTCAGTGAGCGGTCAGAGAGAAAACTGGATAACCAATCACAAAAGACATTTGGCAAACCATAAGATGGAAGCTTGTTTAGAAGAGCTTTTGTGCCAAACAACGATCGAAAGCCTTTGAGATGTCAAGAGCAACTGCTTGCATCCATAAATGGGTAACATAAGCCAAAATATCACCAGTGGATCGACAATGACGAAATCCATACCGGCGATCGTTGATCAGACGGAAAGTTTCTAAGTGGTTTAAGAGTTGGCGGTTAATTGATTTCTCCATTACTTTAGAAAGTGTAGAAATAATTGCAATGGGAGAAATTTGTCACCCTTTTTAGGAACTGGTTGGATATGAGCAAATTTTCAAGCAGAAGGAAAAACACCTTTGGAATAAGAAAATGAAAAAAAGCGGCAAAGAACAGGAGTAAGTTCAGGAGCACAGATTTTGAGAACAAGTGGAGAAATACCATCAGGACCTGGAGCTTTCTTAGCATCAAGATTCATCCAAATCCTTCTGACATCCTTTTGACGGAAGGTGTTTTACCAAGATCATTAATACGCGAGTTGGAAGGAAAATGGGACGCTAGCGGGTCAGCTTTATCCTTGGCTGAAGTGACAATAGAACCATCTGGTTTTGACAGAGGTGGGAGCAGAGATGGGCAAAAGTTGCAGCCAATAGCTTTGGCAAGAGAACAGAATGCTCGGCTACCGTTAAGGCAAGAAGCAAGTTTTCTACACTTTGCCTGTTCAAAATCTAGTTTGGACTGATTAATAACCGCTTTACAATTGTTCCGAGCTTTGGCGTAGGCAGAAAATGAAACGGAAGAATTGGAAACAAACGAATTACGATATACAACATTCTTCTCTTGAACAGCCTTAGCACATTTATTGGAAAACCAAGGTTTAGATAAAGGACGAAATTTTAACATGGAGTGTGGAATAATGGATTCCATTCCTACGAGAATAATTTCACTGACACGATCTGAGCAAATGTTGACATCAGAAATTTTGAAACAATAATCCGACCAAGGAAAAGAAGAAAAGAAATCTCGCATAATATGTTGGCACTCACCTTTGGCCTTAATTACACACTGTGTCATTGTCGGTACACTCCAAACCGATTTTTTGATTACTGGAAGGCAGTATCTTAGTCTCATAGCTCTCTCAACAGCGGTAAATTGAACTAATCATTGGGCTGGCTCGATGACTATGATCAAGCTCATCACAATGATGTTCAAAGGGCGCTCTGTTCAGGCCAGTAAAGATTTTGCATGCCCATGTCTTCAAACCAAATCACTACACGTTGTGATGACTTAGTTTGAAGAGATGGGCATGTAACACGTGGGCGTTTTTTGATTCAGAACGAGTTACTACACTATGTCGCAACGCACCGTGCGCAATGGTATACACTGCCGTGCTAAAACACAAAAGAATCCCATAGTGTTGCCAATAACACTGAGTGGAATTATCCAGCATGTTAATGTACTGCATGGCATTGCGTTCCAAGCCCAAACTACGAGAAACAACCCTATAAGCAAACAATACCTGCACCAAATGATAGTTCGGACATCACACCCTTGTATACTTCAAGCTCAAAGACGGCCACTAGTTTAGAAAATCGTGTCTCGTGATTTGTCACCCCATAACAGTTTCCAATATTCGAAATGTTCATAGACTAATTACAGTGGGTTGCATACCAGGCAAGTCAATGCTGTGAACTGTGTGCTGCGATGTTTGGTTTGTGTGCAAGAGCAGCTCTTCCGCAAAATCCAACGCTATGCACCTACCTTCGTATTGTCCTTGTACTAATATTAGTTGCTGCAGCCTCCCTGAATGCCTGGTTGGCAGTATTCCATGAGGACTGGAATTTGTGTACCAATCTTCTGAGCACTCTGGTCTCTTTTCAACAATTTCTGCGGTTCAGCCGAAACTTTCATATCTATAGTAGCACCATGACGTTTCCATTTGGTGATTACTTTGCCACCATTGAACTAAGGTGACGCAATTCTGATCGATGGTACAAATAAATTGATTATTATACGGCATTCTAAGATAGCGTCCGTTAGAAGTAGCTAAGCTGAACGCAGTTGGTCTTACACCTATTTATGACCAGTAGATGGTCCATTTTAACCAATTTCCCGGGGTATCGGGATACTTTTGACTTGCATAGTGAAGGTTAGATTACAGTGTAAAATCAACAAATATTGTATTTCATCTTTTGCATAAATAATAGTTGTACAGTCTCAAGTAATATTTATCTAACAGAGAGAGAAAGAGAGATCTTTCTTTCAAAATAGATAAATGGATAAAAGATAAAAGAACAACTTTTCAAACTGAATATTTCTAAAAGAATTTTTAGTAATGATGCTTGCAGTCAAGTTATGTTCATATCCGGTTTAATGAATGGATAAAATGCATTACAAGCATAAAATGCGATTCTAATGACATATTTCAATGCACATCGTTGTAGCGAAACTGTAGTAATGAGCTTCTAATAGTTCACTATCAGATGCCAAATGGTTGCAGTAAAATTTTACCAAGTCTTAAGTAGACATTTCACATTAGCACAAAATATTACTCTCGATTTTCTTAATAATATAAGAGATTTTTGGAACTATCCCTCAAGACAAGTTTGTCCAGCTTACTAAGCAAAGAGAAATACATTTTGTTTGTTTGCGCGTATGAAGTCCCAAGGAGGCTAAGGCCATAAGGCATTAGATGATATGTACAAGGCCCAACAAATCAGTTCCACGATCTAGGCGCCACTGTGAAAATGTGGGTCGACACCTAGAGGGAGGGGGGGATAACAGCAAACAAAAAAAAAAGGTGTAAGAAACAGTCATTACGCAGTACAGTCGAGTCACGTGATGAAGTGAAAATACTGGCTTACCTTGCTTGTTTGCATTAAATTCATATAATGCTAATTTCCCAAAGCAGCCAATATCAATCATCTTCATGCTAAATTGGGAGGCCATTAATAATCAAAATCTGCGAAAATTAAAAGTTGTTAAATTTCTTTACATGATTAACTTTTATATGTATGTTAAATTAATTATAAATCATTTAAGTAGATGAATAAAGTAGAAAAATTAATGAAAGGATAAAGTTTGCTGATCCATGTTGAATAAGTTACTAAGTACGAAATGTTCTCCAAATAACGTCAATTTTCGATCTATCCTAACGAAAGCCAGATTGGTTGGGCTATCATTTTTTGTCACATTCCTTCAACAGATAAGATTCGTTTCTAATGCTGTCGACAGTTTAGTGTCAGTAAAAAGAGTCTATCGTACTATACTTTGCCGAAAGTTGCGCCAATTCTTGCAAGCCACAGCCTACAGCGGTCGTAAAACAGACAGTTGGCAATTTAACCTCACAACCGTTAGACTGACCAGTAAAACAGTCACCAAGTAGCATTTCTCTATCATCATGGTGACCATGTGTGTGTCAAGTCCACTGTTTTCTCTTACAGAAACTAGGGTTTTATGTCCAGTTTTCTGGATGAAAAACGAATTTCTGTAGAAGAGAACCGTGGAACTCTCACCTGAATTTGATTTAGGTTCGAATCACAGAAAAGGCTTGATTCGGATTCAAACCTGAAAGGCTTGGGAAGAAAGGTGATCATACTCATTGTGCTAACCACGAAGGGGACTTCTATGGTGTATACGATGACACCAGGATCCTTAGTCCAAGAAAATTCTATGTTTATCACTTCACTTTCGTTTTCAAGCCCTGATATCAGTCTAGTTATCAATACTTGCAAAGAAAGAATACAGTAGCTCTCAGTTCTGAGTTTCTTGCACACTTCTTATATCTATTCTAGCCGTCATATACCAGGCTTGCATTATTCAACACCAGAAAGGTGTCCGAAAACTTTGAAATATAAGGTGGGCCATATGTAGTGGTGAAACTACTACAACATGAGGTTCGTCACAGTAAGGCGGTGATGGTTTGAATTGGTTGTTAAAGACAATAGGGTGCCTGTTCGCGTATCACATGGAGGAAAGGGGAGACCCAGAATTTGTAGTTTCGCTACTGGCACACATTTTCAGTTTACAGACAAATAATTTGCATAATTTTAATCTTGAAGGCAATTTTCACGCCCACATTACTAAATCGATATTAATACATTTACGTGAAGTTATTTATGACAAGAATTGTTCAAACTGGTTTAGAAAATTTACTTCTGGGTAAAGTGACTGATTGTCCACTTGCACAAGCTCGTCACTGAAATTGCCCCACCTAGAAAGAATGGAAGCATTTACCTGGAAATTTCATGCATAACTATGACGTTTATCTACGTAAAAGATTAGCATTTAGAGTTGCGCGTATTAACTCTAATTCACGCAGTGGAATGTCCAACCGCTCTGATGTAGGAATCTGAAGGTGCTAAAAAAAGTATGCGAACGTTAAGCAAGCAAACAAACGGTGATCAATCATCGTCTAATGCTATGTACACACATTCTATCGTAAAGCACAGTGAGTTCATGATATATTATGAGGGTTAGGGTTGAAGTGCATCAATACCGGGAGCATTCGAATGAACGGAGTGCGCGCTTGTGATCCAGTTCGAAATCATGGCCAGAATATGGAATACTACAGCTTTTATAGAGTTCAATGAAATTAAAAATTATTTCATTGCTTTGCTCCATTTTAATTATTTAACAGCAGTATACAAAATGTATTAAAAACTGTGGGGTCGTATCTCTTCAAAGAGCAGTGGTCTAATGAAAAGTGAAAAGAGTCGCACACTTTTCACGCGTGTTAAGTAACATCCTTTTATGTTTCGTTAAAAAAAAAGTCAATTAAGTCCAGACCTGGCTTAAGAATGCTGAATGCCTTTAAGACACATAACTTTGTTATTTGGTTTTTAGGAGCATTAGCAACTAAGGCCATATTGCTCCGGGATATGCGGTGGTCATTCCCTGAATGACCTTTCCGCATCCTCCGTATTTGGTGGTAAAAGTAAAAAGTAAAGTGCAGCCATTATCAACCCACTGCAGGATGGAAGCCTCCTCAACAATTCATGCTGAGGGAAATGGACCATAATCTGCCACGCTGGTCCAGTGCGGGTTGGCAGATCGACCGTATTCAGCAGTCAGGGGCTTGAACCCCGGTCTACTCAAAGAGCGTGTGCTACTGCACTCCCGCTCCTGCCCACTCGGCTACGGAGGCGGTGACAGGCTCGAACCCCGGTCTAATCAAGAAGCGTGTGCTACGCACTGCTGCTCCTTCCCACCTGGCTACGGAGGCGCCTAAGACACATAAGGCGACGTTATGTACAGCTAACGAACTTTGAAGTGGTCGTATCAACCAAATGATAGTCAACATGGCAAATCGCCGTTCGTGCAGGTCGTGATTCCCAACGGTTCGATAATGCTGGTGACAATGGGTACGGAAGGCTTATTCGAAGTCGTCCCCTGAAAGATGGTGGCATAAGAACGTCAGAACTGGAGGACAGAGATATGTCCACTAGTGAGAGTAAACAGATGTTACAATTTTTCAGATTTCCAACAACATAACGTCATATCTGCCTGTGTCGCGGAGCACGATTAGCAGACGACGGTGAGAGATGGTTTGCTTTTTCATCGTTCGTTGCATCGTCTGCCTCTAACGACGTTCCATCGTCGCAGTGGTGTAGGAAAGAGCTACTTGGATACAAAAATGGAATCGTGTCATCTTTAGTGACGAATCACGTTTCTGTGTGGAATTCGGTTACGGCTGCATTGCGTCTGGAGACAAACCAGGGATAGAGATAATCCAGCCTGTATCAGAAGATGTATACAGGGCCAACGCCTGGAATTATGGCTTGAGAAGCCATCGCTACAAAAGCCATTCACCTCATGTTATTATCGATGGCCTGTTAATAGCAAGACGTTTAAACCATTCGAAGACCAATTTTTACGTTCTATCTCAAAGTCGACGGATCTGTCGATCCTACTATCGTCCTGACATTCTTTTGATGACACCAGGATCCTAGCGATGTGTCCGAGAACAGCCAATCCCATTCAAAATCCGTCAGTTGTACATAACATTAAAACCACTACACTGTTAGAAGGTAATTCGCTCACCGTTAACGACCAGCTGTTGTTAACACACCCGTTATTAAACGTTCTACTGCACCGATCAGCTTGATATAATAATCTTTTATGTCCATATACGTCACAATTACCGTATGCATCCAAATTTTCAGAAAAATCTGCCCATTCTTCATGGGGGAAAATTGAAGAACGAGCAGTGTATACGATGACCAGAAAAATAATAACTACTATTCTCCATTATTGTATCGACATTTTGAATATCGCTATTATTCTTTTATTATTTGCTAAGCATATAATGTTGCATGTGTCTTTTTTTTTTTTTTTTGTTTCAGGTAAAATACACAAGAGGAAAAATACAGATGATGCTACTGCTTTCACTGATTCGTTTCCAAACGCCATACGCAAATTCCAGCTGTCACTTGTACGTGGGCATAGCACTAACAGGATGGCTGAAATACAATATTTATCTAATGACACTAATAACAGCACGGAGGAATGAGGATAGATGATGCCATCTATACAAAACATCCACGAGCAACGAGTGGTATCAAGAGAAAGCACAAAGACACAATCGGCACTGCAGGCGAGTGACTTAATATTCTAAACAGTAAATGCTTTTTTGTTACAAAAGGAGAAACCATTTGTTTTGTAAGCAAAAATTTGAATAGTTGTACTGTGTATGTGGCTTAACAAATTAGACGTAGATTATATGTAATAAAATCTGATGAAGAAATGTGTTGTGTTTTAGTTTATGACATAAGTAATAATTATTTCAACCCACTGTAAGGGATTGGTCGCCGGTTATTTCTACTAGGGTTGTTTGATAAGTTTCTAGCCTAGCATAGGAGTTATTATCTCATGTTGACTTCACTCCTGTCTCCTGGTCTCCTTGTAATATAACGCACTTTTTTCAAAATGCGATCACATTCATGATCGCATTTTGTAGTCGCTTTCTGCAACGTCTTGAAAATAAGGAGCGTGTAGCCACTACACAACATTCGATCCAAATTTTCTTGCAAGAAAGTTGGGTTTTTGGCTCTGATAATAGGTAGGAGGGGCAATTAAAATTTGCTTACAGTGTTATAAAAGTATTAATAAATTACAGAATAGGTTATTTTGATAGCTTAATGTCTTATGAAATAACACTAATTAAATGGTATGTAAATGTCTTATGCCGTTTCTGAAATTTTTTATTTTTATGCTGGTAGGTGGAATAAGAATGAATACCCAGCAAATACAAGGAAGAATGACTAGTGTTTGGGGGAAGTATCACCCAATTATGCTACTGCAGCAAGACGGTCGTCAGAGTTCAAAGAGGAACAGAAAACGAGAGGGAAATATTATGCCAACATTACTGCCGATGATACAGTATGCAATTTGGGAAAAAAAAAAAAAAAAAAAAAAAGGAAAGTTGATTCATGGGGTTTTACTTCTTCATCGCAATGCACCGGTGCACAAAGCTCGCGTTGCGCGGGATAAGCCCCCCCCCCCCTGTACAACCCGGTTCTAGCCTCAAGTGGCTATTATTTGTTCAGAACCACAGGTCTCATCTTCCTAGAACTCATTTTAAAGATGATGAAAAGCTAAAAGCAGTTGTGGAAACTTGGCTTGACCCAACCTGAAGAATAATTTTTTTTTGGAGGATTGAACTCTCTTCAGATTACATACGATAAGTTTATTGAACTTCGGTGTGAACACATTTAAAAATAAAACATAAATATATATATATATCGATCGGATGATGGAGGGGTGGTTCGGTCCTTCGATCGGTTCGCCTTTGCGACGATCTGTTTAGCGATTGAAATGCAGCGATTCCATGACCATTATTGGACTCGTGGTCCTCTGCCGATATGGGGCATAATGGTCAGTCTATTATTTTGTTACTTTGTTTTATTTTAGTAGTTTGTTTAGTCCCCTTTTTGGCGATATTTCACGTCTCTCGGAACTACTACCTTACAAGGGAGGTGCCACTAAATTTCATATAATCGGCATTATATTTTATTTTTCGACCTCGTATCACATACTATGGGAGGTATTTAGACGATGTTCTAGTTATTACTGATAGTAGTACTATCCAAGACATTTTACATTCGTTTAATAATATTCATTCTAGATTCAAATTTACATTGGAAAGGGAGGATACGGATACAAAGTCATTAAACTTTCTAAATTTCACGCTTACTCGGGACTCGAATAAAATCCAATTTAGCATCTATCGAAAACCTACAAACACCGGTATACTTCTACATTATAATAGCTATCACCCGTTCACCTACAAAAGATCGATTATCTTTAATTAATTTCTAAATGCCTATAAATATTCAACGACGGAATCTGCTTTGGGCTCAGAAACACAAATATTAACTAGCAAGTTCTTAAACAGGGGTTATCCTCTTGCCACAATAAACCGAATTAGGGTACAGGATAGGATACAAAATACTACACCAACCAACAATAGTAATATCAAAAAATACTTTATTTCTGTCCCATATGTTGAACAGTGGCACAAACAGCTTAATAGATTCTTTAAAGATATCGAATTTAAAATTGTGGCCAGGCCAATACGGAAATTACACACTATACTGAACAATCGCTCGGTTCTTTCGCGTTCGCAACACAAATTAATGATCTGATATAAATTTCTTGCGGTGATTGCGACTCGTCTTACCAAGGTTCGACTCGATTTTCTCTGAATATTCGTGTAAATCAACATGAAGCCTCAGTTCGTGTTTCTCGTTCAGCAGCGTCAGAATTAGCCTTTCATGTCATTAACGAAAAACATACTTTTTTAATTTAACGAGGCCAAAATACTTAATGTTCAACGTAATTATACGCGACTATTAATTGCAGAAACCGTAGAAATTAAATTACACGAGAATTCTGTTAATGTTCGGCGGCCATATTTGATCTCCGATGCGTGGACCTTTACGTGCATGCGCGAAAATAAATAATCACTATTAGGGGCTCACATCTGGTGAGTATGGGCTTGGCACACCCAGGGTCCTGAGCTGGATATCATCATTCTTCTCTTTCTTGGTGATTCCTTTCTTTTCTCTCTCTCTCTCTCTCTCTCTCTCTCTCTCTCTCTCTCTCTCTCTCTCTCAGGGTAATAGGGAATTTTTTTTTTTTTTTTTTTTTTGCCTGGTGCAGCATAAGCCTCAGGCTTCCTTGCACCATATGGCTAATAATAATAATAATAATAATAATAAGTTTCAGGTTGAACCCTATTCGGTAATTTTCATTCCTGTGATCACGACATACGGTCGAAAAGCGTTGTCAGCTTCAGGAAAGAAAATCGTTTTGAATATTTTCGTTACATTCTTTTTAATTTTTAATTGCATTAAATCGATTTTTAATTGTGTTAAATTGATTTTTAATTATTTATTTTTTACTCTAATGTAAGTTTTCGATTTTTTCGTTTTAATTTCTGGAGAGTATCATACGGAAGTGTTCTACGTACTATATTGAGGTAAACTCCTCTTATTATTTTACAAATATATATATATATATACACACATACAATTTCGTAACTACGTCCTTTATACTCCGTTCTCAGAACTTTCTGACTACCCTTTGTGAAATAGGTGGGATAAATCAATCTAGTATGGGGGCACTTTTAAGTCAGCTTTCCTGACCTCTTGGACTTGATTGCATCCTATAATTTAGTTACTAGGTTAACAGTGCCCATTTATTATTTGTCATTTGTAAGATAATCTAAATTATTATTAATCCCTTTCAAAACCAACAAGACATACTGTGAATTTGCCTATTGGTGGTACTGACTTGGCCTTCACGGAACTTGACGAATCATTATTCTTCCAACGTTTTGATTGCAATTGGCTATTATTGGTAGTGACGAAGCCACGTTTCATCCATAATTACATATCTGGCCAGAAAGTTTTCAGGATCTTGATAACAAGCAAAAGGTTGATTTGGGGTTTTGAATTGAAGACGTTTCTGATCGGATATCAACAGGCGGGGGACCCATCATGCAGAAACCTTTTTCGTCATGTCTAATTCATTCTACAGAATGTTCTGCACCTGCTCAACTGAGATGCCTGTAGCCTCTACTATTTCTAAAACAGTTACTCGCCGATCATCCACCCATATCATGAACTGTTCTGGAGTGGTTGCTGTTAATGTACGTTCACTGTGCTATTCATCTTCGATGCTGCTTCTGATATGTTTAAATTCAGCCACCAGATATAGTTCATACCTTAAATTTCAGTTCAAATTATCAAATAAATATATGCATCCAAAATGCATCTTCCTTCAATGGAGAGGCTACAAACTTATTAAAAATCCCTATTGGTCCAGTTCCTGGTCTTTTTTTTAAACATCATTTGGGCTATATTTTCCATATTTCGTTTTAGCCCAACTGATTTCAGATATTTCTATAATTGCAGAATATTTGAGCTGGTCTGTTGGCATATAATGGATATCTATGTGTGATCTGACACTGTTATGTAGAACTTCAAATTGTCATTTTGGTAATGCAACGGTCTCAGCTGAAAATGTGAAACAATGTGATCATCATAAATACGATACTAACATGTTATTATAAACAACATATTATATAGGAATTATGTCGTGTATTTGAGTTTTTAAATAAAATACAACTTATCGTTGTTTTTTTTCGAAAATAAATGTCAGTCGGGGGGAAAAGCAGTCAATTTTCAAGATCTCCAGGAAAGCTTAAGAGGATCAAAATTTGCTAACGCATATATTCTCGTTTTCTGTCACTATCATAAAAAAAAAAAAAAAAAAAAAAACCAATTTATTACATATAGGCACGCAAGTGCGTCCTTCTTCATACGATAATCCTATTGACGTTTCTATAGCAACCCTATAACTTGGAAGAAGAAAAGGGGGAGGACGAAAGGAGGCATAATTCAAACTGTTATCGGGTATTTCTTCCACGTTTTGGTCTTTTCAGCATCTAATGCATAGCAACACGGCCATCGACCAAATAAATTACACCTACAGCCAGTTGATAGTTTTTCGATATATGTTGTATCTATACACTACAGCAAACTTGCAGTATCCATAGGAGTCTATTATGAAATTGTGTTTATTTTGGAGAAAATAATCAGCCAGCTCATTATAAATGCCCATCATGTTCAAAACTGACGTGAAAGCGTATCGAACTTCCCCTTATAATACTGCAGATAACATAATTAGCAATGTTTCCCAACCCTTTTTGTTTTATTTTGCCTCTTAATATAGTGCACATAGAGTCAAAGAAGTAAAAAAATAAAAATAAAATAAAAAAATCGATAGAGTTCTGGGGTATTTATTCCTGTTAATGCATTAACACCAGCTGAGTTTTCTTTTGCATTATGTGGATTAATATTATTATTCCCAAATAATCCAAACTAGGAAAACACTTCTTTTTTTTTTTTTTTTGTAGTTATTATGATTTGCTATATTCACATTACCAGAAATTGCCACATCACTGGAGGCAGTTTCTCGTAATCTATTTACTGTTTTCATGAATAACATATTTTCGTAAAGATATTTTATTCCGGCTCGATGTTTAATATTTTCCATTTCCAGTGGATAGAACTTCAGTAATTAGGGGGGGGGGGGAAGTGTCGTTAGTTATAAACTACGACTTTGATTGCATTCATACAAAGATTCAAATTATTGAAAAAAAATAACACCAAAATTACACTGCTCGACAAAATTAACAAAAAAAAAAAATTCTTTTCATGAATATTTTATTGTAAACAGTGTCGCCAAAGGAGGATATTTGATATAATAAGCATCCTGGCATGCAAATTCCGAGTATTCAATAGAAATCGATCTACCACCTTACAGAGCCGCACATTACCCCTATTCATCGTATAAAAATACGATGTAGTCATCACGGGTGGAGACTACATCATTTCATTCCCGTATTTTGGCTTGCCAGGTGAGATAGCCACATTTCCAGTACTCAAGACGGCAAGTCATCGTCGTTTAGATCAGTGCTTCTCAAACTATCTGTGGTGAAGGACCAGTTCCTTTTATTTCCAATCGTCGCGGACCACACTTTGAGTAGCACTGGTTTAGCTGATTCCTTCAGATGGTGGGCCGTAGGACGACTTGAAGCCGGGCAGTCGCAGGTGGAGATGGCACGCTGGTTAATGTATCACGCAGTTTCGTCTCGGCACTATGGAAACAGTTTCAGGAGACAGGAACGATTACAAGAAGAGCTGGCCAAGGTCAACCAGAACAGACAGCTATCTGGCTCTCTCAGAAAGACTGAATCCTACAATGTCAGTAATGGTCTCTTGAGGCTGCTGCGGCGAAAACACTTCCAACCACAGGCGAAAACATTTCCAACCAGACTGTGTTAAGAAGGCCCAATTCAAATGAACTTTACGCAAGGAAGTCTATGGATTGTATCCCATTAACTTCGTCTGCGTGGGTGGCACAGTGGTATCGTCGCCATCCTCCCCACACCGGGTGGAAAAGGCCCGAGTTCGAATCCCGTCGATGACGCGAGGAACTATAATGGGCTTTTTTCATTCCGTGGCTGAGTTAGTCGGTCTCAGGCGTAGATAGCAAGGTTTTTTCTCCTCAGAAACGGGTTTTTTTGTCCAGCAAAACAGGCAAATCGACCAGAGAACGCATGCAATTTACAGTCATAATACATATATGGGTATGTGTAAGAGATTACGGGTGGCCTTAATGTAATAATTTGAATTTTGAATCCCATTAACTTCAGAAATTGGGGTTTTTTATCTCCAGAAAAAAACTGGATTCAAATTTTTGAATCCCATTAACTCCAAACCACCGCACAGCTCCTCAAAACTGGTGCCGTGAACATATGATTTGGAGTCCAGACAAATAGGGTTACAATTCTGTTCTCTGATGAGCCCCGTTTTAGTTTACAAACAGATTCTAGATGTTATTTCATCTGGAGACAATGAGGAATGCAGAACCGTCCCTCCAACATCAAAGAAAGGGTCTAGAAAAAGATATAGTGTTCTCGTGTGGGGCGGAATAATGATCAACGGCCATACCCCTCTTCGTGTTTTTGATAGGGGCAGCAGTACAGCAAGTTCTTTGCTAGTCTGATACGTTCAGTTTTGCGGACTGTAGATGAAACGCCTCACTACCTCAACTATTTCCTCACTTATAGGAGACCTACTGGTCTTCTTAAAATGGGGCACAGAACATCTGACAGCTACAAAAGTCTTATGAAAATTATAGATTGAATTATCGTAGGAGTTTTGCTGAACCTTGTAAGAAAATTCCGTTTAACTTTCGCCGTAGCCTCCGTTTATTCCATCCAAAGAAATATATTTTTCCATCCAAAAAAAATGCACGTATGTCGCCATTTCTGTATACAACAGTGCCGCAGGTGGTTCAGCAATCAATAACAAAAGGGCCATGAAAATTCCGACTTTATTTTTATCTCTCTCAGCACATGTTAACTGCAGTGAACATATCAATAAACTTCTAAAGTTGTGAAGCTACTTTTACTTCCCCGGTGTATTAAAATCAATGGTGCAAACCAGTTAGTAATTCAACAAGATACTAAACTATGAAGTGTTACATTATGCTTAGGTAACAATATACTAATCTGGATTTATTATTTCATTTATTATGGAATAATAAATCCAGTTGCCACAGCAGCTTGCAGTAACTATTGGATGAAAAACTACTACGCAACCATAGAAGAGCGAGCAAAAAATTAATACAGATGTTAAATTTTTCGTTCGTATACTTCCAGCAAGTAAAATTAACCATCCATACTTTTGCACTTTCACATATGGAACGTGCGAGTGTCGTCTTTGATGTGCTAACCACTATATCGCCGGAACCGTTTTCACACCGAGGAAAAAAACAGGGATAAGATAGGGAACAATTGCCGTGCGTGACTAAACAAAGGCATTGGAGGGAAGAATGAGTACTACCACGAGCTTGGAAAGGCTACTGTTCGAAAAAGTTACAAGTACGCGTGTGCAGATCCTTGACCTGATAACTGCCACTTCTCCGAGTTGCACTTTGCTGCAGTAGCCAACTACAAGATTAGTTAGTTAGGCGAAATGATCCCGTCTTCTTGTATTAAAAAGCAAGAAACCAATGAAGTTCCGTACGTTATAAATGAAAAGAGTTATGTCTAATATTACAGTCAAAAAGAAAAAAAAAAAAAAAACTTTCTTAAGGATTAAAAAAAAAACTGCAACACAGATCTCAAACTTCAAAGTAGTTTACATTTTACAGAAGAAGAATTCTTTTGGTTAATCTAAGAGTCATTTGTGCATTATGCGGCCTTAATCTCTGACTGATGACAAATTTCCGCTGAGGGGCTCTTTCAGTAACTAGAAAAAGGTGAAATCATTCGGCACAAAGTTACTTATGAGGATAACGTCAGCTGAAGGAGCACCACATGCATCCAGCGTTGCCAATAAGAAAATGGCTGCCAACAGAGTTTCATTGTTTTTTGTATCTATTATAATTTACGAGGTGTGATCAAAAAGTTCAGGAACTGAAATAATATTTAGGAAATGATGAAGCTTCAGTTATTTGGATGCTTCTCCTTCGAAGTAATCTCCGTCACACTGATTCCGACGCTTCTGCAACTTCGGAAAGTATTACTGATAGGCTATTCTTTTGGAATTACTAATTTCCTCAGTAGCTGCAGATCTGTTTCAAAGAAACTAAGCTTGGGAAACTAGAAAAAAAAAAAAAAAAAAAAAGCGCAGGGAACTAACTCCGGTGAGTATGTATGGCGAAAGGGGATAACAGGGAAGGAGTGCTTCGCTTGGTGCTCTCCAATTCTTAAATGCAGAGCGCCAAGTGTGCAGAGGCATTGTCATGATACAAACGCCAATTCCCTGAAATCCACTTATCAGGCCGGTTCACTCCTTGGCTACGCGCGGAAAATTCATAATGAATAATTCCAATGAGTCAAAAATCATGATAATCATAACTTCATATTTCATCGAAAATTGCTTTGGGAGGGGGTGGGCTTGAAGGAGTTGAGGACTTGGAAACAAGGATCCAGTCCTTGTTTTCAAGTTATAGCCATACACCCAAGATTCTTCAAAAATAATAATGGAATAAGCAAAGTGTGAGTCAATGGGACACAGTACATTAGTGAAGGTCCGGACATGCAAGAACTGGTCGCTTTCTACAATCATCAGTGGAGATATGAGTCACAAACTTGGCTGAAATGCTTCGCATTATCACAATTTTGTGTTAAAATCGATTGACATATCCCATAGAAAAAAACCAATTTTAACTGCAACTTCAACTTCTCGGATAGCTAAACATTAATTATTCCTGATTAGGTCACGAACATAAGTGACCGAATCATTGGTTTTTGGAGATGAGTAGCAGCTAGAGAGAAAATAATCTCGCAGAAAAAGAGGTTTCTTTTAAACTCGATTTTTTTTTTTTTTTTTTTTTTGGTTATGGCATGAATCGCTCCCGTCAGAGGTCCATTACTATGATCACATCTGTGGCCTACACAATGATGTCCGTCCAGTGGGACCTTATTTAGACCCTTATGCTCTGAGTAATACATTCCTGATCACTATCCTTTTTTTTTTTTTTTTTCTGGCTTTTATTTGTATGATTTTGTAAATACACGGAGGGATTGCCAGAGGTTGGCTGGAACCATCTAATACAATAAATAAATAAAAAAATAATAAAAAGTCCCGTTGGTAAATTATTGGTTAAGTGATATGTGCACTTGGTAGCCAAAGTTTAGAAGTCCTATGACGAATGAGTTACACATGAGCATTTAATGCCAACGGGACTACTTCCAAGGGCCAGGCAAGTATTTTTACACGGGCCACAAATGTTATACTAAAGTTTAATTCGAACTGGCAACGTTTTTCAAATATTAATCTACGAGAAACAAAACTACTGGATACGTTGAACTTTTCTTAATATATTAACTATTTAATTATAATATAAATGTATCAAATAAATACCACCAAAACTTTGGGATTTCATGGAATTTGGCTGGTATTCCCCAGAAAGTTACAAAAATGTTTGGTTGTCGTCTAATACGTTACCTTTAAGAATACCATTAGTTGAAATCAAAATTTTCAGCAAGTTTTGATTTACAGTTTTCTTAAACACGTGGGAAAATACCCAGGGTATAAATTTTCTTTTCAAAACAGGGCACGAATGATAAAAGCCTACCGGGATGTTATATAAAACTTCCTGATTTCCTCTCCAACTACATTGCCACATATATTTTTTAAAAACCTGTTTATAGTCTAAGGGATATAAACGATATAATATGTACACTATTTACTTTTTTACGAGGAATGCAAACAAAAAACGTACTAGTTTGCTTTACATCCACATAAGCGAACAACAGTTTCCCGCGCTCGAATAAACAGTGGAAGGCACATGCAGTAATAACTGCGTACTACAGTCGAGAGAATTTCTATAGGCGGATCAAGGTCAATCACTAGCTATTCCATGACGCAATCTTACTACAATTTCACTCCTTCTCAACAACAACCTGTTGGTTTAAGAAACGCTGTTTATATAAGCAGTTATATAAACAGTGTGTTATGTTTCAGCTCCGTATACTTTTTCACCCACGAATTATGCGAGTGAAAAATATACGGAATGAGATGGAAGCTAGCCAATGACCTTAACCGGCAAATTCTTCCAATTATAATAGATGATCAAACACAGCAGGCAGTACTCATCATCACCAAACATGAATATTTCTACCAGAATCTATGTTGGGCTTTATTTGAAATGACTGCCATTCAGTAACCAGTGAGAAAAAATTAGCCAAAAAGAATTAGTTTCAGGTTACCTGAAGATGAGAAAATAAAAACAAAATGTACCGTATAAAAAACACTTCCTGCACATTAAATTATGTTTATCAAAAATATTAACTACTGTTATATACAGAAGTAAACCTTTAATAAAAAGCAAACTTTCATTTACATATTTTGCAACCCTCCTAAAAAAACTTCATGTGGACAGCACCAAGCTTTCCTATGGTGGGATTTGCAAAATTAAGTTTAGAATTTCTCTGAAACATTTTCGAACTAGTGCTTCAATAAACATTAGTTTGTCTGGAATAGAGAAATGTCGCTACATTTCTCTTCTCAGCAGTAAATGGGATTTACCATAGCATGTTCTTCATCATTATTACAATTCTGAGCTTAATCCAATGAAAAATCTTTATGGAATAATGGCTGTGAGGTGATAAATCAATAGGTATCAACTAATATTATTCTGTAGTCTCTCAAGAAAGAGGTAAACATTCAGAGCTAAGATTAGTGGCTATTTACTAAAAGATCGCCATTAATGGAGTATATATTTTTATTTTAGTGGAATCATGCAAGAAAAGGGAGTGTTCACAAGTAATGTGTATTCACAAATCATAAAATTAGCCATATCTAAAAGCAATTAAAAATTTGAATTAGTTAAAATAACGTTATTGAGTATGGCAAAATCAAACAAAAGTAGTGAATAACCGATGTGTTAAAATTTGTCTTTTTAAAAATATTCAATTAAAATTTATTCGTTTTTAAATAAAAATACACGGCAACTATTTTAAACGAAAATACAAATGATTTCAAGTAGAATGCTAGACATTAAATTTATGAATAATTTTCTTTATTGTGTGGTGTTGCCACCTGTCGGCAACCTGTAAAACCAAGGATGCACATGCGCAGTGCAAGCAGTCAATGAGCACGGTGTTCATCGTGGACCGTTACTTCAAGATGAGGAATAATCAAGGCTGCAACAAGATCTAGAAAAATTAAGCAGAAGGGCTGAGCAATGACAGCTGAAGTTTAACATTGACAAATGCAAGGTATTGCATACTGCACTCACGTTAGTGGAAAATCAAAAAGACCTGGAGAAATTGTGCAATCAGATATGAAGTTCTCTGAGCAGTGCAGACAGGCTGCCACTACAGTTCATGGGATTTTGTCAATGCTACACAGGAATTCTCCAGCAGGAATAAGAAGGCGATTAGGTCCACTGTATAAGGCCACACCTTGAGTACTGCATACAAGTCTGGAGGTTTCATTTTAGGAAAGATTTATAGCTGTGGAAACGAGTTAAGAGAAGGGCAACGAGATTGGTGAGGGGGGAAAGGGGTGATATTACTAATTAAGGCTCCAGTTTTTCAAACTGCAGGGACTGGAGACTAGGCACTTGCGAGGTGATCTGACCGAGGTGTTTAAAGCTTTAAATAGAGAGCAAGTTCAATGTCGATGGCATCCTTCCTCTTGCTCAGACTACACACATGAGAGAACAAACTCAAATTGAGGATTGTTGCAAAATAGATGCGGGGAGGTTTGCCTTCAGCCAGCGGGTGGTTGATTGTTGGAACAAAATTCCATCTATTGTTGTAGAAGTGGATAGTTTGAATAAATTCAAGGAAGAATCATACAAACTACTGGAAATAAAATAATGTTACTATTTCATGTCTCATACTCTTTTATTCGAAAGATTTCTTACCTCCAATTTTTCTTCAATGTTTATCGCAAGATACTGAAAACGATATAAGCACCATTTAATATTATTTTCTTTAGGCGTAATTGTTAAAGAATATAATCAATAGAGCCACTACGTGGCAGTTATTACAGTGTACTGATGAGAGATTTACTTTTAAAGATATAACTACTGCTAGAGGTAAAAGGAGGAGTAAAATCTTGCTTTCGTATAAGTGACCTACAACGGTCTTATATAGCTTTTAAATTATTTTCAACAGGGCCAATTGATAATGTCATCGACTGTAAATTATAAATTGAAGAAGAAGAAAATCTTGATTATACAGTAAAGATACAATTGGAAGCATCACAGCATTCAGCTTTTCATACTACGAAATACTGTTAAAAATTGATATCTAAATGGATGAACTGATAAGACTAGTAGCAGAGAAGCAAAATGCATGGTATACAGTGAGCATAAGCTACAGTAGAGAGAATTTTCATAGGCGGATCAAAGTCATTCTATAGCTATTCTACAACGAATTCATGCTACAATTCCCCCTCTCATCAACAAACTGTTTGCGTTCTAAAAGCACTGCTTACGTAAGGAGTCAGTACCAACGAATGCCACTCGGCTATGGAGGCCTACCTCCGTAGTCGAGTGGTCATGAGCAGGAGTGCAGTAGAACACGCTCTTTGAGTAGACCGGGGTTCAAGTCCCTGACTGCTAAATACGGTCGATCTACCAACCCGCACTAGACCAGTGTGGCAGATTATGGTCCATTTCCCTCAACGTGACTCATTAAGGAAGCATCCACCCTGCAGTGGATTGATAATGGATGCAGTTTACCTTACCACGAATTATGAGTGTCCTCCTAGTGCCGAAAATCATTCCCTGTTCAAATTCCGTCAGATTCTTTCCTTTCCCCGTTGCACAGGCTTCGTAATGAAAGTATAAGTAATGGTGGAGAAGAGCGCAGATGACTTTCAACCGCCTATAGAATTTCCCTCCAAAACAGTTTGCAATCAAGTCACTAAAGAGGTTAAGCAGGCTAAGGTAGATTACGAAGTCTTCGGCTAAGAAAGCAAAGAAAAGAAACGTATACCAAATTGTGACTGCAAGCCAAATGATACTGTTATAACTGAGAAGAAAGTGGAAGAGAAATTAACTTGGGCTCCTGAATTTTCTTTTAATATAACTATCCAGTTAGAGAAAAAAGAAGCATCCATTTGTTGGAATCAGGGGAAATTCCTAGAAGTTGGAGGTGTGAAAATGTTTTTCTTATTTACAAAGGAGGATCAAAGGGTCAAGTGAGCAATTACAGACCTAGAAGCTTGACTTCTGTTCCAGGGAAAATGGAGTCAGTGGTTCAAGAAGTATTGCAGGATCATTTTCATAGGAATGCAATTATGTGGATATTTCAGCATGTATTTGTTAAAGGGAGATCTCTGACCAATCTGATTAGCCGCTATGAACAGTAACAAAGAACCGGAATGCAAAAATAATTTTGAAATCATATACTTAGATTTCAGTAAAGCTTTTGATACTGTTTTACATGAAAGAAGGTTGTAAAAACTAGAGCTCTGTGGCAAGTTACTGATGTGGATATGAGGATGGCTCAATGGCAGAAGACAGAGTGGATTAGTAATAACATTAGTAGTGACAAATTATGCAAGAAAGCAAGCTTATACAGCATCAGACAAAAGAAAAAAATAGATAGTGTCACTGCTCTCCTTGGACTTCTGAGGGCCTCCACTAATGTTATTAGTGGAGACCCTCAGAGATCAGTGCTGGGCCCCTTACTGTTTTGAATATTTATTAACGATACTGATGAAGGCATACCAAGTTCAAAGTTTCAGTTTGCTAATGAAAATAAAGTTGGCAGAGTAGTTCCCAGAGATTAAGGGTACACTACTGCAACAAGATCTAGAAAAATCAGACATGTCGAGAAGTGTCAATTTAAGCTTAATATTCATAAATGCAAGGTACTAAAATACAGGTAGCAGTTATACCATAATGAGGGTACACTCTAAGCCAAAATATTATGCGACCAACCTAATTGTGTTGGCCGCCTTTCGTTGTGCACACTGCTTACACCTGGTGTGATATCGACTCCCGCGAGACAGCAGGTGTCCTCAGGTATCCTTGTTTAAAGACCCCACAGCCATCTAGATACAGGTCACTGTGTAGGGAAAAACTTGGTCCGAAACAATGCCGAGATGGGATCTAGCATTGAGGATATGTTCAATGGGGATAAGGGTACCAGGTGATGTCCATGAAAACATCCCCAAACAATGATACTATCGACGCCGGCCAGTTTTCTTCCAACTGTGCAGTTGTTCAACTGCTAGCCTTCGAATACGCACCCATCCATCGGCATGATGGAGATCAAATCTCTCAGACCAGGCGAGTTTTTTCCAGTCGTACAACGTCCAGGAACGGTGGGTGGTTGTATACCCCTCTTCAGACCATTCCTACCACATCTTCACACCTACCGCGCCGTATATATTATGTCCATGACAAGTGCGCTTTTTGTTCGATTCGCCTGTTTGCTGGACGAAAAATCCGAGTTTCCGGAGATAGAACCATGCTACTCTCGTATAAGACCAACTAACTCACCCACGTTGTGAAAAAGCTACGTAAAAATTCTTCTCGTTACTGCCGAGATTCGAACTGAAGTCCTTTCCACCTAGTGTGTGGAGGATTTTATCAACTATTTGCTGTGTAGTGGTAGATGTAACTTCTCCTTTTCTTTTACTTGAATAAATAAATAAACTGTTATTCGTGAAGGCTCCAGAGAGCCGTTTCCTAGCTTACTAAAAGTAGGGAAACACCTCAACAGTGGGGCATATAATAAACTGCTCGACAAAATTAACAGAACATGTAGAAAACGTGATGTAACTCTTGGGGCTTGAGATGAAGCGGGACAAAATTTCATACCCATAGATGGTTGGTGTACCATTGAATAACGATTAAATTAAGAGACAACGACAAACTTCGAACACGTATATGGGTTATTTATAGGGATTGTACAAGAATTACCAAAACGGTCACATACACATGTCCATACAATATGATCACATGATATCAGTACGGCATACAATTCCTTCCAACGGCTAAACAGGTCTGACAGCAGTGAACCATTCTCGATATAAGGGTATCTATAAGATTCTATGGCAACAAATCCCATTCTTCCATCAGCACCATTAGTTCAGTAAGTGACTGAGGAATTCGCTGTCGGCATGCAATGCGAACGTCCCACACCCGTTCGATCGGATTTAAGTCTGCTGATCGTGCTGGCCACGGTGGTCGTTGGATATCTTCAGTTTCAAGAAATTCCTCCGCCACTTGAGCTCTATGCAGTGGTGTTGTCGTGCATGAAAAGAAAACCTAAGCCAACCGAATCCCTAAAAATCGCACTTAAGGGTTTCTAGAATCTGGTCTCGGTACCTCTGCACAGTTACGGTAACTCTATCAAAAACATAAAGAGGGGGGCAGCCGTTGATCATTATTCCGCCCGACACGAAAATATTGCCTCCACCGTAAGTATACCTTTCCCTGATGTTGGAGAGATGGTACCGCATTCCTCGTTGTCTCCTGACGAAATAACGTCTAGAATATGTTTGCAGACTGAAACGGGACTGATCAGAGAACAGAACTGTACCCCGTTTGTCAGGGCTTCAAGTCATATATTCATGGCACAAGTTTTGACGAGCTCTGCGGTGGGTTTGGGTTAATGGAATACAAACCAGTGGCTTTCTTGTGTAGAGTCCCTTTGATTGAACCCCCTTAACACAGTCCGGTTGGAAATTTTTTCACCTGTGGCCGCAGCAACCTCAAAGATTTCAGTAAGTGACTGAGGAGTTCGCTGTCGGCGTGCAATGCGAACGTCCCACACTGGGACGTTCGCATTGCTCATTCTGGTTGACGTAGCCCTTGGGCGACCTTCGCCAGCTCTTATTATAATGGTTCCTGTCTTCTGAAACTGCTTTCATAGTGCCGAGACGAGACTGCGTGACACATTAAGCCAACATGCCCGGCTTCAAGTCGGCCGGCCAACGGCCCGCCATCTCAAGTAATCATCTAAACGACGATGACTTGCCGTCCAGTACTGGAGATGTGGCTGTCCCACTGAGCAAGCAAAAATACGGGAATGAAGTGATGTGATCACAACCCGTGTTTTTATAGGCATGAATAATTTGCATAATGTGCGGCTCTGTAAGGTGGTAGATCGATTTCTATTGGATATTCGTAATTTTCATGCTAGGATGCCTATTATATCAAATATTCATCAAATACATTTTGTTGAGCAGTGTACGTGGATGGCAATATAAACGCAAGATGAGAATATAAAGTGCTTTTTGAAATTATATATTTTATTCACATCACGTTTTCATTTAATATATTTATGCAGTAATTAGGGAGTTCTGTGAATGGAGGAGGTTACCACTGCAGTCTGACGGTAACGCATAACTACAGTAAGGAGAAAAACAACAGGCGACTTAGAGTCATTCACTAGGTCTACTCACCCCCATATTCAACTTACAGAGTGAGTGAGGAGAAGGAAGCCTAGTGAGTGACCATTAGCTGCCTATTATATTCGCCTTACTATAACTTTATAATTTACATACTGAACGATTCAAACTCTCTTACCACGCATCTTTATTCGTTTATTTTGACCTATATAAATATTCATTTGTGGCAAAAAAAATAATAAAATAATCAATAAACGTTTCTTTGGGTGCTTCTTATTTGCTTATCTGGATGGGATTCGAACCGTCTGTTCTATACAGTGTGAAATTCCGAATAGCGATTATAATCACTATGCTAAGCGTAAAGGCAATAGAAAGAAATTTTATTATTATTATAAACATCTTATCTAAACTGAATTTTCGGAATGGCAAAACTGTGTCAACAATTATTTCTGTAGGAGTAGAAATCCAACTGCATCCCAAAGTGTATTTTTACAACTGGTGTTCTATCCAACCTTGAAGCATAAAAAAAGGAATCTAATAAAAAATCTTTACGTCAGACACTTTCTGGTAAATAAATTTAACAGGATAATCTGCGTAAACAGACCCACATATTACAAATTCCTCAGAAGCAATTTATTTCGTGGGCGCCAATTAAACAGGTGCCAAAAAAAATCGGCTCCTTCCCCAATCGATGAACTGAATCACAGCTGATCTTCATTCATACCAAACTACTTGCAGAGGAAATATTTAACTTGTTTACAAATAAAAAAATAAAAAAAATACACAGGCAATGAAGAATGATTACGACGCTTATGAATGATACATGAATCGATTCAATCACCAAGAACTTGCAATCGAGTCTGAGTCCCTTGATATAACCAGAAAATGACATACAGTATTATCTGCTCCTTTGGAATACCTCTCTTAAGTCAGCCTTGCCAATTCTAGCGATGAGTTGAGTTACTTAGTGACCGGCTCAGTGATGTAACAATCTCTGTAATTCCTCTTCTTTTTTTTTTTTCTCGGCCTACTTGCAATTCGTCCAGTACTTCGAAGAGCTGTTTCTTGCTTGGATATAGAAGCGACCTGAATCGTTAAGAGACCACCAAATCATAGACACGCTTCGGCGCCGAGATGATAAATAGAAGAATGACAAAATCGATGAAGATGACGGCGACAAATACGGACTTGGGCGCCACTAACCTCATGATATCTAAGATGTATCAGTGGAGTGCACTGCCACACATCAAGTTAGAGGAATTTCTCCGTAAACAGAACAAGAAAACAGAGTTTCTGAATGGAAATTAGCACTCCAATGGAACTTTTCCTTAGTGTCCAGTTATTAAAGTGCATTTGATCAGAAGAAGTTAGCGTTCTCATAACACACTAGAACAAAAATAAGTTTTGATTTATTTCGAAAAATAAACTTTCCAGTTGCTCCCTTCCAACATAAATTTTCTCCATATACGACAGCTAATATCCCTAATGGACCATAAATACAAAGACACGTGATTTTAGGAGGTCATAGCCTCTTTCTCCTCCTCATCAATCCACAGGTAGCATAAGCCACGCCTATTATAAACAAATAGCAAAAACTTTTTCAACCAGTTTTTTGCCAAAACGTTTCGCAGCAATGCAGCAAAGCCTCATTAGCCTCACCATGCGAAGTCTATTCGTCGTGAAGGATATAATTCCGGATCTGATTGAACGAATTTTGGTGAAAATTAATGTTTGGAATTTCTTTGTTTGGAAGAAAATTAATGTTTGGAAGAAAATTCATTGATGACATTAAATAGTGCATTTGCATCATTACTACATAGTCGTAGTAATGATCTAAATGCAAAAAATTTCAATTCAATAAAAATTGAATTTTAGAAAAATTGAATTTTTATCGAATTGAAAATTGAATTTTTATCGAATTGAAAATTGAATTTTTAGAAAAACCGAAGTTTGTACATTGGCACAATTACTGCAACATCTCATATTGTGAAATCCTTCACAACGAGTCCTCTTGGGTAGCACAGTTGGTAAGATCGTTGTCCTCCACACACTGTGAGGAAAAGATCTGAGTTCGAGTCACGTCGATGACGTGAGGAATTTTTATGGGCCTTTTTCACAACATGGTGGCTGAGTTAGTCGGTCTCAGGCGGTGGCAGCATGGTTTTTTTCAACCGGAAAACCGGATTTTTCGTCCAGCAAACAGAAAAAAAATCGATCTCAGAACTGCAACTGCAATTGATTACTGCAACATCTCATATTGTGAAATCCTTCACAACGAGCCCTCTTGGGTAGCACAGTTGGTAAGATCGTTGTCCTCCACACACTGTGAGGAAAAGATCTGAGTTCGAGTCACGAACTCGATGACGTGAGGAATTTTTATGGGCCTTTTTCGCAACATGGTGGCGAACATCTCAGACTGAGTTAGTCGGTCGCAGGCGGTGGTAGCATGGTTTTTTTTCTCCCGGAAACTCGGATTTTTCGTCCAGCAAACAGAAAAAATCGATCTCAGAACACACGAAATTTACAGACAGTATACACGGAACAATATGGCCTTAGTCGCTGATCCTCCAAAAATCCTAATACAACAACAATCTTCACAACGAGTTGCCCTCCTTGTACTTCAAATAAGTAACGTTTCCCCATTAGAGAAGGCTATTGTTAACTTATTTTCAGTTGAGTACCACAATCCAGACAGCACTGTTTCAAAGATATATGGCTTCTCATTAGTGATAAAATTCGATTTATTCTGACCTCTCCACCCATCCACGGTACTACTGCACAAGAAAGTTACTCTTCAGTTACCCTTACTGCTGGCTTTGAAGATTCCTCATAATGGAGGATGTAAGAAGAACTGGACTGGTTTGTTTCGAAACTGCGTCCATGACAACTAAATTTGCTGAAGCCAAATTTGCTTATAACTAAGGCCATAAGGTGTCATTGCATATAACACAACACATTTACGGTCCAGTAATGCGTTAGTTTAAAAGAAAAAACTAAATCTTAGAATGAAAAAAAAAAACAACAAAAAATCCCATATTTTTCAGTGTAATCACTTAGAGCAGCTACGCACTTGTGAGGTAGCTCGTAGAGCTGCTTGAAACATTTTTAAATGCATTTGAAATGACAGTTACCAATTCCATCGCTACATTTCCTCTAATAACCTCTACACTGTCAAATCATAGATCCTATCACCATGTGGTCGGTCCCGGAGTATAAACTGAATTTTTTTTATTTTATTATTATTATTTTTTTTATAACATGAAGCGGTCTGGAAGAGATGAATAAAGGGAGAGGTTTATCTACATAATGCTATGTTGTGCCAGACACTTCTTGATAATTTCTTCAGAATGCGGTCAAGCATTGCCTCGCAACAGGAACCAGCCCCCTTTTTCTGGACACTGAAATTTATTCGGTGAATTCTTTTAACCAAATATCCAAAAGTTGTGCACAGCATTCCTTATTCACTGCTTAGCTGGTGAAACAAATTTCTTAGGAATGATTCCCTTGTTATTAAAACAAAAGTGATCAACATGGTGAGCATGCTGATCACCATTCTATGTGATTGTCTTTGTGATTTTCATGGTATTCGAAATACCATGAATCGTCACTTGTTACGATCGAACCAGCAAGAAGCGAACATTAACAGCTTGAATGAGTCCTTTATATGCTTTGAGTGCGAGTTTTCGTTCGTCATTAAAATAGTGCAGAGCGAATCTAGTGCTGATCTGTTTTCCAAATCTTCTGTCAGAATTGTATGAAGTGTTTCTCTGTTAACGTGAAGTTGTTTTCCCATCAGTCGAAGAGTCACTGGACAATTAGACTTAATGTGCGAACTTTTTCGATCGTTTCTGGGATTCAAAGCGATGAAGAGTTACTGGATGTTCACAGGGCTTGTCTACTAACTGGTCGTCTTTCAGATCCTCACAGCCATCCCGAAATCTTGCAAACCAGTGAATGAACCCGAAATCGTTATCAGAACTTTCTTTACCAATTCGTGTGTGGCAACACCTTGAACAACATAACGACTCTAACGCAATAACTTACGATATGCAAATGATTTTGTAGAGGGAAGCAGTCATGTAAAGCGGCTGCCAAGGCGAGCTGCATCATCGTCGTATTAACGCGCATGCAGTAGACTCAGTTTTGGAACTTAACTGCCAAACTTTGTATGTTGTATCTGCAAAATGCATATATTCCATGGACGGTTTTCCTGTTTTGTGGGATGAAAGCCCACTCAATTAGCTTTCAGTCTACAGTGGGAGCGAAATTCATTATGTTACCCCAGAGGCAGTGGAGGTCCACTACTAATGGAGATCTCTGCCAAATATTCAGGTGGTCTTCAAAGATTCACGGTTTAGTTGTTGAAGATCACGTGGTGAGACGCAAAGTGGGGACAGAATTTGTGGTTAGGCTGTTCCCTATATTTTGCATATTCCTCAACTGCATTAAAATATGGAGAAATCTTAAATTTCAGAACTTTTGTACTCAAATTATTAAAAATTTCAATAATAATAAATAAATAATTCAGCGAACAGTCTCTACCGAAAGGGCATGTTCGATACATTACTGAAAGTTGAGACGTGTGTGTGTGGTATGGTTGTTTATTGGCTCAACTAGGCTATAGTGCGCCTAGTTGAGACGTGCTGTCCAGCTATCAGAAATGAATACATACCGTATACAGAACTTCGTCAGAGCCCGCAACACGTATCTTTCTCAGTTATACATAATTGTCAAACTTTGTATGTTGTCTCTGCAAACTACAGGCAATTAGAGACTGATGGCTGCAGCCAAGTAGTCAAGTCCTAGTACATAGTTTGGAACAGTCTGTGTTCAAATTCACGTAATACCCAAAAATATGATAACATTCCTGTACTTTATCTGGTTGTTGCACGGTTTTAGGCGCAACAACAACTTAGGCCATGTTGAGCAGTATACTGCGTGTGTTCTGTGATCTGGTTTTCCGCTCGTTTTCTGAGTCCGACGACTCAGCCACGTTGTAAAAAAGATCCATAAAAATCCCTCGCGTCATTGACGGGATTCGAACTCAGGTCTTTTCCATCCGGTGTGGAAGATAGTGATTATACCAACCATGCTACCCACGAGGGTTCCTGATGTGTGGCCGTCTCAGAGCATAAAGAGAGAATTTATTTTATTTATTAACTTCTTTCTTCTCAAAAATGAGGTGGAATTAATGAGAATGAGATTTATTTCATGTGTTGTATTTGAAAGAATCCAGGAGACACAACACATGCTTTTTTTCTATCCCCACAGATCCCCGGCTTAAAAAAAAAAAAAAAAAAAAAAAAAACCCGCAAATTCTACATTACATAAACTGTTCGATAAAATTAAAGCATAAACTAAAAATTCCATTAACTTGTGACTGACACCATCTACTTTACATTTATGCGGTAGTGCATTTATTTTTTATTAAACTTTTCTAGATAGAAATCATACAAGTCAAAAATTTAAGATTTTTCCATTTGAAGAGCTTGAAAAATGTAGCTTACTAGCGAAATGAAAACGAACACATTATCCATTAAAATAGATAAAGTAGGGCAAGGATAACGGGTCACCAAAATATCATTACTAGAGTTCAATACTACATACCTGGAAGAGTGAGTTTTCCACTAAATATTCAATGTCCCTGTATACCTATCAATCAAAGTAATCGGATTTAGCTGCTTCTGCTTCGCACTGCAGACTAAATCCTTTTCCTTTGTTGGAAATGTTTTCGAGTTGACACCTGACTGAATTCGTGATTGATTACGGGAGGATATGTGGCTCAATCCGATCAGAAATGCTGATGTAGGTCTACGTGCTCAAATAACGACTGATTAATGTTTTAAGGGGAACGGCTGCATTCCTCTTTACAAACCGAATAAAATCTTCGTTAATAAGATTCCACAACTGTACATGCCACATACGCTTGCAAACACATTAACAAAGGAATCATCAGAAAGTACTGTCTTAAATATGGTATGTACAGCGTCATCAATAAATAAAATAACATGCTCTAGTTTGAATTGCCTATATTATTTATTTAACTTAGAGAATTTAATTTAGTGTCACAGAGCATATAAAACTTTGGAGTTTATTGCTGGCCCACTAGCGAAAAGTGCTGTTAATGATTGTGAACAATAAGGCTTGCTAACTAAGCAGCGTGTGTGTTTTGTGAATTTTTAAAAATCAAACTAATAGTGTCTTGAAGTGTAGCAGGAGCTAAGAATAAGAGCTGAGAGCAGAGAACGTTAATAGATTGGTTAAGAACATGGAAGAGGGGACCCAGGTACGGAGCCTTTCTCCCATGTGGGGGGGGGGATATAATCGTTATATCTTCCATATAGGGATATAATATAGCTATAACAAAATAACGGGCTCCAAAAACCAACCGTGAACCAGGCCTACAGGTACAATTCCATGTTCCTGTTTGTGTGTAACAAGGACTACCTGACACACCTTCAAGGGCGCTTTGTTTCAAATCTTAAAAGGCATGGGATTTAATATAAAAGAAACATTTTTTCCAAAAAAAAAAAAAAAATTGATTGGGCATGATCACTTACGACAAATTCAGTTCTTGGTTTCCTTATGATAGGATTACCCCGAATAGATCTTCTGGATCCTTTGAGGTTGGATGATAGTCCAGGCAACTGTACTTTCAAATCTGAACCAATGTAGCTAAATCATAAAATATCTCATGCGATATCAGAAACAATATGGCCATTGATATATTTCAATAAATATTAGCAGATCAAACCAGCAGGTCTTTTTATGCGCGTACAAAGTTTCATATTTTATAGAAGTACGAGATATAATGAAATATGTACACTGAGTGGTCATTTTATTATTGAAGCTATGTTGAACACACACACACATAAGATACTCATTACTATACCAGCAAGGAAAGCGAACTAACAATGTTGAGTTTTAAAAAAGTTAATGTACGCACTGTACATAGTAATAATTCATGATTCATAAAAACGATTAAAAAAAAGAGAAAGCAATGACCTTCATACGCAAACCAAGATCGCCGAAGTGATCTTGGTTTGCGCATGAAGGTCATTGTTCCTTGCCCATTCACTCATCAAAAAAGCGCATGGCAACAAACATAATATCCAATGCTTCAGCTACAATATACGGTATATGGATGTGACATGTATGAAAAAAATAAATAATAACTGCCGGATTTCCGATTTTAATGAAATCTGAAATGGCTTGACAAATTTTTTTTAAAGGCCGAAATATGAAATTTCATGAATATCCGTCCACTGGTAGTCGAGCTGCTATATGAAGAAGGATAGACAGAAAGATAGAGACGAACACAGCGAAGATAATATGCATATATGATAAAGCGCACTTAAAAAGCTACGAAGATGCAATGAAAGTGCATTTAATTATAAATGGCTAGACACACTGTTGTAAATAGCTTTGAGCAAGAATACAAAGAAATTGGAGCAGAGGAGTTCAACAACCATTTGTATTCACCAAGAAGTAGTTGTGATAGAACATTTAAATAAACACCATGTATTACACTTCTTCAGCACAGTCACCTCTCAATACACCGCAGGCCAGTTTTGTAGAAGTTCTCTGGCTGTCTTTCAAACCACGACTGGGCAGTAGAAATCACCTGATCATCATCAGCAGCAGTTTTCACCGAAGAAAGGAATTCAGGGCAAGAAAGAGGAAGAAATCCGAGGGTGCAAGGTCTGGAGAATAAGCAGGATGCGGCAGTATTTCAAACCAACATTCGTGGACACACCTCACTACGGTATGCGAGGAATGCGCAGGGGCATTATCGTGGAGCAGGCGCACACTTTTTCGACAGTTTTCCCCGTCTTTTTTCTTTTATAGCAGCATGTAGCTTTTATGGAATAATATCTAGCCGTCACAGTACAGCCTTCTGAAGGTAATCTGTTAGTATTACACCATGCAAGCACTTGATTGCACCTTTGCCTTTTTTGAGGGGGGGGGGATGATTTTACATGCTCCATTGTTTTGATATTTGTATAGTTTCGGAATCATAGTGATGGATCCAAGTTTCATCCATTGTGATTAGACGTGAAAAAACTCCTCTTGCTTTTCCTGACACATTGATAACATTTCACGTTCACATTGCGCTCTTTCCTTCTTCTGGTAAGGGGTCAGAAGTCTACCACAAACAGAAGCTTGTTTTACCACAGTAAAACAAGCTTCTGTTACGAATTTTAGTACAGTATTTGTTACGTATTACCACGTAATCCGCATCTTTCTTCTTCTCCCATTGACTGAATAAATATCACTAGGAGGAAAATTATTTTAATGCATAGAAAGATAATACTGTAAATCATAACTTCTTAAATTATACTGCAGTGAATAAAACACAAGACAGTAATAGAGTGGTGCCCATGCGTCGAAGTATAACGTGTAGTGTTAAAGGAGAGCTATCTTAGCCACAATGCTACTCGCGAGAGTTGGTGACATGAGTGTAGTCTCGAGTGTCGTCTTTAGCACCTATACATAAGCTATTGACCTCTTTACAACTTGAGAAAAACTATTATAAAGATTTAGTATGTAAAATGCCACAATGTGTTTCCCATATCCTGAAGCCTTGATACCCGAGTTCCAAAATATCCCTTCTTAAAATTTCTGTTGACCATTTTATTAAATCCACGTTTACGAATTTGGACATTTCAATCATAATATGAAAGTATGCTGTTTTCTCTTCTCAGTTGCGTTTCATCCAAAAAAGTCCATCTCTTCAGCAAATGCACTTTCATTTCAAAAGCCTTTTTAATAGCAAATATATTTTCAAACTAGTTTTCCTCGCAACCGAAAAGTAACAAAAAAAGAAAACTGAGTCGGTGCCAAATGATTTACGAAAAAAATTTTATTCGCAACTTATCTGGCACTGCCTCGATTTTCGTATTTATGAATAGTTGCCCTTAAGTTTTCCATCGTTTATGCAGTGTACCTTTGATTAGCCATAGTACATATGGGTGGAAAACGGCCGTCCCAGTAATTTGCATCATTAGTACTTTAAAAGAACCTTGTAAATAATTATGATTAAGATCCCTAAAGTGGATAAAACTGACTGTTGACATAAATCACCGTTATTTGTGATGAATCCCATTACTTCTTATCTTTTGTATTTAGGATAGAAGCTTCGTCGGTTTTTCCTTTACTCTGTGTCCATCATCTCTGCAGCAAGTAAAACGGTTAATCTACTTTTCTTCCTACCACAACTGTTGCAATTCCTTGAAGTATAGTTTTTGTTCGTAAATAACGATCATAAACTGTATGGAACAAATTCATGTACGTACAAACCCTTTCAAACTAACCAGTGCACGCTCGCAGTTAGTACGGTGATTTAAGATGATAACCGTCCTTCCATACAATGCGGAAAAGTCCTGGGTTCGAAACGTGTCTTGACGGAGAATTTTTTGCTTTTTTTTTCATTAAACATTGACAAATACATGTATATAGCAAAAAAATACTGAAAGGATTAATAACAGCTATGCTGATTTTTCATCAAAATATCCTCAACGAGATTTTATCACTGCCTTGCACAGAAGCGTAGCATTCTGGCGATTCATTTTATGATAGTGTCTTGATTAACATTATTCCAAGTGACCTGATCTGCAAGTTTCCTGTATATTCTGTGAAGATGAGGAATACTTCACGGACTTAGGTGGCCACACCATACTTTGAAATACCCCCATCTTGTTTAGTTGCTAGAAAGTCCCTGCACAACTCAGAGCAGTGCTTCAAGTTATTTGTCTTGTTGTAAAATAAAATTTCTTAAAAAAGCTGAAGTCCAGAAGATATTACATTATGTTCAAGGATGTTTTTACAGCTTGCTTTTCTTAAAATTCCTTCAATTCCATTTTTCCTTTTTCTTCCCAACGCATCCCATTTTTCTTCCAACTCATGTATTAATGATCTTGCTAAAACATCTCCCACCATCAATGCCTCCTGTGGTCTTCCGTCAAAAGGATGTCAGAAGGATTTTGACGAATCTTGATGCTAAGAAAGCTCCAGGTCCTGATGGTATTTCTCCACTTGTTCTCAAAGCTTGTGCTCCTGAACTTACTCCTGTTCTTTGTCGCCTTTTTTCACTTTCTTATTCCAAAGGTGTTTTTCTTTCTGCTTGGAAATTTGCTCATATCCAGCCAGTTCCTAAAAAGGATGACAAATCCCTCCCATTGCAATTACTTCTACTCTTTCTAAAGTAATGGAGAAATCAATTAACGCCAACTCTTAAACTACCTAGAAACGTTCCGTCTGATCAACGATTGCGATTATAGATTCCGTCAGTGTCGATCCACTGGTGATATTCTGGCTTATGTTACCCATTTATGGACTAATTCAATGGAAAAATTCAGTGAAACACAAGCAGTTGCTCTTGACATCTCAAAGGCTTTCGATAGTGTTTGGCATAAAGGTCTTCTGAACAAGCTTCCATCTTATGGTTCGCAAACTGTTTTTTGTAATTGGTTATCCAGTTTTCTCTCTGATCGCTCACTCAGGGTGATGGTAGATGGGTCTCTGTCTTCTAACTTCTCCACTAATGCTGGTGTCCCCCAATGTCCAGTTCTTTCCCCCACTCTTTTCCTTTTGTATATTAATGACCTTCTTCCATTGACTGGAAATCCTATCCATAGTTTTGCCGATGATAGCACATTGCATTCCACTTTCCATTTTGAGAAACCTTGCCCTGCTCAATCAGCTTCAACTTCTCGAAAATCTGCTACCAATTCCTTAAATGCCGATCTCTAGGTAATTCTCCAGTGGGGCAAAGCCAACTTAGTTAATTTCAATCCTTCTAAAACTCAGTCTTGTCTTATATCTCGCAAAAAGGATTCTTCTGCTCCTATGCTTATCTTTGGTGACACTCCGATTTCTAGACAAAATGATATATCTCTTTTGGGGATTACCCTGACTTCTAATGTCTCTTGGCACAAGCACATTACAAATATTGCTTCCTCTGCATCTAAAAAACTTGGTTTTCTCTTTCGCTCTCGGCGTTACTTTTCTTCCAAACAGCTGTTCACTCTGTACAAATCGCAAATCCGCCCTACCATGGAACATTGTTCCCACAACTTGGGTGGTGTCCCCAAAATCTCTCTCTCAGGTGTCTTGATTCCGTTCAGAAGAGGGCAATTAGGTTCATTAATGATTCAATTCTAAGTGTCTCTCCACTCGCTGTCTCATAGACGTACTGTTTCTGCTGCATGCCTCTTCTACAGATATTTCCATGGGCACTGTTCTTCTGAATTGGCTTCTATAATTCCCGCTCTCTCTTTCAAAAGAGTCCGAACACATGCCGCCACCAGCCAACATCCATTTACTGTCCAACTTCAAACTCACAGAACCAACTTTTCATCTTCCTCGTTTATTCATTCAACTGCTGTTTTCTGAAACAACCTTCCTTCATACGTATTTCCTGAAAATTACAGTCTACAGAAGTTCAAGTCCAATGTCAACAAATATCTTCTTTCGTCTTCTCTACCTCCAACCCAAGCACGGTACTAAGTGCTATTGGTTCTATTACCTCTCGTGTTTGGGGTTTTCATAAAAAAAAAAAATATATATATATATATATCTGACGATGTCACCCATTCCAGATAACCAGAAGCAACTCCAGATCATGATGGAACCACCACCGTGCTTGCCTATAGGCACTAAACAATGAGGATAATTTTTTCTTCATTTGATCGTCTGACATAAACTCTAAGCTTGAATCTAAAAATTTCAAAATTGGATTCTTCCGTCCACAGTACGTTTTTCCACTCTTCAATTGCTCAGTATTGATGGCTCTTAGCCATAGCTACCGTTTCTTTCGACTTTTCGGTTTTAATTATGGTTTTCGGACCGCTACACGAACTCAAGTCCTATTTTTTTAAGACGAAGTTTTACAGTGGATGTAGACACGGGAGTTTCTCCGTTTCTATTGAATTCAGCTCGGATTTCAAGCGCAGAACATCGTCGACTGCGTTTAGAAATCAGCGTTATGGTCTTATCTTGTGCTTCCGTCGTTACTCGCGGCGGTCCAGGTCGTGATTTGTCCTTTAAACTGCCAGTCTTTTTGAATCATCAAATGGTAGTTGTACTCTTTTATACGAAACACCTAGTTTTTTTTTTTTTTGTCAATACTTCCACAGAATAACTTTTTTTATACAGAGTTATAATAGCACTTCTTTTTTTAAACACTCAGGTATCTTATTTCTTGTCATGTTTATCACGAAACACAAAATATCAAACATTTTCTGAATGACGGGTGCTCGATTTATAAGTTACAACTCTCACTTCTAAATTTATATTATTGCAAAACATTCTAGAATCATCTGCAACGTTCAGGAATCTTCTACAATGTTCTACCATATTCGATGAGTCTTTTATACCTTTCTGGAATATTCTAGAAATTTCATAATTTTTCTTATATATTATTTAAGTTTTTTGATTTTTTATACATAGAAAAAATATTTTAATAAAAATTAGTAAAAAAGTTGGTCTTATTTTAATAAAAACTTTGAAAAATGAAATGTGATTCCAAACTTTTACGCGAGAATCTACTTGTAAGGATCACTTTTTTTTTTTTTTTTTTAAGAAATCATATGCATTGCTATACTTTCGCTGACCTAATAAATATATTCAGTCGGCCTTAGGTCCCACATGTCAGCCCCTAAGATCTTTTTAAGTCCCTATAGGGGTACGTATATCTCCAGCAATAACCACTGATCTTAAGAATAAGGTGCATTGCAGTATAACATGTAGATCAACTAAAAAATACCGCATAGCTCAAATGCATTCATGAGATTCCACCGGACACATTTCAGACTTCGATGATCCAAAGAAATTATGAATAATAAGAGGTATACTTTTCCAAGTGAATCTGTGCGAACCAATAAATTGATATAAATGCATGGGTTTCTGATTCATGCATTTATATCAACCAATTATCATATAAATAAGTATTTATATGGTTTTTTGATAAAGTGAATGTCATGTACAGCGTAATCGAATATTTTCTGAAGGCAGAGCTTCATAAGAATTCAATTCTGATTATTCTTCCGTGTTGGAAAATCTTTTGTTATTATTATTATCACTAAAATTATCTGTTATTTCCAAACCAGATACACTCAGAAAAAAAAAAAAAAAAAATGAAATGAAATTAATTACAAAAATCTTTTTCGTTGTTCGAACAAATAATGGGTCTGTATCTGCTCAGAAACATCTATTGAAAAGAAGCAGAATTTTGAGTATAGCGGCATTCTCTTTCTTATACTCTACGTTAGAGGTCGTAAAATTATTTTCTTTAGTCCATGGTAGAAAGAAAAGTGATTGATATGAAGCAGGAAATTGAATGAGGTAAGATTTGGTTTGGTTTTTATGGCGCATGAGCGACTAAGGCCATTATGCGCCAAGTCCAAATGAGGTAAGAAAAGAAAGGAGTTAATAAAACCGCCTCTAACCCTAAAATAGCCGTATACGCTATATGACCAAAAGTATTCGGCGATCCCTCCATAGGTGTTGTGTACTGAGCCAGAAGTCGCTGCACAGTGCAATGGCTGGAACATAAAAATCGTAGTTCTGCCTGTGCAAAGCAATATGTTAGAAGCCAGCATGGGTCGTGGAGCGGACTTAGACTTTCAATGTGGGATGATGGTTGGATACCACATTAGTAACGTTTCTGTGCGCACAAATGCAAGTCGCCTGACCCTCTCACTGTGGTGGATGTTATTCAAGGATGGAAGGCCGTAGGCGAAACTTTGTCAAACCATAAAGAGGTTAATTTGTGACTCACGCATAACGTGCGTGGAAAACATCAAGGAGCAGGTCCAAGAGTCAACGGAAATAGGTTAGCCAATTGTAGGGAGTTGCATAACCTTGGGGTCAGCAACAAAAGTCCCACTATTATACAATAACTAATGCGAAAAGCAGTGGTATTCGTTCACGGACTCGTTGTTGTTGTAGGGTTTTTAGAAGCATCAGCGAATAAAGCCATATTGCTTCGTGTATATTGTTTGTAAATAGCGTGTGTTCCGAGATCGATTTTCTGTTTTGCTGGACGAAAAACCCGATTTTCCCGGAGGGAAAAATCATGCTACCCACGCCTGAGACCAATTAACTCAGTCACGTTGTGAAAAATGTCCATAAAAATTGATGAAACCCGAACTCAGCTCTACCCCCACTCCGATATAGGAGGACGGCGAACCTACCAATGTTTCATCCCGATGGGCTGTTTAGGTGTAGAGACTACTACGTGAGTGTTTCCTGTTGAAATCTGTACCGTGAAGTCCGGTGTGGTGATCAGAGAGTGTGGGTCTCTTTCAGCTGATTCAGGCTTGCTATGTTGGTGTAGTGCTGCCAACGGACTATTTGGACGTTTTGAACCATTATACGCTATCTACAATGTGACAGTATTAAGGAAACGAGCACTGTCAGTGTTAGCACGATAACGCTTTATGCCATATAGCGAGGGTCATATAGGATGTATTGTGGACAATGATGTCGAACGATTGGACTAGTCAGCTCAGAACTCGGCCCTCAACACTAACACCAATGAGGACAGATTGGAGAGCAGGATTAGACCACGGGCAAAACAGCCTGCTTCCGAACCGGCTATGGAAGCTGCTTTGCAGATGGGTGGATGCAAGCGTTCATATTTTCTGCTAACGTCCTACAGGTCGAAATCTTCCGGAAGTTAGCAGAAAATATGTTAAAGACTGCTGAGGCTGTCACCAGACTAGAAGTGACTTTATATATATTAGGTTTAGAATTAAACGTCCTACTTGCAAATACTTTTGGTTATATGATGTACACCACCAGAGCTTCGTAAAAAATTACAAAATGAAAACAACAAATAGAAAAATAGTGCTTTGTAACATTATTTTCCCCTCCAAAATGTCACTTTTAATTTGAAGTACGTTTCACCATTCATCATAATTATTATTTTTTTTTATAATATAGTTCATTTTTAAAAATATTTATTCAAGAACGAGCCTTAAACCAAACATTGTACACAATCGAATACAGCTTTCTTATTTCCTAGTACATATCAAGTTGGATTTATTTTTCAAAAACTTTTTCCAAACAAACAAATACCAGCAGGTTTCCCCCTCTTCAAAACCGTATCTCCTTGAAAATCAATCACTCAAACTGTAAGGCAGCTTTATCACTATTGAATAATATCCCAGCTTCGCTGCTACATTCCCAGTCTGGTAGCAGTAAAAATGGGTTAAATAAGAAATACAAGTTCTCCATCTGGCGAAACTCATCAAACCTTTTATCGAATTCATATTTTACTTTTCTCTACAAAACTAATGCATTTATTTGTGTCCAATTTTGATATTTTCTTTGGTCAATACTTGCTGAAGACACTGAAAATGCAACATCTGATCACTTAGAAAAGAAGAAAAAAAACTTTTTTTTTGACAAAAAAAGAGACAAATATATAATTTCTTGTTTATTTTTTAACAAAGACATATTTGACACTATTTCGAAATTAAGGTTCTCATTCCAAAGACAATGATGGGTAGATTTGCAATGACTTCAAGAAAAATTCGGTACTTTAGGGTTCTAGAACGACCGAAAACAAAAAAAAAAAAAAAAAAATGACTACAACCTCAGTAAAACAATGATATTATGATGGAGGAGTATATCTCATACAGAGAACGAACTTCTTCAAAAAAAAAAAAAAAAATAATTAGAATCGCATGTGATGGAAGCGAAGAAGTCACTAGTGAAAAATTAATCTCTAACTTTCTTTCTCCAAATATCATATTCGGGGCTTTACATTATCATTGCTGGACACCTAGTTAGGCGCGTTAGCGTGTATGAGTAAAGCGCCTATTGGCTTTATCACGTCCGTCCGCACGTAATAACTCTACTCCCATTTGACGGATTTTCGTCAAATTTTACATTTCACTCTATTAGAAAGGTTTGTCAAGCCATCCCAAATTTCTTTAAAATCAGAACACTAGAAATTCGGAAATTATTATTTCTTTTTTTTTTTTTTTCATACATGTCACATAGGCTAACCATATATCGATTGTCCCTGAAGCGCTGGATATTACTGTTTGTTGCAGTGCACTCATTGGAGGAATAAATGGGCAATATGGTGATGCGCAGAAAAAAAAAAGTTCTCGGTTCGAGCATATGAAACTTAAGGAAGCGCTATTTTGTTATCAGTTTACTGGAGGCAAAAGAAGATTATTCCTTTGTATGTACAGGGCCATGCCTTGAGTACTTCGACAGATCTGGAGGCCTCATTTTAGGAAGGATGTAGAGTTGCTTGAGGCCAAAAAGATTGGTGAGGGGAACGAAAGGGTGGTCTTACAAAGAAAGGCTTAAGTTCTAAGGCCTTGAATGGGTTGAGCAGGCTCAATTCTGATGGGATTCTTCCTCTTGCTCAGATTACGAACCTGAGGGCGCATAAATTCAAATTGAGGAAAGACAGTTATAGAATAGTGTGCGGAAATTTGCCTTTAGCCATTGGGTAGTTGATTGCTGGAACAAATTACATCTGTCGTTGTGGAAGTTGATAGCTTAAATAAATTCAAGTAGGAACTGGACAAGCGTTTAGAGGGAATGGATGTGCGAAATGTTTTCTTTTTGGCTAATGCTATATAAGTTTGCTTTCTTGCATCAAATGTCTTGATTACTACTAAACATATAAATCACGAATTATTATTATTCACAGCAGAAACTTGAAATATGTTATCTTTCAATTGTTATTAAAATCCAGGAGGAAATATGAGAAGTACAACACAAAAAAAAAAAAAAAAAAAAAAAATGATTTCTGCATACAAAGATCTCAGGTACAATTTATTTTATTGAATCACAGAATTTCTGCAAAATACGTGTTGCATTTTTATTAAAAATCCAGAAGGAAGATAAAATATTGCAAAAAAAGTTGAGTGACTATTACGTTGTGAAATGAAGTGAAAGCAATTACTTTTTAAAAAGATAATCGATTACAATTCACTTCTATTAATTGCAGAAAAGAAAAAAAATCAATTAATATATATATATAATGTCATTAAACATCCGTAATTCAACTTTATATTATCAATAACATCCGTATGATTATATCAACTTTTAACCCTTAAGACCATCTATCTTGGCAGGATCTGGTTGAAGTTAAAGTTAAATTAGTTAAAGTAGGGTCAATTAAAGTTAAATATTTATATTTAACTTTAATTAGAGTAATCTGTAACAATATCCGACAAAGAGAATGATCTCTTAAAGAAAAAAAAAAAAAACTCAAAAATATCTCTTCATTTTCTAGATTCGGCAGTTTAGGACATAGCATCCAATCAACATGTTATTGTCCCTTACAGACATTACGGAGAATTTTATCCTTTCCAACCAACTACTAAAACTACCGGACCAATCGTAACTAGCAAGTTAATCTTAAAGTCAGCAGTTCAGCCTTCTTTCTGCAAAGAAAAACACGAATTCGCAACCTTATCACTGAAAAAGAGAAAGGACATTTATGTTAGATAGCACACCAATAATGGTGCCTGATCTTGAGACAGTAAATGCTACCGTCCAACGTTCAATTTCTTCCTTTTCCAAACTCCTATTTTATGAGAATCGAAACAAGCTTTTTATAAGAGAAATTAGGTGTGGTTAGATGGCACGATATGTTGCAAGTTTGTGTGTCTCTCTGTCCCCACTGTATTTTAAACTCATATTTCAAACTAGATTAAAATTAATCATATTTAAAACTTTAACATAAAACTACAGTACGCAGTATTCTGTTTTATTTAATTATTTTTTAAAATTTATATTAGAGATCTCTAACGTGCACAAAAGTGGTATTACATTATGTCCGTGAACGGGATTTAAAGGAGGGAAGATTACGTGTTAACTAAATAATAATCATAAAGAAAAATAAACGTCACAAACCGGATTCTAGTAACACTTCTTGGCACTTTGCCAAACTCACTATGGCAGAGAACGATTTGACACAGGCGACATCTGGAAAAAAAAAGCAACTTACATTTCGAAGCAATTTAATTACTTCTTCCATTTTTTCTTTCCTGTTTCTTCTTTTAGCAGTGGACTAGCTTTTTTCCCCCCTACTATTTGAAAATGCTTTCAACCCAGTTAAACGATGGAATCATCAACAGAAAACTATGCAGCTGTTCTACTAAAAGAAATTCCAATTCCTCTCTCTAAGATGGATTTTCTATTGATTCTCTTCTTCAAAGAAAACGGGGTTTAAAATATCCTGGAGTATTTATTATTACTAAATGTTACAGCAGGTGAAAAACCTTGTCTCTTTCCTGCTATTGATCGGACCATACCTTGTTATTTACTGCTAGTTTATTTTATATACAGAGAACGAAAAGAAACTTTTAGTTTTAAAAGGTAGTTATCAGTATAATTTAGGTTATGAAACCTTTAAAGACCTTATAAGAGAAGTGGTCGGTCAGTGCCATGGTTCATTTGGGTACAGGATGGTAAGCGAAAAAAAATCTATACTGAATCCGCAGTGAACTGAAAGTCCATCAAGTGTGGAGAGTTCTGAAACACCTTAATTTTAATCCTTACATGGTTGAACATATTACAATGAGCGAAAAAATGTAGTGTTATCAGTTCTGTTGTTGAATAATGAACTGAATTGCTAATAATAATAATAACACTCGTTATTATTTTGTTCTAAATTTTATTTTAGCAACAAGCGGATAGGTAATTACACAATTTGGTCACTTCACGAGATTTCGGAATATTTCCCACTCGATCTTTAACGAACATTCTTGCAACCGTCTAGCCTCCTTACTACTCGTCCTTTTGCCTGACCCGTATCGCTAGGTCATGAATATATTTATCTGCAATGCGTTTCCGGAAATCAGCAAGAGTACTCCTATGATGTTGCAAGAACTCTACAAAGCCAGTCGGTGTGTGTTGTTCGACTGCCTCCTAGTTACTTAGAGGTGCGATCGACAGGAAGGCAGCCTCCATGGCATGAGGAGCCGGGTCAGGCAGTAGACAGAACTCTGCAGGAGTCGCCACCACTCTTCCCCGGGAGGCAGTGAAAGAGGCCCCTGCTGAAAGAAGATATGGAATATAGCAGAGAAGTTAGGACAGAGGGCGAAATGAGAAGACGGCGCCCATGCGAAACAAAGGAAAAAACTTAAAGAAGGAGGGCTCTACAGAGATATACTCAGTGGCAGGTTTATTAGATACACCCCCATTATCCATGCGTCATAGTCACGGCAGACCTGCCGGTGAAAGTGCCACAGATACTGACCCCACCGCTGGACGTTTTATTGTAGTTGTTTTTTTAGGTTTTCACTCTTGGAAATTCGAGAAGTTAAAGGTCGCCTGGTCCTGTGGCTGGAGACAAGCTGTTGTGGGCGGCCGACAGAGGGCGAAATTAATCGTGCAGTCCAAAGGGCCACAATCGATCAAATTTAAGCACAGCTGAACAGTATTGTAAACAGTGACAGGGATGCCAGGAGAGCTGGCCGAGCCACTAGTACACTGGTGTGCAAAACTAAAGAACCAGTCTGGTTTTCACCTGTAGCTTTTCATAGGAGCGGCCTGGATATGGGAAAAGCAAACCAAAGGAACCTCGTGAGGTACAGAAATGATTAAGGAAACAACACTGACACAATAACGGAAACAAAAAAGTACAGAGGGACTTTATTCAAAAATGGCAGCATAGCACTGGCTACCATGATACAGATGCATCACTGCCAAAGATAGAACAGAGGGAAGAGGTGGTCCTCAGTAGAAGATATGGCCACCCCCTAATGTCGATGCAGGCTTTGCACCGCCTGTCCATACTTAGAACAATGTTGTTGATAAGTTCTTGCGGCAACATCGTCCATTCCTCTGTCAGCGCCATCTTCAGCTGGTGAACATTTTCTTGTGGGTGTGGACGTGCCGCTAGACGTCTCCCCAGAGCGTCCCATATGTGTTCGATGAGATTTAGATCGGCGGTACGAGCAGGCCAATCATAGCAGCAGCACAGCAGGCAATCCATACGAACAATGTCCTCACTTTCCAAAAGCATATCAACAGCTGCAGTGCGATGGGGTGTGGCGTTATCATCCATAAACACGAACTTGGGGCCAATGGCACCTAAGAACAGACGCACATGGGGAAGGGTTACCTCAGTACAGTAGCATGCACCAGTTACAGTAACGCCTTCGAGTATCTGGAGTTGTGTACGTCCATCCAAGATAACGCCTCCCCAGACGAGAACATCTCGACCGCCATATCGATCCCTTTCAGTGAAGTTTGCAGGGTGATACTGTGTGCCAAACTTTTTTAAGATTAGCTGACATCCAGAATCGCTGCTGAGACTGATCTACTCTCATCAGGAAAGAGTACCTTACCCCATTGGGCTTCTGTCCGGTCCTTGTGTTCGATGCACCACTGTAAACGGTGTCTCCGATGGGCAGGTGTTAAGGGGACACAGTGTACTGGCCGTCGGGCAAACAATCCACCTTTGTGGAATCACAAAGAATCACCTTTGTGGAATCACCTGGCCACAGTAAACCGCAATATCCTGCATCCTGTGCTCTTGGTTTGTAATGGATCTCGCTGTCTGGTGTCGGTCCCTCTTGGCCTGTAGGAGTAGGCCTGATGTAGCCCAGTGGTCAGGAGTGAGAGTGCATAGCACGCGTTCCTTGAGTGGACCGGGGTTCAAGCCCGTGACTACTAAATACGATAAATATTTGTATTGACGATTTATTGTAAACTCTACTGACTTGGTTGTCGTGCCGGAGTATAAACAGAAAAAAAAATATATAGCGGTCATCATTGGGCGTTGTTTTTCGTGCACGACCACCACTGGTCCTTCGAACAGCTGTACCTGTCGTTCTGAAGGCCGACCACGCACGTGAGACGATACTATGGGCGATACCGAACTCTGCAGCCACGCTCCTCGCACTTCGAGGAGTGTGGCTGCAGTCAGAGCTTCCCAATTATTCAACCCCGGGGAAAGTCATCCATATGTTGTCTGCTGGCCATTTCGTTGTCTGTAGCACTGTATGAAACCAATCGAACGTCTGTAACAATCGTGCTCATCATTCGGTAATTTTCACTTAACTTCATCATCTTCATCTTTGTTTCAGTTCTATGGTGGTCTCAAGACTCGTCCAAATCCACCTAGAACTATAATCAAACATGTACTCTATGAATCTTACAGGTGGCCTGAACATTATATTCAGGCCACCTCACCACCAGGAAGCAGTCACCCCTGGACAGCTGCTTCCTGGTGCCCGTTCCAGGCACGTTTTCCAACCTGGGTCTACTAAAACTCGCATCGTGCGAATTGGCACCAATCCGCACTTAACTGCTGCGTTTATCTGAGCCCTCTCATCACGATTCAAATTTTTGCATGTGCGCCAGCTTTCTACTGAATCGCCGCAGGCTGTTTCGTTTGATTTTGAGGTTGTAACCTTTAGAAATAGTGTTGGTTCTTAAGTTTTGCACACAAATGTACAATAAATAAATAAAAAAATAATAATAATAAAACAGTAGTAAACCAAGTTATATCGCAACGCACGATACCTCGGACACTGTCATGGAAGAGAGCAGCAAAAGATCACGCCAGGTTCCACAGAGGATGTGAGAACATCAACACTGGTCATTTGAAGAGTTGCACGGTCTGATGAATCTCGGTTCCACTTGTTCCGTGTTCAAGGCAAGACCAGAGTATGTCGATAGCAGCAGCACGGACCCATCGTGCCAGGTGTCAACATTGCAGGCTGGTGGTAAAAGTGCTATGTGTGGGGAGTATTTTTGTGGAACACGTCATACCCCTTGCCATAAGACGATCAGAATTCCACAACTTACTTTGCCATTGTTATCATTACCAGATAAACTGTGAGCATGAAGGGATGCATCTCGTCGGCAAAAACTGAAGACCAGATGCATCCCTTCATGCTCACAGTTCATCAACAATATGTTCAGTCAGATAATATGCTGTTACACGACATGGATATTTTCGGAGTGATTCCAAAAAGATTTTACCATACTTCATTAACCTGTCCAATCACTTGAATCTCAACTCGACAAAGCATCTGTGAGATGAGGCTGAATGAGCTGTTTACAGCAGGGATTCGCCGTCGTCCGATCTGATACAACTGCTGGATTCGATCGAGTCTACATGGGACAGCATCCCGTACAATACATCGACCAACTCACAGAGTCCCTATCCTGAAACTGTTCTGAGGATCAAAGGACATGCTACTCACTATTAGGTATGTGTATATAATAAACTGGCTTTAGTGTATACTAACACCACAAAACACAGCTTGTACCATTTCAAATTATGTTAAAAACAAATACTAATTTGAAATCCTAGTTAAATTAGAGGAAATGGAGTAACCCCATAAATTTTATTTGAAAAAAAGAAAAAAAAAAAAAAGCTCTCTCGTTTCAAGATTAAAATAAAATCCTGAAAAACAAAATATGTATACAGAGTATTACTTGATTAGAAAAGTTACATTTTGGTCATAAATTCTGTTTTAGATAATACTTTGCTCAGAAGAATTTGAGTTATGACAGAAGCGCAGGATAACACGCATAATATTAATGGTAGGAGAATTATATACATGATCCAATCTAAACTTTTAGAACATGATCCGTGAAACTATTCCTAAAACAGGCTCATTCAACAACACTGAAAGTGGTTAAGAAAATTGAGAACTTCCGTGCGTCATGGTAGCTATTTCACATTCATACATTATAAAGCGGGACAGACAAAAGTTCAAAAATGGGAAATAATTTACTCTGAATAAAGCACATATGCTAAAAAACATCTCTCAGATTTTGTAAAATTAAGTGGAAAATAAAATTTAATTATATTTTGTTGTCATGTGTAAGTAGTAAATCTTTGAATATTTATTCTGAAAAATTAGATCGCCTTCTTAAAAGGCGAAACTCCCAAATCTGTAAATCCATTATACAGCACCATCTATTTTAGGGCTACATTTAGATAAATGGGAGAATCCGGAAAAAGTCTCGGATCGAGATTTTACCTCAGAACCAGTGTTTACGACATTCAAACAAGATAAATTTGTTAGGTGTGTGATTATCTAATTGTATGAACAAGATTAGGGTTCGTTGATAATAAGCGAAGGATTACTCAGTTTCTGTTTCAAGATTGGTACATGGCTCATTAGGGTGATATGAAGATTCACCAAACACGTTCACTGTTTAATGGATATTTTTGAAACTTTTAAAGTATCGCTTGATAATATCGACACCGAAACTTTCGCCCACTATATATTTGTCCATATGCCACCCATCCCGAAACTGGATCTTCCCAAAAGTGCCCTACAAATCCATTATTAAAACAGCATATAAGAATCACTGGCCCCAATGTAGCGAACTCAGGTCAATAATAAATTCCTACAGATAAAAAAAAGAACCACAATTGTAGACATCTAGTTTCAGGAGAAGCTGGCGAGACTCAGCTGGTCATTCCCATTGAACTCATCTGCATTTGCTTATAGGAAAGAATCTCCCCCCCCCCCGCCTGAGTGTTCATTCTACCAATCTCAGCTAACAATCAAGCATATCCTCACAGAATGTCCTCAACAGTCGTGTAACCGGAAATCCAGCTTCAGTTCTCTTTCCAACTTGCAGGAACCCTTAATTTTATCACAGATTCTTGACAATGATGCAAATTTTGAAGAACTGTTTCGTTATTTAAAATGCATACATTTATATAATCATCACTGATAATCATAATATAGAAGATTTTGTGATTAGTAATCCATGAACATGCACAATATAGACCGGGCCCCTTGTGCCAAAATAAAAAAAAAAAACACCCTCAAAAACAACAACCTAAAAGAAAATTAAATAGCCAAGGGAATATAAATAATCAATTTTCAATAATTATTTATTGTATAAAGAAAAAAGGAAAAAAGTTGTATAGCCAAAGACCCTTGACATTGGGACTTCACTGAATCAACTGTGTAAAACTTTTCGCTTTTCCTTCCAAAATATACGTGCACAGTACAGGATATTAATTAATTTTAACATATTGTACAACATATATTTACGGTACTTTTCCAGGTACTATATGTCTCTTTTCTCATGGGGGGGGGGGACCACACTTGAAGAATACTATGAAAATAAATTTTAGTATAAAAATGCAATATTTTTTGCGGCTTGTTTTAATGTCTACAATATGACTACCTGAAATCCGTAAAATTCCAAGATCCGGCAAGGATCAGGTCCAGGATCTTGGAATTTTTATGAAAGCCAGCATCCCCAATAGTTATGAGTATGTCCGACGAAACTCTGCAAAGAATATGTTCGCCAGTAACGTGAATGCAGTTCTTAATTTTGCTTCAGTTTCATTCAGAATAATAGGATATTTGGATAAAAAATAATACTCCTAAATAAACACACGTTCTTCTTAGGATATCCATATTACGCATCACATTAATGAATGGTAATGAACTGCAACAAATACTGTTGCAGTTACAATTAAAGTCTAATCCGTTTGGTGGAAGAAGAAGAATAGTTATTTTTTTATTTAGACAGGTTAGATATTTTTAGATTTCTTACTCTATATCCCATGGCATCAATGAGCTCTGTCATTGCTACTTCGATAGGTATCGTTGATCAGTGGTCTATATGATAATGGATAATCCTGTTTTGAAAAAATCCCACAAAATTTGAACCAGGAAAGCTAACTGCACGACCTACCGTAAGGCAACTGGCCAATAGATGAAGAAAATATGTGAATAACACAATATTCTCTAATAATCAGTGCCACAATTAGGGATGAGAGACCAGACAAACGAAGGCTGGAAATACACGAAAGCCTCAAAGAAGACTAAACAAACAACTATTTCATATTATAATTACGTAGACTGCGTCAAATGATTTGCTCTTTTGCCAAAAGGTTCAAGGAAAAAAATTGTTTCAAAACTTTGTTTGTTTTCTCTTTTTCATTTTTTAGAATTCTGGCAGCAGCCCTGCTAACAAAAATACAAGCACTGGGTAAAGGAGAAACTAAAATTTTTATTAGTTTCTCCTTTGATCCAAGATACTCGCACGATTCTAAGGAATATGCAGATTCAGCTACAACTTTACGGAAAAAATTAAACCATTTGAAAAAATGGTTCTGTATATACACTGAGTGATCACTGAATTATGACCACCTATCTAATACTTCGTAGGTCCTCCTTTTGCCCTCAGTACAGCAGCTATCCGACGTGGCATTGATTCAACAAGATGTCGGAAGCGTTCGGGAGGTATGGCCAACCAAGCTGTGTGTAATGCGGTCAGCAATGCAGGCATGGAGGTGATTGGTGTATCCAGACGCCCGATATGCCTTTCCGTAGTGTCCCACAAGCGCTCTATGGGATTGATATAGGAGGGAGTTCGGAGGCCAATCGATATGCTGGAAGTCAGAACTGTGTTCCTCGAACCATTCCTGCACAACAAGTGCCCGATGCTTGGCGCATTGTCATCTTGGAAGATACCATCGCCATTCGGGAAAAGGTGTAACATAGCGGGGTGTACACAGTCAGCAAGCAGTTGACAATAGCGGAGACCACTGATACGTTGTTCCACATGCACCAGGGGGTAGAAGTTCCTGCCTCTTCTAACGTCCAACTTGCATGCTCTTTGCACCAGCGAGTCTTTTACGCCGATGAACTTTAGTTAGGAGAGGATGCCGTAGGGGTCGCCTGCTGGTATAGCCCATACGTGCGATGCATGGTCATGCCAGATATTGTTCCGGGTTGGCCCACGTTGTATTGGGTAGTCAACTCTTCAACAGTGCTACGCGTGTTCGCATGTACGAGTCGTCGGACCCGGCGCTCACCTCTAACATCAACCTTTCGCTGACCTTTGCAGTTTTGCCGTTGGGTCGTTGTTTGACCATTTTGACGCCAGTCCTGGTACACTTTAACTACGGCGACTCTCGAACAACCCACTAGTTCAGCCGTTTGGGAAATCGAGGCACCAGTTCGTCGAGCATCCACAATCTGCCCTTTATCAAAGTCCGATAAATCCTTCCTTTTACCCATCACACTCGGAATTTTACTACCTACTGAACCACTGACACCTTATCTATGCTACGTAGGTCGACTAACTCCGCACTCTCGTGGTCAACGGGTCGCATTCAGTTTTCGTTGGGGCGGGGCGTCTCCCTAGCCAGGTGGGAAGGAGAAGTAGTGCGTAGCACACACTTCTTGATTAGACCGGGGTTCGAGCCCGTCACCACCAAATACGGAGGATGCGGAGAGGTCAGGGAATGACTGCCGCATATCCCCGAGCAATATGGCCTTAGTTGCTAATGCTCCTAAAAAAAACCAAAAAAAAAAAAAAAACCATCATTGGGGTGGTCATAATTCATCGATCACTGAGTGTATGTATGGCAGCCCTTTAAAAATTAATAAAACTTTCTCGGCTTTGGGTTCATTTTGATCTCTGGTTCACCTGCTATGGCATAGTTTCGACTCTATTAAGGTAAACAAAATACGCTTCTCGCCTTGGAAATAACTCGTCCTCCTGGCTATGAATTAAATGTGTAATTATTTATTATCCCAGCTATATTTCTTATTACCAATCGTAGATTAGGTGGTTTATACCCCCCCCCCCCTCAAGATATGAGGATATAGTGCTTCGAACCGCCTCCCATTCAAAAATAAATTAGCATTCCTCCGACTTTTTTTAAATTCTCCACCCTAACTACGGCGTAAGGGGCAAACTAAATTTCCAGCATAACATCAACAGCTCAGGGAAATTAATATACGTTGCAAAGAATTAACTTACAACAGCCATCTTCATGATTCTATTACAGCAGCACATATTACATGAATAGCACTATAATCTTTCGTCCATGGTTCCTGCTCTGAAAGTTCGCACGATGTTATTCTTACAATTATGATGCATATGCCAGCAAAAACTTTCACTCGAGTCTGGAAAACCATTTAATAAATCATATAAGAAGAAATTTAAGCATAAAAAAACTAAACAAAATAATGGCATGAACTTCTGATGATGTTATCGTGATGGACTGAAAAGGCGAAAAAATAATAATAATGTACTGCACACGTTCATAATCTCCCGTCTTCTACCGGAGTAATAGATGAAAAGCAAACATCCCATACTGGCGACAGAAGTATGCACACACCAATGGAGATACATCATTTACGAAGTTTTCTTATTTCTCCGTTTTTACCATTTGAAAGGTTACCATGGTAACGCAGAAATGTCACTTAGGAGTGATGAGACTACTGGAAACTCTTCCGAGGGATCAAAGATGGAAGCAGGAATGGGAGACGCGACTTTGATAAAATGCAAAGCTGTCCCAGTAACGGTTGGAGACAAGCCAGCAGGAATCAATATGAGATGCAGGCAGAAGAGAGGCACCAACGAAGGACCACAAACTACCGCATCAACGCAATCGGTCGAAAACAAGAAAAGACTTATAATGAACGCATGCTTCCCCCCCCCCCCGGATTAAAGCAATGTAACTAAAGTACGTAAAAAAAAAACTGTTTAGCAGTAAATAAAAATTACAAAGGTATCCATTGAGTTTATTTTATTTATTACAATTAATTAATTTTTCTCAACTAAAACAGGTTTAGGATACTGTGAAAAAAAAAAAAAGCTGTATTATTAACTACCGCCAGTAGATGGCGCGCTATTAGAGGTAAAGCCAAGATAACAGTATTCTCTACGAAAAGCCAACATAATATTCATTCGATATTTGAAGAGAGATCAAATGACGAGTATTTATCAACTACAAATTAATTATTAATATTTAACGTGCAGCTGATTTTATTAGAGTTTTTAAAGAAAGTCTTTTCACACTTCACATGCCCACTCATCTACCTATTACAAAGTGGAGTTTGCAACTTAACTGTAAATGCTTTTACCACGTTATTTATTTATTTGTACTTGATACAGTATAACAGTAGCCAGTTAACAATCGACAATGTATTTTATTAATTTATTATTTTGTGTGGGTCGATCACAATACACGAGTACTGAATTAATAAATCATCACGCGCTGTTTTTATGCTGGTAGTTCAAATTCAAATATTTATCCAAGAAAACCTAAGTTTCTTGGCAGTCACTCATGGACAACATGGGACACCGGCTAGTTGGAGTGAATGGCGTATACACTTGATAAGAAGCAGATGGGGAATCATGATGTATACACCCACCAGCGTTTAAGAGTTCAGTTATGAAAACAAAAAAATTACTAACCAGCGGAGATTGCAATCAAAAGTGGGGTATGATTATCCCCGAAACTTCACAACAGGGGTTGGTGCTGTTAAAGACTTTGTAGTACTGAAATACACCTTTGTTCCTAGAGAGCAGTTTTTAGCTCATTTAAGACTCTGGAAAGTATTTGAAAAAACATTAAATATGCTTCTCTAGAACTAGGGTGGACAACCTTTTCCTTCAGTGTGTCATATATGTTAGAAATGTGTTGCGTGAAACATTGAGACCGATCCAAAAGTAACTGGAATCAATATCACCACTGATCCGCACTGTCTCCACTGTTCTCTCCCAAACGTTTTTGCTAACTAGGTAAAGGAACTTTATGCTAAGCACTTGCAATAAAAAAAATTAAGCCAATTTTAAGTTTATAAAATAAATTTAACATAAGTTAACGAATAAACATCTTTACCGATCGAGATCATGAGTGGCTCACTAACGTCCCTACAACAGCTTTTAAATTAACTTCTGCACTAAATTAATGCTAAAAGGCGGTAAATCCGAATCGTAGATTCCATTCATGTTGAAACTCGGGACATAATTTCTGGAAATTAAAAATGGAAAAGTAGTTTAAACTGTATGTTTCGCCTCACTTTTGATTTTTCAAATCAGTTGTGTGCTTGTGTGTATTTTTTTGATTGGGAAGCGCACCGCTAACAAGAGATATCGTATGCATGTCGCAGGTTGGCCTTCCTCCTTGTATCTGGAGATATCTTGGGTTACTCCATATGGAGGATATCCTCACTCTAAAGGAATTCTCCACTATGCGGGGTTAAAAATTATCATCTAAATGCAGTAGGAGGTACAGGACCTACTGCACCTTTGAAAAGTTTAACAGAGAACTCACGGATTTCATCCATATAATTTGTTGCAGTCAACAATTCCTCCCAGATGTAGAGCTCCGTATATGTACTTGATATTACGTTTTCCCACACAATCACATATCCTTCTCTACAGCAGTCCTTTACCCAAAAGATTACAGGTTCTTTTTTTTTTTTGGTTTCTTGGGTCCAGAAACTAATCCATAAAGATTAGAAAAAGACAACACTACAGAAGAGGAGTCTGGTGATCTGTGTATGTATAATGTCTAACGCATAAAAACGAAGAGGGTAATTACAGGTTCTAAGATAAGTGGGTAACTACAGACCAGTCAGTGGCAGGGAAAACCGCGGAAGCAATGATAACGAGTGCAATACGGAGATATTTATAAAGAAATGCCATTCTAAAGGACACAACACAGTTCTATAAAGATAAAAGCATGTTTCACCAACCTGGTAAGCTATTTTAACACAGCTACTAATGAGCTGGATCTATAGAACGTTTAGTGATAATACACCATTCTTTATTCGTAATAGTGAACTACAATCGCAGTATGAATGGCATCGATTTAATTGTATCTCATATTGTGACTACATTCACAACGAGTTACCAAAGTAATGCTTCACCAATGGAGAAGACTACTGTTACTTATTCTGGGAGGATACAACCACGCAGACGGCACCCTTTCAAGGCTTACTGGCTTATCATCAGTGGGTGGGCACGTACCCTGGTATTGCAATCATGCGAACACAGTTATGAAGTATGCCTCCACAATATGAGAGATATCAAAAGGTGTACATAGTAATATTTACTAAGCAAAAATAAACGCCCAAGGCATAATACATTACGAATTTGAAATTCACTATAGAACGTTCAGTGGAAATACACCATTCCTTGTTCATAATGGTGAACTACAATTGTAGTATGAATGGCATTGACTATCATGGGCTGGATGTATAAAATAATTTCAACATTGCTTATTTAGATTTTAGCAAGCATCTGACTCAGTCGCTTATGAAAGGTTACTGTATAGGCTGCATATTGAGATCGCAGGCAAAATTCTGAGATGAATCATAGGGTGGCTGCAGGGCAGGAAGTAGAGGATTGTGATTAATGGTTACTGTTTAGGTTAATCTAATATTAGAAGTAGGGTCCCCCAAGGATTGGTTCAGGACCACAGTTGCTTCTAATTTTCACAAATGACTTTGACGAATGGAGAGAGCGAATAACATCAAATTTTGTGTTTTGCATCCTGAAGGAGCACTACTTTGTGCTGATCAGTGGTTACTGATCAGCACCAAGTAGTGCTCCTTCAGGATGACTTCAACAGGCTTCAAGGATGGTCAGAAAAGTAGCAGCTGTTTTAATGCAGTATACACTTGGTGGAATTGAATCAGAAACAGTTGAGGAAGAAAGGAATTTAGGAGTTACAATACATACAGATATGATCTCCAAGCATTACAGACAGGTGGCACGGAAAACCCATACTGTTATTAATGATTTACTGTACATCTGTCCCTCATGGGTAATACAGGTGGTAGAATCCGTCCTCACAAAACTGAGTGGAAAAGACTTGCGTTCGAATCCCTTCGATTAGGTGAGGTATTTTTATGGGCGTTTTTCACAACTTTGGCTGAGTTAGTCGGTCTGCCGAGGGTAGCATGGTTTTTTATCCAGGAAACTCGGATTTTCATTTAGCAAACAGAAAATCGGCCACAGAACACACGCAATTTACAGACAGAATACACGGAGCAATATGGCTTTAGTCTCTGATGCTCCTAAAACCCTATTACAACAACTGTATATCTGCTTGTGGAGATAAGGCAGTCACAACCCTACTGTATAAGGCAACTCTAAGACTGCACCTCAAAATAAGACAGTGAGCTTCTTGAAAGAGTCCAAAGTTGGGAAACCTGTTTGGTGAGGTCTGCAAAAGGAGGAAAAACTTGAAATATGTAGGTTACACAGCTTGGCAACCATGTACCTTAGAGGGAACCTCACTGTGATCTATAAGGCACTGCAAGGTGACAGTAAAATGAATGAAGGCAAATTTTCACTGTTATAAATGGTTCCAGAACTAGTGGTCTTAAATTAAAATTACAAGGAAAGAGGTACTAACTGGATAACAGTAAATTTCCTTTTAGCCGATAAGTTGTTACTTACTAGAATAAGTTACTTCATGGGCAGTTGAGGCTGCAAGCTTGAGTTCAAATTATATTGAATTTGGTGAAATAATGCCTCAGACCAGAGTTGATGATGTTACCAACAGCAAAGTCTAAATGGGAAGCATACACGGAATTAATCTTGGAAGCTACTAGCCTTTTCATATCAACTAAGAAATACTGTTCAAGGTTTGTGCCTAGACTGGTGACAGAGAAGAAAAATGCATGGGGTACATAAAATTATCAGGCAACACAGAAGGCTGTGGTAGATATATGCTAGTCTGTAATTGCCTGTGGTAGATATATGCCAGATTATTTGAAATATTTGGCAAAAGATGAAAAGTTAAAAAAAAAAAAAAAATTATTTATGTAAACTCTAGAAGGAAGGGAATGAATCAGAGTGCTCCACTTGATATTGATGTTTCAACTGTTGATCCTACTCAGGTAGCTGACAAACAATGAGTATTTTGCATCTACATTCACACATAAGGAATTCTCTAGGAAAGTGGAGGCCAAAAGTTTATCAAACTCTAACAGGGAGCTAAATGATTTTGTAATAACTGAGAGGAAAGTGGAAGAGAAATTGTTGAAGTTAAACATAAGAAAGGCATCTGGGGTGGATGGGATCAATCCAATTATATTAAGGGAGGCAGCAAAGGAAGTAAGCAAACCCTTAGCTATAATTATGAGAGCATTCTTGGATTCACGGGAGGTACAAATGTATCCATAATTCACAAAGGGGATCAAAGTGTGACATGAGTGTGATTGGATACCACAATGTGGTCACAAAGGAACTAGATACAAAAAAAAAATAATTCTGATATCATATACTTGGATTTCAGGAAAACCTTTGATACTGTTGCACATAAAAGACTGCTCCACAAATTGGAGCAGTGTGGCTTTAAAGGCAAATTGCTATGAAGGGATGGTTGAGTGGAAGAATACAGGGAGTGGTAATCAATAGATACTGCTCTTAGTGGAATAATGTGGAGTCGTCCAGGGTTTGGTGTTGGGCCCATTGTTGTTTTTTATATTTATCAATGATAGTGAAGAAGGTAGGTCACAATTAATGTCCAAGTTTGCAGATGATAGAAAGGTTGGCAAGGTTGTTAATGAGAGTAGTGACAGTATGGTACTGCAACAGGATCTAGAAAAGTCAGGCAAATGAGCCAAGAAGTGGCACTGAGGTTTAACATTGACAAATGCATAGTACTACATATGGATAGCAGTTACCCCAGCATAATGTACAAACTGTGTGATACTACACTCGGATAGTGGAGAATGAAAAAGCCCTAGGGTAGTCATGTATTCAGATATGAAGTTCTCTGAGCAGTGCAGACAGGCCTGGACAGCTCTTAGTGTCTTGTCAATGACATACAGGAATTTTGTTAGCAGGGATAAGGAAGTGATTATTCCTTTGTAAGAGGCCATACCTTGAGTACTGCATATAGGTCTGGAGACCTCATTTTAGGAAGGATGTGGAGCTGCTGGAACGAGTACAGAGAAGGGCAACAAGATTGATGAAGGGAACGAAGGGATGCTCTTACCAAGAAAGGCTTAAGTTCTGCAAACTGAAGTGTCTGTAGACTAGGCACCTGTGAGGTGATCTGACTGATGTGTCTAAAACATTGAATGGTTTCAGCAAGCCAAATGCTGATGGGATTCTTCCTCTTGCTCAGATTATGCACTTGAGGGGACATAAATCAAACTGAGGAAAGACAGTTGCAGAATAGATGCACAGAAATCTGCCTTTAGTCACCTAGTAGTTGCTTGCTGGGACAAACTTGCATCTGTTGTTTTAGAAGTTGTTAGCTTAAATAAATTCAGGAAAGAACTAGACAAACTTTTGGAGGGAATGGATAGGTCAAATGGGAAGTGGTGTTTTTTTGGCTGATGCAGTATAAGCTTGCTTTCTTGCATAATATGCCACTAATAATGCTAATGCTAAATTCAAAAATCATCTGGATGACAGTTACTTACATGACACAGGGAAATACATAAGCAAGTTTTTGTTTTTATATATTTATTATTATTTTTATTGCATAGTTTTTTATTTTTTTCTATTGTTTGTTTATTTTTTATTTGATTATTATTTATTTTTTTTTTTTGTAAGATGCAGGAAAAACCTGTGGCGTCAGCCTCCTTGCATAATATAGTTCATACTAATACACAAATAGACCTCACCTCTTTGGAAGATGAACTATGACTGGTGAAAGACATAGGAAAAAGCTGAAAAATGACTGCTAATGGGTTAATGATAATGTTCACCCTGCAGAGAGGGCAACTGTTGGGGAATTTTCTTCAGATTGAGGATATTTCCTAAATGGTCCTAAGAGTCCTTCATACCTAAGTCCTCAGGTATGAAGGACCATTTGGGAAATATGGTCCTTCATACCTGAATCTAACTGCACATATGGTATGCTATGCTCACATTGATATTTCAGTTATTAACTTCCTAGGTGTATGTTAAGTGTCAAAGCAACTAAGGCTATGAGGCATTGTCTGTAATTGTATGCATGTTCTCTGTTTTAAAAACCAGTGTTTTAGTTGGTGACACTCTTGATTGGGATGAACTAACTTAGCATTGTGAAAAAAGCTCATAATAATTCCTGCGAAGTCACTTGAAAGTGATGGAAACATTTTCAATTGTGAGTAGGGACTTATGCTACTGAAATTACTTTTGGCAGCCAATATACTAGCCACAGTTATCAATGGGTTGCACACTTTTTTGTGGGCATGTGTGTGGTTGGTTGGTTTATTGTTAGGAATTTTATGGCACATCAGCATCTAAGGCTATTGTGTGCCACATGTGTGTGGGCTCAATTTTGCAACATGCATATTTGTATCTACATACATTATTCCAGGTGGATGGGGATACAGAGGAGAAGGATGAATAGATATACAAACTGATTGAGAAAATAATGCAATAAAAGCATATTAATATTGGCAATGTATCAAAGCATAAGTCTCTACTCACAATTGAAGACATTTGCATCACTCTAAAGTGACTTTACAACATCATCCAACAGGATATATGCAAACAAACCTCAGGTATAGCAATGGGATTGTCTCTGAAGGCCACCATTACTAGCTTTATAATAGAACACGTTGACTGTTTAATAATCACAGATCAGAAATATAGTTTGTCACGAAATATTATATGGATGTGCATTCTAAATTTTCAATGTAGGCATCATATAGCAGCATTCCAAATGAGTGCAACCAAGTACATATGTCACAATCGAAAGTCAGAAAAGGCAGAATGCCATTCTTAATGTTCTAATTAAGCTATTTCAAGACAAAAAAAATCAAAATGCAGCTGTAAACATGCTAGATATTCCCAATGATTTTCATCTTTGTCTGAGTCGGATTACCTTGCTAGCAGCTTTGAAGAAATTTACAAAACAGATACAGCAGACGACGGGATAGAAGGTAACAAATTTTCCCTCTCAACTACATTGATACACTAAGGGTATTTGAAATCAACTAAGAAGAATTGTTGAGCATAATCCTACTGTTTTATGGAAAAAATGTGGAACGACACTTGTAAAGCCATTATTTCACTTAATAAAATTGTTCTTTGAAAGTGGAATCTATCCAGCTCAACTAAAAAAGGCTTTTGTTACCCCTCTTTACAAAAAAGAAGACCCATCCTCACTCAACAACTACAAACCAGTTTGTCAATTAAATACACTCTCAAAGATAATTGAATCCATTGTAATAAACCAGCTATTCAAATTTATGAAACTTAATCTGTCGGATTATTCTCACAGATTTATCAAGAGTCGTTTCACCTGCACAGATACGATTTTGCTTGTCTCGAATATATCTCAGGTGCTTGATGAAGGAGAACAAGTTGACTCCATCTTCCTTGACTTAAGCAAAGCCTTCAACAAGGTAGTTCCTCAGACACTAATCAATAAACTGCATTGCTATGGTCTCAGAGGACAGGCACTAAACTGGATTGCAAACTACTTGGATGGTAGAGAAATATCAGTGACATTTAAAGGTAAAATCTCATATCCTTTCAAACCTGAAATTGGTGTCCCACAGGGTTCATCCTTAGACCTGCTATTATTTCTTATCTACATCAATGACCTGCTAAGTACCCTTGGAAACTACCAAATCAAAATTAACATATTTGCAGAAGACATAAAAATTTATAAAGCAATTCATAATACCAATTACTTCATCATCCTAAATGAAGCTCTTCAATGAGTTATTCAGTGGCTGAAGGAGAACAAAATGGCAGTCAATGAAAATAAGTGCGAGCTGATGAGTTTGCCAATGCACAAAAAAAAAAAAAAAAATTAATTTTTCTTACTGTATCAACAACAAGGCAATCAAAAAAGGTTAGTACAGCCAAACATTTAGGTATCTTTATTAAAGAATCACTTTCCTTTGATGTTCATGTCTCAAACATTTGTGAAGGCAGGTAGCAAAAAACTAGGTTTACTTAAAAGAATTAACCAAGACTTCAATCAATTGGCACTTTCCATCTTTCTCTACAAAATTTATGTTAGGCCAGCACTACAATTTTCCTCACAGGTCTGGTCCCCACATGCAGCTTACCAAAAATTAGAAATTGAAAATATTCAAAAAAGAGCAATACAGTATGTTTGCTTTAAAAGTGGCCTTGAATACAATGAGAAATCTTACCAAGGGTGATGTATATTCTTTGGACTTGAAATGCTGGAAGAAAGAAGAGAAAAAGCCGACTTACTCCTTTTTAACGAGCTGTAAAATGTTACCACGAATTGCCCTCATTTCGTCTCACAAATAAACTTCGACGCACAGACAAGAGCTTTAAGAAACAATCCATTACTAAAACCATCCTATGCAAGAACAAATTATGGATACTACAACTTCTATAACAGGACTGCAAGATCAAATATCTGAGGCAACCGAAATTGCTAACCTCATCCGTTACTTGAACCATAAAACTGACTTTTCTTGCAAGTTCTAAGACTCTGATTCCATAATGTGTGTGAATAAATACCAATGCTCAACCTTTCTGACTGATCCCTCCTCTTTTTATTTATTTAGTTTTATCTGTAGATTTCAATTTACTGTTTTGTGTTTTCTTTATGAACATTTACTTTTCTATTTACTTTGGGAATTTATACTCCAAGCTTCTGCTTTGGAGCTGTGTAATAATGCTTTGTAGCTGAACCCTTAAGCATGTTTGATTGCTGTTTTTGGTAGCTGTTAATAATAATAATCAAAAGATACCAAGGCTGCTTTACTACCAGTCTATCAAATTTATGACTATAGACCATCTGACCATATCTAAGAAAACAGCCAATGCCAGAGCATTAAACAGCAGAGCCTTTCACCACTCTGGAGATCTGTGCAGTGACAATGAAGAAATAATGAGCTGTAACCTAACACTTTGAAATAGCTCAAACAGAACAGTTATAATCATCACAGTTAGGGTATATTATAAAAACTATAATAGAAATCAATCTATGCTATGCCAAAGTGAAATGTGTATAATGTGCCTGGAATGCCATTTATAGGAGACACCTTATATTTCAATGAAAGATTTAACTTTCATTCAGCAATCTGAAATTCCCATTGTGGTGGAGGGGGCATGACAATCAAAAGATACCATCACAAAATACTCCAGGTATCACAAGGTTCAGGAATTTATTGTAGCTTAAACACAGAGCGTACAGATAAAGCAGAAATATATGAGCTTTCGGCTATATGGTAGCCTTCATCAGAATTAAAATACATGAATGGCAGTTGGAATGAAGATGTGCACTGCCAGGTGCGTGAGACGCGAGGTTTAATTGTTTGTTGACGTCTGTGGCTGTGACGCATGATGACGTGGCCAGCGCTTGTCCAATGACAGAACTACTGACTCTGTGATCGGGTTGACTTGGCAACCACTGTTCCTGTTTAAGGATTTATCCGAAGATTTTATATTTAACGATTCCAACCAGGTACGCTTTAGGTAATGGTGGGATCTGTCTACCACCACGACATCGCGGTGTGGGTCGATGTCGTGGTGGGTTGTCCAGACATGTTCGGCGATAGCTGAGTGTTCTATATCCGCTAAACGGATCGCTCTTTTGTGCTCCGAGAGACGTTTCTTGAGTCGACGTCCAGTCTCTCCGAAGTAGCAGCTAGTGCAGTCACGGCAAGAGATGCGGTAGACTAAACCGCTCTGCAGAAGGGTGGGGACAGGTGTTTTCACGTTGGAAATGAAAGAACGCAGTTTCCTGCCTGGGAGCTGGATGCACTTTATTCCGTGCGTTCTCAGGATTCTACCGATCTGTTGTGACAGGTTGGGGTAGTATGGGATGAATGCCCTTGTGGATGGCTCGTCACTGTTGGTGTTGTAGCTGGTCGTCACGATGTCACGTGTCTGTAGATCACACCTGTCGAGGACGTCAATGGGGTAGCCACACCTCGTAAGGTCTACTTTGACCCTAGTGACCTCTTTGCGTCTTTCATCAGCGGAGCTGGAGTGTGTCCAGGCGCGAGTAAGCAAGGTTCGGGCCGTGGAGAGGAGGTGGCCTCGCGCGTGTGCTGACCGGAAGTTGGTAAACTGGCCAGCACACATGGGCTTACGATAAACTGTAGTCCTCAGGTATGTGCCTTCACGTCGGACAAGTGTGTCTAAGTATGGTAAAGAGTTGTTCGACTCCAGCTCAATCGTGAATTTTATGAAGGGCGATAGTGAGTTGAGGTATGATAGAAGTCGCTGACCTGAGTCTCTAGGGATGACCACGAACACATCGTCAACATAGCGACACCAAAAGGCGATGTGATCAGGTGCGTGTGCAAACGCACGTCCCTCTAACTCCTCCATTACGATGTTTGCTGTGACTGAGCTGACCGGGGAACCCATGGCCGTGCCATGTATCTGCTGGTAGACTGAGTCATTAAATATGATCGCACCCCCTGTTAAGCACAGTCTGAGGGCGGTGGAAATGTCATCGGGTGTGAGACCAGTTCTTTCGTTGAGGGTTCTATCATTGTCCAAGAGTTGTTTTGCACAAGAAATGGCAAGTTCCACAGGGATGGAGGTAAAGAGCGATATGACGTCGAACGATGCCATAACTTGATTCTGCGAGATGGATACAGTGCGAATCCTCTTTATGAATTCAACACTGTTGGAAACGGTGTGGGTGGTCTTGCCAACCAGAGGAGAAAGAAGTCTCGAGACAAATTTAGACAGCTCGTAAGTCGGTGATCCACAGCAGGATACAATTGGTCTCAGTGGTGTGTCTTCTTTGTGCACTTTCGGTAGGCCGTAAAACCGTGGGATCTGACATCCGGAAGCACGGAGGTGATTACGGGTTGACTGTGTGATCTTCCCTTGTTTCAGCCAACTGTTGACGAGGATATTCACCTCTGATTCCCATCGTTCTAAAACTCTGTTGGGGTTGATGGTCAGGGGTTTGTATACAGTAGTATCCCGTAAAAGTAGTAGCGCTTTCGCCATGTAATCAGTGTGATCCATTACAACCGTACGGCGGCCTTTGTCTGCCGGTAGAATGACGATGGACGAATCCTGTTTCAATGCCTTGAGGGCAGAGAACTGTGTACGGTTGAGGTTAGAAGAGACGGGGCGAGCACGGTGTAGAACTGCTGCAGTCTTCAAGCGGATTGTGTTGGCTACATCTTCTGGGAGGCGTGATAAGCTGGCTTCCACACCTAAGGCGATGTCGGTGATCGGCGGGTGCTTAGGAAGAACGGCAAACGTCATGCCAAGAGTCAATAAGTTTACTTGGTCCGCAGATAACTGTTTGCTGCTTAGGTTCAATACGAAGTCCGTGGAATTAGTGAGAGGGGTATTACATTGGCTGCGCAATTGACGGGATTCATTAATCAAATTACAAAACTTACGTTTCTGTCGGGTACAATAAAGATCTGATTCTCTGATGGCCTGGTGACATAAAGTGTTGACCACATCGGTGTAAACGGGATCGGGAATCAGAGTCTTAAGGTCGGCTAGTAGGGTTGCCTTGCTCGCTGAAGCACGTTGTATGTCATGATGGAGGCAGCCGATCCATACGTAGGGTTTTGAGGCCGAAGTTCCGACAGGCACGTCTCATGCGCTCATTAGAAAACAGTTGTTTGTAGCAAAACCCTTTCGGTATAATCTCGTTAGCTTTGCACCTATGCGCAAACCTCAGGTGTTGTCTACTACGGGCTATGAAGATAAAATCTTTCTGTAGTCTCACGACCATGTCGTATGCTGGTTGGCCAAGAATAGTACGAACATAACGAAACAGGCCTACGCGCTCAGGATTCATTGAGGAATTTATTGTAGCTTAAACACAGAGCGTACAGATAAAGCAGAAATATATGAGCTTTCGGCTATATGGTAGCCTTCATCAGAATTAAAATACATGAATGGCAGTTGGAATGAAGATGTGCACTGCCAGGTGCGTGAGACGCGAGGTTTAATTGTTTGTTGACGTCTGTGGCTGTGACGCATGATGACGTGGCCAGCGCTTGTCCAATGACAGAACTACTGACTCTGTGATCGGGTTGACTTGGCAACCACTGTTCCTGTTTAAGGATTTATCCGAAGATTTTATATTTAACGATTCCAACCAGGTACGCTTTAGGTAATGGTGGGATCTGTCTACCACCACGACATCGCGGTGTGGGCCGATGTCGTGGTGGGTTGTCCAGACATGTTCGGCGATAGCTGAGTGTTCTATATCCGCTAAACGGATCGCTCTTTTGTGCTCCGAGAGACGTTTCTCGAGTCGACGTCCAGTCTCTCCGAAGTAGCAGCTAGTGCAGTCACGGCAAGAGATGCGGTAGACTAAACCGCTCTGCAGAAGGGTGGGGACAGGTGTTTTCACGTTGGAAATGAAAGAACGCAGTTTCCTGCCTGGGAGCTGGATGCACTTTATTCCGTGCGTTCTCAGGATTCTACCGATCTGTTGTGACAGGTTGGGGTAGTATGGGATGAATGCCCTTGTGGATGGCTCGTCACTGTTGGTGTTGTAGCTGGTCGTCACGATGTCACGTGTCTGTAGATCACACCTGTCGAGGACGTCAATGGGGTAGCCACACCTCGTAAGGTCTACTTTGACCCTAGTGACCTCTTTGCGTCTTTCATCAGCGGAGCTGGAGTGTGTCCAGGCGCGAGTAAGCAAGGTTCGGGCCGTGGAGAGGAGGTGGCCTCGCGCGTGTGCTGACCGGAAGTTGGTAATATCACAAGGTTCAGTTCATTGTCTCATAGGTTCTTTGTAATGAACTTTTTTTTTTTTTTTTTTAATTCAATTATATTTTCAAACTGACAATATTTTTAAAACACAAGATAACTATAATGCTATCATAAGACATAACAAAATACAAAACTATTTAAATGTCTGAATCTTTGATGAGAGATTTTAAACATGGATTAAATTTATGGACTAATTGGGTATTTAATAAAAATATTTACTAAACCATTTAGTTTTTGAAATTTTATTGACAAATTCAGTAATCTTAATCAGCAATATACACTATTTATTGAATATGAAATATAAGCTTTATAAAATTTATCCTATTAACCAATAATTTAAATAATTTAGGTCTCAGGAATTTAATCACACGAACACATATACAAAAAAAAAAAAAAAAAAAAAACCCTTTTAAACATTAATGGTTTATCTTTGATTAATAATAGAGATTTTTAAATCTACACATCATTCCAATATTATTATTTTTATTTTCCAGGAGGAACAAAATATTTAATATTGCAGAACCTTGATCATCCATGATAACAACAGGGAGTGGGATGATAGTTAATTACAAATTAAATTAAGTTATTCACAGAAAATGCATGATATGTATGTACTGTACAGTATACATACTCTTATCTACAAGAAAAAGTGATCTAAGTAAATTAATTTTATATTTCACAAAGCAAGAACAAAAAATAAAATTTCCTTACTGGAAGTAATCTGTTATTAGCTTATGTGTTTTTCTGTTGAAACCATTTGTGTATTACTATTGATTTCAAATTTCCCTAATATATAACAATGTGGCATTTTATAATAAATAGATCCATATCTCTTTACTGCTATTTACATTAAAATAATCACATGGAGGTGTAGGGAGGAGGGCATTAGGCATTCCATTCCATTTGCATTTTGTTTGTTATTCAACAAAAAAGAACATGCTTAAAACAAAATTAATATTAATAGTTTAGTATTAACCTTTTTGTGCATGGGCTTCTAGTGGTCAATTCTTGGAATTGCACACAGGCTCATATCAGAATGTTTTATGGACATGCGTAGGTTATGGGCAGTTTCCACTGGCAGTGGGATCTGTGGAATTTTTAAGTTTCTAAAAGATGAAACATTTTGTACATAAATGCATTTAAATATTAAGTTGCTCTTATTTCGTCTTAGTGGCCCAACATTAGAGCGAAATTTGAAAAATCATATTAGAATCTTGGGTTGAAATGGAAAACTTTATTTAACAAAATGATCGTTTATAAAGTATTTTATTTTTTTAATAATCTAGATGTATGTGATGAACTGGAAATGCCTTTCAGTACACTCCAGTCCAAAATAAAATTGTGAAAAAAAACTGCAAAAACATCATGAAAAAATTTTTTAAAAAACTTTTTTTTTTTGATGCAGTATTATCCTCTACATCTATTTATGTACCACCTTCTAGATCAGAAATCCAGAGAATTTATTCAATTTTGGCAATGTAAAACCAAATTAGAAAACCGAAGCTAACAAGTGCAAAGTTTTCCTTCTGATTTTCAAAACTGTTTCGCAACTGCTACCTGTTATACACTGTCATCAATTACTTAGAAACATAGGTAAGAAATGGCAGCCTTCTTGTATATTTGTAGATAATTTGTACATAAATGGTCACATTATTTGACATGACCTTCAAAGCACACATAATACATTTATACTGCAGACAGCCCACACATGAAAAAACAAAAATAAATAAATAATATATATACAGGGTGTCTCAAAAATATTGGTACAAACGTTTAGGGGAGGTAGGAAACATCTAAAAGAATGTGAATCGCATAGGAACCCATAATCGGAAACGTCATGGGAAAGTAGTAGCAGAGGCACAAGAAGCAGAAATGACACAAGACAGTAATTAGTGGCAAACATTTATTTGACATAATATTAACAATGGAGTATGAGATGGATGCATTTCATGATGTTACAACAGATGCTCGAAAGTTCCACCATGAGACGCGATACATGCGTGACACGGATGAGGCACGGTCGAACACACCTGGAGTTTCTTTGACAGTAGCAGCAGTGCAGACGAGTCTCGCCACGAGATCCATTTCCGTCTCCACAGGCGATTCATACACGATAGATTTGAGGGTCCCCCACAGAAAGAAATCAAGGCTCGATAAATCAGGTGAGCGTGAGGGCCAGGCAACGAGTCCACCACGGCCAATCCATCGACGCCCAAAACACCTGTTCAAATGGTCACGAACACACCTTCCATAATGGGCAGGTGCCCCATCATGTTGAAACCAAATGTTGCATCTCACGTTTGCTGGAACATCGTTAAGTAACCCTGGTAGAACTTGTTCAAGAAAGATCTGATATTTAGCGGAGTTTATGCGGGATGGTAACAGGTATGTGCCGACTAAGCACTCACCAACCATACCTGCCCACACATTTATTGCGAAGCGACGTTGTGCCACATGGGGGCACACACCGTGTGGGTTGTCATGAGCCCACACATGAGCATTGTACTGATTGAATAAGCCTTCCCGAGTGAAATAAGCCTCATCCATGAACAAAACATAGGCTGGAAAAGTCAAGTCTTGAACACTTGGAGAAACCACTGTGCAAAAGCCACACATGCAGGATGATCTTGGGGGAGCAGTAACTGAACCCTTTGGAGATGAAAAAGGTGTAAGGAATTGTCGTGCCAGACACTCAGTACACTGCAACGAGACACTCCTAAGGCAGAGGCAACGGCACGTTTTGCTGGTAGTAGGATTATTCTGGACGGCATTTAACACACTTTCTTCCATGGCGGGAGTTCGTGTCGAACGTGGTCTACCCGCACTACTCCTGTTACCTCTAAATGACCCATAATCGCACAAATTTTGATGCACACGTGCAAACAAACGGTGGTCTGGTACATGTCTGTCTGGGAAGCATTCTCCATAAATTCGTTGAGCGGCTTGTCCATTGCCCTCTGCTAATCCATACACTAGGTGCATGTCTGCCAGCTCACAGTTCGTATATCGATGCATGCTCTTCGTGCGGCGACTACTGCTCGAATGAGTAAACCAGAAATTTTCCCACTTGCGAACTGATGAACAGCAGCGTGTACCAACTTACGGTGACATTTACAGTTATGGGTTCCTGTGCAATTCGAATTCCTTTAGATGTTAGCTACCTTCCCTAAACGTCTGTACCAATATTTTTGAGACACCCTGTATATTAACTGGCATTTTGAGTGAATGTCTGTCACTGTCTGTTGTGGTGATTTGCACTGCATTTGAAATGCAGTAATATTCATGGCTGTTGTGTCCAAGAGATTGGATACAACAGTCGTCTATTATCTGTTCCTTGCTTTGTTTGTCCTATATCTATTTTTATTTTTTAATTGATTTACTGTATCACATATGTGAAATTTCACACTTTTCTGGCTTCAGTGTTGTCAGGCGGCAGTAGTCTGAATTTATTGGCTTATAACTTTGGCTACATTTGCCTTATATTTAATATTGTCAAAATTTTTTAGATACATATTTCTTCCATTTTCCTTCCTTGTTTATTTATTTGTTTCTTCATATTTTTTCTGCACTTTTTTCCATATTGCCTCTATATTACTTATTGTAATATAGAGGCAATATGGAAAAATATTGCAATATTATGTAATGTGTTGTTGGATATTGCATATGCAGCCACTTATGTTTGCAGTCATCTTTCTGTTTCTTTATTTTTACTCTTCTTCATAACAGTTTTAGTTTATAATAACTATCCCCAAAAACATCTTTCTAATCTTTATTTTTATACTATAATACAAGACTACTATCAATCCAAGTAGAAAGAATTTAGTGCTGCAGGGACATACATTATTTCAAAACAGATGAGAAAAATTTGAAATGTGCAGCATTATTTAAATTTAATAAATATTTTAGGTAACCGCAATAACATCTGTTAAAAAAAAAAAACAATATAATAAATGTATTTTTCATTTTATTTTTCCAGCAGTTTTAATATATTTTATTTTAAAAATTCATTCAATGTAAGGTAGTGTAAGAACAAATCGGATGAGTTTTTATGAGTTTGAATAAGAATTAAAAAAGAAGCAAACTTGAAAGTAATGTAGTTACTTTTCATGAAATAACTTACTATTTACTCACAATTTTTAACTTAATTAAATTACTTTTATGAGCAACCTGACTGTCTATTATAATTTATTATTAGCCATATGGTGCAAGGAAACCTGGGGCTTATTCTGCACCAGCCAAATGAATTACCCTGTGTGTGTGTGTGTGTGTGTGTGTGTGTGTGTGTGTGTGTGTGTGTGTGTGTGTGTGTGTGTGTGTGTGTGTGTGTGTGTGAGAGAGAGAGAGAGAGAGAGAAAATCAGGACCCTGGGTGTGCCAAGCCCATACTCACTAGTTGTGAGCCCTTGGGGTTATATAATAGACTTAAAACTAACTTAACTTTGTTGGCTTAAAAATTAACAATCTTTGGAAATAACTGACCAACCGAAGGGCAGAGAGTCCATTTACATTTTGGAAATAATAGACACTGCCCAATCACTTTTATAGCAGAGTGATTAGGCAGCCAGTGTTGAGAATGCATGATTGCAAAATAATGAAAATTAAACTCAACACTATGCAGACTTCTTCATATGCAGTCACAGTACACAGAGCAATGGCATGTGTATACCACAAAAATGCTATAATACGTACAATATTGTTAGAATATTTATGCTTAGATATAATAATAAATTCAACCTTTAACTTGAAGAATTCAATATCTGAAACATATGCATAATAATTCTCCAAATAGTCCTCTGGGGTTGGGCATATTCATAATATAATTAAATATTTTTCATTAACCGTATGTTGAGAAAGAAAGCGGAGCCTTCGAAAGCTTCAGATATTTTATCGCTTTTAACCTGCTATATTTTATTGTATTTTATGATATTTTAATTGTTTGTTTTATATCCACTGTAAATAGTAATTTATTGTAAGCTTAATTATAAAGTTATCAAAATTTTGGCTTTCGTTTTATTTTATGCTGTCATTTCAACATACGGTTGGTGAAAAATACTTAAAATTATAGTATGCATAATAAGAACTCTGCATATTAAGAAATAAGGAGTAACACACTAAATTATAAATCACATATTACTTTTTACAGTTAAAAAAAAAGAGTCAATAATCATTATAAATAATACTAAACCATGAGGCAAAAACATTTTTTGTTCATAAAACATAAGTGAGAGGGCACATCAAAATTCTCTATTTTAAAAACTTTTTCAATGTAAGGTAGTGTTAGTTGTCTGATGGCACCAGCAGTTTCCTCTCATCTCTGCCCAACGTAAGTTAGTGCAAGATTAAATAAAATAAAAAAAAAAAAAAAGGAAGAAAACTAGAGAAAAGATACAAAATGACAAAAAAAAGAAAAACAAACCACAGGGAAATTAAACTCATAATGTTTAGCTCAATATGTAGTTCTTGAGAGCTGAACTAGTTCAGCTCTCAAGAACTACATATTGTCTATAGCAACTACAACTCTTGGGGCAAGGGGAATGAACTATGGTGATACAATGCACACGTGTGTAGTGTTAACTGAAAGAAATATATAGTAAACTTTAAAATTCAGCACTACTGGGGACCAGAAGGTGCCACATTTCATTTTAAAATTCCCAGATTTTAGATAGGTATTGGTGGTTGAACAGTGTCAGAGGTCATTTCAGATTTCAGTGAATATTAAGCACAACCAAATGAACTTTTTTTTACATCTGTAAACATTCATATTTTGTTCTTCCATGTGTGTCATGACCAGATTTTAAACTGCATGGCTAATTCAATGATCTTAATTCTCACAGCAGAACAAACGTACCTTTGTAATGAGTTGCCCAAGTATTACACTGCTTTCAACAGATAGCTTTATCTATATTACAACTTTGAAACTGATTTTGTACATCTCATGGCAGCTCACACCAAACAACTTTTTTTTTACAACTGTTCTGTCTGCATGTCATCACTAGAGACCACCTGCTATCTGATGAGGGACAATTTTGTCCTGAAACAGGCTATCACAGCAGTCTCATCTTTTAAAAAATGGCCAATCAACTTAGTGGCGAGTCATCTTTTCAAAAGTAGTAACATCTTTATAAAGAAAGAAATCTCACTCTTTTTTGCCTGAATTCTTAAGACAAATGTGATGAATGATATAAGTTCCAGATTACTTTATTAATATTTTCAGATTGTAAAATATTGATGGGTTTTTTTTTGTTATGTTGTTTTTTTTAAAATGTGCTGTCAGATTTTAAAGTAATCTGGATTGTAACATGCCAGATTTTACAGTTTATTACGCTAATACATTAGAATTTGTAATGATTCATAAAAATAATTAATTTTTATTGCAAACATTTTATGACATCCCTAGCTTAGAAGGATTTATGGATAACAGAACTTTTTAATATCTATAGATTAATTTCCCATTACACCAGTCTAGACAAAAATTGTGCCCGGCTAAGTGTGTATGTGGGGGGAGGGGGGCATCCAGAATGCATGCACACTATTCTTTTCAAAATACTGCATGAAGGAGAATGTTTAAACATCTCTCCCTCCCCTTCAACAGTGCTTTTGACTAAAGAATTCATCAAAATATATCTGATTTAATTCTTCCAGTACTATCAAGGATATAAATTCTACTAATGCTTTTTGATATGTATCTGTTGGTTCACACCCAGAATCATTTATTTTGAAATATACCCTTGATCCCCTCCCCTCCATAACTTACTTATTCCCCTTATAGTTTAATTTATTTATTAATTAATTAGAAATTGCTTTCCTCAAATAAAAAAAATTGAGAAACATATTTTTCCTTTTCTTTCTTTCTTTTTTCTCAGATTTGGACTACCACTTTCTAAGAATATCAAACATGCATTTTCAAAAGGTTCCAGATTGAGAGATGAAAGAATACTTAGTTCAACATTTTTATTAAGATAAATAATCTGTTTTAATTTTTTACAAACAAAATACATGAATGTTTCAAAGGTATTCTCATCTCCTTCACCAGCATGGCCTGATTATATTAGTTAAAATCAATTATACACAGAAAGAATGGAAACTAATTGCTTTAAACTTTCATTGCTCTACTATTCAAACTAAAGCATGGCTTATGTTAATAACAGCTATGCATTGTGACTCACAAATTAAAGAATTATCTGGCACCATATATCCATAATATGGACTACAACTACAGCACTGCTTCATGGAATTATTTTCAATGTAATTATGTTGGTATCAAGTGAAGGAGGACTTGAGCACATTGAGAAAGCCACAGACTATGCATTATATATGTGCATGGTTTGCGCACAATAAAATGGATTTTTCACAGTTGTCTTCAAGCAAAGATTGAAAATAAAGGTGGCATAAAAAAAGTAAGAGCAATTCTGACTTTTTTTTTGTTGATTTTTCAAATATCACACGCACAGAGAATTTAAATTTTTTGGGTGCCTGGATACGGGCATACGTTTTTGTCATTCCCTGCTCTAACTGACTTTTTTGATGAATTGACAAAACTACCAGTCCTAATCATGTTGGATAAGATGGCCTCTACTCTAATTACTCTTTGAGTAAGGGCCAAAATTTTCTTACATCCCGTCTACAGTTCTTGTTCTTTAATTTGAATCTGTGTCCTGTGATTGTGAAGGAGGCCTAGAAAAGAAAATATGCCTCCATGCTTAATCATTTTATGGCCAGAAATACCTCAGTCAGATCCCAGTGCAGGTGTCTAGTTTCCAAACTTTGCATACAAAACTGGAGTCTCCTTGCATCTACAGATGAACAGTTTCCAGCAAGCAAGCTTAACATTTTTCTGAAAGGAGGCCAACAAACTTGTATATACAGTATTCAAACTTGTTCTGACTATTGATATGAATATCAGGATACCTATCTCTTTACATCTACCAAAATTTCCTTGATATCACTGAGAGTGCCTCAAGTGCTGTACTTGCAGCTTTACTAATCTGTTTAGAGAAGTGAGATATTTGATGTCGGCAACATTTTAACTCACCTGAGCAATAGTACACAAAGAAGATTACTTGACATTTGGTTTAATCTCAAACAAATGAAATGTCAAACTGACAAGGTGTTGTGTATAATGAAATATATCTGAAAATTCCTTGGACAGTCAAGTGACCATTCCTGACATTTCAATATGTAATATTGTTTCATATAATTATTATTTAAAAGATGGTATTACTCTAAACGAGCCTTCCACAGTTACTGAATTACATACTTTTTTCCCTCTACTCTATGCAAGGAAAAAAGAAACATGCTTGAAATACTAAAAAAACAGAATAATAGTAATATGACAAATATTTCTATAATGGATGCTAAAATAAAAATTGTTTTTGAATTACTTAATCAAATTCATCTGTACACTTACATGCTCTGCAAATAAGACAAGGGCCTGAAACTGAGGGGCAATATCAAATATAAATCCAGTGTTGTCCCAGAAATTAACAATATCACCTTCATTTCCCGTGTAGAAAAAAATTGGACCTTTACCTGGTGACCACCATGTGTCTGTAAAACAAAATATATAAATAATTTTTTTTAAAAAACATTAATCTGTTTGAAACTTGGCTATGTGGCTATTCATATTAACATGTAATTTTTCAAAAGCTATTCACTTGAAGGCTATCCAAACAAAAATGTTACTTCATAATATTATTATCTGTTAACAGAGAACACAGAGGTATGTTATCTAGAAAAACTACTAGCTTTTTCTAGATAACATACCTCTCTGTAAAAAACAACTTTTATGTTTCATATCCCATTATAAAAATTTGCAATAAATAAAATAAAACAGTAAAATTAATACTAATAGGCGCCTCCGTAGCCAGGAGCAGTAGTACATAGCACATGCTTCTTGATTAGACCGGGGTTTGAGCTCGTGACCACCAAATACGGAGGATGCAGAAGGTCAGGGAATGACCACCGCATATCCCCAGCCCAGATAAAGGGTGAGGGTTGGCGTCAGGTAGGGCATTCGGCCGTAAAAATTGCATTCCAAAACAATAAAAAAAAAAAAATAAAATAAAAAAACGCTGACCCCATATAATAATGGGAAAAGGTGAGGCCAAAAAAAAAAAAAAGTAAAATTAATACTAAATTTTAGCTGGAAATTAGAAAAAGTGAGGAAAGGGCAGATATTACTAACTGGATGTTTCTTATAATTTCTGTTATTACATAAGGTACAATAGGACAAGAGAGTTTGTTATATGATGATGTGTGATCAAAACATTTGGAAACTGACTTTGCAAGAGTCAGTCCCCAACATTTTTGTGTACTGAAAGTGCAGCAAGTTGTAACATGTTCGGTAACTATCTAGACAAAATAATATAAAAATCATTCATTTATCTGGTCTAAATTAGAATACATTGAAAAGGTGTTTTATATGTTTTGTTGCATTTTAAAATGAATAATTTTACTTAGCAGAAAACATGCATAAAATTTTGTTTCAAACTAAGGAAAAATGCAATAAAAACCCATGACATGTTAAAAACAGCTTTTGGAGAAGATGTTATAGGCCATTCAAAAGCTTTTTGGTGGTTTGTAAAGTTTAAAGAAGGTCACTTGTCTGTTGAAGATGATTCTACTCTGGCTACTCTTCAACTTCAAAAACTAATGATTTAATCATTCATGTCCATGATCTGATCATGAAGGATCAATGTCAAATTATCCATAAAGCTGGTAGTGAAAATTAGATTTCTTATAGGACATGTATATCAATTTTAACACAGGATCTGAGAATGTGGCCTATTTCAGCCAAGTTTGTACCCTGCATCTTCACTGATGATCCCAGAGAGCGGCCAGTTCTCGCATGTCAGGATCTTCAATGTGCTGCTAACCCACACTTTGTTTCTTCCATCATTACTGGTAATGAATTGCAGGTGTATGCTATGAATGAAAAACAAAGGTTCAGCCCTCTCAACAGAAGACTTTTTTTTCTTCTCAAGACTCAAAAAGCAAGATAGTCTCCGTCAAATGCGAACATCGTGCTCAGTGTATTTTTTTTTTTTTGACTCACACGGCATCGCTTGTTACGAATTTGTCCTACGTGGTAAAACAGTAAACCAAGAATACCAAAAAACAGTTTTAACATTTATGTCAATTGTGCAATTCTGTTTACAGAAAAGGAGAAAGTGAATTTTAGGAACTGGTGCTTGCACAATGACTATGCTTTAGCACACTTGGTGATTTCCACTCAAGAATTTTTTGCGAAACAATCCATCACAGAGGTCCCCATCTCCACACTCATTGGATTTAGCTGCATGATTTTTCCTTTTTCTCAATATTAAAGCAACTCTCTTCTTGAAAAGTCATGGATTTGCAACAACTTAGCAAATTATTTAGAACAGAACACAGGAACTACTAGTAATTACAAAAGAAGCCTATTAGGAATGTAATCAGAAGTTATAGCACTAGAATCAATGTATACAGCATCAATGAGATGACTCAGAAAGAGATCCACATAAAAAGCAGGTAAACTTCAAATAATTTTTAAAATATTAGTTCAATCCCTGAACTTTTTTGATTACACTTAATATATGGTGGTACGTGGAACATCAACATAGTGCGTGTTATCTAAATTCTATAAGAAATGCAGCTTTTATTTCTGGGCGTTTATTTTTTCTATACACATATCGTGACTTCTCTCTATTTTCATTTTAATTCCATTACTAACTCCAAGTTTTTATTCATAATTTGAACATAGCATAGAGACCACTATCAATTATGCAGTTCATTTAACATCCAGTAGCAATCAAAATGATGTGCGTGTGTAAAATGTATATGTATATATTTATAGTACATAAAATGTACTGCTATAATAACAGCTATTGCCCAGTTACTAATCAGATAAAACTGTACAATTACAGGAGGGGTGTTCATTTATTATTATTATTATTATTAGCCATATGGTACAAGGAAGCCTGAGGCTTACGCTGCACTAGCCAAAACAAAATTTCAGAGTTACCCTGAGAAAGAGAGAGAGCAAAAAAGAGTCAGAAGTAGAAAGGAATCACCAAGAAAGAGAAGAATGATGATATCCAGCTGAGGATCCTGGGTGTGCCAAGCCCATTCTCACCAGATGTGAGCCCCTGGGGTAATTTGATTCAATAATACCAGATACTGTACATACTTTCTTGGCATCTGCAAATTAGAGAAATGGATGAATGAATGAATGAATCCTGTCTTTCGGAAACTTTGACAAATTTCGGGAAGGCAGTATTTATCCTTCGATTAATTCCCCCTACCCCTGTGCGCATGTTTTTTTTTTTTTTTTTTGAAAATTAGTTTTGATTTTGATATTTCCAACTACTACCACAGCATAACAACATACAGATTCAAGCAGAATTACATTCTACGTACAATAAAACCATCCGCTGGGTAATTCAAAGAGGAAAATAATAATAACGATGACAGAGTAAATACAAAGTAAATAAAATCATACCATTCAATAAACATCGCTGTTTAAAAGTTCGACTGCCGAAGTTGACATAATTAAAATGATCAACCACTTGATTAAAATAAAATTCTGTGTACTTTGCTGGTTCATTGCTCACAGCATGCATTAAAACAGCAAAGACAATTGCAACCAGCCAATGCATTTTATTAAAAGAATTGTAAAATAATATATACAGTACACAAAAACAACTCAAAACTTAAGGGTTCAAAGAGGCGGGCTGATAGAAATGACCCTGTCATATGTCAGTAGCACGTGCACTATTGCTTTCGTAATGCGAGATATTTGCACTCTGATTGGCTCACATCACTACTCTCGTTATCAGACTTCGTACATCTTGAACCACGGGATAGTTCTGTGATTTGAGCTAAAAGTGAAAGTTTGGGGAATTGGGTTTGTTGCTGCAGGGGACGGTCCCATGATTTTCGTTTGGGAGAGGGAGCTGGACTAAACCAATGTTCCACGGATTCATTAGCTTTAATCATCATGTAAAAGTAAAAAATCCTCATTATTTTGGCCATGAAGGAAATGGGGTAAGTGCCTTTACCCCATACCTGGGATCACTCTTGGACTGTGTGTATATGTTGACTAAAATAAAATAAAATAAAACAGATATGGTAAACAATAAATAAATATATATTTTTTTAAGTAATACATTTAATTTTTTTGCAATGCGTGCTTTTATATAGGGAATATGTACTTAGACAAAGCTTAATAAAAACGGCACTGACCTCAATAATCCGTTATGGTTACATGAATTATGAAACAGTGATGTGGGAAATCTCTGATTGAAACTAAAATCATTGGCCTTATTCCTTTTTTTTTATTTTAAGATATTTTATTTATACAGTATTGTAATTGACAACTAGAGGATGGTGTTGTGCACCTCCCCCTCCTCCGGGCTAAGTTTTTTTTTTAAATTCTTTCTTAATCACGATTCTTACCTTCTGATTTTAGTTTCAATCAGAGATTTCCCACACTGTTTCATAATTCATGTAACCATAACGAAGTTCGTTATGGTTACATGATGGTTCCCTGTCACGAACTTCCGCATTTTAAGCTTTTACTAACTCAAATCACTTGCTTTTAGATATAAAAAATAATAATAAATCAACTCAAAATTTCAACTGCTGGACCTCAAAAACTGCTGGGAAATTTTCTCCAATATTTGAAATGAGTGTGAAACAAGTTGTTATTATCATTATTGTTCTTTATATTATTTTTTCCTGATTGGGAGAAATAATCTCGTGACGGGTATTGCTACCAAGTACACACGGGGAATTGTTGTTATGTCTGGTGTTACTGTTGGTCGAGGAACTCTGACTATCTTAAAAGTGTTCAGGATTGCGACTTTCTGGAGTCCCTTGTAGGTGTTCGCTGGGAGACCTATTGCTGCTAGGCTGTTATGTAGGGGCTTTGGCATCATATCGGTGGTTGACACGATGATCGGGATAGCCGTTACTTGTTGCACATGCCGCATCTCTTTGATCTCCTGTCTTAGATTCGTGTACTTCCTGATTTTTCCCCCATGGGTTTTCTGCAGTTGCCAGTGTTGAGTACCGCTGTCAATCAGATAGGTATCCTTTTTCTTCTTGTCCACAAGAGTTATGTCTTGTCTGTTATGCGGAATTGTCTTATCCGTTATTATGGCGAGGTCCCAGTACAGCTTGTGGGTTGAGATCTCTAGTACTGCCTGGAGTTCGTCAGGCAGTACTAGAGTCTATCATGCCCCTTCCTCCTTCTTTCGGAAGTCTCTCTACGGCTGACTTCGGGTGGTGTTGGCGGTTCTTGGTCATCATTGTACTTGTCTTTCTCATGATATCCTGCAGCTCGGTGTTAATCCAATCTGAGACCCTGAAGGAGTATGTTAGCATTGGGACTGCATAGGTGTTAATGGTTTTAACTGTGTCCCTTCCGTTCAGCTTTTCTTTCAGCAGGCTTCTGAGTCTCTGATGGTATTTTTCGGTCAAGCAGGCCTTAATTTCCTTGTGTTGTAATTGCTGAGCCTGCATCATCCCAAGGTATTTGTAGGCCTCTCCCTCTGTCATGGCTTCGATCTCTTTACCAGTCTGCAGCTGGTAGTTACGGTCGACTAATTTTCCTTGGTGAAATCCATGGGTCTAGACCAAATTTCATCCTAATATCATTGCTGAATTCTTCAGTGATCCAGAGTAGTTGCTTCTCGGTTGCTATTATTATTATTATTATTATTATTATTATTTCTCCCTGATTGGGAGTTCTCCCTCGTGACGGGTATTGCTACCAAGTACACAGGGTGGTTTTTATTGTTATTTCTGGTGTTACTGTTGGTCGAGGAACTCTCTAACTATCCTACAAGTGTTCAGGATTGTAGGTATTCGCTGGGAGAACTATTGCTGCTAGGCTGTTCTTCTTATTATTATTAAAATTAATTTTTTATTTAATAATTATTATTATTGCTATTATTTCTTTCTTTTCCTTTTGTTTTTTTTTAATCCCACCACTTGTACTGGCACCAGGTTACTTGTACCACCACTTGTACTGGCATGCACGGGGGGGGGGGGGAGTTGTTATGCCCAGTTACTATTATTGGTCGAGGAACTCTCTGATTGTCCTACAGAGTTCACGATCACGACTTTCTGGAGTTCCTTGTAGGTTTATATAGAAGGCCTATTTCTGCTGGGTTCTTAGTTGTTTTAGGTGCATCAGCAGCTTAGACCATATTGCGCGGTATATAACATGTTTGCAAACTGCTTTTGTTCTGTGGTCGATTTGCTGTTCGCTGGACGAAAAACCCGAGTTTGTCAGGAGTAAAAATATGCTACCCTCACCTGAGACCGACTAACTAACTCAGCCACGTTGTGAAAAAGGCTCATATAAATTCGTCACGTCATTGACGGAATTGGAACTCAGGTCTTTTCCACCCGGTGTGAGGAGGGCGGTGATTTTGCCAACTGTGCTACACGAGAGCACCAGATCCTGGAAGAGTTGGCATTGAGGACTAACAACAGCTGGCTGTTGATGGTTCTCCTATAGCCATAAACCAGGTTCTGGAACATCCAAGCAAATATCATAGAACTTGGGACTGGATAATTTTCTGGGATGCTGCAGCTGACATATTGTCTCTCTGAGAAGGGTCAGAGATGATATTTATTTCATCTTTAAGACATTCATTTTCAAAAGTCGCCATTAATATACAATTGTAACACTGTAACACGCAGGATTGCATTCTCGTTGCGCTTTGTGTCAACTCATTATGTCTCATTGTGTACAGAGATTTTAGTGGTGCAGGGATAAGGTCAATTGAAATTAAAAATCCCACCGAATCATCATTAATAAGAGTTACAGCCGATGTTATCATAGCCTTAGATTCTGCTGTCATCGCTCCCCTCATAGAAAGAAAGGTCCTGTCCATATTGAACAGACATGCAAATCGAACACTGGGACTCATGACATAGAGTTCCATATCTTATGATAACCATTCACCACTGATGAGACCAACCGATACTTAAGCCCGTCATGTTGACATTTTTAAACTGTTGCATAACCTTTTATCCAACAGAAAGTGCTCTGCTCAACACTGCCAATATCAGACAATTTTCTTTAATATCAACATGTATATATATATAGCCTGCTAGGTCTCTTAATTTTTATCTTCTTGAGGATATTTCAATCATGATGGAGCAGCTATATAGACCTATTCTTGAAATACCTCTAATTATGGCGTTTTAAAGGGGATCTGGGCAAGGACAATTTACCTCAAGAAGATAACAAGCGCTTTTTCGATTTAGTGTCAAGACGCATAAAGGATTAACGTTATAAGTAGAGTATATATTTCATATTTCTATACACTCAGTGATCACCGAATTCTGACTGCCCGATCCGTATTAGACTATGCCACATAGCTCACAGTATAAATGGCCGAAAAATATGGTATGCTAGAGCAGTGATAATTTGCATCTGGTCGTGGAAGTCAAAGGGATAAAGTAGCAGTTATGGGACGTAGTAAAGGTATAACGCAGTTTCAAAGGGCATAGCAGCTGTTGTCCATGCGAACGTGGCCCAACACATTAGGTAGGTGGTCATAATTCAGTGATCAATCAGCTTATGCTGGTTTGCCACATAAATGCCCTCGGTGGCAGAAAAGTGGTTAAAGTTATTATCTCTCCAGAAGGGGTTTAAAAAAAAAGGCCAAGTTTCAAAGCTCGTCAATGACGCGAGGAGTTTTTTTTTTTTTTTTTCAATTTGGCTGAGATAGTTGGTCTCATTCGAGGGTCGCATGCGTTTTTTCTCACAGAAACACAGGCTATTCATTCAGCAAACAGAAAACCGACTGGGGAATACACATAATTACTAACAATATATTGAGGCCTTATAGCCTTTGCTAGTTTGTCATAGTCTTTCCTTTCTAATAATTTGATCATTTCTTGCTTTTAATTATTTACTCTCACCTATTAACTAAATCAATGAATTTTTTTAATACGGTAATAATATGGTAAGAGCAGAGATTTCTCTTATACCAAGTATATTATGCTAATTCCCTTACGACTTCGTTTCAATTTAAGAAGCTCAATGTATGTAATACGAATGGATGTTTCCATTATGAACATATTTATCACAAGCTGAATCTTTATTGGCAAATAAGTTTATTTTGTGTTCACCAAAAATCGCTATAAATGGCAATGCATTTGGGGCTACTATTCGATTTACTGCAGCAAAGAGTGAAATTTATCATCCAGATAAGCCAAACTCGACAGCGGTAATTCATCAGTAAAGCAATCACATGGTCAAAATTAAAGTGTGCAAGAAAAATTAGAACTTTTAGTTGAGTCCTGATGAAGCAGTCGATCAGATTTCTACAACCCATTACCTTTCTGAATGCAGAATAATAAATCATTCTGTGTTTGTCGAAATTATTAAAATTACAGATGTACAGCCATACCAAATGTAAAAAAAAATATAATGAGGCAATCTTTCTAAGATATTACCAAATAAAACAAAGGGAGTTTCTGCATTTTATAATTAACAGTGAAATTGAAACGTTAGCGCCACAAATAAACAAAAAAGTTCTGTTGAACTTAAATTAGCTATCTAAACAAATCACCTAGTGCAGGGAAGATGGGATCAATTTTAACACTTCAATCTATCACCAGTATTAGTTGCTATATCCATTAAGAGATAGCTGAGAAAGTTGTTTTGGTTTTGCACCAAAATAATTACTGTTGTGTGGCGTAAGTTGTCGTGTCTGTAAACTGCGTTCATTCTTTCCGTCTTCTTATATTGCCGGATGAAAAACAGAGAGGGCCATGGGAGAGAAAAAAAGAAAACTGCTGGGACTGATTAAACCGGCCCAGTGCCAAAGAAACCAATAAAAATCATTTCCATATTCATAGGATTCTAACCCAAGTCTTTTTCATACAGCGTGTAAGAGCAGAGATTGTAGACATTCCTTTCCCCATTTTTATCACTGTCTTTTGCAGCTTATAACTCTCGTGGGTAGCATAGTTGGTAGAATCGCCATCTTCCCACACCAAGTGGAAAAGACCTGAGTTCGAGTCCCGCTGATGATATGAATCATTTTTATGGGCCTTTCTCACAGCGTGGCTGAGTTAGTCGATTTCAGATGAGGGTAGCATGTTTTTTTTCTCCCGGAAACTCGGATCTTTCGTCCAGCAAACAGAAAATCGATCACAGAACATAGGCTGTTTACAAATAGTTTACACTGAGCAATATGACCTTAGTCAGTGATGCTCCTAAAACCCTATTACTACACGTTTTTTTCCAACACGAAAATAAAATTTTGTTGTGTTGGGTCTTTTTTTTTTATTATTGTGCTGCAGAATGAAGGTATATTATTTTACCCTTATATAAAAACATTTTGCATATATTGCTCTTTCGATACTTAGAAATTCAAATTGGTTTTATTTTGTGGTTTTAACATAAAGAAATATTTTGTGAGTAATGGCCTCACCAGGAGAGCAGTAACATTTCAAATGAGGATGTTTGTAATAGGATACAGGCCTACTGGTTTACAAGTTTTTATCTTAATTCGAGAGAAAACTTCCAAAGATTTAGAAACATATTCTTGTTTAAGAGTGACTTTGCAAAGTTATTCATTAATTCAACTGTTATAAAGTAGATTATAAGTTTTATAAACCAAAAACCTCTGTAAAGTAATTCTAATTACAGTATATGTGCAACACGCTGACATGGTGCACGCAATAATGCAATTTTGAGATCCATGAGTACCAGGAAACCAGCGGTATGACGCTATCAGAGCCACACATTCATTACAATTTCGTTGGATTCTGTTGTAGAACGTTTGCAACTCATTAGCTGAGTGAATGCTTTGTTAGACACTTCATGGTTTGTTGTGGCATGGGGAGGAACAAGTGCCGAATTCTGTGATTATGGCAGCTTTATGAATGTATTTTAATTTTAAATGTGAATCCATTATCGATTATTAAAAATTTAGAAGAAAATCAATCCTTTTGCTTTTACCTAAAAGCAGAATGATGGATTTTTAAGGTAACTTTCAGTAAATATATTTTATTTTTCTTTAGATGTCATTCCATAATAAGAAGAAAGTTTCAAAACGCAAGTTGCAGCTACCCATTTCTTATACCATACCGCCACTGGTACTAATATGTGAGTAAAATTTCTGTTTCTACTGCAGAAATTGTATAATATTTTAAAGCGTAAAAAAAGTTCTATCAGCAAAATCTTTATGGCACATCTGTTACGATGAACTCTCATAGGTGGTACAATTTACTCGCACACTAGAGCAATTGAAAGGATCTAAGGCTACGAATCATGGCTGAAATCTGTCTGTAAACTACATGTATTTATTCTACCCCCAATTAACTTCTTCTGCTGGACCCATACTCTGGAGAGGGAAGAAACTTTCTAATCCAAACTAGAAACGGCCTTACTCCACTACAACGTGAAAGAGCCCATAAATACACTTCATGTCTTTATAGAATCTTAATGGTGGGGAAGAACAGCGATTGTAATTATTGTGCAGAGGGATTATGTCTCATAAAAAGAAACGTTATAAACAACCTTCAAAAAAAAAGTATCCAGACCCACGTCGATTTTGCAATAATGTCATTGCCACTAGCTTCAATAGAATATCAGTTCCCTTTGTTTGCTATGATACACTCCATCCTCCTCCTCCTCTCCAGACTTTTCACCAACACACTGCAAACTTCTAAGAGTATCGTCCTTCATTTCGCAGAATAGTGACCGAGATGAGTTACTAATGTTAAACATTTTAACCTGATTTTGCGGGACAGTCCACTTGATCTCACGGATGTTTAATAGGGTTCAAGTCGGAACACTGACCCAACCATTCCGCTGTTGTATATTCATGTTCATAAATCATTCTCGAACAGCATCGGTTGAAAAATAATATGGCTTCACTGTTGAAACAAACATGGGCGTGTGTGCTTTCCTTATATACCGTTTGAATCATTTGTTTATCTAAGAAAGTGTAATATCACTTTATGAAACCAGTAGTGTCCTGATATTTCTGGACGGTTATGTATATGTTCCTTTCACGCGACGTCTCTCTATTGCTAAAACTTCGTGAATCTTTGAAGATTTACAGAGGAACATTAAAATGTCCCTCTGGCTATGCTTCCTGACAGTAATAGGTACATCATGAATAGTTTAAGGGCTTTTATTATTTCAAAGAAGATTAATGATGAGCAAAGAATTGTCAGATTTATCGACAGTTCATCGATTTGTTCGGTTCTTTGGGCTTCCTTTACGATGAATCTTCTCAGTTGTGGATAATCAATTATGCCAATTATCACAATGTAACATTGGTAAATTCAAATTATTTGATTTTGTTAATGTCAGTTTGAGTGTATGCTTAATATGATAAACGTACGTCTTTCCTTGAAAACAAATTAATGCACAGTTTTTATAATTTAAAGAGTATTTTGGAAGTGCGCAATCCGTATCTATCCATTCATGTAGTGTGACATTTAAAAAAGTATACCTATCATGAGGATTATTCGTTCAATGTTTATGACTATTACAGATGAAGTTTGCATCAGTAATGCATTTTAAGATTTTAATCATGTATTTTAATTATGCAAAATTAATTTGATTATAAGTGGCATATATTTCAAATTATTCCTAGTTTAAGTTTGCGCTAATAGTCATAAAACTTGTCTTGGGGTTAATCCAAATCTGTGGTCATTAGTATTCAGTACGATGTCCTGTAAACACAGATATGACAGCCCATATTATTGATCTATCTTTAATGATCAAGTAAGCAGTTCTCGACGACATGTATGACACTGGAATCTAGGGTAATTGATGTATAGCAGATGATATTTTGCATTCCACGCCGCACTCAGATGTTGAATTTTAGGCGCATCAGCAATTTAGGCCATATTGCTTCCTATATAATATGTTTGTATATTGTGTATGTGTTTTGTGGCCTATTTGCTATTTTCTGGACGAAAAACCTGAGTTTTCTGGAGAAAACACCATACTACACTCACCTGAGACCGACTAACTGAGCCATGTTGTGGAAAAGGCTCATAGAAATTCCTCGCATCATTAACAGGATTAAAACTTAGGTCTTTTCCACCAGTGTGGGAGGATGGTGATTATGCGAACTGTGCTACCCAAGAGGTCCCGCACTAAGTATTTTAATGTGTAGACAATGTATATATCGAATTAATTGATTGTTGAATAATCTATTGTATCTAATTGACCCAATTCTCTCAGTTGCTAGATTCCCAATTTTAAAATTATGATTTATTGGACCTCGGAAAGTTTGAAGAAAGATTTCATTGTTCCTCTATATAAGGTAATGGTGAGGACAAACTGGGAATATTGCATACAGGTCTCGTTTAGTTCAAAGAAAGTAAATTAGTTCGTTAAGGAGCAGTAATCGCTGTCTTCACAAAGAAAGACTGCCAAATTTTTGTGCATTTAAAAACTTGGAAACTAGACACCTTAAGGAAGCTGGGGCGTGTTACCTGATTGAGGTGTTAATAAGACCCTGAAGGTGGTGAATGAAATCAAATTAGGTTTAGTTTTGTCATAATACTTTTAAGGCATTTTGGTAAGTGAAAAGACATTGACTGAGTTGAAGAAAATCTATACATTACTGGATAGTTCATCAGGTCGACTTAGGAAAACAGACTGAATACGTCGCATAGTAGAGAAGTGTCAATTATTGTATTTCTGTAATACTGAATTCGATATTGAGTTATCCTTGTACGGTGCTGCCATCGTGTGACAATGGTGACAACAAATTTACAGGATGCCATTTAGCTACTACAAATTTCCGAGGTTGTTGTGTGCTAACAGAATAGTATTATTATTATTATTGTTAGCCATATGGTGCAAGGAAGCCTGATGCTTATGTGCACCAGCCAAATAAAATTTCTGTATTGCCCCAAGAGAGAGAGAGAGAGAGAAGTAGAAGGGAATCACCAAGAAAGAGAAGAATGATGATATCCACCTTAGGACCATGAGGGTGCCAAGAGTTATTGATTGTAATAGTAACATGAGATAGATATTAGAAGCTATGTCAGATATCCAGTGTTGAACTATAAAATATAACATTTTTTTAAAAAAATTATATTTTATTATTAAAATCCTGTAAGCTTAGTTGTTTCTAGCAAATAAATAAACAAACTTAGTTTTCTTCTTGTTTACGTATACAGTGTCAAAACTTCATAGAACAAACAGGAGAATCAATTAAGGTTAAAAACAATCAAAGGGACTGTTGGGGAGGAAATCCTGCAATGAGGAAAGTTTTATTAAGGCCTGTTCTACCCATATGAACTTATGTACAGCTGGCTGCTTTTTCAGATACAAGGTGAAAATTCAGTTTCTATCACCTCAAAATGGGTACCCAAATGGCGACAAGAAAAATGCCCTTAAAAGTTCGATCATTCCACGAATGGAATTAATTTCTATTCATTAAACCTAGCATTGTTCAAAGTGGTGTGAGAAAATATGGACTGTAGTACTGCGTCATCGCAGCCCGATGACCTGGGGACTATTTTTCTCAGCCACTCAATGTACAGAAAGTCTAATTCATGGGAAATATATAGTGATTTTTAACTTGTTTGGAGAGATCTAGGGTTCAGATTTCTTTGGAGAGAATGAAGAAAATATCGATATCCGTTCTAGTTTTAGAGTTTAGAGTTAGTATTAATACTAATAGTAACAAACAATGCAAGAAAGCAAGCTTATACAGCGTCAGCCAAAAACAACAACAACAACAGCAAAAACTTCAATAAGCTGTGTGGTCCATTCCTTCTAACAGTTTGTCTAGTTCTTCCTTGAAACCTCCTGGGTAGCAGAATTGGTAGAATTGCCGTTCGAGTCCCGTCGATGAAGTAAGGAATTTTATGAGCCTTTTTTCACAACATGACTAAGTCAATCTGTCTCAGGCGAAGGCAGCAAGGTTTTTTCTCCCGCAAATGCGGGGTTTTCCTCCAGCAAAACAGAAAATCGACCGCATAACACATGTAATTTACAGACAGCATGCGCGGAGCAATATGGCCTTAGTCCCTGATGCTTCTGAACAAAATCTTACTTGAAATTGTTCATTTCTTTCAATAGTCATCTACCAAGCTGGCCGAAGCAAACTTCTGCACATCTATCCTGAAACCATTCTGCTTCAATTTAAATATTATGCCTCTTCATGTGTGTGGCCAAAGCAACAGGAAGGATTTCATGAGCATTGAGCTTACTCAATCCATTCAAAGCCTCCTCAATCAGATCTCTTTGCAGCCCTCCAGACGTTGCAATTTGCAGAACTGAGACCTTACTTGGTAAGCGCATCCATTTTTTCCCTCTAAATAATCCTGTTGCTCTTCTGTGCACCCGTTCCAAGGATCATAATCTTTCATAAAATAAGGCTTCCAGACCTGTATGCAGCAATATCGATGTAGCCTAACCATTGCCTTATACGTATATCACAGCAAACGTGTTAGGAGCAAATGGTAAGCATGATACAAAACTTTATTCTGTTGAAAGAAAGGAGATCTCTGGTTATGCTAATTACTAGCTAGCATGAGACTCTCTAGTTTTAATATTCTGCAACTATTACCCTTTCGGTAGCACAATTCATATAAGCACCGTTTTCCCCACACTGGATGAAAAAAGAGCCCACAAAATTAATTATTATAATAATCACTCTTCTACCACGTAAGATTAATAATATAGTTTATTAAGCTTATGGCCTAAACCACTATACATTTGTGCAACTGTGAAACCTGTTGTGCATGCTTAACAGATTTTGGTAGCATTGGCAGGCAGGAGTCTGATAGCAGTCAATGTATGGTCTGATGATAGGCAGCGGTAAGTTGCCTGAAACGTCACCCTTAAATGTATAGTGGTTAGGGATATAAACCAAATAAACTATATTATTAATCTCACGTGGTAGAAGAGTGGTTATTACAAGAATTAATTTTCGGACTCCACAAAATTTTCTCTCGTCAACGACACGAGAAAGTATTAGTATTAGTAGTGGCAAATGATGCAAGAAAGCAAGCTTATAAAACATCAGCCCAAAAAAAAAATAAAATAATTTTTCATGTCACCTATCCAACTCCTCTAATAGTTTGTCCACTTCTTCCTTGAATTTATTTAATCTATCAACTTCCACAACAACGGATCGAAGCTTGTTCCACAAATCAAATATCCGTTGACTGAATGTAAACCTCTGCACATTCATTCTGCAACCATTCATCCTCAATTTGAATTTATGTCCTCTCATGTGCACAGTCTGAGCAAGAGGAAGAATTCCATCAGCATTCAGTTTGCTTAAGCCATCCAAAGTCTTAAACACCTCACTCAGATCGCCTCGTGGGTGCCTAGTCGCCGGACCCTTCAATTTTCAAAACTGAAGCTTTTCTTGATGAGTCCCCTTTTTCCTCATCACCAGTCCCGTTGCTGTTCTCTGCACCCATTCTAGCAGCTCTACATCCTTCCTAAAATGAGACCTTCATATCTGTATGAAGTACTCAAGATGTGGCCCAACACGTACTCAAGTACATGTTGGGCCTTATACAATGGGATAACCATCTGCTTATCCATGATAGCAAAATTCCTGTATATCATTGACAAAACCCCATTGGTTGTCTTGGCAGCCTGTCTGCATTTCTCAGAGAACTTCATATCTAACTGCACAGTTACCTCCAGTTATTTTTCGTTTTTCAGTACACTGAGTGTACTTTCACACAGTTGGTAAGTTAATCTAGGATTACTGATACCCATATGCAGTGCCTTGTATTTGTCAATGTTAAATTTCAATTGCCACTTCTCAGTCCATCTGTCTTAATTTTTATAGATCTTGTTGCAGCAGTATATTTTTATCACTTCATTAACCACCTTGCCGACCTTTTTTATCATCTACAAACCTAGACATTTAGCCTAATATACCTTCATCAATATCATTAATAAATACAGAAAACAATAATGTGCCCAACACAGAACCTTGTGGGATTCCATTAATCACATTAAACTATTAAAACTATTATATTAGGGTCACCTAGAAAGCCACTTCAGCTATCCGTGTGTATTGTGCCTGTAAATTTCGTGTGTTCTCTGGTCGGTCTGCTTGCTTTGCTGGACGAAAATCCCCAGTTTTTTGGGGGAAAACATTGCTAACTACGCCTGAGACCGCCTAACTCAGCGATGGAATGAAAAAAGCTCATAAGATTTCTTCATGTCATCGACGGGATTCGAACCTGGGTCTTTTCCACCCAATGTGGGGAGGATAGTGACGAGACCACTGTGCTACCAGCGCAGATCATTAATCAGATTATTCCACAAAGAACATGTACATGTATGTATTTATTTATTGTACCAGATGTTCCCTGCGAAATTCTGACATCCCGGCGGGATATCTGAAGTTCGAGTACAATAATACCATACATGCAATTACGAGTACAATAATACCATACATGCAATATTATGGACACAATTTACACTATCGCACAGAAAATCAGGTACAACCATTCAAAGTATGCAACAATATCTGCAGTCCAACTGGCTCACTCTCTCAAAGTTAAGAACTGCAGACAATCTGCACATTTCGGCAGTCCAGAACTGAACAGCACAAGGCGCTTCCCAATCCTGGCAAGAACCGCACCAGCACCGCGATGGTGAGACGAACAGCACAAGGAGCTGTCCAGACGATAACAACAACACCCAGCACCAGGAGGAAATGTTTAGATGATGATAACTTTCCTCCTTCTTCCAGGTGTCAGTAATGATGTTATTTAAGGGTACGCAATCCACGTTAATAGGAACGGTATCGCACATCCTATGCTTACCCTAATCAATTAAGATTTCAGTTCCGACTAGAGGCCAACTTATACATGTTCCCCCATTCACCTCCAACGTTGTTCTTAACGTAATCGGACCTAAGCCAGTCATTCCTCTCTAGCCTAATCATCTTGGGTCTGCTCCAATTGCAGAAGTACACGTCTCCTTCGAAAAACCTTCAAAGCAAAGGATTGAAACGCTAAAAAATGTTTCCTTCGTTGCAAGAAAGCATACCTCCCGTCCTAGCATCACTGCTTCCCACAAACGCACATTGTGCGCTCACTGACCCCCAAGGCATTTAGTTTAGCAAAAAACGAGCCATGTCCAGTAATAAATAATGTAGATTGTAGATTTGGATCGAACCAAGCGGCAGTACTTCTGCCAACCTTGTCAATACACGGAAGAAACTTTTTGTTATCAGTTCTTTGACTCTGTTATCTTACCTGTTCTACCATAACTACATCAGGCAAGCCCATATTCCTTTCTTTGTAGCCACGATCACATTGCACTGCAATTGACATTCTCTTCTACGTCCGTCCTTTCCGATGGCAAAAGCACATTGGCCTAAAAAGTAGATTGAAATCAAAAGGCATTCTTCCTGTTGGACATTAACATGCGGCCCTTAGCCAGAATTTAGCAAATCCGCTATATACATACATATTATATTACATACAGATGATAAGCAGATTCAAGGTCATCTTAATTACAATGTCATAAAGTGAAATAATCATATAACATGATATAAAGCTGTTCACTGCTATCAACCCTGGAAACACTGCTGATTACACAAATGCCTTAATTCTACAGAAAATACAAAACCTCGAGTTCTTTCTCTCCGCTTTCGGCCGAGAAGTCGAAACAGCTGACTTTCTCGCTCCAACGAAACCCAACAATGGTGTAACCCAATCTAAGAGGATCCACAATTTCTGCTGTTCAGGAACATACCGATCTGGGCGTTATTTTTAAACAGAAGCTCTCCTTTCTACCACACACAGACCACCCGCAAATAAAGTTCTGTCGACTCCGGTGGATGCTTAAGCAACAACTTATGCATGTCCACGACCAGACTGTTGGGTGCAGATATATTAAGACATGTGTCTATCCAGTCATACTTTATGGCGCAGAAGTCTGGACTTCAACTGCCACAACGCATCTGAGAAGGATTTTCGCGAGAGAATTTAGGCTACCGAAGTGGATCATGTGGAAATTTCGGCTTCCCCCTGCACCCCCTGCACCAAGGACCACCCAGATAGCAGCAGCTCTAAACATCAAACGTCTTCCTGCCATTATTCATGAGAGAAGACTCATCTTTGCTGTAAAAATGATGGTTGGTATTATTTCGGAACCAGACTTCTGGGCTAACTGCGGATGGAAACCAAGCCTTCGGGCCAATCCAGTCCTTCAGGCCACCCCAAACTGGTTAAAGTTATCCGATCGGTTCTTACCCGTACAAATGCTGCAGTTCATACACTCCTTGGACGGGGACCTCTACAAGTTTGCAGTCGATAAAAAGTACAGGCAGAACTTACTCCATCGACTTCCTTCTCAGGGCTACGTCACAGGAAATTAGAACCTGCTCCTGAGGACCTGTCCTTCACTGCCATAGATCCATCACTACAGTGTACCAACTTTCTTTGCCTGCTCAGATGATTTCAGCACTGTTAAAGGACTGCTCCCTGGAGAATAATCTAACTTTGCTGTTGTGTATATATTTTCATACGTAAATTTGTCATTTTTTTTCTCCAATGTTTAAGCCAACACTTGTATAATTAGTAATATATTGTTTGTTTTTTTCTTCTATCTCATTCTTGTTTATTACATTGTATTAACCTTTACTGTAAACACCTGGCTTGTAGCCGTGAAGGGTATTGTGTACAGCGTGTGCCTTTTGTATGCAATAAAGAGTTCTTCTTCTGTTATGTTCCTTCGGCCCGGCAGCGCTGTAATACAATAAACTAACTCATTACCTTTGACTTGGACAAAGCAATAAGTTTCTTCTTACTCGGCATTCCAACTACTTGTCACACTACCTGGGCAAGCATATGAATAACAACTGGTAAGCAGCATTCCAGGGGGGGGGATGTAAATTGCTGCATAAGAGCAAAAGGAGAACTTGTATTTTGTGGTGTGACTTTATTCATTTATTCAAGTATGAGACAAGATCTCCTGTTGCTTACGCCGCAATTTTCAGGTGACCTCCCTCGCTTATTAATGTACGTTCCTTATTTTCATATAACGACCTTCATTATTTATTATAACCTCATTCCATAAAAAACGAGGGTGCCCAAAACAGCCTTAGCAGGCGTGATGGTGCCTACAGGAACCGCATTGAGGACCACTGATTGCAAATATCGATACAGCATTGGGTCAGCTTATATTTCACGAAAAACTGCAAGACTGAGAAACTTTTCATCGCTAATTAATAAGTCACAAAGTTGCTGACTAGCGAACGGCAACACAATAAATCAAAAATCGATTACAGCCTCCCAAAATAGATTTCAGTATTGGAAACACAACGTGACTGTATATTCATCAAACAGACTGCAGCTTGTTAAGTAATTTTATGGCCGCCTCGAAGCGAAATCTTCACCCTGCTAACAAGTAAAGGATAAAATGGCCGAATTATTTTTTTTATTTTCTCTTTTTTGTGTGCCATCTCCTAACGGAGGTTGGCGACTACCACGGCAAATGTCTCTCTGTCTCTGGCAGCTCTGAACAGCTGCTTTGTGTTCAGTCCTGTCCAATATTTTATGCTATTGAGCCATGATTACGTCTTCTCCCACGAGGTCTCTCCCTTAATGTTATCAAGCCACAATGTACGTCTTCGCATGTTCCATCACCGCGACAAGGTGAAGATACCATCGAGGACTTTTTTTTTTATTATATGGTGCAATAATTAAATTGAGAGAACAGCAAAACTGTAAAGGGATATGAGAAAGTGGGAAGAAAAGAAAAGAAAGTAGGGTGCTGTTTGGCATGAGTTTCGTTTGGTTATCACAGTGATGTATACAGTTTTTGATAACTGGCGAAGATCCTGGTGGGCAGCATAGTTGGTATAATCACCATCATCCCCACATCGGTGGAAAAGACATAAGTTCGAATTTGGTCAACGACCCCAGGTATTTTTATAAGTCTTTTTGACAACATGGCTGAGTTAGTCTGTCTTAGGCGAAGGTGGCATGGTTTTTTCTCTCGCAAACTGTAATTTTTGTCCGCCAAAACAAAATTATGATATTAGGGTTACCCGTAAATGAATACATCTACCCATATATGTATTATGTCTGTAAATTGCATGTGCTCTATTGTCGATTTGCCTGTTTTGCTGAACGAAAAAACTCCAGTTTCTGGGAAAAAAACCTTGCTATCTACTCCTGAGACCGACTAACTCAGCCATGGAGTGAAAAAATCTCACTAAAGTTTCTCGCGTCATCTACGGGATTCGAACCTGGGTCTTTTCCACCCGGTGTGGGGAGAACGGTGACGATACTACTGTGTTACCCGTGCAGACACTCCGGCAAAACAGTAAATCGATCAAAGAAAACACCAACTTACAAACGTAATGTATACGGCACAAATTGCTGATACGCCTAAAACGTCAAACAACCTCCTACGTCAAACAACCAACCAACTGACGAAGATTGAGAGGATACGATACTAGTGACAGGAGATCACCAATTTTTTTGATTGAATAATCACTGTGAGGTACAGAATTTTTTTTCTAATTTAATTTTCAGAACAAAGTTTACATTTGTTGTTTACATATTGTTGTTATTGTTGTTTGTTGTTGTTTACAGGTTTTTTTTTTTTTATCATTCATTTATGTATTATATACAGGGTGTTTCAAAAATGATGGTCAATAATTTAAAGGTGAAAAGCTGAAAGTACTCTAAAATAAACAAAAAAGTCCCAGTGAATATCGAGCCGCAAATTAACCGTTTTCGAGATAATGCACATTTTCTGTTAAGATCCGCTACTGACTATGGGGCACTAGTTTAACAAAAAGCTGTGAATCCTTTGCTAAGGGTGGTTTTCTTAAACATAAGATAATACATTTTTAATTTTTGGTTTCAACACCACGGGATTTTACAGATGTTACATGTTACAGAATGTTCTTTCTAACACCTTTCCTCAACATCAGGTGTTTATGCTCGGGCCTACCTGCTCGTACTCCATGTGCGAAACGTCCATGTTCTCTAAGGCGTTGATGTACCCTCTGATGAATGTGCGCCTGTTGGGCTGCCTTCGGCAGGGAAATGCTTCTTGGTACAAATGCAGCCTCGAGTGCATTGCCGTTGGCTTTACCATTCATGAAGTGCATGCCAGTATACTCTTCGTTGCTGTAACCTCTTTCCATGTTGATTATCCTTTGACGAGTACTAGTATGCCTGCTACGTCTCAGAGCATTGAGAGAGGGGAAACGGAGAGAATGAGCATAACCTAATCTAAACAAACAAGTCAGTGGTGAATCCCAACTCTGTGCAGTTCATCTTGTCAATGGTGGATCCCAACTAGAAATGTGCAATATCTTGAAAACGATTCACTTAAGGACCCATGTTTACTAGGCTTTTTTTGCATACTGTAGTCTGTACGGTTCACCTTTAAATTATTGATCATCATTTTTGAAACGCCCTGTATATAACATGTACATGAGAGTTTATGACGGATCTCTACTATTTATATTAATTTATTTATTTATTACTGTTTCTTCTAAGGTAAAAATTAATTTTTACGGGATTAAATATATAAATTTAAATTTTACGCAATTTCAGTATTTAAAAATTAAAAGAAGAAATTTTCATTAAATACAAAATGAGCGAAAAACGCCAGCAAACAACATTAAATAGATTTCTTGATAAAAACTGAAAACTGTGCAAGAAAATGTACAAACATCGGGGAATGATAAAGACATGACCTCTTCTTTTCCATCAAGATCTAAAGATGAGCGAAACAGTGACACAGAATTAAAATTTAATTGGCCCCACTTTTGGAATGCTGACAATGTGGTTTGGGGAAAAAAAAGTATATCCTTGGAGTACTGCGTACAGGTCTGGAGGCCTCATTTTAGGAAGGATGTAGATTTACTTGAGCGTGTACAGAGAAGGGCAACAAGATTGGTGAGGGGAATGAAGGGATCCTCTTACCAAGAGAGGCTTAAGTTCTGCAAATTGCAGTGGCTGGAGACTAGGCACCTGCGCGGTGATCTGATTGAGGTATATAAGGCCTTGAATGGGTTGAGCACGCTGAATTCTGATGGGATCCTTCCACTTGTTCACATTACGAACCTAAGGGGGCATAAATTCAAATTAAGAAAAGACAGATGTAGAATAGATGTGCGGAAATTTGCCTTTAGCCAGCGGGTGGTTAATTGCTGGAACAAACTTCCATCTGTCGTTGTGGAAGTTGATAGGTTGAATAAATTTAAGGAGGAACTGGACAGGCATTTGGAGGGAATGGTGTGATTTTTTTTTTTTTTTTTTTGGCTGATGCTGCATAAGTTCATACATTTGCTTTCTTGCATCACAAGCCACTACTACTACTACTACTACTACATGCGATGCCGGAAAATTAGGATGTCTAACTTGTGCTGCTGTAAAAATATTAGGGCCGTCTAAAACGCAGGGAGTTAGCATTTCAAAGGAATGGTGTTTGCTTGTGGTATAATCTTATGGCAAAGATAGAAGTGCACAATTGACATATTTGCGTAAGAAAATTCATGAACATTCAAAACTTACTTCACATATACAGGCTGAAAAAATCTTGCAAGCTGCAAATGAATAACATTTAGGAGCGGTAATTGATCGAATGAATGACTCCGAAATTTCTAGCATCTGTAAGGTTTTTAGAACTGCATATTATATTCCAAAACATGATCGACCATATTCTGACCATTTGAGTTGTTACAACTTCAAGAATTAAATGGCACTGTTATTGCTCACGGTTTGCGTTCAAGATTAAGTGCTACTAATATAATAGAGCATATCACAAGGCAAATGAAATTAAAATTGTGCCAACAAATTGTGGACGTACTTGGAAACTTATCAATTCTCATTGATTAGTCTACCACTATAAGCAAGAAATGTATTCTGATTATTTATTTAAAATGTGAAACCAATAAAATGAAAGATCCACATTACTTGTTTCTTGATTTAATCGAATTGCCAGATCAAACAGCTTTCACAATTACAGTGTCTTTTAAAATGTCTTGAAAAATAAGGATTTGACGACAATTATTTAAAACACTATTTAATTTCTTTTACGAGCGGTGGGACAAATGTTATGTTGGACAGAAAATCTGGAGTTGGAAATAAATTATTAGAAAAATATCCAAATTTGATCATATGATATTGTTTAAACCACCGGCTTGAGTTATCAGTTGGAGATGCAATATCAGACATTATAAAAGAGTTACAAATTCTTGTACCAAGCGAATGGCCATCTGAAATTGATCTTGGATTTGGAGAAAACGAAATGGAATCTCTCTGTAAACGTTTTAATTTATCTTTCACAAAATGTTTGAATGCCTACAGAGATTACTTAGCTAATGGTGATTGTAGCGTGCCCACAGATTTCGAACATTTAAAAACTTATTCCAAAATTATAGCTTGCAGTTCTTCTGAATGCGAGCGTGGCTTCAGCAGTATGAATTTAATATTAACTGAGAAAAAGATCCCGTATTCTTGTCGAACATGCGGCAAGTTTGTTGTTTATTAAACTACACGGTCCACCACTAGAACTAGAATTATGGAACCCAAATTTTTATGTCCGAACTTGGTTGCGCTGTCATCATTCTGCTGTTGACCAACAAACAAAAAGGGCAGTCACATAATCGATCCTGTATGAGAATTTCTATGATTCTTCTGAACAGTATTTTTTATATTATTTTGCAGTTTCTGTTTTCGTTTTTTTCTTTTCTGATTTTTTTAATTTTTTGCCTTTGTTTTTTACTTTTGAAGTTCTTATTTAATAGTTATAAATAAATACCGAACAAATATTCTAATATTTGACTTATTTATTTTTGCAATTGAAAAAAGCATAGGTAACTACACTGGTGTGCAAAACTTAAGGACCAACACTATTTTTAAAGGTTACAACCACAAAATCTTTACTTAAGGTACTCTTTACTGATGAGAGTAGATTCAGTCTCAGCAGCGATTCTGGACGTCAGCTAATCTGGCGAGAGGTTGGCACACGGTATCACCCCGCAAACACAACTGAAAGGGATCGATATGGCGGTCGAGGTGTTCTCGTCTAGGGAGGCGTTATCTTGGATGGAACGTACACAACTCCAGATACCGGAAGGCCGTACTGTAACCGGTGCACGCTACTATATTGAGGTAATCCTTCCTCATGTGCGTTTGTTCCGAGGTGCCATTGGCCCGAGTTCGTGTTTATGGATGATAACGCCACACCCCATTGCACTGCAGTTGCTTTTGGAAAGTGAAGACATTGTTCGTATGGATTGGCCTTCCCGTTTCAATCGATCTACATCCCATCGAGTACAATGGGACGCTCTGGGGAGACGCCTAGCGGCACGTTCACACCCACCAGAAAATGTTCACCAGCTTAAGATGGCGCTGACAGAGGAATGGACGATGTTACCGCAAGAACTTATCAACAACATTGTTCTAAGTATGGACAGGCGGTGCAAAGCCTACATCGACATTAGGGGTGGCCATATCTCCTACTGAGGACCACCTCTTTCCTTTGTTCCATTTTTGGCAGTGATATATCTGTACCATTGCAGCTAGTGCTATGTTGCCATTTTTGAATAAAGTCCCTCTGTACCGTTTTGTTTCCGTGGTTGTGTCGGCGTTGTTTCCTTCAGCATTTCTGTACCTCACGAGGTTCCTTTGGTATGCTTTTCCCATATCCAGGCCACTCGTATGAGAAGCTACAGGTGAAAATCTGACTGGTCCTTAAATTTTGCACACCAGTGTATTTGTAGTTAATCGACGAGCGTTCCAGTACTATTTTTTTTAGCAATCCACCTTTGGCTAATTGCAGCTCACGCTTTTGCACATTCACCTCTATTATTTCAAAGTACTTAAGCTTGCCAGATGGTGTCCACGAAAAAAAAAAAAAAAAAAAAAGAACAGTCAACAGTTTGGCGCAAAAAAAGAGTCTTATTAGAAGGGGCTAGTTTATAGTTAGATAATGGACTAAATTGGAAAATTAATTCAAAAGAATAATCTACAACTTATAATTTAATGTAGTAATTAAAACGATGCAGACTCTAAATTTTATGTATACAGTTATTGAATGCCTTGAAAATGCTACTAATTACTTTAAATAGTATAGAACAGATCGGACTTTTGTAAATATTATCAGTTCTGCTAAATAAATAACATACTTGTATTTTAGAGATTTATCCAATTTTTCCAGGCGTAATTAATGCTCGGCAAAAAAGCAAAACAAAAAATTTTCATTGAAACCATCCGATGATCAATAAATAAATAAATATATATGGAAAGAAATAATAAATGTGATTTTTTTTCAAGATGTTAGACTTAGCCATACCATTCCTCACTGAAAGATTTCATTTGTTAAAAGAACACAGTGAAATATTTAACATTATTTATAATGTAAATAAATTAGATGAGTGGGAAAAACACACTGCAAAGATTTGCATTTAAAACTGACTAATAATAAGAATAATCAAATTGAAAGTGATATTCACGGCGTAGCTCTCTTTGATGAACTGAGAGCTTTACAGCGTTTCATACAAGATATGAGTCCAAGCGAGGTTTTAAATTTTATTTATAAAAATAATTTAACAGATTCCTTTCCAAATACAACAGTAACTCAACAAATTTATTTGGACATTACTCGTGTCAGTAGCTTCAGAACAAAGGTTTTTTTTTTTCCCGAAATTGAAAATTATCCACCATGGTTCAAGAACATATGTGAAATCGGGCAATAATATAAGAGAAAATGATATCAACACCATCATACACCAATACGTGTGTTATTGTCTGTAAATTTCATGCGTCCTTTGGTCGGTTTGCCTGTTTTTCTGTACGAAAAACCCAAGTTCCTGGTGAGTGGGGGGGGGGATCTTACTCGTAGCCTGAGACCGACTAACTCAGCAACGGAATGGATAAATGCCATTTTTTTTTTGTTTTAAAGTGTTAGAACATAGTTGTAATTTTTTAGATTTCAAAATATATTTTGTTATGTATTCATTGATCATTAGGAAATATGTATTTTAAAATTACTGTCTACACTTATTTGTCTTTTTTTGGCGCAGATAATTCTTCGAACAAAAGCACCTCATAGACACGTAGTAGCCCTGATAACACTACACACATTTATAGAGTGGCTGAGTTAGTCGGTCTCAGGCGAGGCAGCATGGTTTTCCCTCTAGAAAACAGAAATTCGACAACAGAACACACGCAATTTACAGACAGAATATACGGAGCAATATGGCTTTAGTCACTAATGCTTCTAAAACCTTACTAACTACTTCTATTACGCACGCACACATCCACTTTTAGAAGAATTAATGTGAAAACCTGTCAATCCTTTGCTAGAATTTAAGTTATGTATTCCATATTTTAAAAAATTAGAAACTGAGTCACTTTATGGAAATCACTATGCGGATTACAATGCCTATTTAAAAAAGAGCCAAAAAGCCCCTCTGTCAATTCCTGTAAGGAGAAAGACAGGATATTTCCAATATTAATTCTTGCACTTGAGCCTCTGACTCTAGGAGCAGCCTTGTACAGAAGGCTGTGTGGTATGTCGACTACAGGCTGCGCATCTGTTGCAGAATGAATTAGCCACAACCAAAGTCTTAATTAATCTTCTCACATTGGAGGAATAAACACAACGGAAAGAAGATCAGGATAAAATACATAGTGTGCATATTGTAGGGGAAGGCGCCTCCGGTGGTTACCCCCAATGCGCCATAGAAATTCTTTCCTAACGGCCTAAGCCACATTGCATGAAACGTGTCGGAAAAACAATGCAAAATGCAGTAATGATCGCAACCATATTCGTCCTATTTTTCCACAGTATTTGAAGATACGTGGCCAGAATATATAAAATGCTGCTCTACGCAAAGGGCTCTTCGTCAGGAAAAGAGGCCTACTCGAATACTGTAAATATTATTAGTCACAATTTTTAATACTTCATTGAATTGGTACAATTGATGTTTGTCTAATTTTTCAGGGATCCTCCTAATTATTGAGATTGAATAGTGCAAGGAAAACAGAAAATGCTAATGAATACTTTATTGGTTATAAACATTTCCCTTCTAATCTCATTTCTAGAGGGCGCTGTATCTGTGATAGTGCTCTGTTGCGTGGCCAACTGTGTTGTGTTGGCTATCGTGGTAATGTTTCTGTTAATTTTTGTATGAAATAATGGTTATTATATTTGCTGAGGAAAAAAAAAGACGACTTGAGGCAATCGATAAAAGTAGAAAAGGCTGTATTGATGAGGGAATTTTGGACTTTGTAAATATTATTAATGACCATGATGGCTATTTTACAACGAGTTCCTGTTCTGGTCGTATAGTTGTTTTTTCACAAGCTGAGGTAGGTTAGTGTGTAGCTCTCTTATTTTATTATAATTATATATATTGTAGCAGTAATAATAATAAAATGAATAATTGTTTTTTTCTTTATACTCCAGGACGATCTCATACTTTCAGAGTAGTACAGTAGTAACAGCAACAGTTAAACTTTATTTTTACATTAGGACAAGGGTTTAGGTGATAAATTTTCCCATTGAAAAAAGAAAAAAAATTCTCTAATGGCCGGGAAGGCTAAGTTTGGAATGTAATAAAGAAAGAATGAAACTGATTTCAGTTTCAATTGGAGATCATAATTTCATGATTGGGTCTGACACTGTATGGAATGCTGCCTTGAAATCTGCCAGAGAGCTTCCTGGGCTTTGCTTCTCATAATGAGATTGAAATATCACTTTCACACTATTCTGTGGTATCATCTGCTCATTCATTAGAGCAAGTAATCCTTTTCTTGTGTGATCATATAAATATATAAAAAGCTTTTTATGAAATAAAAAAGATTGTAAGCTGAATCTACACGTTCTTTAGCCAAACATGATAATATAAGGAGAAAAAAAAATATATATTTTTTGAACTTTAACTGAAACTCTTATCCTATTATATCGTGTCTAGTGAAGTAGGTGTCAAAATCACATCACATCTGATTCCAAATGCTGACCAGTTAGTTGATAGTTAACTTTTGTGCAAAAATTAATCAGATTTTAGTAGGCAGACAAGTAATTACACATTTAACAAAGTATCTAATAAACACAAAAAACAGGATAAAGTTATATCCATAATATAGGTACCACCTTGCGGGCATGGCTTCTTTTGCTTGAATCCATCCCGAATTCGGCCATGCCTGCAACATGGTGACTTGGATCTACCCATGTGCGCCTCCGTAGCCAGGTGGGAAGGAGCAGCAGTGCGTAGCACACGCTTCTTGATTAGACCGGGGTTCGAGCCCATCACCACCAAATACGGAGGATGCGGAAAGGTCAGGGAATGACCACCGCATATCCTGGAGCAATATGGCCTTAGTTGCTAATGCTCCTAAAAAAACCAAAACAACAACAACAACAACAATCTACCCATGTTCTGGAGATCATTCCAGGATAATATAATGAGTTAATAGATATTTTTCTACCTATCATCAATCAGATCTCATCTGTTCTTTTCTTAACTTTTTTCAATGTTACTAGCTATGTGGTGCCCTAGAGGAAGCAAGCAAGGAATCAAGATTTACAAAAATGAGATCTGGTCACAACAGTAGCAATGATAGCACCAGAGTCATATGCTGTGTGTAAGTAGAAATTGTAAACAAGGGGACCCCCATCCATACACTTGTTTGGCTACAAGTTGAGAGATATTACTTATTTTGCTTTCACAAACTATGCCTCTCAAGTGTGTTTCATAAATTACAACATAAAGCACAAAAATAATGCAATATTCACTTATAAGTTGACAATAACGATTTTTCTTAAATTCTTAATTTTTACATTATTTTCAAACACCATTGTTATTTGGGTGCTAGGTAGGTGGTTTTCCAGTTCATTCATGTCTGAATAACTGCTATCTGCAAAAAGATCCTTGCTCCCAGAGGCATAAATGGAGTTTTTTTGTAGTTTATTTTTTGTCTTTATTGTTTGATACATTCATTAACATCATGCTATGAACTCTTCCTTGGTGGTAGTTTAAAATCTCTGTAATATGTATTGAGGTGAGTGGTCATCATTATATCATATATGTTGTTATTCTTTAATTCTCTTCTATTTAGAAATGAGATAATTTTTTTTTTTTTTTTTTAGTGTGTTAACCTTAATATTTATTAATAACTACTCAAAATCAGTATTCCTCATATTAATGAAGTAGATGTTTAATGGTCTTTTAGCAGCATGGTAAATCATACAGATAAATCAAGAAATGGAAATTATGTCTTGGTATGCGAGGTGGATAGTGCAATTAAGGATAGCATTTCAGGCATTTACTGAAGAGGTGGTACAGGAAGTACCGCAAAATAACCGAGAATGATCTGTAACCCTTTTTGAAATTAAAGACATTACATTCTACTCAGGTTGAAGTGCTTATATTCTCACTAATTCTTACTATTAAAACTCATATATGTTAACACATATAGAAGTTTTAGCATTTTTATTTCTTTTGTGTTATTCTGAAAGTTTTTCCTTAATTTGGGGAAAACTAAATTTAACCCATCACTGGTTGCACCAAAACTTCTGATCATTTAGGCCTGACGTAGCTGAGTGGTCAGGAGTGCGAGTGCAGTAGCACTCACTCTTTGAGTGGACTGGGGTTCAAGCCCATGACTGCTAAATACGATTAATATTTGTATTGATGATTTATTGTGAACTCCACTGACCTGGTGATCGTGCTGGAGTATAAACAAGAACATTTAGATACTTTTTTTGTTTGTTCTTAAACTGGTAAAAAATCAGAGCTACAGGGCTCAATAACTCAATAAAAAGTTCTTAAACTGGATCAAATATTTAAGTGATAAACCAAGGAAATCACTTTCTGAACATATTGATATGAATCCTCAGATTGACCTCCCATAATTAAAATTTACAAAGCTTATTATAATAGTGGTAACTTTTTTTATCATAGAAACTATAATAAAATATTCTTTTCCCTAGAATATTGACCAACAAGCAAAGAAAGGTTGTGTATGGCATCTGGTCTCTCATAACCTTATAGGAAAGAAAGATGTTGTAAGTAATCATTGTCAGTGTCTTTTATTATTATTTGCATTAAATAAGATACCACATTTTATTATCATAATAATACATCCAAGTTTTGGCTTAAAGTTTAACAAATTATATATGTAAAAGAATTTATAAGGATGAGAGTGCAACAATTTATACCTGTAGTTACATTTAACCTCACTTTTTTATCATTATATTTTTTGTCCCAGTTAATTATCTCATGTAACAATAATATAGTAAGGTAGTTTGTTATCATACAGAATAAAATGTGCAATCATAATGGAAGTGCCTTGTAGTTTTGTAGGATATTGCAGAGGCTATTACTGGATATAGAAACACGTACTCTAATGTTAAAATGTTCTTTTGACCAGATATTCCTTAGGAGGAGAAACACATTTAACCGAATGCAAATGGTCAGAGACTGTTAGCTATTAAAAAGATTAAGAAAGGCTTAATGGTCTGAGAATCTTCTAGCAATATACTCATACACTAATATTGAAGAAATTAAATAGGCTGTATATTTTGTTATGATCCTAAAAGGGTTATTGATACCATACAAATTATGAATTAATATGATGACTACAGTTTGCCCTTGCATGCCAAAACTCTTTCAATTACAGTGGGATGTGTTTTGTATACCTTTTTTTGCCAGAATGATTATATAACAAAAGTGTTCACCAGCATGCTTTTAGCAGCATGTGTAAAAAAAAGTGCCACGTTTAAATTAAAAGTGGATGAACAACTGATGATGAATAGGAAAATAAAAAAATTATTCTGTTTTTCTATTGCACCGTAGCTATAGTTCATTTGACTGGCTTTCATTCAGCTTGTATTTTACTTAATGAACAAAGCTATTATTAATGTAATTAACAGCTTATAATCTTTCCTAATCCTTGTGTATGTATATGCCACATTCACCCCACATTGATGATGGTTACATCATCAAATGTAACAGACAGTATTGAATTTTACTGAAAAGCAGAAAAGACCACAACATTTGGTAGAAATAGGATACACTTGGATAGTAGGGAGTGCAAGAATATTTGCTTGTGCTATTGAGGCATTGCTAGGTGGGCTGGAAAACAGCTAGTTTTTAGGGGTACACAGACTAATAGTTTAATGACACAGCCTTCTGAGGGATCTACATGGGACTACCAACTACATGGCCTGCGTTAGAGTTACTGAAAACACAAACAGGCACATATTTATTTGCTTATAAACTAATTCTAAGATTGTAGTAAATAAATTTTGAGTTAATATTGGTTACATCATCAAATGCTGATGTTATGGGTATAACAGTAACATGGTATCATTCTAATATTAGGGAAACAAATTTGAATGTAATAATTATAATGTGTACAGAAAGGATAGACATGATGAGGGAGAATTATGCTTTTGATTAAGAAACCTATAGATTCTAAAAGAGTAAACCAGTAAACAGATTGCTAGTATAATATTAAGTTGGTCTGGTGTGACATAAACACTAGGAAAACAATAATGAGACTGAGAGTATAATGAATAACTAGACAGATAAATGGAATGCACTGCAAATGAGAATGCCTTATAATGAGGGTTTTTAATTTTTCAGATATTGATTGGAACCCTTGGATTGTAGCTCTCAGTAGCAGCATATTTCTAGATTTGCTCTCACTTTCTGTACCAACATGTTAGAGAGACAAGAGAAAGCAGTATTCTTGATTTGGTTATCAGCATTGATTCATTATGTATTAAGAAATGGCATCAGAAATCTATATGCTTTTTTTGTAAATTTTTTCTGTATTTATATGACACAAGCATTTGGTTTTCATTGATGATAGTGCTTGAAAAGTACTTGCTCATGTCTATGAGCATAAATATGTACGTATATTTGTTATCCAAAATTGTGAACCAACAGTAACCATTATCAAAGTATAGTCTTCTTGATTGTACTTTGATAGCAGTAAACATTTTTTGCTAGTCAGTAACTTCATGTCAATACAAAATAGAAAAAATCATTTCCTCTCTTGTACAAAAAGCTCTTTTTCTGTGTTAGTATATTGTTTATCGTAACACTAGAGAATTACATTAACGCACTCTAGAAACTTTGAGAACATCAAAAATTGTTTGTACCTTTATAAAAAATAACATTATATTGTTATGCTAAATATCAAAATTATGGAAAAAAAATATCATTATTGGTAGAGTGGAATTAAATCAAGAACCAGAGCCCAGTTATTTTAGAGTATATGTAGATTTGTATAGCATGTTATGTAGGGTGGCACCTGAATGTGAGTTCAACTCTTTCTGCCTTGGTACTCTGTGATAAATACGTAACTCTGTAAAAGGCCAGAAATGTGTGTAATTTTATGTGTGTAAATATGACATGAGCATATTTACTTATGCTCATGTCTATGAGCATAAGTTATATGTGTAACTTATGCTCATAGACGTGTGTGTGTGTGTGTGTGTGTGTGTGTGTGTGTGTGTGTGTGTGTGTGTGTGTGTGTGTGTGTGTGTGTGTGTGTGTGTGTGTGTGTGTGTGTGTGTGTGTGTGTGTGTGTGTGTGTGTGTTGTTTAGTTGTTTATGGCAATGTTGACACTAGGAAGGCAATCATCTGGAAGGCCTGCTCATTGCTCATCCACACCCAGTGGATGAGCAATGAGCAGTTGGGCTACAACTATACAGATGGAGGTAAGCCAGTTCTACTCAAGCAGTTCAAGGGTGGACAAATCCTGCACTCACTGGAGGTAGTGCCATTTCAGTGTGTACCAACAATGTGGTAGTTAAGACAGCCCACGTTTCAATTACCAACAATAAAAATAAATAAATGAAAAAAAATATAAGGAGAGTGGGAACAAAAAAACTTACAGTAACTGGGAACAAGACCAAGCTACTTGCAGGTTATTAAAAGGAAAAGAAAAGAAAGAAAAAAATAAATAAAACACATCATAAGAAATTATAATACGACACATAACTAGGCATAGATACAATATCTTAAACATGAGTTCAAAAAGGCAAACAATCAGGTAGCAATTAATGTACAGAATACACCAATATGAATATACAAAGACAAACTGTTGTTTCATAAAACAAAGACAAACGTAGAAGACAAGCAAATCTGTGTCCAATCCAAGTCAGTTCCTACAATAAGTAATATTGGAGTTAATAACTATTAACAATAGTTTTAAATGATAAGATTCATTTTTCAACAGTATATATATATCTTATCATAACAAGGTCCAGAACAGTAGTATGTTTAGTCACAAAATTTTTCAGAATCTGTAATGAGGAATGAGCATCATATCCTGAAGCTTCATATTAATGTCTTTCTTAGGGAGAACACTTTGAAAGCAAACCCATGAAAATAATTTTTCTTTGTCAGGAATAACAGGACCAGTAGTGGAAATAACCATTGTCTAAAGTCTTCCTATGCAGGACAAATGAAAAGAATATGGGCAACATCTTCAGGAAGAACACAGAAACAGAGTGGGGTTTTAGATCAATTAAAATAAAAAAGCTTCATATTAATAGAATCATGGCCTAAAAGTAAGTAACATGTGAAGTTGGGTTAACCATTTTAAAGTTGGCTTACTAAAGACAGAAGCAGTAGGAAAGAATTGATAATAACTTTAGAGTAGTAAAAATTAATTTTTTCTGCACTCTAAATAGTTTTAATTTTTTCGCTTTCAGTTGGATGCTTTGAGTGGTCACAGTGGTTCTGCTGTTTTTAAATTTGAGCCATTCATACTTCATGTCCAGTGTGTTGATTTAGAACATGCTCAAAAACTAGTAAGTATGATAATTTCTAACATATTGTGGTATATCTTATATTTTTTATATATTTTAATCATTTGCCTTGTGTATCTCATTTTGCATTAGCTTTGATTGTATTTACTTGTTAGAATTAACTCAGATTTTTTAGCATCATGGTATGAGTGATATGGTAGGGCAGTGGCAGACCCAGAAAAAAATGACATGGGGGGGGCACCATTTTATGTCTTGTTTGTGCACAAACAAGGCACAAAATAATGCACAGAACAAAACAAATATGACACTTAAACATAATGTGACTGGTGGACACAGGCACACAGCTAAAGTATGAATTACTTTGAAGTAAACATTATGCACGACCAAACTCCGTGACGCTTTGAACTAGAATGCCGATCACATCAGCATCAGTGTTGCCAACTGTAGTCAGTTGAAAATAGCTGAGCCCCAGTGCAAAAATAGATAAAATCCTATGTTAACAATGAAAAAAAAAATTTTTTTTTTTGTAGCTAAATAGAATTTAAACGATTGATGTATATGTTTCGAAAAATGACCGGGGTGGGGGGCACGTGCCCCGGTGCCCATACCCTGAATCTGCCTATGTGGTACAGTTATTCCCACACTGCACTTGGCTGGTGATTCTCATAACAAAGCAGTGAGTAATTTTTGATTTTTGAAATGCTGTATATGTTTTGAAATATGTCCAACACTCTAGCAATGCATGGTCTTGAAAATCCACTCAGTTAAATGTGGTATGGAATTGGGCAATAAAATTATTGTTCCTTCATCTTTATAATAATGACAGTTAACACTAAGTTTATATCGAAATATAGAAAAATTTTGTTTATGAAGTAGAAGAAATTAGTGATTTCATTTTTAACAATATGGTGTTCCACAATGGTGAATAGAAAGAGTGTCAATGGTAAGAACAGAAATTTTTTTTTTGTTCTTACCACTAACACTGTTACTTAAAATAATGGGAGATTATGGGTCAATTTTGTAACTCAAAGTTTTGTTTACACAGGATTTATGGCATAGAATTTCAGCAGTAATCTCAATAATAACTCTTTAAAATGCTTGCTTCCATGTGGACAGAACTTGAGTACTGTCTTAACATTTGAAGAGCTGTGAAAGGAGCCTATATTGAATTGTATTGTTATATGCTGTCTGCTAAATATTCATTTCCAGAACTATTGACACCAATTTTCAATGTTAGTAAGCCTCCTTTAAGTGGAACAGTAAAAAAACACATTCAAGGGTTTGATAAAAAAAATATTTTTTCAGATATTTTGTGCAGATGGTATTTATTGTTTTAAAAAATTGATGAATTGATGATTCAACTCCTTCAACAAAATTAACAAATCAACAAATTGTTACTCTACAATTTCATATGTTGGCTCACATGCACATATGTATCATTGCCCAAAAACACCATGAATGGTGATAGTTGTAACAACTTTTCTTTTTCTGTTGTTACTATTGACACTGTTACTTAAAATAATGGGATACTTATGTATAGAGAGGTATAAATGAAGATACGAAAGGTGGAGATGTTCATTAATAGTCAACATATCATGGAAATTTTAATGTGAGCAAGTGGTGATATACCATAGGGTAGGACTTAATGTATGACAGATGTTTTTCAATATTTTGGAATGTTGTAGTGGAAGCAGTGTGCTGTGCCAAAGTTGAATATATGGCAGCATGTTATGACAAAGTTGATTATGAGGTATGTGAAGGCTCACATACTTCACATTATACTTTCTGGATCTGTCATCTGACCAGCAGCAGCTAACTTTATTATTAAACTGTTGCTTGAGGTGTAGCACTATATTCTAAACTGGGCCAATGTGAAATCAGGCTACCAATTTAAGTTTAAAAGAACTTGTACAGAATTCTGTATTCGTGCACATAATAAGTGATGAACTCTGTACTGAACTGTTGAGGCTAATTTTCATTATTATACAGTTGCAGTAGAAAGAAACTACAGATACAGTTACAATTTTTAAATTGCATGCACTAGGCATGATGTAATCATGTGTGAAGTTTAGATTCTAAAAAAGTGAGATCTTGGAGTTTTGTTTTCCAACATTTTGTTCCAGTCTGTGATGGTACAAAATGGTGGTATGTTGATATTGTTATGCCAAATTACTTGAGAAGATGGATAGATAAAGTAGAGCTGGATGCATTTCATGGGGACTTTCTTGTGCCCATAACAACAGTTCTGTTTATTTATGAATCATGAAAGGTGAAAATGAGTCTCATTGGATATTACCAGTTGGTTCATTTAGCTGATTAACAAGATTGGTTATACTGAACTTGTATATGATTAATTTTATCGTGTTCTGACATTTCTTGTACACACCGTAGATCTTGTGCAGGTAGAATTTACTCTTGTGTAATATTCTAATAATGCTTCTGTCCAAAATGTTAAGTGTTGCAGCATGCCCTCTAACTGATCTGCATGGACAGTGAGTTATTGCATTCGTTACTTGCCTTAAATTTTCTGCAGATTGTCTGCATTTCCTTAGATTGTCTGCAGGACATGATATGTGTTTTGCACTGAGCCCATCATTTGTTGTTTGATAATTCAAGTTAATGTGGAATGATGAGGAGTATTCTAGGTTTGAAACTGATGACAGAATTTTTATTGAGTCTCTGTTATGCAATCTGTCTTCACAAATAATTTAGCATAAGCAGTGCATAACTGCACAGGCCAGTGTTCCATTGTGAACTAGTACAAAATGGTGGTAAACAAAGCTCCAAGATTCTGCCTATCGGTGTCTGAGCTTTGCATGTGACTACGTTATGCCTAAAGCATGCAGTTTAAAAACTGAATATATGTGTGTACTTTCTGCCATTCTGTGATCTTATGTGTGTCATGTTGATAATGTTTATTGGCGATTATATACATGACAGTGAAAAAGTAGTGTGGTGTAACTTTATTCATACCGGCATGAGTTTTACAGAAAAATATTACATCCAGAATATTGTTTATCTGTGACCAGAAAAATGATAGAGCAAGCACACTGAATTTTAATCGTGAACCAATGCAGTATTCTTCACAAGTATTTGCATTATTAGTTATTCTGCATCCCTGGATTACAAAATGTCCATTTGGAGAACAAATTGAAATTCAAATTTTCTTGAATAACACAGGACTGCCTTTCTCATTTTATTTATTTTTTCCTAGTCTGAAAAATTTAAACTGCTATAAGACATAAGACCATAGGAAAATGGATGTTGCAAAAAAATGTTCCAATTTTTGATGAGTGTTGCTTGGCACTACATTCAAAAAAGTGGAAAAGGTCCTAACCAACCAAACTATTTTATAATTATTTGAAATGTTCCTATATGTTATTAGTGGAGTACCTCAGGGTTCGGTCCTGGTCCAATTGTTGTTTTGTGTATTTATCAATGATATCGATGAAGGTATATCAGGTATGATGTCCAAGTTTGCAGATGATACAAAGGTTGGCAGGGTTGTTAATGACAGTAAAGACAGCAGTAACCCAAGAGAAATGTACCAAATGTGTGGTACTACACTCAGGGAGGTGGAGAATGAAAAAGACCTGGGGGTGTGTAGTCAGATATGAAGTTTTCCGTACAGTGTAGATGGGCTGCCAGAACAGGTCATGGAGTTTTGTCAATGATATATAGGAATTTTGCTAGCAGAAACAAGGAGGTGATTATCCCTTTCTATAAGGCAATGGTCAGGCCACACCTTGAGTACTGCATACAGGTCTGGAAGCCTCATTTTAGGAAGGATGCAGAGTTGCTATAATGAGTACAGAGAAGGGCAACAAGATTGGTGAGAGAAACAAATGGATGCTCTTACCAAGAGAGACTTAAGTTCTGCAAGTTGCAGTATCTGGAGATTAGGCACCTGCACGAGGTGATCTGATTGAGGTGTATAAGGCCTTGAATGATTTGAGCAGGCTCAATGCTGATGGGATACTTCCACTTGCTCAAATTTTACTTGAGGGGACATAGATTCAAATTGAGGAAAGACAGTTGTAGAATAGATGTGCAGAAGTTAGTTTACCTTTAGCCAGTGGGTAGTTGATTGCTGGAACAGACTTCCATCTGTTGTGGAAGTTGATAGCTTAAATAAATTTAAGGCTGAACTAGACAAACGTTTGGAGTGACTGGATGGGTGAAACGGGAAGGATTTTTTTTTTTTTTTTTGGCTGATGCTGTATAAACTTGCTTTCTTGCATCATATGCCTCAACTAATGCTAATGTACTGCATGACAGCTTACAGTGAACAATGCTAGGCATATAGTTAATACATTTGATACTGGTTAAATGAACAAATGCAAACATAATAGGTATATCAGAAACACAGTATCATTATGATATATTGGATGCAGAATTTGAATATAGTAAATACAGGAAAGACAGAAGGGTAAAGGAAAAGCTATATTTTTAATTGCAAAGCACACCAATACAACAATCTATATTCATTAGATGAGAATTGTCTAGATTATTTTTTTGTTATTTTGTTATTGTTATTTGATTTTTTTTTTTTTTAGGAGCATTAGCAACTAAGGCCATATTGCTCTGGGATATGCGGTGGTCATTCCCTGACCTTTCCGCATCCTACATATTTGAATTGTCTAGATAGAATTATTCTAGTGTGTAGCATAAATGATGAAAACAAGATGAAGTGAGTGTAAAAAAAAATATGATGATAGTTTCTGCAAACAAATGGAATGGGCAAACAGATATGATTACATTATGGGAGCTTTCAAGGCACAATTATTTCTGGATCTGTATAACATATTGATTCAGAAATATATCAATATGTTAAAAATACCACATAGGAGAACAGTTTTCTTGACATTATTTTTACTAAGGATTCAATTGATATTGAGAACTTTTACATTAAGGAAATGTTGGAAAATAGTGATCATAATGTATTAATGTAAGATATATCTAAAGAGATTCTTACAAGGGAAATTACGATGGGCTTAGCAATTGTTTGATATATATTCATTAGGAACACTCGGTAAATATATAGTTGATAAATTTAACAAGTACAAATGTTAAATGGGAAATATTTAAAGAACTAATTTTAGAAATTAATCATTGTGTTATTGTACCTGATCCAGACCAAAGTGAATGGCCACTAAATTGAAGTTAGTAACAACAAAGAAAGTTACATAAGATAATTACAAATTATCAAGAGACACTTAATAATGTGACATTATTAATCTATGATGAACTAATTTTAAAAGTAAAGTTTGCCTTAGCATGCTTACTCTCTGAATAAAATACATTAAGGCAAACTTTGAAAAGACATTGACAAAGTTAAGTGCAATAATAAAGAATTTTTGGCATATGTGGAAACCACAGGGAACGATTGAACTTATTGGTCTTTTACAGGGCAGCTTTGTTAACATCATGAATGACACAAAACAGATATGAGGAGATAATGAAATTTTTGTGTCAATAGGTATGTGTGGGCATTCATCTAGGCTTGACAGGGCTTATTGGCCTGATAATAGGCATTAGGAATTAGACGATTATGGACTGGAAGAGAAATATGCTACTTGAATGTGTAAATGGCATGAGGAGGCTGTTGGGATTTATCCTGTGATATTAAAAGAAGCAGAAGGATATCTTATCAAACAATTATCTATTACTGTTCGGTTCAACTTTTCCCTGGCAGATTGGAGATACACAGATGTCGTTCCAATTTACAAAGGTGGTTTCAAGAGTGAGATAGGTATTTATGAACCTGTAAATTTAACTTCTGTAGTGAAAAAAGTTATGCAATCCATGATTAAGGAAACATTTCAGCAACATTTGGACAGGAATGCAACTTATACAAGAAACAGTATTGGTTTGTTGAAAGGAAGACATGTTATGATAACCATTACATTACATGATGTTGCCACAAAGGAACTAGATACAAAGAATAATTTTGACATTAGCTCTTTGTGTCTTTTATTTAACTGTGATAATATATTTCTCATTTCAATCCATCCATTCTAATCTGTTTAATGATTCATTTTCAATAATCATACAATCGTAACTCCCAGTATCTGTAATGTGGACCGGAAGTACCTTATTCCCTCCCTTCCAATGTTTATATACAGCATATGAATAACTTTACTGTTTGCTTTTGGCCCACTTTGTTAAAATCTTTTGATAGTCTTCATTAGCAAGTATTACTTGCTTAGTAAAGAGAGTTGATATAGTTGAATGAATTTATATGAAAAAAGTGTGTTAGCATGTATTAATATTATCCTTCATTTAGTTAAAATGATATCTGTGTAAAGAAAACATTTTCAGTGATTTTCCTGTTCTGTATTGTTAGCACATTATATACCAAAAAACATTTTTTTGCAAGTTATTTTTTCTGCTACATAAAGAAACTTGTTTTAGCTTATTTAAATTTATCAATGTGGTAAAGTACTGCATCTGTACCATGAACCATGTAATAGACACTGAAACTTCTGCCGATCATTTCAAATATCATTGCAGATAAAATGCAGATTTCACCCCCCCCCCGTATATTGGGGGGAGTACTTAGAGATAGCCAACTGTCAAGGGCTATTGTAAAAGAGTATAGAGTATAAAGGCTTGAAGCTACGTAACAAATTCTGAAAGTGTCAGATGTAAAATCTATAGCAGTCTGTAAGTGCACCATACTAGTTAAGGATTGATTCTAGAAATGAAACCTCCAGGAACACCTCAGTAAAAGGGGAAAATTCAGAGTGGCTGGGACTAGAATTCTGCAAAAAAGGGGATTCAAAGCACCCAGGTCCAGTCATGGGGGGGGGGATGTCTTAAATTCGATAAGAGTAGTGAGTCATCATCATGATTTTCCTTTCCTTAGGGTTGCAAGATGCCCCTTTTTTACAAAAAAAGAAAAAAGAAATCTTGTAAAAATTAAGATGTATTTTATGATATCAAACAATCATCTCTTCCAGTATAAAGTACAAGTAGATATTTTTTCTTGTTTTTGTTTTAAAAAATGTACTTTATTTTGTTTGTTGTTTAAAAGAAATTGTTTATTTCATGTTGATAAATTAATTTTAATAAAAACAAATTTTGTATACAGCAGACTCTCGATTAACCGGGATCGGATTAACCGGGTTACTTTAAGATTCCAAATTTAAAAAAAATAAAAAATCAACCAGAAATCATAAAATTCAAGTAATAACTAGAATAGGTATAAACAGATGTTTTGCAAGTCGTAAATAAGTGACAAGAAGCAGCATTATAAGTCGTCGTTGGGAGATTAGTGTACCTGTTATCTTGTAACCCCTGCTGTCTTCATAACCGCCGCTCAAAAAAAAAACCAAATGTTTAGTTTGATTTAGTGCATCGCATCGATTGTTGTGTTCCGTCGCACCACAAATGGACAAATTTTGTTTCGTTATTTATGTCAGAGATGTTGGATTTTTTTTATAGTAACTTTTTTTTTTTTTTTTAGAAATCGCGAAAATGATGGGCAAATGCAAGAGTTGTGCTTTCAATTAAACAAAAACTTGAAATTATTCACAAGTTTGAAAACGGTGCATCCGCTAAATTTTTAATGAACCATTATAATGTTGGTGACCAAACCATATATGACATCGTAAAAAATAAAGGGAAGCTGTTAGATTTAAAATCGATATCGTAAAAAATAAACAGATGCATTGTATTGGACACACAAGTAGTGCGTGGTAAGCTTTTTTTCGTTTTTTTATCTATCGCCATACTTTTTACGTAGGTTGCTGACCATTTTTCGATACAGTAAGTCCCCGACTTGCGTTCGTTATTTCTATTTTTTTTATTTTTTTTTATGATTGAAGATTTCAAGTGAAAGGGACACACATTTCACCATAATGAAAAAAACTCACAGAATTCCAGCTATCTGTATTATCGCAAATGCAATAAGATCGAGTTTACTACCCGTTTATAATTAGATGCACGAACTGAAAAGCCCAATAACCCGGAAAGTGCAAATAGTTTTTATTGTTTTATGGCAGTGACCTCCAGAAATGTGCTTTAGTAAAATGTGAGTGATAATAGTGAGTTTTCGCCTTAAACCTGTGAAGTTATTTTCAGAAAATTTCATTTTGACCGTTATCGTGGTGCTGACTAAGAGAATAAGTGACAGCGGTACTAGTAAATCTACCAAGAAAAGGAAAGCGATCGAGTTGGATCAGAAAATTAAAATAATAACTCAACTATAATAATCAAGGCTTCAAAATACATATCAGTTTTACTGTACAATAATATGTGTTTTTTACTTCCTTTTATGTTTTCTTTTCTTATGTGCCACTCGGGCTACTTCACCACTGTCCCCAGATAAATTTTTTAATTGAACTAATTAAAAATATATAACTATTTTTCTTCATTCTTCTGATATAGCAGCAATATTTTATTAGTCATTCCCGAGTTGCGTAAAACTCGACTTACGTAGGAAGTCCTGGAACGTATCTCTTACATATGTCAAGGACTTACTGTATTTTTGGATTAACTGGGAAATCGATTATCCGCGAATATTTTTTTACCATCTATTCCGGAAAATCGAGTCTACTGTATTATGCATTATTCCGTGTCAGGATATTGAAATTAAAAATTTTTTTGTCCTGTTATGTCTGTCCAAAATCTGGCATCCCTATATTTCCTAGTACTTTAGATTATTACTTTGTGTGGTGAAAGATTTTGCAGTCTTTCAAACTCCAGGCATTCAAAAAAATATATTTTTTCTTAAAAAGTGAAGGGGAAAAAAAAAAAATCATTTTAGCACCAAAAATGGGTAATGCCAAATAATGCAATGGCTCCAGAAACCATTTCTGTGGCTATATTTCATTGAAAAAGAGTAACCAGATAAAGCATTTTTTTATTGTCATTTGTTGCAAAAAAAAAAACCAACTGTTTTCTGACTTTTAAAGGGTGTTAGAATTGACTGCTAAATTGAGGATTAAAGTTGGGGCCAGGAGTGGGGAGGGTGCAGATGAAAAATTTATAAACAAACCATAGTAGATAAATGAAAATATTGTTTAGAAAAGAAATACAGTTGAGCCTCTCTATAAGAACTTCCCTATATTTCATTATAATGAAATTTTCTGCTGAACCTTGGATTTTGAAAAATATTTACCTGTAATTTTTCCTTTATGTGGCAAAAATACACCTCTTTAATGAAGTATTTATTTTGTCATAGCCTTGTGCAATGCTTTGTTGTTATTACACAAGCATTAATCCACAAACAGCATACATACTTGTGTGCGTTGTATGCAGGTTACTGCAAACATACTTGTGTTATGCCACAAGTATATTTGCAGTATGTTAACCCTGGCTTTGTGACCATGAAGGACAAGGACAGTGTCGCAATCTATACAATGTATATATTGTTGTTACATAAAAATTTCTTCTTTAAATAGATAAAATTTAGTTTTTATGTTCACATTTGAGTGTTGGCTTGTTTTCATAAAGAGGAAACATATAGGGCAGAAATTCATATAAAAAAAACAATTAAAAATAATTCATATTTTAACTGAAATTTACTTCTAGTGTGGTTGGTTACATTTTGTATTATTATCTCTTTCTCTCTCTCTCCTTTTCCTTTTTTCTCATAGCATATCTTGTTCATTGTAAATAAAAAATAGGAATTTTTAAGAACTAACTTATTAGATGATAATATTAAAGACTTTCCTTTGAAAATTAATAACTTATTTCCAGGATACTTAATGGGATAGCTCTATTCCTGAAATTGTGTTGTGATACACTAAATTGTCTTGTAATACAACATATAAATCATAACAACAATAAATAGAAGTTTTCATTTATATGGCATATAACTATCTAAGGCTATATTGCTTTGTTTATTATGCATTCATACCCTATCTTGAAATACGACATAACTAAGTAAAAAAAAAAAATGTGCATAGCCACTTCATATTTATACACAATCAATATGATCCATGCCCACTTTGCACCTATCAGTAACAAGCTTAAAAAATTACATTTTTATGCAATTTAAATAAAATAAAGCTAAACAAGTTGCATTTTATTGGTAATTAGCTTTATTTTATCACACGAGTAATTACAGACCAGTTAGTTTAACTTCTGTTCCGGGGAAAAATAATGGAGTCACTGGTTAAAGATGCATTGCAGGATCATCTAGACAAGACTGCAGCAATAATTCAGACACAGCATGGGTTTGTTAAGGGAAAGTATTGTCTGACAAATTTGATAGGATATTATGATGTGGTTACAAAGGAACTGGATGTAAAAAATAATTTTGATATCATATATTTGTATTTCAGGAAAGCTTTTGACACTGTTGCGCATGGAAGACTATTGTACAAATTGGAGCAGAATGGTATTAAGGGTAAGTTGCTACAATGGATAAAAGGATGGTTAAAGTGCGAGAAGACAGAGGGTGGTAATCAATGGGTGCTGCTCTTCGTGGACTAATGTTATTAGTGGAGTCCCACAGGGTTCGGTGTTGGGTCCACCGTTGTTTTGTATATTTATCAATGATATTGATGAAGCTATATCAGGCTTAATGTCGAAGTTTGCAGATGATCCAAAGGTTGGCAGGGTTGTTAATGACAGTAATGGCAGTGTGCTACTGCAACAGGATCTAGATAATTTGGGCAGATGGGCTAAGAAGTGGCAACTGAAGTTTAACCTTGACAAATGCAAAGTACTGCATATGGGTAGAAGTAACCCCAGAGAAATGTACCAACTGTGTGGTACTACACTTAAGGTGGTAGAAAATGAAAAAGACCTGGGAGTAATTGTGCAGTCAGATATGAAGTTTTCTGAGCAATGCAGACAGGCTGCCAGGGCAGGTCATGGAGTTTTGTCAATGATATATAGGAATTTTGCTAGCAGGGAAAAGGAGGTGATCATCCTTCTGTATAAGGCAATGGTCAGGCCATGCCTTGAGTACTGCATACAGGTCTGGAGGCCTCATTTTAGGAAGGATGTAGATTTACTTGAGCATGTACAGAGAAGGGCAACAAGATTGGTGAGGGGAATGAAGGGATCCTCTTACCAAGAGAGGCCTAAGTTCTGCAAATTGCAGTGGCTGGAGACTAGGCACCTGCACGGTGATCTGATTGAGGTGTATAAGGCCTTGAATGGGTTGAGCACGCTGAATTCTGATGGGATCCTTCCACTTGTTCAGATTACGAACCTAAGGGGGCATAAATTCAAATTAAGAAAAGACAGATGTAGAATAGATGTGCGGAAATTTGCCTTTAGCTAGCGGGTGGTTAATTGCTGGAACAAACTTCCATCTGTTGTTGTGGAAGTTGATAGGTTGAATAAATTTAAGGAGGAACTGGACAGGCATTTGAAGGGAATGGTGTGATTTTTTTTTTTTTTTTTTTTTGGCTGATGCTGCATAAGCTCATACACATACTTTCTTGCATCACATGCCACTACTACTACTACACTCACCATAAACCACTGGCAAAACTGCCATCATGGGGTGGGGGGTTAAGAATCCGTAACTTTGCCTTTGTCACATTATTATTTGCATTAATAAAGTAAACAGCTAATTAAATGAAAATACATTATATAATTCAATGTATAAAGATCAAATTTCTTTATACATTGTTATACATTAGTTCACAAATCAAATTGTGGACCTTTTTTCTTCAGAACATAATATATCCATTAACGACAAAAACTGTGTTATGATATATTCAGTACTTTTAGTGCTCTTTACAATTCTGCTTTCCTGTTGCTTCAAAAACGAAGAAAAATAATTATGTTGGTGTCCAGCGTGAATCACTGTATCATGATATCAGTTTCAAAAACGAAGAGATATGCTTATATGAAGATATGTTTTTTTGTTTCTCCTTGAACAGTTTTATATACTGGACATTATGTTTGGAAAATAGCTGCTCCATTTTGTGTAGAAATAAATAAAAAGTTCTGAGTTTCCATTTGTATAATTTTAATGAAATTTGGAATAATTTAGAGAAGTTTTGCTAAAAAATCAGAATATGAAAATCTGTTCATCAGTCCAGTTAGCATTATTTCCATTTTTCTTAGCCTTGTACACATTTCAATGATTCTGTTCATCCAGTTGTAACTCAAGGTAATTTCAAAAAAGATTTATATGGTCTCCATCAAAAATTTGAGCATAATATAGGGAGCATAATTAACATTTCGAAAACTGCCACCATACATTATTATAAAAAAGAACAGCAATCAAGTCTTCTGTCATGCCTAGAACATTTTGAGATGAATGTTATTATTACCATTTTTATATATTTTGAAGCAATCATTCACTGTCAAGGAAATACATTTACACATTTTTCATCATTAGCTTATGAAATCAGCAGCTAGAAACAATTCACTGGTTGTCAGAGTTTTTGTCAGTAGGCCCAGTATGATGATGCCCCACATCTAGTAGCATAATTAAAATATTGTTGTAGTGATTTATAAATGCAGGGTATCCTCTTAGCTACTGTAAAAAATCTTGACAAGAGCATCTCCATTTTTTCTACTTATGGGAATTATAATGCTGTGGATTCTGCCACTGACTTGGAATTTATGCACCTTGTTTGTGAGATATTGATCTGTTGGATACAGAGCTTCAGAATTTGACAGTTGAGAAAGGAGTGCCTGATATCAAGTAGCATAATTACATTGGATGTTACTTTCACACGAGAAATTTTTTAGCATTAGCATTAGTAGAGGCATTTGATGCAAGAAAGCAAGCTTATGCAGCATCAGCCAAAAAAAAAAAAAACAAAAAAACACACTTCCACTTCACCCCTCTGTTCGTTCAAAATACCTGTCCAGCTGAGCCTTAAACTTATTTAGGCTATCAACCTCCACCACAAGGGATGGAAGTCTGTTCCACCAACCAACCACCCGCTGGCTAAAGGCAAATTTCCGCACGTCTATCCTACATCTGTCTTTCCTCAATTTGAATTTATGCCCTCTCAGGTGATTTTTCTGAGCTAGAAGAAGAATCCCATCAGCATTGAGCATGCTTAAACCATTCAAGGCTTTATACACCTCTATCAGATCACCTCGCTGGTGCCTAGTCTCCAGACACTGTAATTTGCAAAACTTAAGCCTTTCTTCGTAAGAGCACCCCTTTGTTCCATTCACTAATCTTGTTGCCCTTCTCTGTACTCGTTCCAGCAGCTCTACATCCTTCTTGAAATGAGGCCTCCAGACCTGTATACAGTACTCTAGGTGTGGCCTGACCATTGCCTTATACAATGGAATAATCACCTCCTTATCCCTGCTGGAAAAATTCCTGTATATCATTGACAATACTCCATGAGCTACTCTTGCAGCCCGTCTGCACTGCTCAGAGAACTTCATATCTGCCTGCACAACCACCCCCAAGTCCCTTTCATTCTCTACCACTGTCAGTGTAGTACCACAGAGTTGATACGTTGCTCTGGGGTTGCTGTTTCCCATGTGTAGTACTTTACATTTGTCAATGTTAAACTTCATTTGCCACCTCTCAGCCCATCTGCTCAACCTTTCCAGATCCTGTTGCAGCAGCATAGTGTCAGTAGTGTCCTTGACAACCCTGCCAACCTTTGTATCATCTGCAAACTTGGACATTAAGCTTGATATACCATCATCAATATCATTTATAAATACAGAAAACAATAATGGACCCAACACTGAGCCCTGAGGGACTCCACTAATAACATTAGTCCACGATGAGCAGTGTCCATTGATTACCACTCTCTGTCTTCTCCCCCTCAACCACCCCTTTATCCATAGCAGCAATTTGCCTCCAATGTCACACTGCTCCAATTTGTGTAGCAGTCTTCCATGTGCAACAGTATCAAAAGCCTTTCTAAGATCCAAGTACAGTAAACCCCCGCTATTCGCGGGGGTTACGTTCCTGAGAAATGCCGCGAATACCGAAAACGCGAATACTGAGTTATGGCTCCCATAGTAATAAAGGGGTTCCGTTCCAAAGTGAAATATATAAGAAAAACTAGTCTAAAATTTTGTCTATGTATTATATGTACCTTCATAATATGACTATATGCATAGACAGTACATAGTGAAATGCAAGCATATGGCATCGAAATGAAAATAAGAAACAATTTAATATTAAATGTAATATTTATTAGAAATTTCAAACAAATCTTTCAAACCAGCATCTTTGCTAGCTAAAAAACTAATCCCGCCAGTGCTATCACCAGTTTCGCTAAAGCGTTGATAAGGAGTTTTGCGTTTTCACGAATGATGAGTGAATTTAACGGAATTTTATTTTGAGTTCGGTCTTCTATCCACAGATTTAAAGCTTTTTCCATTTTTTCTAATTTAACATCACGAGTTACAGAGCAAATTTTTGAAGCAATTAGCGCGTTTTCACGGACACTACGGCGGATTTTTTCTTCCGATTTCTTGATTGATCGTACCGTTGACTCATTGATTTTATAATGTTTTGCCACTGAGGAGACACTTTCACCATTAGAAATTTTATCTAATAACTCAATTTTATTCGCTACTGTCATCACCTTCTTTGATATTTTCACATTTCTCTTGTTATTCGTAGTCATATTTTTGTAGGGGTTAGAAAGAACTTGTCCACAATAAAGTCACTTTCTTCCGTTAACACACTCGAAAAAGTCTGTTTTACACTGCAAAACGGTAGATTTATCACTTTTGTAAGCATATCAATTTATAAATTGATAAATTTATTCAATTTATAAACATATAAATTAAAAGCAAACGACGAAACCTTCCATAACAAGCGCATAACACATATTTAACAAGGATTAGCGAGAAACATTCACGCTCGCGATTTTGTCACCCCTCTCCCCTCACCCACTGAGCGCTGTTTTGACCGGGAAAGATAATTTTAGCCACGCCCATGTTTTTTTATGGCGGAAAATATTCACGGCGCTTTAAAATTCACATTTTTTAGGTTTCATTTTATATTAAATCAGCGATCGCGAATACGCGAAACCGCGAATACAGATACCGCGAATAGCGGGGGTTTACTGTATATAATATCAAAGTTATTCCCTGCATCCAGTTCTTTTGTGACTGCATCATAGTATCTAATCAAGTTGGTCAGGCAAGACTTCCCCTTAACAAAACCATGCTGTGTCTGAGCTATAACTGAAGTCTTGTCTAAATGATCCTGCAGTGCTTCTTTAACCAGTGCCTCCATTAATTTTCCTGGAACAGAAGTTAAGCTCACAGGTCTATAATTACTTGTGTCAGCCTTTGATCCTCCTTTGTGAATTGGGGTCACATTTGCACATTTCCAGTCTATGGGTACCTCCCCTGAGTCCAAGGAAGCTCTCATAATTATGGCTAAGGGTTTGCTTACTTCCTTTGCTGCCTCCTTTAATATAACTGGATAGATCCCATCCACCCCGGGTGCCTTTCTTGTGTTTATCTTCAACAGTTTCTCCTCCACTTTACTCCCAGTTATTTCAAGATTCTGTAGCTTACTGCTAGAGTTGAATACACCTCTGGCATTCCCCTTGCTGAATAACTCCTCATGTGTGAATGTCGATGCAAAATATTCATTTAGTTTGTTAGCTACCTGAGCAGGATCATCAACAGTTGACCCATCAATATCAAGTGGACCAATCTGATTCATCCCCTTCCTTCTAGAGTTTACATAAGTAAAGAACTCTTTGCTGTTTTTCTTTGCATCCCTTGCCAAGGATTTCTCGTAATCTGCCTTCGCCTGCCTAACCTCCTTTGTAACTTGGTTGCATATCAACTTGTATCTATCATAGGCTTCTGTGTCATGTGTTAATTTGTAAGTATCCCATGCATTTTTCTTCTCTGCCATATGCCTCATTAGTTCATCTGACATCCATTTTGGCCTAAACCTTGAACAATATTTCTTAGTTGGTATGTAAAGCCTAGTAGCTTCCAAGATAAGGTCTTTGAATGCTTCCCATTTTGAATTTGCTGTTGGTAACATCATCAGTTGGTCCCACTGTATAGAATTTAAATACTGTCTCAGTCCATCGTAGTCGCTTTTACGGAAGCAATAACCCTTCCCTTTACCCCTAATGGTAGTTACCTCTTTGAGTAAATCCCACTTCAGCACACTGTGATCACTGCCACTTAGTGGTTCGTTTATCTGCAGATTCTTAATGCATGAAGAATCACTGCTGATAATCAAATCAAGAGTATTACTCCCTCTAGTTGCCTCCCGAACATGCTGATGTAGAAAACAATCATCCAATAAATCCACAAAAGCCCTGCTAGTGTGTGAGTAACCAGCCCCCAAATTCCAGTCAATATCTGGGAAATTAAAATCTCCCATTATAAGACTCTCTGATTTACTGGCCCACTCTATTTCCCTGTACAGTTTCTTATTATACTCATCAGAGTCATTAGGCCTATAGCACACTCCTACTCTCAATTTTGATCTCCCAATGCTTATGTCACACCAAACTGACTCAACACTGCACTGTCCAGCGATGTCGACTGGCTTCACTTCCTTGGTTTTTATGTGTTTCTTAACTAATAGCATAACCCCTCCCCCCTTCCTATCCTGTCCATCCTTTCTGTAGCCGTTGTACTCCCCAAATTGCAGTTCTGCATCCCTTATATCTGTGTGACACCACGTCTCTGATATCCCAACAATATCTGCCTTTGATGTTTTGAGCAATACCTCAAATTCATCAAATTTATTTACTAAACTCCTAGCATTGGTGTACACGCAAGTATTCCTGCACCTGTTTTTATTCTTAGCTACCCTAACACAACCCATGTGTTTACTTGTACCGCAATGGCTCCCCACAGTCTCTGAAATACCATGCATCTTGTTTTTCAGGCTTCTGCTCATTCTAATAGAAGCAGTGCAAGAATCTCTTTCACCTCTGCCAGTGGCTACTGTCAATCTATTGGTCTTTGTCTCCCCCAAGCTAGCAGTTTTCCGACCCACCTAACACTGCCTCGAATGTACATTATGGAGTTTATCAAAAACATGTCTTCCCAAAACAAGCCGTTTTTGGAAGTCACAGTATTATATAAATTTCTTACTAACAAGTGAAGTAAACCATGGTTATATTTACCTTTTAATGTGCCTGAAGGATAGTAACCTTTCCAATGTAATGGCTATTTCAGAAGATTTTTTTTTTCAGTTTGCTTTGTCCCCTGTTCCCTTAACTCCCCGGTGGCAACTAGATTTTGAACAATTGCATTGAGACATGTTTAGAGTTTCTTGATAATTTCTGTTCATTCTATGCCACTTTATTTTCTGTTACTGACTTTATCAGTTAATCATCATTCTGTTTTGGTCTGGGCCTGGAACAATTTACTCTCTACAGGTATAAAAGATGAGTAGCTTCTAAAATTTAATGTCAGACATGCTTTGTAATTCAATGAAGTGGTCATGTTTGATATCATGATAATGTCACTTCTAGGAAATTTTGTATATTTAGCTTGATGAGTTAGTTGAATGCATAAGAAAAAAATTACTTAATGTCTTTTTAATTACACCTTCAACTGCAAGTGGCACTTAGAAGACTAATTGTAATTTGATGGCGACTAAGGTTATCTACCCATTTTTGCCTTATTTACAAAATTAAATGTACGTGAGAAAGAACGGTACACCAAAAGTAGTTATCCATCTTAAAAATAGAAAGAAGCTAAGATAATTAGACGGTAATTTACAAAAAAATTAATGATATTAAAAGAATTCTCTAAATTTCACTATGGCTGTTAAATTTTCTCTGTAATTGAAGACATTTGATTCCTTTTTAAATATTTCACAGTGTTTATAATACATATATAATTCTAGAGAGTATATAACTGTATTGAGAGCTGTAGTAAAAGAATAAATAATGGAATGAAAATATATTGTAATTGGAAGCTTCAGAAAGCTTAATACTGTCATATAAATGAAAAATGTTCATGAAATAGAAAAAATTTAACATAAGCAATAATATATAATGCTATTATATAATATTGGCCAGTAAATTTGGCAGAAATATATTTATACCTATTCATATACCATTCATACATATTTATACCTATTCATATACCATTCATACATATTTATATCTATTCCTATTCATATAATCTATACCTATTCAACCATGTTCTCTACTGCATGGTTGAATAGGTATAGATTATTGCTACATTAACAGTTTTGCTTTGTAGATTGCATTTGCAATGCTGTTTTTAGTGATTTTATAAGACTTCAAACCTTTCACAAGGAGAGACTTCTATCTCACTTTCTCAGAGGAATGCTAAAACTCTCATCTTCCATTGTTTGTTTAATTATCAGTCGTTCAGTGTTATTTTTTGTGTTTATTCTTGTTACTTTTAATATGTTTAATTAATTGCTATTCCTTAAATTTTATTTTATTCTTTCTGAGAAAGTGAGATCAGACTGTTCTTGCAAAACATGAGTTACTGTTTTGTTATAGTTATGTTTTGTTAAATTGCATTACATGTTGCATAAATACCACTTATCTAGTAGTGCTGTGAAAAAGTTTCATGATTATGAGAAGTATAAATGTATTAATAATATCAAAATATATGTCCTTTGGCTACCTTGGGCTTACAAAGAAAAGCCTCAATTAGATTTTTTTTGTAATAGTATTGATCTCTTATATGTAGCCTTGATAATTGTAGAAAATCACGTAACTTATGATTTTTGGGGTGGTAATAATATTTCTCAGTAGGGACTTGCTGTTTATTTGAAGTAGAACAATACCAAAACGACTTATTATCATGGTGTATTTCTGCTATAAACTTTGGTGTCAAAGGATTATTTGAATATATCTATGAAGCTCTGTTTTTGCATGGAGATTTTATACAAAAATATTTCAGTTTTCTTTCTGTTTTGATCTGTTAACAAAGATTCAGCTATCATGTTTCTGTGTAAAAACAGGCAAGTGGAATACAGTAATAGTAATTGTGTTATTATTTTTTCTCTGCTAGCATTGTCACTAGTTTCACAGTAATAACCATTACATTATTGTAATTATAATTATATAATTTGTAATTGTTATATTTTTTTAAAGCACGTAGTGGGTGTTGCTTCTGGATTTCGAAATTCGGGAATAACAATAAGTGGCATAGGTAGAATTACTTTGGTAAGTATGTTAACAGATATATAATAATTTCTATTTAAGAAATTTTATTTCTATTTATAGAAATTCTATTTTTTCTATTTAAGCATAATTCAAAATTGCTTGGAGTTCAGATTATTTGTAACAGTGAAAATCTACTGATAAAATTTAGCATTATTACCTTTAGATTAGATATTAGTTTTTTAGGTGTTTTTAGAAATGTGTAAAGCACCTATAGTTTTCACCATGTCAGTCCATTCATCCGAATGTCTGTCCACACAAAAGAGCTCAAATCTCAGTGCACTTATTTTCATGAAATTTTATATTGGTTCTTTAAAAAGATATGTTGAGGCTCTTACTCTTTGTCTCCCCCTCCCCAGAAAGTTATGTAATAGTCTTACTATCAGGAATGCTGACTATTCTGTTATAGAGATTGCATTATTAATTATCCTTTTATAATCAACCTTTGTACTAGTTCAGTTTATTATCAAATATTTCAGTCAGTCTTCTGTTGCTTTAATGTCATGTCTCCAATTGTTCTTAATGCCCGGTTCAAGAGCTAATTTCTATTTTGAACATTTTGTTTCCAATTTTTTACATTCTCTTATTTTGCTGGTATTTTCACTGTGGTGTATTTTTTTATCAATATTTAGCCTGTCTCTAAAAAAATTTGGGCAAGTTTTTTCCATTCAATTGAATAGCAAAGACTGTAACTTAATGTTTCATGTAATTTAAATGATTAATATACTTGATTATAGTTAATATGAATTCCATCACAGACTTTATTAAGCTCCAGTAATGAAAAATATTCCATAAAAGTGTGAAATGTGAGCTCTTGATATTTCTGCAGTATTTAGTTGGGTTAAGTGTAAAGGCCTTCATCAATTCCCATCTTATGATCTGTCTTTTCTGCCTTTTTACAATGCAGAAAACAGCCAGTTTCCTCTTTGACCCCTTCCCCCACAATGCTATGTGATAATAAATGATGGCTTTGTTCTTCTCATGTAATGTTGACATACAGGAGGTTTTGTTCTTTCACCAACTGTTTCCTTTTTGTATCAGTGATCGTATGTTAATTGCAGATGAAAATGGATAAAAGAAATAAGAGAAGTACCATACATAATATCTTAAAACAGTAAATTCATGGATTGAGAAGGTCAGATGGGAGAGTGCTGCTGTCGAAACAGATGTATATTTTTACAGCAGAATAAGTTGAGCTTAAGTAAATTATCACATGGCCCCATGAAACTTGAATTAGTGTGATGTTGTCAGTATTGGTCCTTGCATTTCTAACTTAAGTACTTCTGTACTATACAAAAATGGATAATCCTTGGTTTTTTTTTTTTTTTTTTTTGGTTAATAAAATATGAGGTACCATCAGCACTAGAAGCTTAAATGCCAACCGGGCTAGCCAGGTGGGTAAAGTGCCATACCTAGCAACCCAAAGGTCGCGGGTTCGAATCCCACCTCGGGCTTGGATCAAAGTACTGCAAAAACCTTGGGAGGTGCATTATGGCCACAGAAGCCGATGCGCCAACAACTGCCAAAAAAAAAAAAAGAAGCTTAAATGGAAAAGAAATGAAATTAGCAGAACTAGGTCTCTATGGTGTCAGAATAGTAGGTATTTTTATGATGATTTTTACAGACTAAGAGGATGAATGCAGGCAGGGGAGTTGCATATAAACAATAAATATAAATTAATTTCCTCCGAAAGTAAGGCATAGTATTAGCTTTTAGAAATAATTTGAAGGAAAGAGTAATTGCCTGGGGAGTATTAGAATAACATTATCTGGTAGAGTATTATGATAACATTATCTATCATTGACAGTATTGAAATGCCAACAGTTTGATTGTTTTTTTAAAATAAAGTACTGAATAAGTGTATTCTTTGTACTCCTTATTCAATGTAAAAGTACTTTTGAGCATTTTCAGTTGGATGTATTTGATATTATAATAATTCCCACCTCCCCATAATAGGCTATTCGAAGCACACATTCACTGGAAGTACCATTATCAGAAAATGGAAATTTACTTGTTTCTTCTGAGGTAAGGATTAATTAAAATTTTAAATTGACTGAAATTTAGTATACTGACATTTTATAATTAATTCCATCAGTTTTATTGCATACTCAATACATTTTATTATTTTTCTGAAAATTCCAGCTGATTGATATAATGTGAGCTCATTTTATGTGATATCACATTTTAAGAACCAGTGATTTTTTTATGATCTCAATATTATAGATGCTCTTTATTAAAAGATAAATAGTTTCCTCTTATTATTAATTTTTATTATACATATGCTCCGTAGCCGAGTAGTCAGGAGTGCGAGTGCAGTAGCACACGCTCTTTGAGTAGTCCGGAGTTCAAGCCCCTGACTGATAAATACGGTCGATCTGCCAACCTGCACTGGACCAGCGTGGTAGATCATGGTCCATGTCCCTCAGCATGAATTGTTGAGGAGGCTTCCATCCTGCAGTGGGTTGATAATGGCTGCAGTTTTTATACATATGAAGTCTACAATAATTTAATTCTCACAGCTGATTAAATAAATAATGACATTGTGTTATTTATTTTGTTTCTTGATATAATTAAGAAATATAATGTATAAGAATGTATAGATTTGCTGAATTAAAGTGAGGGTATAGAATGACTTTAAAGTTAATTGGCAACTTGCTTATAAGTGCATTTCAGGTCTCTGCTCAAAATGTACTTATAAAGAGCCTGCAGTAAACATTAATTTCGGTGATGATTATTTGTACCTACAGCATAACACACTGCAAATCAAATGTAATTAGCTATTATGCAGAATAATGTAGTCTTAAATTAAATTTATGTTCATTTTTATTCCCTGCAGGGCTTAAAAAAAAAAGTAGTCCAAGTTTGGGTGCATAGTTTGAGTTTATACACCATTTATTTTTTTGGAATAAAAGGCAAGGAATAGTTGAAATGATGCATTGCAATTTTATTTTTTATTCGTTATAATAAGAACATATAACAGTCTTCCTATTTAAAAAAAATGTATATTTTATTTCCCAACTACTCACTTCAAAAAAGGTAGCAAAATCAAAAATAAAACCATAGCTCTAGAGACAATTGATACAGAAGTGGTTGTGAGGCACACTTTGTAGTCAAATATTAAATTGTGAAGAATTTTTTGTGTCTGTACATCTCCAGTTAAAAAAAAAAATGATGGAGATCAAAAGTGAATAGTGTACTGGAAGATTATTAAAATTCACACTAATATTAACTTGAATAAGTATTTTAATTTTTAATTTTTCTGTTCTTTGGCGTACAAATTGCAAAATCATGCCTGCTTATTGATTTGATGGTCTTCTCAACGGACACCACACCACTAACAATACTAGGAATGCTATTTTTTTACAGTAATGGCTTTTGCAAGTTTATTTATTATTATTTTTTTTATATTAGCAACGTTTACACAGCAAAGATCATTTACTTAGTAATGATTTTTTTGCATAAAAAATAAATGAACATTTTTTAAAAAATGTGTTTTGCACATTCGAACTTCATTTTTAAAGTAAAAAATATTCTATTCAGGTTTTGGCCAAGAATGTTACCATGAAATGTTTATGTTAAAAAAAAATTAAAAATGAGAATGGTTTCAAATTAAAATATCTCTTTATTATAAAGAATTACCTATTCATATAAGTAATATATGTATTTTTAAATGTTAGTAAGGGAGTTTTAAAAAGTAGAGGCCATTTTTGGGATTAAGTAAAGCAAGCACCATGGTCAGTTTATTTATTGGTTGCTTATTTTATTAATCATTTCACTCCTTTGTTAACATATTTGGTACTTTTTTAGTTAATTCAGTATACAAGAGTCAAAAATTCAGTCCATAATCAGATGACTGCTATCTTAAATTTATACTCACAGGATTATAATGTGGTTGGGTAGTTTGAATCTCAAAATTGTAGATGTCATTGGTTTGCATTAGTTAAAATGAAATGAAGAAAGGATTTGGTTAAGATCCTCTATCAATTTTATTTATTTGTTTTTAATCCATTTTGCACTTGTATTGATATGCAGTACAAGAAAATTATATTGTAAAACAGTATAGTCTATACTGTTTTATGGTACAGTGATGTACTGGTCTACTTTCTCACACTGTCTTCACTCAAGTTTACATAGGATTTCAATAGAAATTTGGTCAGGTCAGTTATGCAATCCTTCCATTTGGGAGGTGTTGGTACCATGTGATTTGGGTTAGATTGGATTTATTTATCTTGATCATTGCATTTTTCTTTGTCTTGGCAGCAAACTAAGATTAATTAGCACTGCAACCAGAACGCATAAATTCAAACTAAAATGAGAGATTATGCATTAGGTTGTAGGAAGATTTCCTTTTACCAGTGAGTTGTTAATCAGTATAATAAGTTGCTTTTGTGGGTAGTTGAGGCTGATGACTTGCAGGAATTCAAAGACATACTGCATTCAAAGACATACTGCATTCAAAGACTTATGGAAAGAGGGGAAACACATAGGTAATGTTTTGTTTTTATTATTATTATATTTCTTTATTGCTGGTTCAACAAAAGCTTCTGGCCGCCTTGTACCATATTGACTAATATTAATTTACATTCAGATAGATAGGGGTGAGGATGTCTTATTTTTTTTAAAATATATAACTGAACCTTTCAAATTTGAAATTAAGGTTTTGAAATTAAGGTTTTGAAAAGATACTGTTTAAGAAAAGTTGGCTTCTAAATGATTTTTTTTTTTCAGTATGTACAGTACATTGTGGAAAAAGCAAATGCAAAGATGTTAGAAAACCAAAAAAGAATAGAAAGGTCAGTAATATTAAGAGAGAATCATAATGAAATTAATGAAATTGCATGCTATTACTGTGTGCATGTTTGGTGTAAGTACATAAATAATCTATCATTATTTTAGTTTTGTGCTGCTGTTATATAAAATAAGGAAAATTGTTTTTATGATTCATACTATTTAACCCTTTCACAAGTTTGCATGTATAAGTACATTTTTTCATGTAAAGGACCAAAGGAATATCAACATATATGTGTGTGTGTTTGTGTGTTGAAGGTTCTTTCTGTGCAGTATTAACAAATTACATCTGTATATGTACAGCTTTCTTGAAACTATAGAGACAAAGTGTGGTCAATCAATTGTGCTTGCAAATTGTAGTAGCTAGCCATTTTTATATTTATGAAAGTTTTGAAAATTAGTATATGAGGGCCATTTCAATAAGATTCAAGATGGTATGAGTTTACACAAGCCAAAACTGAAGAAATTCTCTGGAACTCAGATCCTGAAATCGATGAAACTAAATAAAATAATACACACAGTGGTAGTGATATAAATTGCATCATTTTTAAATTTTCTCTCCAAACAAGTATTAAATTTGAAATAATTGTGCCTATATCCTCAAATTTCTTATACACTGATGTAAAATGATTATGGATTTTATTAATAAGAAAACAAATTAAAGAAAAAATGTTTATGCATATTTATTTATGAATAATCACAAAAATACACTACAGGCCATAATGATTGCCTTTCCATTGTGACCAATGTTTGAAATGAACATTATGTAATAAGATGGGGGAAAAATGTACCAGTAACAAACAAATATTGTGATACCATTAAGTCTTCTACGACAGATATTAGTATTTTGTTGGTCCATCATGAGCTTTTATTATGTCTTGCATGGAGTAAATCGCATTCTTAATATAATCGCTGCTTAGTTCATGGTACCAGATGTGAATAATGGTTTCTTGTAATATTATGTTGCTTGATGGCTTTTTGATAGCAATTTTTTGTTCCATAACACTCCAGCAGTTTTCGGTCAGGTTCAGATTGGAATTATTTCCTGCCCATGATAAGGATTAAATATTGCAGTCTCATATGAACTTCTTTATTTAAGGATAAAAAAAATTGATGAAACAGTCAGTGTTTGAAACAACTTAAAATTAGTATACTAGAAATTGTATTAAATGATTATGTAATGTACTAACCTTACGTGCAGTGTGGAAAGCCACAGTGTTGTGTTAGAAATCATAATTTTCTGTTCCTTAAAAGTGTTCTCTGATGATGGGCAGAAGAGTCTCCTTTAAAATTTTTGTGTAGTAGTCCCTATTAACCCTACCATTTACAAAACATATTCTGCCCACTCCTTTGCTCGTTATATGCATCTCCAAACCATCTGGCACAATAGAAACTTTACTATTGATTGATTACAGTCAGGGTGATAAGCTTCATTAGATTTATATCAAATGTAGCATTTACTATCTGATCCATTTGAGTTAAATTTGGATTCATCAGAGAATATTACGGACCATTGCTCAGTTGTCCAAGTAGCATATCCTTTAGCCCGGGTTAGTCATTTTTTCCTCACAGATTTTGTCAATAAGGGCTTCTTACGAGGTCAATATGCTTTCAGACCATCATCACAAGTCTTCATCAGACAGTTCTATCAGTTGCATTTACCCTAGTGTGTTTCTCCCACATAGATTTTTGGTTTGTTGCACAACAAACATGGATGTGTAGATGCTTAAAACTGTATTCTGTGCTGCAGTACTTTTCTGTTTTAGTGTCATTCCAGATTATCTTTTGACAATTCCAGTCTCATGTTACTTTTTAAGTACCCTTGACACAATAGACTGGTTACAGCCAACTTCTGCATCCATATGTTGACTAGAAAATTCATTAGCATTAGTAAAGACACATGATGCAAGAAAGCAAGCTTATATAGCCTCAGCCAAAAAAAAAAAAAAAAAAAAATCCTTCTCATTTCATCCATCCACTCACTCCAAATGTTTGTCTAGTTCTGCCTTGAATCTATTTAAGCTATCAACTTCTACAATGACAGATGGAAGTTTGTTCCAGCAATCATTCACCCCCTGGCTAAAGGCAAACTTCCACACATCTATCCAACAACTGTCTTTCCTCAATTTGAATTTATGCCCTCTCAGGCAATTATTCTGAGCAAGAGGAAGAATCCCATTGGCTTCATCCCATCAAGAGCAATGATTATGCTTTTCTTTTCATTGAAATTAACTGAGTGTATGCCAGTACCATTGCTGGCAGTGGTACTGGCATACACCCAGTTGCTGAGTTGCTGCTGCTGAATAGGAAGTGAAGACAGATAGCAGCAGGTGGATGCTTTTATTAACAATGTGATGTAATACAACTATAATATTACAGAATAATAATGCAAGTGCAGACAGGCTGCCAGAGCAGTTCATGGTATTTTGTCAATGATATACATCAACTTTGATAGCAAGGATTAGGAGGTGATTATCCTTCTGTATAATGCAGTGGTCAGGCCACACCTTGAGTACTGTATACAGGTCTGGAGGCCTCATTTTAGGAAGGATATAGAGCTGCTAAAATGAGTATAGAGAAGGGCAAAGGGCAACGAGGTTGGTGAGGTGAAGAAAGGGGTGCTCTTACCAAGAAAGGCTTAAGTTCTGCAAATTGCAGCACCATGAGACTAGGCACCTGTGAGGTGCCTAGTCTCCAGATGCTGCAATTGAATGGTTTGAGCAAGCTCAATGCTGATGGGTTTCTTCCTCTTGCTCAGATTATGCACTTGAGGGGTCATAAATTCAAATTGAGGAAAGACAGTTGCAGAATAGATGTGTGGAAATTTACTTTTAGCCAGCAAGTGGTTGATTGCTAGAACAAACTTCCATCTGTTGTTGTGGAAGTTGATAGCTTAAATAAATTCAAGGAAGAACTGGACAAACTTTTGGAGTAAATGGATAGGTGAATGGGAAGTGGATTTTTTTTTTTTTTTTTTGGCTGATGCTGTATAAGCTTGCTTTCTTACATCACATGTCACTGCTAATATCACTAGTTTTATTGATGTTATAATAATTTCATGAGATAACATAATGATACTTATAGAGTGAGTTTTAAGGAAATATTAAACTTTAAAGAAGGCGATGCCATTTATGTGACTACCACTGTATATAAATATAAACGATATTACAGGAAAGAAAAAATGATTTTTTTAAAATATTTTTACGATTTAAAATAATTGAATTTTTTTTACAAAATTTTTATTTTGATTCGGTAGTGATTAGCTCTAATGTTTGGATGTAAGGTCAAAATAAAAAAAAATTAATTGTAGCTAGAGTTAAATTGTAGCTAGAGTATCCAGGCTGCTACAATATAGCGACAATAAGTATACTTATGCGGCAGGAAATTTAATTTCAAAATTATGTTCTCCTAAGATACACACTTAGGTCAACTATTTTCTTGTCCTTGGAATCACGTCTGGAAAGTAAATTTTGGAATCACTGAAAGTTGAGCTGTCATATTACTCTTGATTGTTTGTATGTCTTCAAATCGATGTTCTTTTGTTTCTTTTCTTTTTTTTTTTTTGCTTTTCTCACAGTCTATAAAATGTGTTAAGGTATAATATATTATGCCTTGGGCATTTATTATTTTAAACTCATAATATATTATGAGTTTATATTTTATTCAAGTATTATCTTGTACACTTTTTGGCATCTCTTATATTGTGGAATTAACTTCACAACTGGGTTGGCATGATTGCAACACCAGGGCACCTGCCCACCCACCGAAGGTAGGCCAATAAGCCTTGAAACGGTGCCATCTGGGTGGTGGGGCCTGCCCACTGAGAATAAGTAACAGTAGTCTTTTCTATTGGTGAAGCGTTACTTATTCAAGGTAGTGCAATACATGGTAACTCGTTGTGATGAAGGTAGTCACAATATGGGATATAATTAAATCGATGCCTTTACACTACTTATGTAGTTCCCAATGTATCTACACCGATATTTTATAGTTTAAAATGGAATAAAATTATCCGAGGAGATACAAGTTTCTTTAGCAATTTCATGAACATTTCACCTTCAGTCATTTTTTTGCAGATCAGTTTAAACAGATTCCTTATTCTCTTTGATGTGACTGTTGTAATAAAAAACTTGTGTGTAGCCCATTGCAGAATCTCTATATGCTATTTTAGGATCAAATGTGTTACTTGTGGTTTTTTCCCATTTTTAAGCAAAATTTAAGGCACATCATTTAGTGCACTCTAATATTTTGAAATATGATATGTGAAGATACACCTTTGACTGATAAAAATGGACTACCATAAGTGAGTGAACAGCTAACTCTGTGGGGGTATGGATGAGACATATCTGAAGACTATGCTTTATCACAGTACACTCCATTATCTTAACCTTGAATAACAAGCATAATTCAGATACTTGAGTTTGTATTATAAACTAAAGAGATTTAAACTTGTATATTTAAAGTCACTTAGTTTGCTCATCCATCCAGGATTGTAATTGTGTACATTTTTTTTTATAATTGCATGATGTTTTTTTTTTTTTAGGGTTAAGTGTTATCTGATGTTTGTTATTCGTTTTATTTGATTTTTGGTATTTTTATGCATCATAATGTCTTTTGTTATTTTCTGAAGTAATTACGCTGCCTTTTTAATTTCATTTAATGTAATTCTCCTTAATCTTTCTCTTTGACCTTATAGTTTGGATCGTGGTGGTTAGATATCCACGACGTCACTGTCAGACATTTAGGCTTTCATAAATTAATGAAGAGAGCATAGTGTAATTAATTAACCAGTTTATTAGAATATTAATGATACAATATATTATAGAATAAATTTCTATTTATTCTATAAGTGGCTGAGGCCAAAAGAGTTTACAAATTCATTGACTGCCTACATATTGAATTATTAAGGGCACCTGGATTTTCAGTGCTACAGTTCACAATGAGTCATGCATTTTTATGAGCAGTATACAGTGTAGAATCCACTGCCTCCTTTAATGTGGCCATGTGTGTGCTAACCACGGGACTATGGCTGGCCCATTCTTAGACATTATAAAACATAACATTTATAAGTTACAGAATATCTAAAAACTTTAATATGCAACAGTGAAAATCATAATTAAAATATTTAAGAAAATTTAAAACAGTTGAATTGTAATATCATTATTATTCAAAAATTATATCAGATATATATATATAAAAAAAACGTTCATTATTACCCAGCCATTTGGGTGCACAAAATAAACTTAAATTAACAATTTAACGTGAGTGGAATATTTTTTATATTTAAAGTTTTCATAGTACATCATTTTCAGATTTATTACTAATTTCTTTTAAGGAAATGCTTTGTGAAGTATTTTTATTATTTAAAATGATAAATGAGAATTAACTTGTTTCTTAGATACCACTGGAAATTTTTGATATGGTCATTATTCAATTATTTTGTTCAGCTTTCATTATTTATTGACATTACTCAAAATTGATGTATGCTAACTTATTGAAATCTTAGTTCTAGAAATTGTAAAATTATGTCTAGCAATATATAATACATAGACTATTTTTGTATCTTATTAGGTTGCATGCTAGTTTTCAAAAGATTTGTTTCTCATCTCCATCAGAATACCAGATATTAAATAAAAAAGTTGCACCCCCAGAGAAAGCCAAGAAAGAGGAAAAGATGTCAAGACATTCTTCTGATAAAGTTGATCAATTGCTTGCACATGAGCTGGATTCTTACTTTGATGGACTACACGTTTTAAATGATTTGTGACAGTTACATTCAGTGTGTTCTTGTTTTAAAAGTATGTGGTACAAATCCTGAGATGTATTCTATGATCCAAAATAAGAAAAAAAAATATTCTGTAAGCATGCCAAAATGCTTTATTTCATTGCCTGACTAGCATAATCACCCAATAAGAACCTCCTAAACTAATTTCTGTCTGATTATTTAAGGGATGTGGTTTTTTGAGACATTACGGAACTGCAGCACAGTTCTCACTGAAACAATTCACACTGTTACAGGAATATTGAAGCATTTTTAGCATTCACTAATGTGAAAAGTTGAGGTTTGCATTTGACAAATGTCACCTTGAATAATTATTGCAAAATCATTATACGAAACCTAAAAATTAAGACACATTTATTTATTTATATTTTTATTTTGATCTCAGAATACATCCCATAAATTGGGCCACTTACTTTCGAAACACTGTACATTACATAACAGTTTGTAAATATATCTTTAAAATGTGGATAGTAATGGACATTTTTTTTCTATCGACTATATGTATAAGACTAAAGATGAAATATATCACAGTATTTTGTGGTCTTCTGTATTTTATTTATTTTCTCTGTCCCCCCCCACCGGAACACAACTTTCACACTGATTTGTACTGTAGAACTTTAATCTTATATATTAGACTGTGAGTAGGTGTTTGTGAGCTTTGTTTTAAATATTAAGGTTTGTTTATATGAGAAATGGAGAGCTAAAGGAAGAATTATGGGTTTTGAAATATGCACTGAAGCAACCAATGAGGGTAATAAATTTATGCAGAAGATATTGTCAAAGCCCTGCTAATAAGTAAAGTTCTCAGATGAGCTGATGGTTTTCATTTGGCTTTGTTACTATTATTTGACCCACAATAAAAATATTCATGCATGTGAAGTTTTCACATGCAACAGGCCTAATAGTGCATTTGGAATTCATCTTTGGTCACGTGTTCCAAGAACGTATCTCCATGCTCATACTGTTCAAGAAGCATGGATACACAGAGTGATTCCTCTTTGGTGTTAAATGCTGAGGAAACCACTGAGCACACATTTTGCAAGTACAACTACTTGCTGATGATGGCATGTGGCGAGACAATCCTAATCCTGCACACTGTGGCAATTTCCTAAATAGTAATGGGACTATTTCCTATAAATTCTGTTTCTGCTATAATTGTGGTAACACAATACAATCTACTTGCCTCATTCAAGGGGAATCCAGAACACTTTCAATGCAGTTCTGCAATTCTTTAAACAGTGTACACTTAACAATGTAGTATTAGTATTAGTATTAGTAACGGCCGCATGGTGCAAGAAAGTCTATGGCTTATGCTGCACCAGCCAAAAAAAAATAAAAAAATCCGAACAAAACAATGATAAAAACAAAAAAATAAATAAATAACTAAATAATAATAATTAATAAATAAAAAAAATAAAATAAAAAATAAATAAAAAGGAAATTAAACCTATCATCCTATGCGCTTCCCTTACCCGAAAGTACTATCCAGATGACCTTTGAATTTCCCCAAACTGTCGGCCTCTACCACCCATGAAGGCAACTTATTCCAGTAATTTATAACTCGCTGGCTAAAATAAAACTTCCTGCAGTCCAATCTAAACATTTCCCCCCGTAACTTGAATTTATGTCCCCTAGTTCTAGCATCATTTATAATCTTGAAAATTTTGTCCTCATTCATTTTACTGATGCCTCTCAGAGCCTTAAACACCTGAATCAAATCTCCTCTAAGGTGTCTCGTTTCCAAACTCTGCAACCCACATATTCGAAGTCTTTCTTCATAAGGACGCCCTTTTGCCGATCTCACCAGGCGAGTTACCCTTCTTTGCACCCTTTCAAGAAGCTCGATGTCTTTCTTTAGGTGCGGTCTCCATACTTGAACACAGTATTCCAAGTGTGGTCTAACATAAGCCTTATATAATGGGATTATCACATCCCTATCTCTACTTGCAAAAGTTCGATAGATCATCGATAGGACACCATGGGCCTTCCTTGCAACCTGTTTACAATGCTCAGAGAATTTCATGTCTGACCGTATCGTAACACCCAAGTCCCTTTCCTCCAGTACTGGGTTTAGTTGAACTCCACCAAGTGAATAAGTTTTTTGGGATTACTGTTTCCCAGGTGTAATACCTTACACTTTGTTGGATTAAAGCACAGCTGCCATTTTTCTGACCATTCCTGACGTCTATCTAGGTCTCTCTGAAGAAGCTCAGCTTGACAGTGATCATTAACTACTCTATCAGTTTTAACATCATCTGCAAATTTAGACATCACGCCCTCTATCCCTTCATCAATGTCGTTTATGAAAATTAAAAACAACAGTGGTCCTAATACTGATCCTTGGGGAACCCCACTTCTTACATCAACCCAATCTGAGGAATAGCCATTTATCACAACCCTCTGCCTCCTGCCCTGAAGCCATCCTTCTATCCATCTAAGGATTTTCCCAGTGATTCCAACCTGTTCCAGCTTATAAAGCAACCGCTCATGTGGGACTGAGTCAAAAGCTTTGCTGAAATCTAAATAAACAATGTCGAAATTATTCCCTAAATCCAGCTCGTGAGTGACCCTTTCGAAATAGCGAACCAGATTTGTTAAACATGATTTTCCCTTTACGAAACCATGCTGAGTATCCTTGAGAATTTCAATTCGATTCAAATGATCCTGAATTCCACCCTTGATCATTGCCTCCATGATTTTCCCTACTACTGAAGTCTGACTGACAGGTCGATAATTTCCAACTTCACTTTTAGAGCCACCCTTATGTATGGGAGATACATTTGCACTTTTCCAATCCAAGGGAATCTCCCCAGAGTCTAGTGATGCTCGCATAATTAGCCTCAATGGTTCAATGCACTCGCTTGCCGCCTCTCTTAAGATTATAGGGTATATTCCATCAACTCCAGGAGTTTTACTGGTCTGTAGGTTCGAAAGTTTTTTCATTAAATAATCTTGCGAAATTTCAATATCATTAATTACATATTTTTTAACTTCGCTCCCACAATTTCCCTTTGCCACAAAAGGCTTTTCATTTGTAAATATCGATGCAAAATAACGAGTTCATCTGCAACGGCAGCTGGTGTATTTATTACTATCCCCTTTCCCTTACGTAAAGGTCCGATTTGGTTTGTCCTGCTCTTCTTGGCATTTATATATGTGAAGAATTCTTTATCCCCCCTCTTTGCTCTGTTTGCTAGTGATTTCTCATAAACTGCCTTTGCCTGTCGAACCTTTTCTGTGGCTCTATTACACATCACCTTGTAGCTGTTATAGGCTTCAGTACTTTTCATTGCTCTGTAACCTTTCTATGCCACCTTTTACTGCTCAAGTAATGCGGCAACTTCACTATTCATCCAACTTGAAACCCTTCTCGTGGAGTATTTTTAATGTTAAAGTTTTTAAAATTTTTAAAGTTTTTTAATGGTACGCATTCAAGGCATCTGTGATTAATGTTTTAAAAGCGTACCACAGTTCAATTGTATTCATTCTCTGCGCGATATCTACCCAGTTAATAGAGGCCATGTAGTACCTTAAGGCATCGTAATTTCCTTTTCTGAAATTAAAACCCATTCCTTTGCCTTTTACTTCTGCTACCTCTCTCGTCATCATCCACCGTAGAACTCCGTGATCACTTCCTGCTACTGATTCCTCTACTGTCAGCCCTGTTATGTCATCTGATTCATGTGTGATGATGAGGTCTAGGATATTCTTTTCTCTAGTACTTTCCCTGACATGTTGATACAAATAACAGTCATCTAGTTGATTTAAAAATTTTGTTCCCCATGTCGAGTTTCCTTCCCATTTACTCCAATCAATTAGAGGCAAATTGAAATCACCCATAATAAGGCATTGACGCTTACTTGCCCATTCCATTTGCAATTTGCATGTAGAGGCTTTTGTTATAATCTTCACAATCACCTGGTCTGTAGATTACTCCTACTCGCATTATACCTTTCTTTCCAACTATCTCACACCATACAGACTATACTAGCATGTGAAACGTCTGAATCCGGGAAAGCTATCGTCGCACTCAGGCTGCTTCTGATAAGAAGCATTACCCCACCACCCCTTCTATCTAACCTATCCTTCCTAAATACATTATACAAGCCATACTGAAACTCATCATCCCCAATTTCCGGGTGGCACCACGTCTCTGTAAGCCCTATTATGTCCGCGTTACTTGTTTTAACCAGCAGTTCGAATTTGCTCATTTTATTGACGACACTTCTAACGTTACTGTATAAACAATTAAGATTTACTGTTCTTGTATATTTAACAACCCTTGAAGTTTTTTAGGCTCTCTTCCCTGATATTAGCTACCCGCGCACGTGAAACGTCTTTGCCCCCAGAACATCTAGATAATACGTCCAGTTGGGGTAACAGATAAGAACTCTTGAGGTATGTGCAAGATTTACATTGACCAATATTATCAGATAAACGCGTGTCAGTATTACCCATTTCCTCAGTAGTTTTTCTGTTGAACCATATTTGCTTCGCCATACTATTCAGCATAAATTTTATTACGCTATGGTGATAAAGGTCCCAGAATATGCATATAACTGTGTTCTGTCTATACAATAGTGTTCACATCGAATTTTCATGAATGGAATGAAAAACTAAAATAACAGTGAAAGATCAGCTAACCAAAGGGTCTAAAGATGTCCCAGTCATTGATGGGAATCGAACCCAGCACTATCAAAATTAACATTTTTTGCAAAAGATTTCAGCAGGTATATCCTCCTGAATTCAAAAAATCAGATGACATTGCATATCACTTGGTGCATTATTGTGAAGTCTTGAAAATTGAGTTTTCAAATAGCTTTGATGTGCTCAGTGTCGCCAACAGATTTCGCCCTTGTGTGTAGCACAGTTGGTAGAATAGCCATCCTCCCCACACTGGGTGGGAAAGACTGGGTTCGAATACCGTCGATGACAGGAGGAATTTTTATGGTCTTTTTCTCGTGGCTGAGTTAGTCAATCTCACCCAGGGGAGGGTAGTATGGTTTTTTTCTCAACCGGAAACAGGTTTTTCGTCCAGCAAAAACAAAATTAACCTCAGAACACATAATTCACAAACAGTATACACAGAGCAACATGATCAAAGTAGCCAATGCTCCTGAAATACAATAACAACAGCCAACAGATTTTGATCAATAATCTAACAAGATTATCATCGATTTTTACCTAACATGTATTTTATATTCTGTAATATTCATTTGAACGATCACTGCAGATTCTTTAAGGCATATGTTTGGGGAAAGCTTGGGATGCCTTTTATTCTAATGTAATGCAAGCCATATCTGTAGCTAAAAATTGCATCGACCATTTGTTACAATAAAACTTATCTTCTGATCACTTGCTGGTTTTCCATCACCTCAAAGCCTTAGCCTGAATAGTGGTAAGGCTTAAAAGTGCATGGCATTTCTTTCAGTGTTGGATCCAAAAAAACCATCTTTTCCTCTGTTATATTATTGACTGTTATAAACTGACGGCCACTCAGCTACATGCCCTTTGTGTTTTTTTTTTTTTTTTTTTTTTTTTATTATAATTGTTGATTGCAATGGGCCTGCACGTTTAATTTCAATGCTAATTCGGCATTTCTTTATATTTGCAGGTGTGCAAGCAAGGCCCAATTGCTTCCTTATTTCAGACCTCAACACTTCACAGTCATTAAGTGTTTTATCACTTCTCGGGTAATATTACTAACACGTTTCTTTACCATAGCATCACTTGAGCAGTGATCTTTCCTTTTAACCACCATTTTAGTAATGAAATGAAAAGTACACAAATAAGCACTGGACTTAGTTGGGAACAAGACCGACTATAATACAGGGTAGAGAGAGAGAGAGAGAGAGAGAGAGAGAGAGAGATAATCTTTAATGCCCTTCACGGCCAAAAAGCCAGGGGTTAATGGTGGGAACACTTTCAGTAATTTATTGCTCATGAAGTAAGGGAGATACCATTTATTTATTTATACCATGTGAAAGAGAAAACATGAAAATTTCCCAGTTGGTACTGCCGCGGTGTGTAGTTCCATCATTCACCGCCAGTTGGTGTTACTTGTACCTCTACCACATGCATAGCCTTGTTGAAAATGGCAGCTTCTGGTCTCAAGAAGGCATTTTGTGTGCTACTGTTTGATAAGAACAAGTGTGCAACAGACGTTCAAAGGAAATTTCTAAGTGCATACGATAAAGAGTCACCAGCCAGGAAGGCTATTTACAAGTGGCATAAGCAATTTGTAAACACAGGCTGCTTATGTTCGGGAAAGAGCAGTGGCAGAGCTAGTGTTACGGTTGATAATGTTGAAACGATTAATAGAGAGCCCCAATAAATCAGTGCAGAGAGCATCACGTGAGCTGCAAATGCCAGTCCAGACAGTATGGAAGGTTCTTCCTAAAAAGCTCTATGAAGCCGTATAAATTTCAGTTGGTGCCTATGTTAAAGCAGTGGTTTTCAACTAGGGTGCTGCGGCACCTTAGTGTGCTGCAACAACGTTCCAGGGGTGCCACTTAATTTGGGTTACTTAAACTTATTATTTTTTAAAATTTATATGTGTATTTCGTTATAAAAGGTGCACAGTATCTTTTTAATTTTGTGGTGATCTATAATTGATATTTACTTAGTACCTCTATAAAGAATAATATTATGCCCTCGAAGAAACTAAATTGAGGGGCCCATCAAGCTCTCAGCTGCCCACATCAACGCCAGAGCTTGCACTTGGGCATCGCGTGACACAGAGACAACCCCCAAGGCAGAATGCGCTGGTCCCGAAGGAACTAGTAGTTGTTGGTGACTCTATTGTCAGGGAAACGGGGAACATGCTTTGTAAAAAAGATAGGTGGAACAGGACCAGGGTATGTCTGCCAGGGGCAAAGGTTGATGACGTTGTAGAGCGAATATCATCTTTTAAGGGCACAAAAGGTGATATAGTTGTACACGTTGGCACTAATAATATTAAGAGTAGGAGACCGGCAGAATTACTTAACAAGTACAGGTCACTGTTGAACAAAAGCCGAGAATTAGGGTTGAATTTGAAAGTGTCTGCAATTCTGCCCAGACACGATAGGAGGGAGTATATGATGAGAGCCTTGTCGATCAATTCGGCCCTGGAAAGATTGTGCAAGGCTCAAGGGGTAGAATTTTTTTCAGCCTGGACTGTACTTGTTAACAGGAGAGATTGCTTCTACAGGGATGGGATACACTTAAATAGAAAGGGTGCAAGAATATTTGCTGATGCTATCGAGGCAGTGTTAGGTGGGTCGGAAAACTGCTAGCTTGGGGGGAGACAAAGACCAATAGATTGACAGTAGCCACTGGCAGAGGGGAAAGAGATTCTTGCACTGCTTCTATTAGAATGAGCAGAAGCCTGAAAAACAAGATGCATGGTATTTCAGAGACTGCTGGGAGCCATTGCAGTACAAGTAAACACATGGGTTGTGTTAGGGTAGCTAAGAATAGAAACAGGTGCAGGTATACTTGCGTGTACACCAATGCTAGGAGTTTAGTAAATAAATTTGATGAATTTGAGGTATTGCTCAAAACATCGAAGGCAGATATTGTTGAGATATCAGAGACGTGGTGTCACACAGATATAAGGGATGCGGAACTGCAATTTGGGGAGTACAACGTCTACAGAAAGGATAGACAGGATAGGAAGTGGGGAGGTGTTATGCTATTAGTTAAGAAACACATAAAAACCAAGGAAGTGAAGCCAGTCAACATCGCTGGACAGTGCAGTGTGGAGTCAGTTTGGTGTGACATAAACATTAGGAGATCAAAATTGAGAGTAGGAGTGTGCTATAGGCCTAATGACTCTGATGAGTATAATAAGGAACTGTACAGGGAAGTAGAGTGGGCCAGTAAATCAGAGTGTCTTATAATGGGAGATTTTAATTTCCCAGATATTGACTGGAATTTGGAGGCTGGATACTCACACACTAGCAGGGCTTTTGTGGATTTATTGGATGATTGTTTTCTACATCAGCATGTTCGGGAGGCAACTAGAGGGAGTAATACTCTTGATTTGATTATCAGCAGTGATTCTTCATGCATTAAGAATCTGCAGATAAATGAACCACTAGGTGGCAGTGATCACAGTGTGCTGAAGTGGGATTTACTCAAAGAGGTAACTACCATTAGGGGTAAAGGGAAGGGTTATTGCTTCCGTAAAGGCGACTACGATGGACTGAGACAGTATTTAAATTCTATACAGTGGGACCAACTGATGATGTTACCAACAGCAAATTCAAAATGGGAAGCATTCAAAGAACTTATCTTGGAAGCTACTAGGCTTTACATACCAACTAAGAAATATTGTTCAAGGTTTAGGCCAAAATGGATGTCAGATGAACTAATGAGGCATATGGCAGAGAAGAAAAATGCATGGGATACTTACAAATTAACACATGACACAGAAGCCTATGATAGATACAAGTTGATATGCAACCAAGTTACAAAGGAGGTTAGGCAGGCGAAGGCAGATTACGAGAAATCCTTGGCAAGGGATGCAAAGAAAAACAACAAAGAGTTCTTTACTTATGTAAACTCTAGAAGGAAAGGGATGAATCAGATTGGTCCACTTGATATTGATGGGTCAAGTGTTGATGATCCTGCTCAGGTGGCTAACAAACTAAATGAATATTTTGCATCGACATTCACACATGAGGAGTTATTCAGCGAGGGGAATGCCAGAGGTGTATTCAACTCTAGCAGTAAGTTACAGAATCTTGAAATAACTGGGAGTAAAGTGGAAGAGAAACTGCTGAAGATAAACACAAGAAAGGCACCCGGGGTGGATGGGATCTATCCAGTTATATTAAAGGAGGCAGCAAAGGAAGTAAGCAAACCCTTAGCCATAATTATGAGAGCTTCCTTGGACTCAGGGGAGGTACCCATAGACTGGAAATGTGCAAATGTGACCCCAATTCACAAAGGAGGATCAAAGGCTGACACAAGTAATTATAGACCTGTGAGCTTGACTTCTGTTCCAGGAAAATTAATGGAGGCACTGGTTAAAGACGCACTGCAGGATCATTTAGACAAGACTTCAGTTATAGCTCAGACACAGCATGGTTTTGTTAAGGGGAAGTCTTGCCTGACCAACTTGATTGGATACTATGATGCAGTCACAAAAGAACTGGATGCAGGGAATAACTTTGATATTATATACTTGGATCTTAGAAAGGCTTTTGATACTGTTGCACATGCAAGACTGCTACACAAATTGGAGCAGTGTGACATTGGAGGCAAATTGCTGCTATGGATAAAGGGGTGGTTGAGGGGGAGAAGACAGAGAGTGGTAATCAATGGACACTGCTCATCGTGGACTGATGTTATTAGTGGAGTCCCTCAGGGCTCAGTGTTGGGTCCATTATTGTTTTCTGTATTTATAAATGATATTGATGATGGTATATCGGGATTAATGTCCAAGTTTGCAGACGATACAAAGGTTGGCAGGGTTGTCAAGGACACTACTGACACTATGCTTCTGCAACAGGATCTGGAAAGATTGAGCAGATGGGCTGAGAGGTGGCAAATGAAGTTTAACATTGACAAATGTAAAGTACTACACATGGGAAACAGCAACCCCAGAACAACGTATCAACTCTATGGTACAACACTGACAGTGGTAGAGAATGAAAGGGACTTGGGGGTGGTTGTGCAGGCAGATATGAAGTTCTCTGAGCAGTGCAGACGGGCTGCAAGAGTAGCTCATGGAGTATTGTCAATGATATACAGGAATTTTTCCAGCAGGGATAAGGAGGTGATTATTCCATTGTATAAGGCGATGGTCAGGCCACACCTAGAGTACTGTATACAGGTCTGGAGGCCTCATTTCAAGAAGGATGTAGAGCTGCTGGAACGAGTACAGAGAAGGGCAACAAGATTAGTGAATGGAACAAAGGGGTGCTCTTACGAAGAAAGGCTTAAGTTTTGCAAATTACAGTGTTTGGAGACTAGGCACCAGCGAGGTGATCTGATAGAGGTGTATAAAGCCTTGAATGGTTTAAGCATGCTCAATGCTGATGGGATTCTTCCTCTAGCTCAGAATAATCACCTGAGAGGGCATAAATTCAAATTGAGGAAAGACAGATGTAGGATAGACGTGCGGAAATTTGCCTTTAGCCAGCGGGTGGTTGGTTGGTGGAACAGACTTCCATCCCTTGTGGTGGAGGTTGATAGCCTAAATAAGTTTAAGGCTCAGCTGGACAGGTATTTTGAACGAACAGAGGGGTGAAGTGGAAGCGGGTTTTTTTTTTTTTTTTTTTGGCTGATGCTGCATAAGCTTGCTTTCTTGCCTCAAATGCCTCTACTAATGCTAATGCTAAATGCTAATTATGTACTATATATATAATTTATATTATGAAATGTAATTTTAATAATTATATTGTAATAACTATCAATATAACGTATTTTTTAATATTTTATGTATATATACACACACATACACAGAGAATCGGATCTAACAGGCAGAAAAGTGAGTAGGGGTGCCGCAAAATAAAATAAATTACTTGTGCCGTTATTAAAAAAAAGGTTGAAAACCACTGTTATAGGAAGACGACAAAGAGAAGCGTTTCCAGTTTTGTTTTGGACTGCAAGGACTGACAGAAGAACATGACAACGACTTCTTTAATCGCATAGTGTTTAGTGGTGAAGCCACATTTTACACCAATGGGAAGGTCAACTGACACAGTTGTTGAATCTGGAGCACCCAGAAACATGAAGAGATAATTGAATATGAGCGTGATTCGCCGAAGGTGAATGTTTTCTGCATCTTGTCACGCCAAAAACTGTACGGACCTTTCTTCTTTTCCGAGGGCACTGTAACTGGACAATCCTATTTTGATATGCTGCAGCAATGGTTGATGCCTCAAGTTCAGGAAGGTAGTGATGATTTTATTTATCAGCAAGAGCTTTGCTGTTTATCCTATTTATCCCCTCTCCACTTCCATAATGACGTTCGAGCTTACCTTAACACCGAGCTAACACAAGCGCTGGATCGGATGTGCTGGAGAAAGGGACAAATGTTTCTTGAAATGGCCGCCGAGATCACCTGACTTAACTCCTTGTGATTTCTTATGGTGCTACATAAAGGATTGTGTTTTTGTGCCACCTTTGCCACGTGACGTCCAGGAACTAAAGCAGAGAATTGAAGAAGCTACCACCCCGTCACACAGGATATTCTGGACAGGGTATGTGTATTCGATTACCATGTGGACACTTGCCGTGTCCACACGGTAAGCGAATGATTCAATGTGGGAATCACGTGTGACGCACACGTGATTCCCACATTGAATCATTGTGAAGTGATGTGATGTGATGTAAAAAAACTTGGACATTTTCTCTTTCACAAGGTATGTATATGACACTGATCTCTGTCCTAGTCTTTGTGCAATAAATCACTGAAAGTGTTTCCACCATTTACAAACACCGTGTATATAGGACTAATTATGTATCAAATCATGTGGTTAACAAATCACGTTCCCATAAGAAAAATTTTCATTTGAAACTGAAGATTGAAAATAGAATTCGATCTGCTTTGTGGTTGCTCTTGTGGGTAGCACAGTAGGCATAAACACTGCCCTCCTCACCTCAAGTGGAAAAAGACCCGCGTTCAAATCCTCAAGCTGCTTTGTGGTTGCTCTTGTGGGTAGCACAGAAGGCATAAACTCTGCCCTCCTCACCTCGAGTGGAAAAAGACCTGCGTTCAAATCTTCAATGAGGTGAGGAATTTTTATGGGTCTTTTTCACAACGTGGCCGATTTAGTCTGTCTAGGCGAAGGCAGCATGCTGTTTTATCCCGGATTTTTCGTTTAGTAAACAGCAAGTCGACCACAGAACTCACAATTTACAAATATATACAGTATATGCCACAACATGTCCTAAGTTGCTGATGCACCTAAAACCGTACAATAGCAGCTCTGTGGTTGTTTAGCAAATTGTTACAGTAATAGTAATTTTCCCACTTGTTTAGAGAGGCTTGAAATGGAAAATTTTACGATACGGTTGTTCGAGCCCTAAATGAGCATGACGAACAGGAACGGCATTCCAGTATGTTTCCAACCATTATATACATGTATACGTTAGCACAGAGTGTAGAAAAAAGTAACTTGACTGAATTTTAAAAAATATATATATGTAACGCGAGTATCGTTCCAGAAGAGGGCACAGAAGTGTGATCTACCCGCTAATTCAAACTAGTTGGCCTTTAGTTGCTTTTTTGAACGAAAATTATTTCTGCATCGTGTTTTGCATCATTCTTTCTAACATCACCGTTAGAAATCAAAGAATGGAAAACAACAGATTAATATCTTTTCATGGTATCGTGAACTATTTTGATAATTCTTCGTAACAGATTGCACAATTTGGCAAGTGATTGCAAGTTTTGTGTAAAGCAAGGGAAAAGTCCCACTGAAACACAGGAAATGTTACGAATAGCTAAGAAAATTTAGACGATTCGAAAGCTGTATATTATGCTAATGTAAAACCTGAATGCAGAATAAGCCTGCATTTCTTGCATTGATTTGTCTTTATGAATACTAATGTTTATTGGAATATTAAAATCGGCAGAGTTATTGAGTTCTCATTTGCCTATGCTCCCTAGCAATTAGAGATATTGGTCATCTGCTAGTCTTGTTGTCCTTGATCGATCTCAAATAACAAGTAAGAATACTTCAGTGTCCACCCTCATGATATTTGGTTGTTAGTTCAAGATCCTTGCTAACTCTATTAGTTCATTCCCATCTTCAAGTCAATACGCCAATAAACACCAAAACAACAATAACAAACATCCCGTCTTCAGGGGTTATGATGCAGTTCTTCGACATCATGCTGAAAAGGCCTCGAATCGAATCCCAGCAAAACGGGAGAAATCTTTATGGTCTTTCTTTTCGACCAACGGTTTCTCAATTGCTTTCCCTGCGAGTAGGGTTTTCATCCAGTAAGCAAGTGAACCGACAATAGAATGAATAGAAAATAGAAAATTATATTACAGATATAAAATATTCAATGCTTCAAAACCTAGTTTCTTTAACGTATAAAATCAGCCAAAAAAAACGAACAAGTTTTCCCCGTTCACACCGCTCTCCATCGGAGTGATGTTTGCTGTAATAAGGATTTATGATCATCATCATCAGCGACTAAGGCTATTTTGCTCTATGTATACTGTCTGTAAATTGCGGGGTTTTGGGGTCGATTTTCTGTTTTGCCGGACGAAAAACCTGAGTTTTCGAGTGAAAAAAACCACGCTACCCTTGCCTGATACCGACTAACAGCCACATTGTGAAAGAGGCCCATAAAAATTCCTCACGTCATCGACGTGACTCGAACTCAGGTATTTTCCATCTGGTATAGGGAGGACAGCGGTTCTTCCAACTGTGCTACTCACAAGGCCCATCGGGGTAAACTGCTAATGTGTACAGTCATGATATGATACTTGCACATTGTTGGTATTTGTACAAAATTTAAATGAGTGAAGAATGCTGAAACCTCTCTGTTTAAAAAATTAGAAAAGTGATGTGCACATATTCGCGTTTTAATTTATATCGCTTACAAAATTTTGCAGATTTTTCGTCAGACTTACTACTACAACTCGAATGGCCAGATCGGCAAAAGAACAACCGTATGAGGGAAGACTCCAATTACGTGGGCTACAGAGCTTGGAAACCAGGCATCTCAGGGGTTATTGAGGTTTATAAGGCTTTAAGAGGAATTAATAAATTGAATGAAGGTAGAATTTTCACTGTTATAAAGGATTCCAGAACCATGGGCCATAATTCAAATTACAGGTGTTGAGGTTTAGATTAGATTGTAGGAAGTGTGTTTTTAGCCAGCGAGTCGTTGATTGCTGGAACAAGTTGCCGTCGCAGGTAGCTGACAGTTTGAACAAATTCAAAGATCAACTGGACAGTTACCTATATGAGAAGGGATGCATATAATTTGTATTTTCTTATCAATAATTGTTTCTATTTTTTTTTCCAGTGCAGCAAAAGCCTGTGGTTCCTTGCACTCTATAAAGAATATTGTTTCTATTACAAAAGGTAACAAAAAAAAAAAAAAAAAAAAAGAAAACCTGTCATATCAGGGCATATCCAAGAACCAACTCTTCAGCCCACGTGCATTATGTTCGTAAACCGCATGCGTTTTCCTGCCGATTTGCCTGTTTTACTGGACGAAAAACCCGAGTTTCCAGGGGAGGAAGGGATCTTGCTGTTATAAATAAATACATTTTCTGTTTATACTCTGGGACAACCAAATGGTCAGAGCAGTTCACAAGATAGACAGAATACAAGAAACAGCATCGTATTCAGCAGTCACGGACTTGAACCCCGGTCACTCAAGGCACGTGTACTTATGCACCCGCGCGCCTGACCGCTAGGCTACAATGCCTGAGACCGATTAACTCAACCACAGAGTTAGAAAGTCCATAAAAGTTCCTGATGTCATTGATGGGATTCGAGTCCTGTCCTTCCATCCGGTGTAGGGAGGACAGTGGTTATAATCACTGTGCTAGCCTCGCTCATGTGTATTATGTTCATAAGTTACGTGTGTTCTATGCCTGATTTGCCTTTTTAGTTGGAAGAAATATCTGAGTTTCTATTGGGAAAATAAAGCTTGCTGTCCACGCTTGAGACCGACTAACTCAGCCGCGGAGTTAATAAAGCCCAAAAAAGTTCCTCACGTTATTGCCGTCCTGCCGTACCCGATGGAAAAGACCTGAGTTCGAATTCTGTCAATGACGCAAAGAATTTTTATGGGTATTTTGCACAACTGGTCGAGTTAGTCGGTCGCATCAGCAACTTGTCTCAAACAAGTTGCTGATGCGCTTGCAACCACCAACCATAAGTATTGTCCCCACATGTTATTACAGTGATATGTAAGTGTCAAAAAGTTGGAGAAGGCCAGATACCTGCCTTCGCTCCTTAATGATCAGGTTATTCATTTTCATTCTATATGCATTATATCTTTTATTCGCTCGTAACATCATCTCGTTGAGAATGATCAGGTTATTCATTTTCATTCTATATGCATTATATCTTTTATTCGCTCGTGACATCATCTCGTTGAGAATGATGTCACGTGTATTTTCGATCATGTGCGCATAGTGCATTGATTTTAGACATCAACCAGCGCACATGGTGCATTGTTTGATAATTGAAATTGTTGATTGTTAAGTAATGTTTGAATCTATAAGAGATGTGGTTCTTGTAGAATATCAGAATTCTTACAGAATCAAACTTGAATCAAAGTATTATTAAATATTTAACTTGAAAACCATTCTTGATCGAACAAACACTAATAAAAGAGCTCTTTAAAAAAAAAAACCAGCCTTTGTTTTTGTGACAGCAAAGAAAAATAAGGATTTTGTTTAGTAAAGCATATTTTAAATAAAATCCTTATTTTTATTTATTAAAGGTAATTACTGAGGTTATTTTGAGGATTCTGCTGTCACAAAGCCTGTTCCCATTAGTTAGATACTTGGCATCTTTGGGAGAAGAGGTTTGTCGAAGATTTTAAATTATTTTGAATACTAAATTACTCATGATTTTGCTTAAATTTTACGCAAATCGAAAGTTGGAGTTCTGGGTATGTTAATTGCTTTGGGATTTGTGTTTATAGCCAAGTTCTCTGATGTTTCCCTTTTAACTTTCTGTTAGACTCAATCGATAACAGCGTTCATAAAACTGGATTATTACCCAACTCTCTAACGATCTCCATGCCTTTATTGCTCTGTTAGGCAAACTAAGTCTATCCTTCAGGGTAAAAAAAAGTTTCTCTTTTCCTCATTTATGGAGATTATAATCTTTGTAAGGTTTCCCTTGCGCTGATATTTTGGTTGCTTTTCTCTTCTTATGGCTAGTTGGCTCGAACTGCATAAGTGAATAGTAAGCATTTATTTAGTCCATTTGAAAAAAGGCATTTACACTAAAAATAATTACAGATTTATCTTTTTGATCTGTACAGATGGAGCGTTAAAATATTAAATATGATATTAACAACACAAAATTACAAGCAATGAACAAACTCCAGAAAGAATTAAATAAAAATATATCCTTAACCGATAAACACTCTTAAGAATAGTAAATATAGAGAACTGCTTAACATTATCACACTATACTATATCCATAAATTGCATGTGTTCTCTGGTCAGTTTGTGAGTTTTGTAGCTGAGGAAAAACCAGAGTTTTTAGCAAGTGAAAAAAAACCACTTTGCTATCTTCTCCTGAGACCAAATAACTAAGACAGGGACTGAAACAAAAAAAACCCATAAAAGTTTCTGGCGTTGTTAACGGGATTCGAACTTGGGCCCTTTCACCTGGTGTGGGAGAACGCTGATTATAACTACTGTGCTGCCATCACCGACCAGCTCTGGTAGAATAGGACGCCAATGTCTGTACTGCGTTGTATATTGGTACTACTAAGCATTGAGCTGAATTATGTGAGGTGAGCTTTCATAGAGGTCATCAGAGTTGTTTTTTTTAATATTAAGTATTCAAGGGGTATAATATTGCAACAAGACCTAGAAAATAGGTAAAATAGTAGCAGTAGTGGCAAATGATGCAAGAAAGCAAGCTTATCACCCAAAAAATTCAAACCATCCACTTCAAGAACAGATGGAAGTCTGTTCCAACAAATAACCATTCGCTGGCTGGAGACAAATCTCCTCACATCTAACATGGTGAGAAGTGGTAATTAAAGTTTAACATCGACAAATGCAGAGAACTGCATGTGGGCAGCAATAATCCCAGAATAATATATCATGTTGTACTGCACTAATATAATGAAAGAACCAAAAGAGATATGGGCAATTGTGCAGTCAGATATGAATTTCTCTGAGTGCAGACAGACTTCTAGAACAGTTCATGGGGATTTTCAATGATATACAGGAATTTTGCTAGAAGGAATAAGGAGGTGATTATCCTCTTGTATAAGGCAATGGTCAGGCCACCTTGAGTACTGTGTACAGGTCTGGAGGCCTCATTTTAGGAAGGATGCAGAGTTGTTAGAACGAGTACAGAGAAGGGCAACAAGACTACTGAAGGGAAAAAAGGGATGCTCTTGCGAACAAATGCTTAAAGTCTGCAAATTGCAGCGTCTAGAAACTAGGCACCTGCGAGAAGGGGCGGCTATTCCATTGGCACTACAGCACCCCAGCTATTTAAATCTAGATATACAGTGAACGGAGTTATATGAAATTTTGTGAAGAACAATGAAACGCAATGAATATTTTTATTAACAGGACCCGCATATAGTATGAACATCCTCTATTTCCAGTAATCATTTCAATAATAAACGAATAAAAACACGAAATTGTTTCCAACTTTGAAGTTTAATTAACCGTAGGCCTCACTGTGCGCCAGGCGTGTGACACATATTGCATTCCAGTGAATATCTGGTAGTTGGTTGCCACTGGCAACCAGCATGTTGGCAACTTGAAATGTAATTTTTTTTTAATAGGTGAAACGAATTAAAGTCACTGTAAAGCGCGCATTGCAGATTTCATCGTTGACCATGATGGGTGTGTAGCCACAATGTCGGTGTCTTTTTGTGATTCGCCCGAATTCCAATTAAGTAACTAAATAATATCAATGTTAAGTCAATACTCAACATTCAAAAGTGTAATTATGTGATTACTGCTTAATTGCAAATTGAGCTTGAACTTGATAAGTTGAAGTTATATTATGAGGTGATGTGTAAGCAAACATTATTTCTACGAAACACGATTTTGTGAAATTTGATTCGATCATGGCCTCCATGCTTCCCCATGAAGTAAATCGCGTGACAGTGAATAAACTTCAGCAACTTAGTTTTTCACAATTATCTCACAAAGCAAAAAATGCGATTAAAAAAGAAGGCCGTCCCACACCAAAGATTCAAATTTCTCAGCAGAGAATAAGTAATAATAAGAAATATATTCGCAGTTTTAAAACTGATTGGTACCAAAGGAAAAGTTGGCTTTGTGGTAGTGAAGTTAAAAATGCATTGTTTTGTTTTCCATGTTTACTGTTACGAGGTGACTTAACGTGGACAAAAAGTGACTTTACAAACATAAACAGAATGAAAGAAAAAACTCTAAAACATGAGAGTTCGAAGAAACATATTGATAATGTGATTTCACTATCGCTTTCAGGAAGCGTAAATATTAAAGAACAGCTTAGTGAGGTCTACAGACTTTCGATCTCCAAACATAACAGAAAAGTTACCAAGACTCGCGAGGTATTATCTAAAATAATAGACTGCATTAAATTTTGTGCACAGTTTGTAATTCCCTTACGTAGACATGACAAAAAAGACGATTATAAAAATCCAGGAGTATTTAGAGGATTAATAAATTTCGCCTGTACATTAGATTGCAATTTAAAGAACCATTTAGAAAGTAATTCAGCATTTAAAGGCATTTCAAAAACTATTCAGAATGATATTTTTGACTGTGTGCTGTAAATATGTCGGGATGAAATGAAAAGAGAAATTAAAGAAGCTTCATTCGTAGCTGTCATGGCTGATGATACAACAGATGTTTCAGAACATATCCGAATGGTAATTGTTCAGTTAGACATAATCCTCGAAGGAAATGCCCAAAAACTGGTTGCTCAGACATTTGATGGCGCAAGTGCGATGAAAGGCAAGAAAGGGGGAGCTCAGGCTAAAATAAAAGAAGTGTACAAAAATGCACATTTTTTGTGCATTTGCTGCCTGCCACCACTGCCTGCGAGGTGATCTCATTGAGGTGTATAAGGCCTTGAATGGATTGAGCAGGCTCAATTCTGATGGGATTTTTCCTTTTGCTCAGATTACAAACCTGAGGGGGCATAAACTCAAATTGAGAAAAGACAGTTGTCGAATAGATATGAGGAAATTTGCCTTTAGCCAGCGGGTAGGTGATTGCTGGAACAAACTTCCATCTGTCGTTGTGGAAGTTGATAGCTCAAATAAATTTAAGGAGGAACTGGACAAACATTTAGAGGGAATGAATGGGTGAAATGGGAAGTTTTTTTTAGCTGATGCTGTATAAGCTGGCTTCCTTGCATCATATGCCAATGCTAATAAGGAGACACAAATTTAAACTGAGGAAGCATGGTTGCAGGAAGAGGATGTGCGAAAGATATGCTTGCTTCCTAGCAACGTTTGCGAATTCTAATTAATTTATAATAAAATTTCTTATTTATTAAGTTCTGAACAGGGGAAAAACTCAAAGGGTTAAAATAAGATGAACACAAAGATTGGATTTTATTTTGATTACCAAGAGAGTATATCGTTGTTTAATTAAAAAAAAACCACAAACTTCTAAACTTATTTGAATCTCAACTCACCTTTACATATTAGTTTTTTTGACTAGACTCACAAACTCTCTTTCTTTCATTACTGAAAATTGATGTGTCGGTTCTTTTACGTTTTTACAGGACACACACACACAGCGTAAGGATGTTTTGTTTTTTCTCTGTTATCATGAAGACAAAATTAAGCAGATAAATCAAAATCTATCAGTTGCCAAGGATGTAGGTGTACTATACTCGCATGCGATTGAGATTCTGAAATTACTTGAGGATCCTTATTAGTTCCATTAAATAAATGGTGGTTGCCTCGTACGCCTCTCTATTAAGCATTTCCGCATGGCTTATGTTAATTAGTTCTGATAACCCATACAAGTGAAGTTTGTTTAATCTGTATCCTCTGCTCCTTATTTTCTAAAAGAAACCTTTAAAGCAGTACCCTATATTGAGCTATCTCCTTTCTACTTCTAATATGGTAATTAAAAGGGAATGCGCAGCAATATACTAAATGAAGCTTGTAAGTTTTCTAAAAATCTCATCTGTTGGGAATTAATAATTCCTTTGAAGTCCAAAAGCTGGGTTTAATCTAAAGATTTTTAGCTATTTACTAAGTTAATGGCATGAATTAAAACACAAGAAAGCCATCAACTAAGTGCCATCATAATATAGTTTAGGCCAAAGATTTTTTTTCTCCTATTACCGACTCCTTTTTTATACTGGTTTCCAAAGTTAAGCAACTCGCTTACTTTGTAACATATGAGGTGTGGCAATAACGTTCTCGAATTGATATAATAAAAAGAAGACAAAGTGAAATAGCTCAGAAGTAGTTTTATTTTTATTCAAAATAATCACCACCTGATTGAAGGACTTAATACACCGTTCTAAAAACTTTTCTGAAAAGAATCAACGAAGGCCCTGACATCCTCAACATCCTGAAATCCGTTTTCTTTGGATAGTTTTCGTTTTGGGAAAGTGGAAGCAGTCTGTTGGTGATAGATCGGGAGAGTAGAGTGGACGATTGATGTGTACAATGCCATGTTTCATCAGAAATGTCTTCCCAACAAGTGTGGAATGGCGGGGCATTGTCCTGCAATAGCTGCCTTTCTTTCTAAATTGGGGCCTCACCAGGAAAATGCTCGTCAACAGTCTTTGAAGCATAATTACGAAGGATGCAGCATTGACTCTCTCCCCTTCAAGTACAAATTTCTTGTGAATCACTCCTTGTTTTACGAAAAACGTGATCAACATGGTAAAAAGTCTTGATCCTGCACTTTTGTAAACTTTTTGGGTCTTGGTGATGATTTTGAAGTCCACTGCATGCTCTGACGTTTCTTCTCTCGATCGTACTGAAAAACCCAGCACTCATCTTCAGTGACAATACAGTCGAGGTAGTTAAGATTGTCTTTACAAGTCTCGATGAAGTCTTCGCACAGCCCGTGAGGCAATGCGGCACCGATTTTTCACAGACCTTCCTTTTTCCTAAATTTTCATGCAAGGATTTGAGAAATCGTCTTCTTATTCATATCCAACTCATCAGCAGTCATTCTGAGGGTCAAAAGACGATCTCTTGCCACAATTTCCCGAACTTTTGCAACTCTGTCCTCATTTCGAGAGGTTCACGGACGCCCACTTCTTGGGTCATCGCGAACATCCTCACGTTGAACAGCTTATACCATTCAATCACATTCATACTTTTCTGTTGCAGATTTTCCCAGTTTTATCTGGGAGAACTATGCAACTCTTGTCCGAGGCAGAATAATTAATACAGGTTTGGATGTCATTTTAGGAATGGCATAGATCCGAAGACAGCGAATAACAGAATGTAACTAATTAAATAAATTTAATAAATTATATAAAATAATAAACAAGCATATATTAAAAATAAAAATAAAAGAACTGGGTACAATAACATAATTTAAAAATACCACGGTGACAGAGTCTTAACAGGCAGGAAACTTTCAGTCATACACTCACCTGCCATCTACCAGCAGTTCGCCGAAACTTGAATAGTTGTAAGGTGGTGCTGCCATTCTATGAATTAAATGACCAGCCTGTGTATTTACAAGCCTGGTTTACCAAAAGAGACAAGATGCAGCAAGAATTTAAGAGGATCAATAAAGGTACATATTTGTGGAAATATAATGAGGATTATTATTACATTTTTAATTTCTTGCAAGAATCATAAAAATGTAAGTTATAACGTAGAATGTAGAGGTGGAGTGCAAAAAGGAAAATAACTTATGAATTATTCTTTCATTAATGCGATATGTGATGCAAATGCCACATTATTGATTGATATTATGAATAGCTTAATTGCTTTTTCATGAGAACTCATTATGAGAACAATGGTCAGGGCTGGAAAACAAGTAAAAGCAGAAAAAAAACTGTTTAAATATTCATAATTTATTAAATACTCGTAATCGTATAGCTAATATAACACGTTCCTCAACTGTCAAACTTAAAAAGCCGTGGTGGCTTCACCAGATATTAAATTTTGCTTTTCTCGGACCATATCCCATGTTTCTCTTATGAACTCGTATAACTTCTGTCCATCCAAGAATTGCTGAACATATTTGAATATATATTGATCAATTGACCTGGCACAACTAGATGAATTAGACACATGAGGTCTCCTATCCGGGAATTTTAAAATACCACCCTGGCATTTCCGGATATTGAAGTCAATTTCATTGCACTAGTTCCTGAACTCTTTTACACCTTATAGCCCATGCAGAGATGTAAATGGTTTCATATATGTTCACTATGTTCTGCTTAAAGGAGAGCCCAATATCTATTCCGAACCAAGAGAAGCGTGAAGCATCATGAAAAAGATACTCGAAAAGGTGTTATAAGCGGAATAAAAACGTGTTTCTTTTTACTCCTTAAAAATATTACTTTCTTTCTTACCTAGTATATAACCTTTTCAAAGTATTCGAACTTGAGTGATATTGAAAATCGAATTTTATTAAAGAATGACGCGTGGGTCCACATTTAGCACGTTCATCCTGTGTCCGATTATCCTCTGTGGATCATGATTCTGTGGTTAGTTGTTGCGCATTAGCAACTTAGGCCATATTGAGCCGTATATACACTGCCCTATCATTAATATCCGGACACCTGCCTTTAGACAACAAAAGAGCTTTTATTGTGTCATTTAATATTTTGTACTGAAACCTTTTGCTTTTATGACGGCCATCAATCTTCGCGGCATACTCTCAACCAGCTTTTTTATAAATGTCACGTGATATGTTCCTCCACTCGGCCTTTAACGCAATCACCAGTTCGGGCTTGTTCTTTGGGCGATCTCGACGTGCACGTACTCGACGATCCAGTACACCCCAAAGATGGTCGATAGGGTTCAGATCAACACTCTGGGCTGGCCAATCCAACTTTTGCACAGCCATGTCCTCAAACCACTCTGTTATAACCAGAGCAGTATGGCATGGTGCATTGTCTTGCTGATATGGGCCTTCCCCGAAGTATTGCCATAATGTTGTAAGTGCATAATTGTCCAGATTGTGCTGGTATTGCACAGATTCATGGTTTTGCCGATAACGACTAATGGGCCCAAGCCAAACCATGAAAGGAGCCCCATACCATGACACTGCCTCCACCAAACTTCATTGTTGGGAGGATACAATCAGGAAGAAACTGTTCCCCTGGGATTCGCCACACCCAGGAACGGCCATCAGACTGGTAGAGTGCGAACCTCGACCCGTCTGTCCATAGGACTTGATTTCCACTTCTCTACAGTCCAGGATTCGCGCTCCTTACACCATGTTAATCGGCGCCTAGTATTTGTTGAGGTGATCAATTCTGTTGAACTGTTGAGGTAATTCTGTTGAACGCGTCATCTTGCATGCCCACTTTTGCAAATGTCTGTCGGAGCCCAGTGTGCATATTTATAGCAGGTTCTGTGACATGTTGCATGCATAGGACCTATTCCCTATCGATGGAGGGGTGTCCGGATATTGATGGTAAGGCAGTGTATGTCCATAAATTGGGTTTGTTCTGTGGTCGATTTGCTGCTTTCTGGACAAAAAACCTGAGTTTCTAGGAAATAAACCTTGCTATCCTCGCATGAGACCGACTAACTCAGCCATGTTGTAAAAAAGGCCCATAAAAATTCGTCGCGTCACTAACGAGATTCGAACTCAGGTGTTTTCCAACTGGTGTGGGAGAGGACGGTGATTACACCAACTTTGCTACCCAGAAGGGCATTTATAATGAGAGGTACTATTCTACAGAATTGATAGGACCACATACTTGTCGAAAATGCCCAGCTTTGAGTGTTTTCAGTAATATAATCAACGGTTCCAATCCGAAATACGAAAAACTGGAGCTGTTCTTTCAATTCAGTCTCAGTGTTCTATAATTTCAGAAAATCCGTAGCTAAATGAAATTATATTTTGCCTCTGTTTGAAAATTTCGGAGTTCGAGTCAGTTGTTGATGTGAATTCAGTTATATTCAAGAGAGCATCAGCTAACGGGTTTCAGGAAGTGTCATGGTTCTGAACAAGAGTACGTTTTAAGGATGGTTTGCGGCACACAGAGAAACTGGAGTTTTAAAACGCTAATTTTAGCTTCAACCGCTAGTGATTGTGTTGTCCTAGAGCTAATCAGAATTATGTCCACCTAGAGAGTCGAAGCGACCGTACTTCGCTTCGCCCTTTCAGCTCGTCCCAAAGGAACCTTATGAGATCATATTAACACTTTGGAACCTTGTATTCTTAAAGCTAAGTGGCACAAATGTTACTTAATGAGATGGAGCATTATAGCATGCTCATTATGTGAAGTCAGAGTATTTTTGTGAATTTCGTCTAATTTACAAATAGATTGACTATTTCTGAATTAGCTGAATTGGTGGTAGTTTTTATGATCCATGTTAGGATTAATTTGGGAGAAGTAGTAGTAGTAGTAGGGTTTTAGGAGCATTGACGACTAAGGCCATATTGCTCTGTATATTGTCTGTAACTTGCTTGTGTTCTGTGGTCGATTTTTTATTTTCTATACGCAAAACCCGAGTTTCCGGGAGAAAAACCATGCTACCCTTGCCTGAAACCGACTAACTCAGCCATGTTATGAAAAAAGCCCATAAAAATTCATCACATCATCGACGGGACTCAAACTCAAGTCTTTTTCACCCGATGTGAGGAGAACGGCGATTCTACCAACTATGCTACCCTCTTTGGCAATCTGGGAGTGAACGGCTCGCAAAGAACTGTATTTGTCCACTCTTACAGATAAAAATACATTTCGGGAGTCACATGAAATGCTTAACTCTTGAGTTGTATTTTGATTTAAATTTTTTTATTCTATGGCCAGTTTGCACAAACTAAAAATATAAATTGCAGGAGAAAAATTCCTCCACAATTGGAGAACTCAGTCAAATTAATGAAAAAAAAAACAAAACCACATAAAAGTTTTTCCCATCTGGAAAGAGTATATGACATGGAGCGTTATCCTGCTGTACAGGTATAAGCCTTCTTCGAAGTGTGATGCCACAATGCATTGTTGTCCAGTACATCTACACAGACCTCAGCATTCATGGTTTTGTCCAAAACAACCAATGGTCAGAGATCAAATCATGAGAAACAGCCCCAGTTCACTGCCTCCGCCAAACTTCATGGTATAACGATACAGACAGGCAGGTAGGTTTCTCCAGGCATCTGTCCACATCCAGGCAAGACCACCAGATTGATAGTAACATGCCTCTTCACTCCAGAGCATACCTTTCCATTGGTTTATGGTCCAAGAACAACGGACCTTACAGCAAACTAGTGGTCTGGCTTTAGCGGAGGTGATTAGTGCTTTGTGGTTGGCTGCATGACCGTGGTAGCCTATATCATTCAGCGTCCAGCGCACCTGTACTGTTGCTGACATGTGACCCAGTCGTCTCACTGAGGGCCTATGACTGCTGCGTTAACGTCGACCTGTTTTTCGAGCGAACGATTCTCTGAAGGGGTCTCCTGTCACGTTCAGAGAGTTCACCAGCTTCGGAGGGTTTCCAAGTCGTTTATTTACGGTTTTAGGATCAGTCAGGTTACATTTGCAAATCACATCCCAAATCATTGTCCTACAGATCTTCAGTGTCCGTACATATCACGTAGAGACTGATTGCTTATGTGGAGTCATATTATCATCCGCGCTAGCACCTCTGTTAATTATCGACCTCGGAATCGTCCATTCACAATCTAATCAGGCTATTGTCTTCTCGATGCTCTACGAGCATATTTCAAGTCGTGTCTGACTCGTGGTTCTGGGGTAGAACTTGACCAGTGATCAACCTAGGAGTGTCCGGATCTTAATGGTAGGGATATTAATGGTATAAATCTTTCGTCATGCCCCTGCCCGCTCTAAATTGCAAATCTACAGCGTCCATACTTAGCTGCCCTCCTGCTTTTTATGGCATGGTACGATATACAGCAGAACATGTGGTGCTGTTACTGAAGAAGGGGTCTATTGCGTGAAAAGGGTAGTGCACCCAATAAAGTTGCCATTCAATTTAATTCAAAATTTTCCTGCTATGAAGTATTAAATAAAAAAAAAGCGTGTGATATTTTAAGAACGGTAAAACATCTCAATTTTTACATTAAACAAAAATTATATTCCTATGCTCTTCCAAGAATACAATTTGATCACTGCGTTTGGAACTGTGTCAATGTTCTCGTATAAAACGAGAGATTAGTTAATAGAAGTGGTTGAAAAATAAAAGAAACTTGCTTCATCATATATTGTCCAGAGTACTTGAAATTCAAATGGATGGATATATAGTCAAATCTAACTCTGAAAGAGATGACAGGAGAGCAAGAAACCAAATTCTTCCTCTTTGAAACGAAAAGTAAATATATTCAGAGAATTGAGTCATTAGAATTCTTGACTGTGGAAGAAGGAACGAAGCTACTTTTCACTCTTTAGTCGATGCTCATGAATTAAAGATGAGCAGATTCTGTCAAGTAAAGTGAGCCAACTTGCCTCATTCTAAGAATAAGAGCGTAGAAAAAGCTGAATCTTCCAGTGCTGAAATCAAATCCTGCAGTCACCACGCTACAAGGAATAGTCAGAAATGTACTCCTTTAATACGATAAAGGCTGCTATTGATCTCAAGGGGTTGGTCAGCCTCTGTTTCAGACCTGGCCAGGAAATGAACTCGGTTTTTATGGACGATGCACATTGAATTCGGAACGAACCGGAGCAGGTAGCAGTGAAAGGTCAGTTGTGTGAGTACGATTGAATTAGTAGCAAATTTAAAACTTTCAACTTCGAGAAAATATTTCACGTAGCATGCTCTACACGCAGACACGTGAAAAGAAGTAAGTTCGAAAGAGAGAGAGAGACAGGAAAAAATTTGTATTCATTCATATAACCCTTTACACGATCAAAGTTTTTCATTGTTTCTTGTATCATTAAAGGGAGAAAGTAGCACCAACGGGCCCATCCCGACTTACAAAAAGGCATTTCCTCCTCTGAATTTTTTGGGTAGTCCACTTGGGGTTGGTAACAATCCGGAGCATTGGCCAAATCTATAGTCTGCTGTTAGACCTCATAGTCACAAAGTAATACGGATTGCCCTCCTTGATTTATCACTCCTTTGGAGAAGTCTAGATTCAAATTCTATCTAGAGGAATGATGGAGGAATTCTTAAAGGCTTCTTCAATCAGTGCTGTAGTTAGCCAGTCATAGGAGAGAGGGTAGTTTTGTTTTGTTTTTTTCTGTGAGATATTCTGAGTGTTTCAGTCCGCATAACATGCAAATCTTCCCTTGAACACATTAAGACAGACTTGATACATTAGCTTAATTTGGAACTTTTGCCATTGTTTCAGAGTCCATGAAAGATAGGCTCTGATAATTACGCATCTCTCTCGTTTTTTAGTGTTTTGTGGGCTTGTGAACTACATGGAGACCAAACCCGGAAATTCCCACGGAAATTGCGTCCCAATATGTACAGTCCTGTTTTATCTGTAACTCCAATTTTTTTTTGACCTGTCTCATCGTGATTTTATAATAGTAACATCCTGGATCTTCAATTTTCTCGACATCATCTAGTCAGACTTCAGACTTTTGAAGGTTGAAACCGTTTTGTGTAGTATCTACGAATCACTATGATGCATATCGCTTTGGGATTCATTAAGATTCTGTAACAAATTGCTGCTGGTTTATGGAAACAGCAGTATTGATTGAGCAGGTTGCAACTATTAAAAGTCCAAACAGATAAAATACTTATTGCCTTTTCTAACGTTTGCCATTTTTTACCAATCATTAATACTGCTGACGTTTTAAAATTGGCGAATTTAGTAAATCAAGCCCTCGTGGGTGGCATAGTTGGGAGAATCGTCGTCCTCCCCACACCGGGTGAAAAAGACTTGAATTCGAGTTCCATCGATGAGGGGAGGACTTTTTATGGGTCTTTTTCATAATGGTTGAGTTAGTCGGTCTCAGGCAAGGGTGGCATGGTTTTTTCTCCAGGAAATTCGTGTTTTGTACGTAGAGTTAAATCATATAAAGGATACATTGACGACTTGGATGTAACTGAAATAGCCACAGAAAAAATGCAATTTTAGTTCTTTATGGATACAATGCACTGACGCCTCGTTTTCTTTCTTTGCCCTTCAAAACTTATTGAATGTAGAATTACTGTGCTCGATTAGAAGTGATTCTAACTATTCCTCACAATAAAAGAGAGGATCAATGTGAGAGTGGAAATCATGAGAGTGGCAATGTGAGATCTGTAAAGAAGTCGAAGGTTTAATTTATTAAATTTAATATAAATTTAATGGAGATATTGGATAATGTCTTTATAAATAAAAATGTTTAATGCTTAAAATATAGAGTTTATCGTTTATTATGTAGATGGATTCTCACGATTAGTTTTCAAGCAGATCCAGCAAATTCCCTTGCAAGGTTTGTGATGACGGATGAGACGTGGATCCATAACTTTCAGCCAGAGACAAAGTAACAGTCCAAACAGTGCAAACACAGCCTCTGAAGAAGACTAGTTCGATTCCTTCTGTATGCATCTGTTTTTCTGGAATGTCGTGGGAGTCGCTAGTGGATTACTTTCAGAAAGCTCAGATAGTCACAGTGGCATATTGCGCAGACCTTGTGGGGCGTTTGCGTGAAAACATCTGAGACAAACGCCGAGGAAAACTCAGCAAAAAAAGAATCTTGTTCCACCAGGACAACCCACCTGCTGAAATCTCTCATTGCATGAGGGCGGCTTTGCAATATTGGTCCTTCTCCCATATTCAAAAATCTAGTACCATCAAACTTTCACTTATTTCCTAATTGGAAAAAATACCTGAATGGCATCCATGTTCCCTCCAACAGTAACGTCATTTCTACATTGGATGCATTCCTGGAAGCCCAAGAGAAAAAATACTTTCTTCGCAGCTGGAATCAACGCATTGCAGCATCGGTGGCAAAATGTATTGACTCTAAAGTTGACTCCCTTCCTACTCAGGCCACGACTTTTTCAAATGCCCCTCATAGAACTGATTTAAAATATTATTTTGATCTTAACAAGCCATTTCACCTGAACCCGAATACAATAAATATGTTCTGTTAAACATGAGAAATAAGTGTTCCTAAAACTTTTGTAGTGGAAGGCTGTAGGTTGTCATGGAAACAGCGTCTTCATTTTGAAATTCTGGAATAAAGAAATACTAGTAATTAGCTTATTCACATATCTCAAGACTAATTTAAATGCAAAGAAGTTTGTGACTCAATGTTTCTTCACTTAAAGTAATGTGTCAGTGAAATTCTTTTCTAATTTCAAAACTTTCTTTGTACGTTCGTTTCTTTCTTTTTCTGTTTCGAATTTCAAATTGTTTCCGTGATGTCTTATCGTTGATTAGTGTGCATTTTTAATAAATTTTTCTTTAGAAAAACGAAATCTCAGAGCAGTATGCAAAATTAAAAAAAAAACGGCAGACTATAATTGCATATTAGCGCAATTTGTTAAATTTTTCAAAGGGGACAAAAGAAGATTAAAAATTCAATCTATCTTTTTTTTCTTCTTTTTCTCTTTTTTTTCGTCTCCAAACGTTTGTTGCATTTTAGAAATCACCCTCATGCAGAGAAAACAAAAGAGGAATAGAAAAGCAATTGCGTATCGTAAACATTTATGTACATGGTCTTAGTATTTTGATACAAACCCAGGTCGGTGCTTAGGCGTGCAGTGTGTAAAATGCACCCTGGCCTCGGACCAAAAAGGTCCCAAAATCCGAACAAAGGGGGGAGCTCCCAATCTAGAGAAGTTGAATTCCTTTTCTACCCTTTCCTCAAACTTGAGCTTCTCCCTGAACTTTAGGACTGAACGTGACCCATACATCCTCGTGACCCATACATTCTCGTGACCCATACATCCTAGTGACCCATGCATATCTATTACTGGTTAATATATTTTTAAACAAAGTCAGATAACCTTAAACTAGTACAACGCTGATAAAAAATCATTATAATACTACGGTAGTAGTAGTGGCCATGTGATGCAAGAAAGCAAATGTATGAGCTTATGCAGCATCAGCCAAAAAAAAAAAAAAAAAAATCACACCATTCCCTCCAAATGCCTGTCCAGTTCCTCCTTAAATTTATTCAACCTATCAACATCCACAACGACAGATGGAAGTTTGTTCCAGCAATTAACCACCCGCTGGCTAAAGGCAAATTTCCGCACATCTATTCTACATCTATCTTTTCTTAATTTGAATTTATGCCCCCTTAGGTTCGTAATCTGAACAAGTGGAAGGATCCCATCAGAATTCAGCGTGCTCAACCCATTCAAGGCCTTATATACCTCAATCAGATCACCGCGCAGGTGCCTAGTCTCCAGCCACTGCAATTTGCAGAACTTAAGCCTCTCTTGGTAAGAGAATCCCTTCATTCCCCTCACCAACTTTTTTGCCCTTCTCTGTACACGCTCAAGTAAATCTACATCCTTCCTAAAATGAGGCCTCCAGACCTGTACGCAGTACTCAAGGCGTGGCCTGACCATTGCCTTATACAGAGGGATAATCACCTCCTTCCCCTGCTAGCAAAATTCCTATATATCATTGACAAAACCCCATGACCTGCCCTGGCAGCCTGTCTTCATATCTTCTTCATATCTTCATATCTTCTAAGAAAACTTCATATCTGCCTGCACAATTACTCCCAGGTCTTTTTCATTTTCTACCACCTTAAGTGTAGTACCACACAGTTGGTACGTTTCTCTGGGGTTACTTCTACCCATATGTAGTACTTTGCATTTGTCAAGGTTAAACTTCAGTTGCCACTTCTTAGCCCATCTGCCCAAATTATCTAGATCCTGTTGCAGTAGCGCACTGCCATTACTGTCATTAACAACCCTGCCAACCTTTGTATCATCTGCAAACTTCGACATTAAGCCTGATATACCTTCATCAATATCATTGATAAATATACAAAACAACAGTGGACCTAACACCGAACCCTGTGGGACTCCACTAATAACATTAGTCCAAGAAGAGCAGCACCCCTTGATTACCACCCTCTGTCTTCTAGCACTTAACCATCCTTTTATCCATTGTAGCAACTTACCCTTAATACCATTCTGCTCCAATTTGTACAATAGTCTTCCATGCGCAACAGTGTCAAAAGCTTTCCTGAAATCCAAATATATGATATCAAAATTATTTTTCGCATCCAGTTCCTTTGTAACCACATCATAATATCCTATCAAATTTGTCAGACAAGACTTTCCCTTAACAAACCCATGCTGTGTCTGAATTATTGCTGCAGTCTTGTCTAGATGATCCTGCAATGCATCTTTAACCAGCGACTCCATTATTTTACCCGGAACAGAAGTTAAACTAACTGGTCTGTAATTATTCGTGTCACCCTTCGATCCCCCTTTGTGAATTGGGGATACATTTGCACATCTCCAGTCCGTGGGAACCTCCCCTGAGTCCAAGGATGCTCTCATAATTATGGCTAAGGGTTTTTCTTAGTTGCTTTGCCGTAGTAGTAGTAATGGCAAATGATGCAAGAAAGAAAGCTTATATAGCATCATCAAAAAAAAACCTACACAGTTCACCCATCCGTATCCTCCAGGGAGTTGTCTAGTTCTTCCTTGAATTTATTTAACCTGCCCACTTCCACAACAATAGATGGAAGCCTGTTCAACACTCAACCACTTGCTGGCTGAAGGCAAACTTCCGCATATCTATCCTGCAACCATCCTTCCTCAACTTGAATTTATGCCCCCTCATGTGTGTAGTCGTCTCAGCAAGTGGAAGAATACCATTAACTTACTCAATCCATTCAAGGTTTTAAACACCTCAATCCATTCAAGGCCTTAAACACCTCAATCAGATTTCATCGCAGATGTATTTCCCCTTCACCATTCTGGTTACCCTTCTCTGCACCTGTTCCAGCAGTTCTACATCCTTCCTAAAGGGAGACCTCCAGGCCTGTATACAGTACTCAAGATGGGGCCTAACCATAGCCTTACACAAAGAGATAATCACCTCTTTATCCCTGCTAGCAAATTTTTTGTATATCATTGAGATGTCTGCACTGCTCAGAGAATTTCACGTCTGACTGCACAATAACCCCTAGGTCTTTTTTATTTCGTGCATTAAGAATTTGCAGATAAAAGAACCACTTGGTGGCAGTGATCACAGTGTACTAATGTGGGATTACTTAAAGATATAATCACCATCAGGGATAACGGGAAGGGTTTTTGCTTTTGTAAAGGTGACTACGATGGTCTGAAACTACGGTGGGATCAACTGATGATGTTACCAAAAGCAAATTCAAAATGGGAAGCATTCAAAGAATTTATCTTGGAAGCTACTAGGCTTTTCATACCAACTAAGAAATATTGTTCAAGGTTTAGGCCTAAATGGATGTCAGATGAACTAATGAGACTCGTGGCAGAGAAGAAAAATGCATGGGATACCTATAAATTAATGGGCGAAATGGAAGCCTATGATAGATATAAACTGGTCTGTAACCAAGTCACAAAGGAGGTTAGGCAAGCGAAGGCAGATTACGAGAAATCCTTTGAAAGATGCTAAGAAAAACAACATTTTGCATCTACATTCATACATAAGGAATTCTGTATGGAATTGGAGAACAGAAGCTGATTAAACTCTAATAGGGAGCTTAATGATTTTGTAATAACTGAGAGCAAAGTGGAGGAGAAATTGCTGAAGTTAAAAGGCACTTGGGGTGGTGAGCTCTACCCAGTTATATTAAAGGAGGCAGCAAAGGAAGTAAGGAATACCCTTATCCATAATTATGAGAGCATCCTTGGACTCAGGGGGGTCCCCTTGGACTGCAGATGCGCAAATGTATCTCCAATTCACAAAGAAGGTTCAAAGGATGACACGAGTAATTACAGACCTGTTAGTTTAACTTCTCTTCTGTTGAAAATAATGTTTAACCAAATAATAAAGTTAATATTGACACATGTGAAGTACTGCATAGGGGTAGAAGTAACCCCAGAGAAACCCCAGTAGAAGTAACCCCAGGATGTAGAGTTGCTTGAGCGAGTACAGGGAAGGGCTACAAGATTGGTGAGGGGCCCGAAGAAGTCTTCTTACCAAGAAAGGTTTAAATTCTGCAAATTTCTGAAAAATTCAATTTAGGCAAAGAAAGACCCATTTCCAGAACTATGCGGCAGGAGTTGAAGAATCTTGGATACGGTAGTCATGTACCTCTACAAAAGTCACTTCTTTTTGTAAAAATATCTAAAGATTCATTTAGAGATCTAAACCAGGAATTATGGTCACAAGGAAGAAGTCAACTTTTCCTGAAACCCCAATGGTGCCGCCAACGCCAAGACTGGACTGTGAAACAGTAGAAAGAAGATCATTTGGTCTGAGTTATCTTAATTTAAATTTATTTCTACCAGCGGTGGGATGAAGGTGTAATATGAACCTCATGAAGCCAGGAATCCAGACTGTCTCGTGTTTGTACTGTCAGCAGGTCATGTTATCTCCAACGAATGTCTTTCTCTCGTATCGGACAAACTTCACCCTGCAGTGCTTCATTTTTATCCGGAGTGCAATGGATTCTTCCACGAAGACAACGTAACTATTCACCTTACAAAAATTTGTATCTGAATGGTTCGAAGAACATTCCCAAGATTTTCAGGATCATCTCTGGCCACCTAATTTTGCAGATCTGAATCCAACTGATAATGTTAACGTGTTAGAAAGCGAAGGTTCAAAAAGGTGGTTCTACTAGATATTGAATAAAGGTAAGCGTAGAATCACTTCACGCAGATTTTTATACTTACCACTTTTAAGAAATTTTAAGTTATTATTTAAAACTTGTGTAATACATTTTTGGAATTAGTAATTCATTATTTTCTTTGAGATAAACTACAGTACACACCAGAAAGGCCTAGCCTTCAAAGTACTGCCTTAGAACCAGCAAACTGTAAGGCCGATCCTAGTGAAGCACACCCAGGACACTACTTTCCACCCAAATTAGTAAACAGAAAGGGTTCCCCCAACGAATTCAGCCATATTCAATGTAAAAGCGCACATACATTAATCGTTATGAATGCTTTCCACAGCAGTTGTTTTAACGGGTTGTTTCAGTATAATGCAATTGCACAAGCAACATATTATCCCATAGTGCAGGAAGATAAATACCATTAGCCTAAGTACTGGATGCGGTATACGTTCCAGTAATGATCATGTTTCTTGTCTGCTAGGTGAAATTTCTTCGGACGTGGCACATTTTACTTCTCTAAGCATACATCTGTTTTCATTATTGGTGTAAAATATCTACAATAATTAATCTTGGTGGAGCATCATTGTACCAGACGGTGGTATTAGCCTAATGATGGTAGTAGACGTTTATATCCATAATCTAGCACCATTAGACCACTCTACCTGACTGAGAAGAAATACTTTAGTGAGTTTTACTTTTCAGATGCATAAATATAATTTATAAGGGAACGTTTACCTTACTTGTTGTAGATGTCTGCAGAACTTAAATATACGCTAAAGTAGTAAAAATTGCACTGGAAATTTTTGCTCAGTTGAGTTCGATGATCCGAAAATACCCGTTAATTCTTGACACCGTCTTCCTACCCGGTCTCGACTTCGACTGCCTTCTAATGCAATATTAATTAATTAACCTTTATTGTAAAGGTATGATACAATATACCCATCACGGAATACTGCCAGGGGTTTCACGTAGATGGGTTAATCCATGAACAGATACCATGTGACCCAGTTCTCCATACATCTAGATAACAGGATTTGTGGTTCACAGATAGAGTGGCACAGATCCAGTTTCCGTAGTTCGCCAATCTGTGGGGAACAAATCACGTGCTTTCGTTAGGATCCTCCTCTTGTACTGCCTGTCACAGGGAAACTGGTTCAGATTCACCTCCAGTGACTGTATCATCGTTAACATTTGTGTGGGTAGAAATCTCTCAGACATATGCGGTCTTCCATGGGTTGAGCACAACTGTGGCATTGCTCTCAGCGCCGGAGGAGGAATTCTCCAGCGGATCACGTCCCAGATGTTGGTGGGGGAGATCTTTGCCCTGAGCATTTTCACAGTGAAGGTTAAGCGTCGTTCTTCCATCTTCACTGGCAATCGTAGCAGACCGTGGCCATCGCTGTAGTTCGTTGCTGTACCTGAGACCTCCAAGTGGCCAATTTAAGTAATCAGAACTCGGCTGCATATAGTGGTTTTAATGTAGTTTTGGTCGCAGAACCCCATATTTCTGCTCCATAGAGCACGGGTTGAAAAATAGCAGTTTGGATCTCTTGGCAATGCCTGGGTTTGTGTCAGAGAAGGTGCTGTTTCGACATCCGGCCATCTCGACTCTTTTAAAGGCGTAGATGTTCAAGATCGTATTTGAATCGTAACTTTGCATCAAAGATCACCACGAGGTCACGATGCTTTACTACATTTTTATGATTTTCCCTTTATGCGTATGCTGAATGATTGTTGGTGCAGGCTTCAATGAAAAGGCCATGCAAGCGGATTGTCTGGATTAATCTTCAGACCAAAGAATTTGAGGTAGAGTCCTAGTTGAATCTGTTGTTAATTATATTTACTACATCTTGCACGCTATCCAAAGGCTTTATTGTGGCTAATATCTTTAAATCATCCGCATACGATATGATGGTCCTCCTTTAATAAATCTAGAAATAGCTTCGATCAGGTGTTTCCCGGTGGTTTGAAATTGTTGGCATATTGTGTTTGAGTCTGATTTTTCTTCAGGATTTAGGTAATTTATTTCGTTTGTAGGATGAGTGAACCTATAATTAAGTATCAAAATTCTAACACTAATTTATTTGATACATTGATTAAAATTTAATTAGTAAAAGTGATATATTTATTTATTGGCAAACTCTAATCGAAATGAAATCATTAATTTAATTCATGGTGAGAAGGTCGCACGAATCCATTTATCATTTTAGTGGGTCACGGTATCGCAAATTTTGAAAACTCCTCATGTGTGGTTTAATGATATATGGTTAAACTTATGGCTTCTCTCCTATTTTAGGGTAATTAGGATCCCCGACCTTGTTGGTAGGATCGCCATCATCCGCGTGGAAAAGACCCGAGTTCAAGTCCTGTCGATGGTGGGAGGAATTTTTATGGTTCTTTTTCACATGGCTGAGTTAGTTGGTCTCAGGCGAGCGTAGCATGGTTTTTTCTCCCGAAAAGTCGGGTTTCTGGTACAGCAAAACAGAAAATCAACCACAGAATATAAACAATTTACAGACAATATAAAAGGAGCAATATAGCCTTAGTTGCTGATGCTCCTAAACCATACTACAACAACGTTGTTGGTTGAAGATGTCCAGTTCAGAGCTGTCTCATTAAATCCAGGTTCTAATTTAATTATATTTAATTTTGCTGCTAGGATATTATTTAAAATAGACTTATATTGAGAAAAAAATCTAAAAATAGCTATCTACCATTTTTCAATGTTTTCAAAGATAAATATTGTTAATCTAAATATTAGATGCAGTATACGTTTTTTACCACCTTCCACAATTTTGGCTTGATGCTAATTATGCTGCATTTTTCCAATAGACATAGATATTCTTCTCATTGTTTTTCTTCTCGGTATGAATATTGTATAAACTTTTAAGACACATACATGTGAGCTAATGGAACTATAAATTTTCAATATATCCAATAAATTTTCTATGATTAGTCTGTATCCATTTTCTGCATCTGATAATGTCACGCGAAATGCAATCTTCAAATTGCATGAATTTTTAATTCTGTTGGATGGTAAAGTTTAATTTTTACCCATAAGATTTTTCAATTACGTCACCATCAGCCATTAAAAAATGTGAAGGGCTGCCAGTTGCTTTCTAATGTTTATTTTTGAACCTAGCTAGTTGTCACACTACTCAAACTTCGATAATTTATTCATAAGGTGATAAATTGCTTATAATAATTTCCTCTAAGATATTAAATTGCTTTTGAGTAAAAATATCTATTACTAATGCTTAAATTATTTGGGAAATATGAGGTAAGTCTTCTCTATGAATATTTAATACTCCTTCGATGAATTTTTTTTGGTTTGAGGTAACTCCTGTATGTGTATATTTCATTGAGAGAGGGAAAATTCAAATTCAAAGTCCGGGCCACAGAAAGTTTGTTTTAGAAAAAAAATCGTAACTAGTTACTCATCCAAGGATAGTTTTCCCACAGACTGTACTTTACAAGCTGTTATATCTTTGGATTTCGATTAGTTCAAGGCGATTATAAAATATAGTAAAATAATCCCCACTGTTACAATGGTAAATCTTTGTTGGCGTTGGTCCCAAAAGTGGATGGGCCACAAAGGCCTTTATATTTTGTTTTGTCTAGAAGATAATTGAAATGTAAATACAAAAAGCAAATATTCATGTCATAGTTATTATTCAGGGATGGGTGGAAGGCAAAAAAAATGGGGGCATTTATTTGAAAGTGGGATAGATCAGGTCTAATACATTACGCCCTGCCAAATTTAGTATGCCTGTCCTGTTGATGGACACGCATGAGGAAAGACTTTGAACATATCTGCTATAGAGTTTGGCAACGATGTATCTTAGAGGGGCCCGTGAATGAGGATTTTTTTAAGGCTCTGGAAGGAGATAATAAAATGAATGAAGGCGCAATTTTCACTGTTATAAGTGATATCAGATCTAGGAACCATAAATTCAAATTAGGGGGAAAGCGATTAAGGCTGGGGTGTAGGAAATTTTCTTTTAGCTGAAGAGCTGTTATTGCCGGAATGAGTTAACTATTTGAGGATAGCAGCTCGGGGAATTTCAAAATTCAGCTGGATGAGTACCCACGTGAGGAGAAAAACACATAGGTAGTTTATATTATTTAATTTTGTTGGCTTTCCTTGAACAATATGGCTTGCTAATAATCTAATTTAAAGCAAGAAGCAGGTTGCTTCAAAGGTGACCACAAGCGGTTTCACTGCGTGATATTTTTAATTAATGATACTAGTGGCATTAGTTTTAGCCAGAGAAGAGAAGGGATGTGATGCAGTTTGAAGGTTTTAAATCAGACATTCTTTGATTTGTCTGGTTCATTGTCGAAAATCGTTTTGGTCTGAGACTTCTGACCTCATCTTCGTATCTTCTTGTTCAGATTCTTGGTAAAAACTAATCTAACAGTTTCCCTGCTGGTGTTCAATTCTTTCATCCCCAATCAGCAGCCATTTTTTACCATTTGACCCTTTTCGTATACTTAATCACTCTCTATCTCTTTGAAGATGCCAGCAAATTTTAATCAATTTTTTTCTAACAGCTTACTACCTTCCCTCCTGATTGACAAGAAAAAAGTTCTAGGTGCAAAACAAACTGAATCCAAACGATTTTTATTGCTGCTGACTGATGCAATCATGAATCTAACAAGTACATCTTCATCAGTGTTTCCAGATATCTCACAAAAAATTAGTCTGGTTAGTTTGTCAGACCTCGTATTTTGCAATATTCCCACTTTTCTCTCCCCTTTTGCTGTTTAAAATAAAAAATCCTGTTTTCTAATGCATCTTTACTAATTACCAAAAAAGTTCTCCTTCGCTTAATTTATCCATCCTTGTTTTTGAGAAGAAAATTAAGAAGTGTAATTTTTCTTTAGTGTTCAGGATATTAAACTTCTTCGCCAAATAAATTCTGCCTTCCAGTAAAATAACGTTGAAAAGTAATATTAAGATTTATTTCATGATTATGCGTAACTATTTTAATGGTAATGTAGTTAGCAACTGTTCAATATTTTTTTATTTCATATTTAGATCAGCTCTTATTGCCAAGTCACAGGAAGATGTAGGGCATCTTTGCGGAAAAAACCATCAGATCATAGACCGATTCCGATTTTGTTGTTTGTTGACTTAAATGGAATGGCCAGATTATTATTTCCTATTCTTTAGCTTAACGCATATTTGTGGCAGTGCTGGTTCGAACCAGCGACTTGATACGCAGAATTCCATCCTGTACGCCACAGCAATGAGACTTGCAGAAACACCATACTGTTATGTTCAGTGTTTTCACCTTTTTTTTTTTTTTTTATCCGGCCAGTTATTTAATCTGAGGCGAGAATAGCAAAGCTTTAACCCCCTAAAAGTTGGGTTTTAGTTCCAGCAAAACAGACAAACTGACCAGAGAACACACGCAATTATGTCTATTAATTGCGTGTATTCTCTGGTCAGTTTGTCAATTTTGCGTGTGTCCTTTGGTCAGTTTAATTCTAAGGAGCATTCATTCTTATTATTAAATTAATAATTGTTAAATATTTGTTTTATTACAAACATTAAAATTCACACTATATATACATTATAGTGCTAGTTTAATGGTAGAAAAACATTTATTTTTATATTATTTGTTTATTTTAAATGTATTTTTTTTAAAATTTAAATATGTTGCTCTGTATTTTATTTTATTTAAATACGGATATTTATTGTATCTTGATATTAATGTTTTGTGTTCCTTCTCTGTAAGGCCTTAGGCTGTTTTGAAGTGAAAAAAAAAATAAATAAACAATATATAAAAATATAAAAACGTTTTTTAAATATTAAAAAATGGGGCAAATAAAACTATCAGTTTAAAGAAATGAAATAGAGCATAATATATTAATATAATTAATAATTAAAGAAATATATATTTTTAATGCTATAAATATTTTTATTCTTCACCTATTATCGATAATAGTATTCTGTATATTAAATAAATAATTTATACGTATAATTTAATAATGATGATAGGAAGTGACACGAGATGGCAGCACGTATTCTTGTTTTCATTGACTTCATCAGGGGAAACATGATTAATCGACATCACTTGACTCTTTTATGAAAATGCAAATAAAACGAGCAAATGACAGGAAGTAATTATATAGTAAAGAATTAAGTGTTAACTGGCAGAGTTTTAGTAAAGCAGCCCATTAAACAGAAACACGATATGTAAAAATGCTTTAATTAATGAATGCAATTACAATGCTTTTCCAACTGGAAATGCATATTTATTTATTTTTTTTTCCAATTGCAAAAGTGAATGCATTTTAACGAGTTTACTGATGGCATATTTACTTCGTCATTTTTATTTCTAAACTAAATACCTGGAAAAAAGTAAAGGAGAAAATTTTAACTACTGGTTTCAAGGTGTATAGGGATCGAAAGTTAACGAAGATGGCAAGTGTACCTTTTGAAACAAACATTAATCTCATCAAAACGTTTAATTAAACATGAGAGAGTTTTGTAACTCATACATCAATGTCATGAGTCGAACAACCTTCTGATTTAATGTGTATCTGTTGAGAGAGAGAGAGAGAGAGAGAGAGAGAGAGAGGAAAAAAGCACGCTCTAACCACCTTCACGTGATGCTCAATAATAAAGTGCTTGAAGTAGTTGGTCTTATCTATAAAATCTAATTACTGCTTTCGTTTAAGGTAATGGACGAAGAAGTTAGTGTGGAAAGATAGAAGCGCGCACAAGTTATTGCGTCGTTAATTTTTAATAAACTCAGGGATTCTGGGAATATTTCGATGCTTTTGTGTTCAGTATAGTATTAGCTTAGCCTGAGTTATGAGAAGTTTTTTTTTTTTTTTTTTTACTAATTTTATTTTGGAACAAAGTTGAAAATATCTGAGGAAGATTCTTTTATTTATTTTCGAGACGTTAAGCGTTTAATAATAATAAAGCTTATGGCCTTGGTTTTTAAAATCAACACTATTTCAAACTACAGGTAACCTAACCTTCTTTTGCAAACGAATACTATTAAGTAGCTGTTTGTTTGTTTAAGAAGGTTAGGTTACCTAAAGTTTGAAAGGGGAAAAATATATTTTTTAATTAGGGAAAGCTTCCAATACATAAATATTGCAAATGATATGTTTCTTTAAAATTGCCTTTGCTACTAATTAATAAAAGAAGTTAATATGTTTGTCTGTCACAGTCTGATTTCAATTCGATCACAAGCAATAGTTTAGCTCTCAGTCGTGATTATTGGCAACGAATATGAAACATGGAGTTTCAGAGAGTTTGATCATCAAAGAATTGTCCAATAATATCAAAGCATGATTTTGATAAGATATGCAGAAATTTTTGATTTTTAAAATTAATCTTGCGTAATAAAATTACTTAAATATTTCTAAAATAAGTCATAAATCGTGCACAGTCCATCTATGTTTATTCTAATAATCACGCTGACAGTGTTTTCATGACTTCATTTCTTTTTCTCTATTTGATAGTTCTATAAATCTTCTCTCACAAAAATCAAGAGGAAAATAGCCCAAGAATTTTGGCTAACAACCAAAATTCAGAAAGATGATTAAAATAATTTTATGGACCTGTTAGCTATTTTTATGCGCTCAGTAATCTTTCTAAAAAAAACTCCAATGTATATCATAAACAATAATTAGATTTTTTTTGTGTTTTGTACTCCAGCAAACTTTCAAATTACCAACGCTCCAAAAGTCAACTGTATTGGTGGTTGATTTTCTCTGGAGTATGCTGACGTCCATCAAGGTTCAACAACCAGCTCAGTCGCTGCAGTTATTGCTCCAAAATTCTACAACAAAAACTTCCAATATTCTCTTCTGTATTAAAACTTTTACTTGAACAAATTGTGAGTAGTTCCTAGGATGGAAAAAAAAGTCCTAAAACTTGTGCATCATGGCCCCTGGATATTGGTAATGTAATTAATACTGACTAAAACTTCTTGTTTAATAGCAAAGGCGGGTTTGGAATCCATTATTCGATCATCATTACTGGAATTATTTTCGGACAAGCCGATTTTCTTGGCATTGAATATAACGAACTGGCAGTGTGGCTTTAGTGGAGTGTTCTGGTGAGATTTTAAATAAATCAATCTTCGTGATTAATTGCTTTGGGAATAATCTGTTTGATTAATTACGCTATTCATCAACAAGGTACGCATACGGCGCCTTTGTTTTTTTTACTTTTATCTCTTCTTTATTTTAGCAGATCAGTCTCATTCGGATGAGGTGTATACTCCGTTATCCAAGTTTGTATAAAGGACAGACTCAGATCGATAAGCAACTCATACCGACACGATTGGACCAACGGTAAGCGTGTGGAGTAGGTGGGTTGGGAGGTGAACTTTGAAGACCGAAAGGTTAAACACCTTATTTCGAATTTTTAAGAGAGAAGGGCAACGAGATTGTTGAGTGGAACAAAGGGTTGATGTTACCTAGAAAGGCTCAAGTTATGCAAATTGCAGCTTCTGGAGACTAGGCACCTGCGAGGTGATCTAATTGAGGTGTATAAGGCCCTGAATGAACTGAACAAGCTGAATGCTAATGGGATTCTTCCTCTTGTTCAGATTACTCACATGAGAGGGGATTAATTGAAATTGAGGAAAGACAATTGTAGAATAGATGTGTTGATAGGTGGTTGATAGTTGGAACAAACTGCCATCTGTTGTAGTGGAGGTCAGCAACTTAAATAAGTTCAAGGCAGAACTAGACAAACGTTTGGAGTGAATGGGAAGGGTGATTTTTTTTGGCCGATGCTATATTAGCTCTTGCATCATATGTCCTACTAATGCTAACGTAGGTAGTCGAATTCATCGTAGAATAGGTTTAATTTGACCTAGTAGATAAACAAAACCCTTGAGTCTACTTATGATTATCCAGTATCTTATTACGTAATATAATTGCACTATTTATCTTAGATTGCTACCAAATTAATCATTTAAAATGAATTGATCACAAATATCCATTTCCGAAATGAATTTTGGTGCAAATTTGGAGTTAAGTACTGTATTTGGAAGTTAGCAACACTATCTGGGTTGTTGTTGTAACAGGGTTTTAGGAGCATCAGCAACTAAGATCGTATTGCTCAGTGTATATTGTCTGTAAATTGCTTGTGTTTTGTGGTCAATTTTCTGTTTGCTGGACGAAAAATCCGAGTTTCCGGGAGGAAAAACCATGATATTTTTGTCCGAGACCGTCTTACTCAGCCACGTTCTGCAAAAGCCCATCCGGTCGTCGACGGGACTCAAACTCAGGTCTTTTCCACCCTGTGCGGGAGAGGACGGCAATCCTACCAACTGTGGGCCACTATCTGGGATGTACAGGATGATTCATAAGTATGTCATCACTGTAATGGTGAAAGATGTAAATATATAAAACATTATAAACTAATTCTTTTTGGGGGAAGATATAAGTACATCCACACGTCCACTTTCTAATCTTCCTCCAACTGTCAGCCATTTTTTTTTTTTCAGATTCAAAGCAACAATTAATTCCAGTACACAGGCGGGATTGGGGGTAATTGGGTGGCGCCTTCCTGGAAAAACACATCGAACACGACAGCTGGTCTGCTGTTTTACACTGAAAACCTTTCGTGAGAGGGGGGGAATATTCTTTTACAGGAGAATGCGACAAGTTTTATGACTGCCGCTGTACAGCTGTTCACGTGACCGCAAACGATGTATTTGGTTACTCAGTTGTTTCCGGCCGATAGTTGGCAGCAAGCGACGGACAAACTTATTACTTAGACACGCCTGGCTGCGTGAATGAAAGCCCAGGCAAGCGAAAGCGTCTAGGAGATTTTCCGCTCCTGCGGTCTTCATTGGTGATATTGACACAGCGCAGGGAAGGCCAGGAGGGGGAGGGGAAAATGTTTCCCCGCTCACCTGCTCATTACGAAGTGGGGGAGGCGTTTGCTTTTGTTTTTACCCATAAGGTGGAATATGAGCGGTTTCTTTTAAGATTAGAAGGAAGCAAAAGCATCCTTTGGAGCTTAGCAACTCACGTGAAGAGTCCACCTGGTTGAGGAGCTTCACTGGTGTGCTGTGTTTTGCCTGTAATTAGTTTCCGTGGGGTTTTTGTAAGGGCGGTGAACTGCGTTGAAGGTTGAGTAGATGGATTGGCCTCTTTACTCTTCGTGTCTTGAATTCTTTTTACTTAGGGTTGGAAAACTTTGGATCTTTTTTTTTGTCCCTCTCTCATTCGTTCTTTTTGCTTTTAATCGCTTTTTCCATAGTTCTTTATCTGCTTTTCTACCTGGCGAGACAGGAAGACACGTGATCCACCCCGATTAGAACTACATGGGAATACAACGTAGATAATAAGACCCTTACCAAAATATAGAATGAGACATCGCGATGGGCGAGCATTCTCTCTTCTGATTTAAACCATCGCAATCCATGCATTATTAAATGCTACGCTTATCTGTAAGCCAAGACGATCTTGATGTCCTCATTCCTTTAAGCCAGTTGGTGATGTCACATTTTGATGACTTGAGATATTGAGTTTTATTAGGCGGTCCCGGTCAACTCTTAGCAACCCCACCCTATTTATCTTTACCTTAAAAGACTAATCCAAATAGTGTTCTTAAGTATCAACAAATGCACACTCATTGCCCACTTTAACAGGTACACCAAAACGTTTAGAAATGGTCATATGATTGTAATGAGACTGTGGATGCATGGACGCAGGAAAATGTCAAAAACCTGGATGGTTAGAGCCAATTATGGTAGGAGTATGTATATTTATTTCTTTCTCTCTGGACCTCAGCCACAGCCACACTTGCGGGTAACTTATTCCAGTTTCATGACAAGCTGACGAAGATAAACTTCATAAAATGTAGTCTTGTTCCTTCATAAGAGATTCCAGTTGCGTCATCTGGTCCTCGTCTCACTCACTCTTGAGAATATTCCTCCTTCCCCTTAGGGTCTTAAACTTTAATCAAAGCCACCCGAGGTGTCCATTTGCTACGTTTTGCAGTCCACATTTCTAAGCCGTGAGCTCTTCAATATTTTTCTTTAGATGGTCTCCAGACTTGGATATCTTGGATCATAGAACATCATGTGTCTGTATTGCAGCATATTTATGCTGCACGTTGAACTTCTTGTCTTTCTATAACGGAATTCGAAGTCTTCATGATCCTAAACGGCTTTTAAATCCTCTCCCCGGTGTATAAACTACCCTTGAGTTTCTATTCCTATAAAGTTCCACCACCAGATGGAAGTTTGTTCCAGCGTGTGGTCGATTGTGGGAACAAACTTCCATCTGGTGTTGTGGACGTGTATTAGTTTGAATAAATTCAAGGAAGAGTTACGCAAACTGTTAGAGGGGATGGACAGGTGATATGGAAAGTGTCTGATGCTACCAGATACTTCTATTTGGTAGCATTAGCTGCCATTTTTCAGATCATACTTGCGATTAGTCCAAATTCTTTAGAAATGGAGTAGCCCGGTCTCAATCTACCCTCCCAACCTTTAAAAAATTTTCAAAACCATTAAATAAAACCTTGGATATGCTTGCTCCAAAAAGAACCAAAGACTCAAAGATTTCAACGAAGTTTTCGATCCATTATCACTGAAACATCTGATCTCTCTTAATATTTGAAGAAAGGTTTTAATTATATAAGATCAATACAGAATAGATAGCACTACTTTTTAGAAAGAACGAAAAATAGAAATATATAGGGATAAAGAGAATATTGTTCTTTGAGTGACTTTAATAAGATGTATGACGTCATTGAAAAGAGAGCCAACGAAGTGAATTTCACGCTACAACATCCAAAGTTACTAAACTAGCTTGTAATGCGATAGTTTAGTAGGGTCGTCGAGACTTCGGGAGTCATTGCTACCATCACTGACAGCGCCATCTGTGCGTACTTGACGGTTGTTATTAGACAGTAATTTGTAGTTGTATGGGTGACTGGTCATCTAGCACAACCAAGGTGCACGAGAGGCCTCTATGTCCTGTACGATCCACTAGATCACAATGCACGTGACAGACTCAGCTGTTGAGAGAGATGATGGAAGATCATCACTTGAACAGCTTCATTTCTGGAAGCCCACAGTGTGGCCCCCCACAAACAGTAGTGAGCAGCCAGTAACATCGGTGAAGCTATACAGAGAAAAATTAGTCGAATTCAGTTGAGTTTTTTTTTTATGACATGATCTTTAAGGGAACATGGAGCACGCGCATTAAAAATTGAGTTTATGGAATTCTAATTGCAGACTGCTGTTGATTTGTTTCTCTAAAAGATGGCCAATATTTAGAAAAAACTCGATCTTTGATCCTTTGAGCATTAAGACGATTTCTTCTCGCCTCATCTCACCAATAATGATATGGACAGGCATAAATAATCACCTTTAAGTGGAAAACTCCTGCTCTATTACCAATAAATGATCTTTATTGGTAACAGTAATCAAATGGTATGGTATACAATCCCATCACTGCCTTTGCCAAAAGTTTAACAATAAATAAATCCCTTGATAGACAATATTCTACTCTGTTTGGTCGCCATGTTTAAAGATGCAATAGTTGAGGTTTCTGTGATTTTTACGAGGGAAACTCAAACTGTAAGAAAAATATTAATTTGGAGATGTAATGGGACTGGTGGTACTACTTTGCATGCGCAGGTACACAAGATAGCGTTCACAGTGAAAGGATCCTTCAGTATTCAGTAACTCAGTACTGAGGATAAACTGTGATGGTACTGTATCAGTCAGATGGCTACTTCCAGCAGGATAATGGGACGGTGCACAAAGCTCGAATCACTATGGAATGGTTCCAGGAACATGTCAAAGACTTTTCTTTGCTGCAGTGGCTCGCTCAGTCCCAGGATATCGATTCTATTGAACATCTTTGGGATGAGCTGGAAAGGCTGTTCTCTGCAGGCCTACACCTCCTTTGGGACTGCGTGACACACTCATGTCTGCATGGTACTCCATTCCTGCACAACGTTTTCAGCATCTTGTTCAATACATGCCTAGACGAATTCAAGCTGTTTTGAAGGCTCGACACGCTACTAGGTAGGTGTACCTAATAAAGTGGTAGCACAGTGTATAAATCCCACAAAAGTTAATCAAAATTAGTTTCTGCGCATCTTTCTGCACAAATGAACAAATGAGATTAAATTATTAGTGAAAGAACAATCTCTTAGTTAATATTTGTCCAATTCTTTGGACTTAAAAGTAATTCGTTTATTAAAACCCGAAAAACCATGCTACCCCCCTGAGACCGACTACCTCAGCCACGTTCTGAAAAAGGCCCATAAAGATTCCTCGTGTCATCGATGTCTTTTCCATCCGGTGTGGGGAGGACGGCGATTCTACCAAAAGTGCTACCCACGAGGGCCCAATAATATAATTCTAAAAGAATTTGACCTTCACGTATACTTTATACTTTGGTGTATCTAAAACTTTTTTCCTGCACGTCTTGTGAGCAGAACTACTTCACAAGAAAAGTATTTTGTGCATGCAGAATTTGAATTCATTCATAAACAATCTTAAGGTGGTCCTAATACTTGGTGCAGTGAGTGTACATCTTTCCAGTCCCTTAATCTCCAGTGTCTGAGGAAAGTGAATGGTTTACACAAATCTTTTGAAACTTATCTTTGCATACTTTGACCTTTTCTGGTAACTTGGAGTAGACATACTTTCAGAACCAAAACTCTGAGTTTAAAGTTTTCTGTCTATCCAAGAAATCGTTTGCATCAAAACTGTCAGCTGCTAAAATCAAGACAAATACTTTACTCATTGAATCTTTACGCCTTGTAGATCAAAGGACTACGCAGTGTGGTTGAATAATTCATATTCTAATGGTTTGCTAAAAGGAAGTTGGATTGTTTTGCCATCCCGGCCCTTAATAAAAATGAAAAGGGAAAACAGAGTTAAAGGAAGAATGATTTTTCTCTAAATAGTTTAGTTGGAGCAAGGTGAAAGACCTACTCTCTCTTCTAATTCATCTCTTTTCTTTTAGCCAACTTTTCTCACTGCCATGAATACGACTGTCAGAAAGACTCCGAAGAACAGAAGAGATTAATGGGTGCACATGGTTGGTAGATTGAAACTCTCCGAAGGCTAAGAGCTAAAATTGGATGACAAATGAAGGAGGAACGTATTTTACCAGAGTTCGGAGAGGCTGAGACTTTAATGATTAGTTCCTGTTTTCGAAATTCTGTTTACGTGCATTTTGTAATGAGAAAACAAAAGTAAATAAATCATTTAAATAACAGTTATTTTAAATTATATAAAAGAGAGTAGAGTTAGAATTGTATTGATGGCTATTAGTTACGAATTTAGTCTGTAGGTGGCACTTCAAGGAACAAAATGGCAACTTTCTGTGTTTTAGTGAATTATAGTGGAGATATAGTAGGTTGCGACTTCTGCATTTTCTTTTTTCTAGCAGAGCTACTTCGAGGACGCATTTTTAATATTTATAATAAATACTCGAATTGCAAAATATATACTAGCGTAGATGTGGGAAACCACAGGTGGCGCCTAACCCTAAATACAATACCACTATACTACCTATTAGAATATATATACACTGCTCGACAAAATTAACGGAAGACGTAGAAAAAGTGGTGTAACAGAGTAATCAGTGTCATTATTTTGTCATGTTCTTTAAATGCATTAACTCAGCCATCGTTGTCCACTTCATAGCTTAATTATAACGCAGACGTCATGGATGCGACTTCTATTTTTTCTTTTTTCTAGAAGAGCCACTTCGAGGTTTTTGTTAAGTGAAAAAAAGTATCTTTCTTTTAGAAGCTTGGAGTAAACAAAGAGATTGAGATACTACCTTAACTTAAGGGACAGTAAGCCCCCCCAAACAATAGATCAATTCTTGAAACGCATTAGCGAAGCTGTGATTTTAAATCTGAGAATGAACTAATTGTGAGATAAGCCAGAGGAGATGACCGGTTCGATAAAGTGTGAGAGTATAAACCTTCAGGATGCGTTTCCTGTTACTTATAGCATGCCCAAGGCTATAATGCCAGGGCTGCAGCACCTTAGACTAATGGACTTTTTATGGGACTTCTTTCCTCGCGTTTCTTTTCTCAGACTAGCCTGGTGTTTTCCATGTCTTTGAGACACGAGAAGCCTTAGTGAGTGAAAAACATCAGCGTTGTCAATGAGGACGCGGGCAACTTTTATCGGTTAGGCAGTCTTTTTGAGGGGCTCCTTTAATACCTTCTATTTCCTGATTTCTTCCAGCTGCAGGTCTAATTCTGTGAGGAGACGGGGAGGACTGCATTATCACACTGTTTCTTGCCAACAACGATGTATTTTTTGTTGTCTACTGAAGAAACTTTTTATAGAGTTGGCAAGAACGTTTTTGGGCTAAGAAACAGAGGTCTAAGCTGCTTCGAGTATTGTCGAACAATATTTAGCCATGTTGACTAAATGAGCAGATTTTTTCGTATTTTAATTCTTTTTTTTTAAATCAGTTGGATTATTTCCTCAATAATCCACCAGTATGGTGGATTACTGAGGAAAGAACAATTTCTCTTATATTCCCAAACATTGTTATTCCTGGTCTAATTGAATGCAACTAATAGATAACTGGAACACCAAGTTTTGTGAATTCTCAGAACTTACTGCGAGGGCTGTTTAGAAAGTTCGGAGACAGGGTTTTGTTGGATTTTAGGAGCATCGGCGACTACTATTATGGCATCCTTCGTCATTGAATGCCTTAACAATCTGTACAGAGTTCCTATTTCGAATAATAGGCAGCCAATAGTGGCTCCTGAAGTGGGGACCTGGAAGAGTCACCCGAGCAGAACATGCCGGCTGTGGCAAAATCATTGTAAATAAGGAGAGTACCCGAAATGGTTAATGAAGGAAGATTAGTCTGTACAGTCAAAATGGTAAATAGAAAAATTTCTGCCATCAACATTTGGGACTTTGTGAGCTGGAAGGTCTCTCGCCTGCCCTTCGATTCATTTCAAACCTTTGCCGAAATGAGCTTCACTTATCGGGTGGTTTCCTTCCCATCGAAAATGGGAAGGACACGACCAGTTGAACAAATTTCCAAAAGACAAAAGCCACAGACGTCATGTCCTTAATCTTTTGTAATGTCATTTTAAATGGTCTTCCCACGTTCTGACCGAAACATTATCTAAGTAGGCTCGTATTGGAAGAGATGAAGATTCACTGGATCCTTCCTATCTTCACTCCTTTGACTGTAGACTCTCTCTCTCTCTTTGTGTCTCTCTTTTTCTGTGTGTGTGTGTGTGTGTGTGTTTTTCTCTCTCTCTCTCTTTCTGTCTGTATTTTTCTCTCTCTCTTTCTGCGCGTGTTTCTCTCTCTCTCTTTCTGCGCGTGTTTCTCTCTCCCTCTCTCTCTTTCTGTATGTGTGCTTCTCTCTCTTTCTGTGTGTGTGTGTGAGTGTGTGTGTCTCTCTCTCTTTCTGTGTCTGTTTCTCTCTTTGTCTTTCTGTGTGTGTGTGCGTGTGTGTGTCTCTCCTTCACTCTTTCTGTGTGTGTTTCTCTCTCTCTCTTTCTGTCAGTATTTCTCTCTCTCTCTCTCTCTCTTTCTGCGCGTGTTTCTCTCTCCCTCTCTCTTTCTGTGTTTGTTTCTCTCTCTGTGTGTGTGTGCTTCTCTCTCTTTCTCTCTCTCTCTTGTGTCTCGCTCTCTCTTTCTGTGTCTGTTTCTCTCTTTGTCTTTCTGTGTGTGTCTGTCCTTCACTCTTTCCGTGTGTGTTTCTCTCTCTCTCTCTCTCTCTCTCTCTCTCTCTCTCTCTCTCTCTCTCTCTCTCTCTCTCTCTCTTCTGCGCGTGTTTCTCTCTCCCTCTCTCTTTCTTGTGTGTATGCTTCTCTCTCTTGTGTGTCTCTCTCTCTCTCTTTCTGTGTCTGTTTCTCTCTCTGTCTTTCTGTGTGTGTGCTTCTCTCTCTTTCTCTCTCTCTCTCTCTTGTGTCTCGCTCTCTCTTTCTGTGTCTGTTTCTCTCTCTGTCTTTTTGTGTGTGTGTGCTTCTCTCTCTTTCTCTCTCTCTCTCTCTCTTGTGTCTCGCTCTCTCTTTCTGTGTCTGTTTCTCTCTCTGTCTTTCTGTGTGTGTTTCTCTCTGTCTTTCTGTGTGTTTCTTTCTGTGTGCGCGTGTGTCTCTATCTTTCTCTGTGTGTCTCTCTCTCTTTCTGTGTGCGTGTATCTCTCTCTCTTTCTGTGCGTGTGTGTCTCTCTCTCTCTCTTTCTGTGTGTGTTTCTCTTTCTCCCTCTCTTTTTCTGAGTCTCTCTTTCTGCGAGTCTCTCTCTCTTTTTTCACTTTCTCTCTTTCTGTGTGTGTGTCTCTCTCTCTTTTTTGTGTGTCTGCGTGTCTCTCTCTCTCTCTCTCTCTTTTGACTTTCTCTCTTTTTGCGAGTCTCTCGCTCTTTTTTGACTTTCTCTCTTTCTGTGCGTGGCTTTCTTTTTTTAAAATTTTCTCTCTGTTTGTACCCCACCTCTCTCTCTCTCTCTCTCTTCCACCCGTTGTTTGGTTCTTTCATCTATCTCTATTTCTCTCTCTCTGTCTATAAGTGTGCTCAGTCTCTTGTATCTGTCTCTCCCTTTCTATTTTTAATGTAGTTTTAATGCTTTTAACTACACTTCTGCAGTTTTATTTGTGTTGTATTTTAGTTTTATGTTTTACTTTATTTAGCGCGTTGGCATTTGTGTGTGTGCTGCAAAATGATGAGTGCTTCGTTCTCTGCTTGCAAAATGTGAGATTCGGTTTATATGGCAGAACAGAAAAATCCTTTATTACTTTATTAAGGCTTTTGTTCGCTCAGCTGTAACTATTTTACAATTAAGTGCAGGGCTCTTTTTCTGTTAGGGACCCGAATTTTTCCTTCCATGTCCGCGCAATAAAGTCTCGAAGCACCCAACTTATAGACTCTAATATACCGACACCCCAGTCCTCCTTGCCCTCAGCGCTTAGCTTAAAAATGCCAGGCCACGCAGTCACTCTCGCGTTATCCATTTCTCTGTCTTTCTGTCCCTCTCTTTCTCTGTCTGTCCATCCGCTTCTGTCTCATTGTAGTTTGGTTCATGGGAGGGTTTCGGTGCCATCCTTTTGGTCTTGTAACCAAGAAAAGAAAGATGGTGTTCTATTGGCGAATGCAGCTATTTAGGCTAAAGCGAAGAAATCCCAACGTAGCCATTATCGAAGTCTCGTGCGGTGTACCTGCCCGGATGCATCCCTACGACGCACCACTAAAGCAAATAAAAAATGAAAGAGAGAAAACGGCGGTTTTAGTGAGAAGGGAAAAGGTGGAGAGGTGTCTTGGGAGCGCGAGATGAAAGACCAAATTACCATCTGCATGAGCTTAGAACCTCCCCGAAAAGTCGAAGAAGGGTGGCATTGATGACCTAAGTACCCGAGCTCCCTTGAGTCCACCACCGGGAGTGTAAGACTCCGAAATGGAAAACCGATAGAGAGTCATTAAGTTTTTTAGTGCCTCCAACATCAGTTACCTGTGCGCTGCACTCTTTAGACACTTGCCTACACTGATGGTCAAAAACATTGTCGATTCTTTGTTGTCCTCGGAGTTAATTTATCTTAAACTCAAGTTATCTTCATTGTCAAGTTTACAGTAAAGTTTTTGTTTATTGATTCACAACAGCCCCTATTTATTTCAAGAGGATTTATGTAACTTCACATGCGCAGAAGGATGTATAAGAATTAAGACAAATAAATCTTTGAGAATCCAGTCTCCGGATTACTCGTTGGCACCATTAATATGCCAATTCTGTGGAACTGGATCTTCTACATTCCAATAGTAAAATGTTCCAGCCATAAAGCTGGACTGTAGAGAGAAAATGGAGTTTCGTTGGCCTCGTTGTCCTAAAATCCTGCTACCAATATCATGGAAGGTCGATGTTGTCAGTGTGGTCAAAAGTCGATTTTCTGTTTGCTGGATGAAAAACCCCAGAGGGGAACTATGCTACCCTCGCCTAAGACCAACTAACTCAGCCACGTTGTGAAAAAGACCCTTAAAATTCCTCACATCATCGAAGGGACTAGAATTCAGGTCTTTTCCACCCGGTGTGGGGAGGACGGCGATTCTACCAACTGTGCTACCACCCACGAGGGCGAAATACTTTTGGGACTGTAGTGTAAATGTTTCTTTACTCGTGATAGGACTCTCACAGCATCTTGTATGCATTCTGGATTGTATATAAATCTAAATCTTCAATAGATCATTTTACGTCTGAACAAGTTAACCAACTCAAATCGTTGAACATATCCTTAAGACGCTATAGGAAGGGTTACATTCTGTTTAAAAGACGACTGTAGGATAGAAGCTGACAGAGAGAGAGAGAGAGACAGAAATATCTTTAAATGTTATCATATTTGATGGATGGTACGAGAAGAAAAGCAAAGAAATAAACCGCTCTTTCTGAGGTATTCGAGTGAAACAAGAGAAGGCAGGAAGGGAACTGTAAAAGGATACAAACCTTTTAGACAGAGGAGTGCAGTGGAAAACAGATTTTGTAACAGTCTGTACACAGGAGCCAAATCGATAGAAGGAGGTGAGAAAGGAGCAGATGGGGTAGCCAACATAATAGACTTCGTGTCTTTGCTAACTTGAAGCAAAATGCACCCCCTGCTAGGATGCTTCGGTTCCGGGAAAGTGAAGTAGACGGCCAGAAGATCGCTGTTATGATCGGTTAGCAAAGAAGCAAAGAAAAGTCCACTTCCGGTTTAATGAAATGGCTGAGTTCGTTTGATTGAAAAACATGGCGGATCCAGCTGCGATCAATGAAGATATAAAATGGGATTTACTGTAAAAGAAATTGGGAATGGGGAAAAGTAAGCAAGAATTCAATAAATGTATCTTTAATTAAATAATATTCACTCTTACGAACAGCTGGAGGCTGAGGATTAATAATGATTTAATGGATTAAAATAAAGAACTTAAATTAAAATTATATTAAAACAATTTTGGTTTTTATGAAGACAGGCTTCGTGCTTCTAGTTGCCGATTGGTGTGGCCCTCGCGAGATGAAGTCAACAGCTAGGATGAGGTCACAGTGAAACGATCACTGAATATGGTGGACGCAGTTGAGGATTGAGTTATTTAAGGACGGTATTGACTGTCTGTTGGCTAAGCGATTTGAAGTTGGTGATCACCGTGTATCAATCTTACAGCAGGTAGAGGAGGACACAAGTTCAAGTACGTTTATACGTCTGGTAGGTTGATGGCTTGCACCATATGGAATAACTTTAAGATCTTGAGCTTGGTTTTCAGATATCCGAACTTGGGAGGTAGATTGAAATCACCAGAAAAGTGCTGATGGGTGGTAGTGGCTCACCAGCCTTTGAGTTAACTAATCAATTGAGTATGTCAGGGTAGATGGTTGCAAAATCGGATTTGGAACATCAGAGAGACCAGTATGACTTCAACTGATGTGTTGTTATTAATTCATATTTACAGCTTAATGTAAGAGCGCATTGGATATCGCTAGGCTAGTTTAAAAATATTTTGTAATAAATTTTATTCCAAACGAAATAATTTAAAAAAAAGAATAAAATTACTGAAATTAAACTAATGACCAAGAATATCATCTAATTGAGTTAAATAAAACCTTAATCAATAAAAAATAATATATTTTATCGAAATCATATTGAAGTTTATTAACGGTCTTTAACGACCCAATTAATAGTAGAAATTCTTGTCGATGACAAAGGGAAATGGTTAGGAATGAAGTTCTGGAGAATCTAATTAAATTTACCGCTCAGACAGCTAATACCGAACGTACAAAGGGCTTATCTGGTTGCTGTCTTCCTTTAACAACTTCGAGAGCTTTTCACACCCAGTGTTAAGTAGCTGTCCTCATTGTTGTCCAACTAAATGGTTTAATATTGAATTCTAGAGCCCATCTTGAGATAGAATAAATGAATTTTCCTCCTCACCATAATTATGAGACAAAGCGCACCGTTAATAAAGTGTTTGGAGGAAGGATGAATGGGATCAGTGGTTCTGAAGTTTTCAGCCAACACGGAAGCAATCTTGTGTATTGAGGAAACTCGCTCCTGGTTTATTTTCTGTTGTTTACGTGCAGTTCACAGGTGTGAGGAATTCCACTATTTATTATCCGAAAAATCCTTACAAGGCTCTTGAGTGAACTGGTCATGGACTTATGGTAACCTATTCATTCGTTAACTAGCAAGGAGTGGTCTATTTCATTCTTAACCTTCAGATTCTATCTTCAGAAATAGATTATATAATATCTGTGAAATGGTTGTGGTTGATTTGTTTTACGCTGGAAAAAAAACCCAGAATTTCCAGGAGAAAAAACCATCATAAATCAGCCACGTTTTGTGAAAAAGACCATTAAAAATTCCTGCAGTCATTGACGAGATTCGAACTCAAGTCTTTTCCACCTGGTGTGGAGAGGACCATGATTGCACCAACTGTGGTACTCAAGAGAGCCCTGTCTGGGGAGAACGCTGCTTATATGCCCCGTGAGAGTTTTCTTTTAATTAAAAATACACATTCCTTCGTAATTCTAAAAACAGATGGTGGATTTGTCAAACTGAAGCGTTCTGCTGAAATTTGACCCTACTAATTAGACCCGACATTGCAGCGAGGAACGTAATATGCGGAATAATATCAAAATTCGATAAAATAAACTCCAATCCGACCCCGAATGAGAAAGATATATTTTTAGTGGTATATTTGAATAGTATCTGAGCCAACAGGATGTATCAACACGCCACAGAGGATTCGAGAGACCGATTTCCGAAAGCAATCAAACCAACCCAACAAATTCAGTGAGTTCATATTCATGAAACCGCAGCTGTTACATATAAATCAAAATCGTTGGTGTATGTAGCCTTCTTCTGGTAGCGTGTCAATCTAAGTTGCTGGATATTGGAAATTGCTGATCTGGACACCAATCACTTATGACACGCAATCACAACTCTCCAGGGCGCCTTATGCATAGATGAAAAAAGAAGTCCTAGCTAGTATTATCCCCCTGTGTGCGTTGGTAGCCGAAACTTCCATCATATAATACACAACAGTGGCGCCCTAAGGTTAAAGATCGGGTTCGAATGAATGCTTGCGAGGTTTCGTTTTTAGGATGCTTTCAGGACATTGAGAAAAAGAAGTATTACCAAGTCTATATTACGAAATCCCTGTGCCATTTCTCGAAAATTATTTCGTGAATGGCATCGAGATCATTACCAGACCTGTACTGAGTCCTTAGAGTGGATCGGTCTGCATTATGATCAATAGTTCTGCCAAACGCGGTACATTAATGGGTTTGAAGAAAAAAAAGGCAACTTACTATGCATTTATTTTCTCAAACTACGTAAGGATACCTGCAGTAGCTAACTAATAGCCTCTCCGGTTGCAGATGTTACCTCAAGGTCATTGAGATAGTTTCCAAAATGCCAACCATCATTAACTTTAACGTACTGTATGGATGGATGGTTCTCAAGTGAATATTCCATAGCTGGAGCATTATATAATGTACGTCTAGTGGTCATTATTTACGTAGACTTCAATTACTATGTATAGAAAAGTTTCCAAGGATGATTCTTGAGGAATAATGGTAAACGAATTGCATCTTCCATAATGCCAAAGAGCAGCTTTTTTTACGTACAAGAGCAGCCTAAATTCGAGTTAAAGAAACATGTTTGTGTTCGAGAAAGAATCCATATGTTTCATATTGTTTGCCTTATTTTCGTAGTACACGAAATGTCCACGAGATGGCATTACCATTTCGAAATTATGACGCAATAAAACATCTGAAAGCGCATAAAACTTCTACCAGATGGCGCTTACAAGCATGTTGTTATAATGCAGTAAAATATGTGATATTTAAGAATGGTAAAATAAACAGTATTTGGGATGTGGACTTTGAGAGAGAAATGATTGTTGAAACACCTAATGAGATTAACATATTAGCGCAACGAATGTAGCAGATTTATGAGAAATGGTATGAATATAGAATTCTTATTGGTTGTTTATTTACAACTATCCTGACGAAGAGGATGGCTGTAGATAAATAGCCAATTTGTTCTTTTCCATCTACGTATGGCGAAACTCTTGATGGGTTATGCTTATTTGTTATTTATAACCACGGAAAGTGTTTAGATAATGAGATTCTTTCTCCATTAACATTTATTGCGTTAAGGCCTGAGTCTTGTTCTCTGAAACACTAATGGCTTCTATTAACTGCTGGAGATCTTGATGTGCCTGGAGAAGTGTTGCAGCAGTAGACGCTGAAATATTACACCACATTAATAGACAGAATATGCTTAAGGCTTTCCAGTAACTGAGTGCACTTGTTAAGTGCAATTTTAGCTTTCTGAATCTTTCAAAGAGTAACCATCTTATTAAAGAGATGAAAGATGAATCGAAACAGATGCAATAAGACGCATCGATTTGTTTTCTAAGGATGCATCTGAAAATAAATTATTTCCATTTAGTATCAGCGTATTAATAACTTCAGAAATACTTTCCTGATCAAAGAATGCAAGTTTTTTTTCTCTCAAAGCCATCTGGTGCTAATTTAATGAACTATAGTAAATTACTTGAGCAGCCATCAGCGCAATTTTTAATAATTAATTTGGATTCATTCAATGAAATAGTTTTGATATTTGAAATCTGGACCTCAGATAACCAGAATCTATAAACGGCTATAATTATTCCTCATATAGATACTGGATCCTCCTTTGGAAACCAAAACGGGAAGGTACACCAATTTTTAAATCGGTCAAATAGCACCTCTAAGGTACATCCCTTCAAGAAGCATCTTTGATCTTTCGATATCTCTGAAAATAAATTCTTCCTTCAACCACTTAAAGAAAGTGGTTGAAGGAGGAATTATTAGACTCCAACCTTTTTTTTTTGGAAATGCTAACCCCTAAAACTGACTTCATTTAAAGTATGACTATTTGTATCCATCTGCAGTTCTCCTTTCTATCATTCAAATCTACACTATCCTACCACCAATATTTGGACACTCCTCCATTGATAGTTGGTAGTCCTACCCTGAATGCGAGATTCCACAGTCGATGAAGTTAACAGACCTCCAGCGTGGAATGATAATAAAGTGACACAAAAGCAATCGATCTGTACGTTACATTTCAATGGCATTGAATATCCCTACTTAGGCAATTTGGGATGTGATTGCAAGTGGAAGTGGACTGATACTGAAACCGTCTCGAAATGATCCTGAAAACCTCCGTAGCTGACGGAACGCGACACGAGAGCCCTGCAAAAATTCGTCCGCTCGGAACGGAGGTCGACCTTGTCGCAGCACACAAGATCTTCAGTCAGACGATTTGGGACATATGCCGGGACTAGTACAGTGCGCAGGACGATGCATGATATGGGTTACCACGGTCGTTTAACAAGCACTAATCGGATGGACTAATGACAAAAGCAGTCTAAGTTGGTGTAAGGTCCACAGTTTTTGAATCTGGAGGATATTTAGAAAAACAAAAGTGGTAGAAACAAAGTTGTGAATAATTGATCAAGTTCCGATTATTTATTCCCAATAGTTAGAAAATTGGCTTTGTGGACGAAGTTTTTCAAAATCTGCTACCAAAATAAAAACTTTATTTTGCAACAGAGGGGACCCTCCATGTCCTCCATCCACAATTTAACGCTATTATTATCATATCCACGATTGGTTCTCTTATACACTGGTTCTTTAATCATGACAGTGTCATCTGTCATGTATGTAACTGGCACTTACTCAAGACCTGTTCGAATTGAATAAATTGAAGGGTGCAAAGGAATTACCTGATGAGGAAATGTAGAAGAAACAGAATTTCAATATCGATGGATTTCTTCAGCACTAGGATGGAGCTTTTGGACAAGTTTTCGAATAGAGATCCTCCAGTGACCTTGGAAGATTTTCTGACTGCAGAGAGATCCTCCAATAGACTTTACACGATGTCGCGAATGCGGAGCAATCCTCGAATTGACCTTGGAGGATGTCCCGAATGCAGAGACCTTACTTGTTCAACAAAGATCGGTAAAAATAAATTGTCCTTCCTGTCCAAAATGAGGGGAAGAAGGCTGAGATGCCATCAACTCTAAATTCCTTTCACAAGAGATGGATAGCACCTCCAGGAATCCACAGTTTTCATCTTCTGGATTTTGAATTCCTGATATGTAAATCGAGGGTGATTCGATCAAGGATTCGATCCTGCAAGGAGTAAATTGTTTAGATCAATAAAATTAAATAAAATTTAGTACTCGAGTTTGACTTTCCCTAGAAATGGGACTGTTTTGCCTCCATATCTCTCATTTCGTTAAGGGAATGAATCAATAATTTTTTAAGGGACCAATTAAGGACGGATATCTCTTTCACTAATTAATCTTTTCTTTTTTTTATTGGTATTTGAAACTAAGTGTTAAATTAATCAAAATAGGATTCCGATTCATGTTATGGTTGACTGGATTGCATTCTTGTGATTTAACCATTAAATAAACAGGCGCAAGTAATGAATATATTTGGTACCGCGAGGCACTCAACTTAAAGCCATAATACAAACCCTTGTGAAAAATCCAGATTTAGTCTGTATGCTCAGTTTCTCGGAGCAGAATAAAAGGATAAAATATGTGGTTTGCAGAAATGGATAAACTTTGATGTTGCTTCATTTGTCCCGGGGAAAAAAAATTCGAAAATAAAACCTAAGAAGATGTGAAAGAAACGGCTTATGATATGGCCGTTATAAGGGAAAAATTGCTCTTTGGAGAAGCTGTATATGTGATGATGGGGATGCTGATGTTCACTTGATGGCAGCAGACGATCCATTGTAAGGCGTTGGCATGGGATCGTGTTGGCACGTTCGCAATTTACCGCCCTAAACGACTAGTTCCGGGGACACAGTTGCTGTTGTGGTGTTAAGGCCTTGATCGACAGTCAAGTGATGAAAAAGTGATAAATGTTTTCTCTCCGAGATCTTTGGAGGCAGAGGTATGATGAGGTTGGGTAACCATCAAGAGGGGGAACATCACACGCACCGGAAAATCCCTGTGGGCAGAGAAGGGGGAAGGAATTTAACGAACCGACGCTGCATACCATACGAAAAGGTTTCTGGTTGATAGAGGGGGCTTAGGAAGAGAGATAAAGAGGGATTGGTGGTGGAAACATAAAGTTAGTTTTGCATATGAGATAGAGCGAATATCCATAAGAAAAGATGGGAAATATTTTTAAAGATAACTACGAAAAATCGAGAGTTTTTTTTTAATATAATTGCAAAGTTAAAGATTAATTGTATTCTTTTTCTTAATGTCCTCAACCAGCGATAGGTTTGGTGGCCCAAGGGTCTGATTCTCGAAATAAACAGCGTTAGATGTTTCTTTTTCTTTCCAAAGAGGAAAAAATTGAGGATATCGAATTCTTTCGCTCTTTGGTATTTCTTTCAGACATAGCTGGGTACCTCGACAAACAACTTGCAGCTACAGGATGGTAAAAAAGTATCCCACAATGTATCGATTTTTGCTGATGCATTTTCTGCTACTTGCAGGTGTTTATAAAGCGATCATTCCAGAAGACTTTATTCACTTTTTGGTATCGACGATCAATTTTTGATTTTTTTAAATGTTTCTATTCAGGTGTTGTTTGTCACTTACAGATATATTTTGAATTTCAAGATTCCTTTTCGGTATTTCGCTAAAATTTACCATTGGTCGCTGTTAAGGATGGCTCGAGTGATCTTTAACAGCCCCCACAGCCGGAAAAGTGGCTACGACCACTTTTATTTGTTCTTCAGTAGTGGCCGAATTAATCCATCTGATGGGAGGATTGCTGCCCTCCCAGGAGATTCGGATTTTTCATCCAGGAAAATAAATAAGTGTCAAGGATCGCCATCCTCCTCACACCGAGTGGAAAAGACCAGAGTTCGAGTCTCGTAGAAGGTGGGAGGAATTTTTATGGACTTTTTTCACAACGTAGCTGAGTTACTGGGTCTCACACAGTCGCGAACTTGCCCCTTCTGATTTGCATCTGGCCAGGCCTTTGAAAAGATATCTGAAAATGATAAACATTGCACTGAAACCTGGGTGACGTGGAATGTCGCTGAATTTTACCACACAAGCATTACAGCCCACGCGACAAGTTCATCCGATTGCTTTTCTATCAAAAACGTCCGTTACCTTACTTTTCAAACAGCCCTCGTGGATTGCGATACTCGTGATGGTGTATTACATCATCAATTTTAGTGTTTATTTGTAGTTTTACGAGACCTCTGTGGTCCAATTGTATCGTGCGAATCTGCAAGATTACACAGGCTGTCATTTAAGTGAATAAAAGCAGCGCCACCGTACAACCATCCAAGTTTCGGCAAACTGCCGGTAGATGAAGAGTGTATATCAAAGAATCCCTAAAAATGTCTAATTTTCTGACATGTCTGAAAATTGTAAAGTGGCTTTAAGTTAGGTGCCTTCACGTGGTTTTCCTGCAAATAAAGATTATTTGTAGCTGTGCAGGTATCCGAACTTAATGGAAGGGCAGTGTATTTTGTTTATGTGCAATGGATAAACAAAATTCCACAGTATGATGTCAGCAGCATTTAGAACTAAATTTAAACAAGACTTAAGTAGTTTGTTGCCTATGATGGCGAAGGATGATACTTTTCTTCAAAAGTGCATCGAAGGACAGAAAAACAGAATAATTATTCTCCATCTCTCTTTCCTTTATCTCCCAGAAGCCTAAGCCCTAAGTGTATTTACAAAGTTGGTCGGCAGTTCCCTAAGTTATCTAGAAATATAGTCGGATAGGGATTAAGGGCAAAATTGACAGCATCACCTCTTGGAAACCCCATGATGCGATAAAGTCTTCGTAGGAGTATGTTTAACTCCAATATCTGTTTGCTCCATCCAATTCTCTCTCTCTCTCTCTCATATACAGTCTGCAGCAGTCTATCGATGTTCTAAACTCATAAAACTCTCCAGTGACACTTATAAGGGTTAAGTTAGTGTTTGGCAAGCCCAAAACGGTAGATATTGACTCCTAATCATGAAATAAAGTCAACAGAGTATTGACTGCTTGACAAGTTTATTGCTCCAGAACTCCAGTCCCTTCGATCGCTCTAAGCAGGGGAACTGGGGACACACGCGCAGCTTCCGTATTGTAATACATATCAACTCTCGCAGTTTGCCAGCTAAAGCAATTTTTCATAACGTCTGCAAACTGGGCTACTTATGATGTTGTAAATCAAATCCCGGCACCACCATTCCTTGGCGATACTTTTCTTACCAAAACTCCAAGTGGTCAATAAATAAAATACGAAGAAACTAAAATGGAAAGAAAGTTGTAATGGGGATTAATAATATCGAGTTGGACCAAAACAGAATAGATTCGTTAGTGGTCTTTTAGGGGCCATATATGTGAATTCTTGAAAGGAAATCTTCTATTTCCTCATCTTTTTCTTAGATGTCTTCTTCCCAAGCGTGTGATCTTTGTAGAGATGCTTGTTACAACTGGACTTGCCGAAATACTCCTTTGTGGGCTGTTTCATTACATCTGCAGAGAACGAAATGATGGCTCATCTTTGTAACTATGCTATCATCATTATTAATAGCCTGGCGTTGTACGCCAGATGGCGTTAGTATATTTATATGCGCAATAGTGTCATAAATATGTAACTGAAAAAAAGAAACCGCAGTCACATTACACTAAAAAGAAATTCTGCGAGTACAAAAATTATTAGAGCATCATGGTTTTTCATCCCGGTTCGTGTTTTAACTTGTATTCATCAACCAACTCATAAATATTTGCTAAAAGTTTGAGGATCAATCCCGAAAAGTCTTTTTCTGGTTTATCCAGAAACACTCTCTCTATATTTGGTGTTGAGCTTACCCCTGATGATGTTTTTGACCATTTAACTACTAAAGTTAATGAGAATAATATTTCTCGGTTAGAAAAATCTTGAATGTAGACTTAATTTTTATTTTTTATTAAAAAAAATTCCTAGTTGAGTTTGGGGTAAGGTTCAACGTGTACAGAATGATTATACAACGTTTTCATCCTTTAAAAATATCATAACTAAGAAACTACATATTCTACCAATAGTTTTTGCATTGTTTTCACTATGCTCTGAGTGTTTTAAGACAAATTGAAGAAGTCGTCATTGAACGTGGTATGGCCAATCATTATGGTAAGCCACAATTAATTGAGGCGTGTTCCACTTGATGGCATAATTGATTCGTGGTCTACAAGTTCTCCCGATCTCTGCATACTTTTTTATGGAGTTAGAACCATTGAATCTGTAGATTTTCCAATTTCCAAAACAGGTTTCAAGAACCTGTTTTGGAAATTGGATTCAATCCATCGTAGGTCGTCAGCATTTCAAGTAATAAGCTGAATTTGACTAAATAGTTATATGGTTTAATCTACTTATACACTGCGTTGCCACTTTATAAGGTCATCTTCCACCTTAGTCAGAACACCCTAGATTCATTGGATTGAGATCTGCTGACTGGGGAGGCCACCACAATAAAGTGAATTCACTCTCATGTTCCTGGAACTAATCTGTACACTTCGGGCCTTGCGTCCATGATGCATTATCCTGTTGGAAGAATCCATTCGCAAATGGATTCTTCCAACAGGATAATGCGGCATCCAAATGTTGTTCCGTTGATATCAAAGTACACTGGTACCAATGTGAACCAGGAAAACAATCCCCAGTACCACTACCACCTTGCATTGTTGACATATGGCAAGAATTTGCCATCTGCTGCTGTTGGTGTTCTTGAATCTGTTGTAACTATACCTTATTTTTTGCTGACAAGAGTGGAACTCGGTTTGGTTGTCAGCTCCAATACCTCACTGATAAGGTATGACCTGTGCTTTCTGAAATGCCTCTTTGATTAACACTGTTGCACTGGCTTGTTATAAAACGCACCTTCTGTTAATCTGTCCAAGCGTTATCAACTTCCATTAGCCTCTTGCGTCAATATTGACTGGATATTATTTGGTAACTGGTCAGTTTCGATACACCTGAGGCAGAGTTCCATCCTGGAACTCCATGCATTGATGCAATAGAAGACATTCTCTATTTCATTTAAAGGGTACGTATACCTAATAAAACGTCCACCTGGTGTATATAAACATGGATTTAACTAGCAAAAAAGGCTAATATATTGAATACTACCTGTCAAGTAGTAACAAACACTATAAACTAAGTTTATTGATATATCCATTTTTTTTTTCAAGTTTATGTCCCCTTTTTTGAAAGTGGAATTAATCGCTTGGGTTCCTTTGAGATCTTGGCTTACGCTGCGATTAACGACTGGCACTTTCCTTAATGATCCTCTTACAGCAACGTTTTATAAGAATTTTTAGCGCGACCATGCCATTGACTATTAAGCCATTCATAATATCCTCCAGCTACTAAAAATAGCTTTTTTTTCCCCTAATGTGTTTACAGAAAATTGTTATGCATATCGGTACCATTATTTTAACCGGTATTGATTGTACGTTTAGGATTTTGTTCACAAATGATTAATTCAAAATTATTAACGTAATAAAAGGGGTTGGAAACATCTTGAAATCACCAAAAGAATATATATGGTTCAGTTGAGCTTGTTTCAATCTTGCACAAAATCGTTGAAAGTTTGACCTTTTCTTTGTATTAAAATACCTTGTTCTTTCTGCCCTGAAAGTTTAATCGGCATGCTGAGTGGTTTATTTTAAGTACACTGCTCGACAAAATTAACAGAACAAAATGTCTTCACGAATATTTTATTGTGAGCAGTGGTGCCAAAGGCGAATATTTGATGTCATAGGCATCTTGGCATGTAAATTCCGAGTGTCCAATAGAAATCAATCTATTGGACACTCTGAAGGAACCCATAGAGGAACCCAGCTCCTGCAGGGGAGGACTGTTAAGGGACAGACACAGAATTAGGGTCCCACCAGACGAAAAGTATGGGAGGTAATGGGCGCGGCCCTTGAGAGATGAAGATGAATGTCTTAGGGCAGTCCTTATGTGGGAGGATTTGCCGTGTTCATCGTGGCTCCTCGTCCCATGTTAGCCAGACCAGATGGAACCAGCGTCAGCATCCGACGCGATGCTGCCTATCAAATCCTCCATAGCCTGGTCATTGTGAGTTCCAGCATGGTCCTCAATCTGGCTATGCCAGGATCTGGACCCCACTAGAATACTCTGGTCTGATAATAAATTAAGAGCGGATTGTAGATAGTTGATGTGTGGAGCGATGTTTTTTTTTGGTCAGCAGTAAAAATATATCAAGTGGAAGGCACCAAGATGTCCTGTGATGTGAGCGCATGCGGAATCAGTGGTACACAGAGAATTAACCTTAGCAGCAGTTAGCGCCAAGTTTCGAACTAATATGGCTACCCAGGTTGTCTCAGATATGGTTTATATCCCTCTAAACGATTGGAGATGTCCCTGCGTTTATGGCTCCTGGACGATTAGGATATCGATTTGCTCCTCTTCCATCTTGATCTGATCTGCAACGAAGCCTGCTTTTTTGGACATTTATTTGGAGGAATTTTAGTGCCGTCTTTCTATTTGAGTTGTTTGTGAATCCATCCATAGTTTATCTTAAGTTTTGTTTCCCCACTGCGTTTTGGTAGACAAGGGCACCTGGGATCTCTGGCCGAGTGGAGATAGTCTCCCAAGGCGCGCTGCCTTGAAGTTGATACATTTTGGGCTGCCCATATCGGTTTTTACACCTTCCAAAGGAATGATTAGTAACAGCATAGTGTCCGTATGTGCTGTCCCTTTGGGCACACGTGTGTGATGTGTGCCCAAAACTCTGGCAATGGAAACATTTTATTATGACCACGTGCTCTCCGAATCGATGACTGGTCCAGCCGGCCTTAATCCTTTCTCGTTGCTGAAGAATATTCCAGACTCTTGAAGAAACTTCCAAGATAATGTAAATATTCGTGGGTGATCGGCTCTTGGTCATCCTCTTCATTACAATTTCCCTGGCCATGTAGTCAATAGAGAAGTTCGCTAAAATTTTTGTCGTATATGTCTTCCATAAGGTGCTTTTGGAGTATATTTTTGTCTATGTCAAAAATGATGATTGTGGGTCTCCTTACTAGGGTCTCAAACCCAACTTGGTAACCTCTTGATATTCCTTGAGAATTCTAACATTCTCTTCCGTTGCAGCTTCGATGATAACACCTCGATTGGGGATTTTCCGCATATTGTGTACCTATACTGACCTCAGATGTGGCCTCAGGTTACGTTGACTATTCCATGGACGGTCTCACTCGATTCTAGGTTAGATTGATGAGACAAGGGTCGATCTCAGAATAACAAGTTTTTTGTTTGACGACTGTCTGTTTTCGTTCTGGATTTGTCTTGGTAGGTTCATCCTTAGCATCTGCGCGAAGGACAGCTTAGATTGTGGTTGAATACTTTCCTTCTCCCTTGATACTAAGTCTAATTTAGCCAGAAGTACCAGGTTCTCCACATGTATCTGTATTAATTTCTTTTCGAGAGTGGTCCAGCACGCTATGATCTTTAACCAAGTAGCAGAGGTTATTGCACTGCATTGAGCACTCATTGCAATCTCGTTGGAGCAATGGCATCCTGTAGATTTTCAATACATAGATTGGTATTTCTCTCATCATCTGTCGTTTTATTTATATTGCTTAACTCTTCCTGGATTTCACCAGGAAGAGTTAAGCAATACATTAGACTTAGGAGATATGGTCACCCCTAATGTCGATGCAGGCTTTGCACCGCCTGTCCATATTAAAACAATGCTGTTGATAAGTTCTTGCGGTAACATCGTCCATTCCTTTGTCAGCGCCATCTTCAGCTGATAACATTTTCTGGTGGGTGTGGACGTGCCGCTAGACGTCTTCCCAGAGCGTCCTATGTGTTCGATGGGATTTAGATCGGCGGGACGGGCAGGCCAGGCCAATCAATACGAACAATGTCCTCACTTTCCAAAAGCATATCAACAGCTGCAGTGCGATGGGGTGTGGCGTTATCATCCATAAACACGACCTCGGGGCAAATGGCACCTCGGAATAGACGCACATCCGGAAGGATCACCTCAGTACAGTAGTGTGCACCGGTTACAGTAACGCCTTCCAGTATCTGGAGTTGTGTATGTCCATCCATGATAATGCCTACCCAGACGAGAACACCGGGTGAAAAAGACCTGAGTTCGAGTCTCGTCGATGACGTGAGGAATTTTTATGGGTCTTTTTCACAACGTGGCTGAGTTAGTTGGTCTCAGGCGACGAGAGCATGGTTTTTAATCCCGGAAACTCTGGATTTTTGTCCAGAAAACAGAAAATCGACCTCAGAACAAAATTTACAGACTATATACGAGGAGCAATATGACCTTAGTTGCTGATGCTCCAAAAACCCCCAACAACAGTTAACCACATTTCTATCATCATTGCCATAATTGTACTGTTGTCACCACGCACATGAATATGCGTAGAGTGTTCTTTCGGTTGTTAATGCGCCTACTGTTACCCCCCTTCATGCGGGGAAATGACACTTTTCCTTCCAGGCATCTGGACAACCTTACATATTTTATTTTTCCATCCATAAGAAAAAGAGAAATTAAATGAAAATGTCCCGGTTATCTAGAAAATGTGAAAATGACATCATTATATGGATGGAGACTCCTAGAAGCTGTAATCTGTACTAATGAGCAAGTCATAAACGAGATGCTTCTCTTTTTTTTTGACAGTTTTTTCCCCCCACAACGATTATGAACGTGCTAGAAGAATTTCCTAAGTACAGAACGCTTTCATTTTTTAAAAAAATTCATAATTTCAAAAATGCCACGAAGTTTTATTCGAAAGCAGCCAACTATAATCCACTTTGTATATATCAGTGCCCAGTTGGTGTGTCACATTAGGATAACACTCAATGATTCCATCGTTAATTTACATAACCTTGGCAACACCACCGGGTGATATCTTATGGACTGCAACACGTGTTGCTGGGGGGGGGATACCGTTTCCATAGAAACGCTGCCAAGGAGATGCTAGTGTGATGAATAGCTTGTAGGCGTATTCGCTTTGAGTGTTTGGCAAAGATGGGAATTAAACCCGACTAACTTATGAGCGCAATCCAATTACTTCAACCAACTGCAGAAACCTCTTGGTGAGCTTTCAAAGCGATGTTTGAAAGGTGTGTGTGTGTGCAGTAAAGAAAGATGCAAACGAAGGTGTTTGAAGAGCCCCAAGTAGGATAATCAGATTCAGTGACAGCGACTTCACTTAGTCGGATTCTCTTTCTCCTCCCCACCAATTCGGGTCTTTCTCCCTTTCCTCCATCAACTGTTCCTTTCTTAGTTTAACCTGAAAAGCAATGATCGATATAGTACGTCATCTAAGCTGAACTCAACGTCTTGATTAATTGCCCCGAAGAGAGGAATATGATTTATGGGGTTGTCATAAGCTGGGGGGAATGCTTTTCTAAAGACCCAAAGCTGGATTTATACTTCGGCTACCTTTTCTGGAGCAGCAAACGCTTTATTCTTATAAGGTCTTTTGATAGTGCATGGAAATTATGAACTTAGTTGGTAATTTTAACGTTAGATCCTTCAGCTACGCTTAAAAGAAGGTAGGGTGTGTGGGAGGGAGAAAGATGACTTCATTAATATCTTTAAAGAATCGAGATTAAAATCTTACGTTAGCCCAAAATGTCCCAACCCTCTCGGGAGGCTGTGTTATAAACACCATCTACAGAATTTAATATGTCCATCATAATCATTGAGCTTTGGATAAAGCGATGTCTTCTGGTATGCTCTTTTCTATTAAACTATATATTTTATTTATTAAACAACAACTTATGCTTTGTTATTATTAAAAAGAGACTTTGTAGAATAAACTCATTAATTGCCCGAACCAGCCTTTCCAAAGCTCTTGCCTTTTACCATCCTCTAAATTACACGAGCATCTTCTGCATCCTTCCCTTGTTTAGAGATATTTCACGTTTGAGGGTTGTTCGGAAAGTAGTGGCAATCTGCCTTGTATACAAATACAGTCTTCAGCAGAAATTCACGTGGTGTATCAAAAGAGGGCAGTTGTAGAGCAATAGCAATTTCATTGGTATGCGTGAATGGCTGCTTCGTTGGATGGAGAAGCATAAGTGTGTGCTGCAGGTGCTCTGAGCTTTATCATAAATCGATAGTCGGCGCTAACGCCACACCTACCGGGAGTTCACTCGCGCAACCGTTAAATCTACCACACAAGAAACTTCTGGAATGTATTTCGTAGACCAAACTTTATCTACACTTGAGAATATGCTTTTCTTTAGAATGTCAGCTTTATGCAATTTCTTATAAACCGATTACCTTTTTTGATTTAAGTGAGTAGCAAAACATCCTATAGCGGACGCTTTTACTTTTTTCCCCTTCCTCTTTCTTTCTTTCTTTCCCACGAAAAGCAGCATTCGTAGAAAAAAAAAGAAGTGAACAAAATGCTATTTATTAAAGTCTTGTGTCTGTAGCAGACTGTAAGAGTTGGTTGCTTTAGAAAGAGAGAGAGAGAGAGAGAAAGTTTGAGAGCACAAGGAACTGTTTCCACAACTCTTATCGATATTATCGAGTCTTTAAACTACTTTCAATCGTGCGCCAAAAAACAAGATACGAAATGAACCCAAAGAATTTCGCTCAAACTGCAACGTTAAAACGAATGAAAAATAGTGATCGATCCGACTGGAACTATTTTAAAATTAATCCTAATTCAATTTCATCAGCATCCCTTCTATCAAAAGTTCAGAATAATCCCATCTATGTACTTGCATTTGACTTATTTTTACTTCTTTAAATGAAAGGCTTAATCGTTCCACGCTGATCCATTTTGGATGCCATCTATTCGAAATGCTCTACGAAAAATAATACAAACAACTGCAACAAAGAGCAAACGAAACGAAACAGATCTTGTTATCAATCAGCGTGTCAGTGTGATTGTGTAAGCGTATCTATGGCAATGTCCTCCACCTTTATCAGAACCACATAGACTTGGTTCCACATAGACTTGGTGAGAACATCAGTTACACGTTCAGAAGAGCATGACCTGACTCCACAAAGACGTATCGAGCTGGGATATCCGGTCCCAGGACCCGTTGGCTCCTCAATATCCCAAGAAACCATTGAGTTATCCAATTAGTGTTCTGAAAGGACTGCTCTGAGGAGATCCAATGATTTGAGTTCCAAAGGAGGTCCAAAGATTTCCTTAATTTGAGTCTTTTTCTTTTTTTAAACGAAAATTATAGTTAGAAATCTCGTCACCAGGGGCAAAACGTACGCAGTGTTGTTTACATTGGTGTTTATAACTTGAGGAAATGTTTCTGTCACTGGATTATCATTCGCGTTGAAGTTTACAGAAGATTACTGGTTCGCCTTCAATGAAAACAACCGTAGTGCCATGAGATATCCAAAACTACATTGGCCCTCTAGTAACGAGATTTGTAACTACTTATTCGTTTAAAAAACTCCATTACAGGTTATATATGTAAAAACCATGTTTGAACTTATATAATCTGTAATGGCGCTAGCTATAGCACTCATTAAAGATTCTCTATTTGCATAGTCCAGTTTATTTCTTCAAGTTCCAGCAGCATGTTCGATCTTGTTATACTTTACATTTATTAATACAATGTGGTTAGTGTCATTGCATTTTAATCATATCATTCAAGACTCAAGGGGATTTGATTATACCCTCAACCATCTGACACAAATCCTCATCAAGTCAAAGAGTCCTTTTTCTCTAACAAGCAGCAGCTATTTGGAAACAAGAGTCGAGTCCAATTGGAGGATAGTTTGTAAGGTGACCGATATACAAGTATAATAAATAACCTCTGGAATCTTAAAGAAAAATTCTGCGGTACGGTTCTCCTTTCTTCGTTTCATCCACATTGACGGGGAGAGATGAGAAATCCGAGATTTTCAGAAACTTCGTACTCCACGCGCACAACTTTAGACAATGATTAATGTTGAGATTTAAATCTCTGACGCAGCCACCGAAAGGAACACACAGGGATAAAATACCAATATATCATCTTATCTTCGCCTTTTCAAACGACGTAGCAATTTTCTTACCTCACATCTTAATATGAAACGTAATTTACCAAGACGGGAAGTTCCAGTTGAAACGACCTCGCTTTATAGCTGGGACATACTGGAGATCGTCATTTGGTGAATGCTCATCAAATCGTACACGACATAAGGCAACTTTACGTTGTCAAGGCAACCAAAATGTAACAAAAGTCTCAACTGGACTTAAAGAAAACAGAATAATGAACATAAGAATAATACAGAACGTGTCCTCGGGCGAGAAGTCCTTGAACGATTTTTGTCGTTATGGAAGCGAATTCTAGGATATAAAGTTTCGAAATGGAAGAAGAAAATGGCTTTGTAAACACATCAAGGATTCTATATAAAGATTTTTAAATTTTTAACAAAGTTTTTAAATGCATTCAGTATTTTATAAAACTTAAGAAAACTTGGGAAAGATGTTTACAGAGAGTCCAGATGCCTTTGCTAAAAACTCACTGTTCCGATGGATCCATAAACAACTTCATAGAGGTCTAGAAATATCAGGATGATACCATTCAAGATTGAGACAACAGAGTGCCAAAGAAGAACGTGTTTAGACATGCCTAAACAAGTTCTTCTTTGTTTAGACGTGTTTAGACATGTTTAAACAAGTTCTTCTTTGGCTCAGTGCGCTCAAATGAAAATGAAACAACCTCTACAAAATCGTTTAATTTAATTAAAGCTAATTCATTAAGGTTAATGCATTAACTTAAGGTTTTACTTTCTTAAAAGATATTTATCGGACAAAGTCACAACTTACTTGACACGTTCCAGTTAATAAATAAGTAATGAATATTTTGTCGACAGATGGCGCCAGTTATATTAGTAATCGAACAAAAACATGCATACATACATATCCACATACACTCGATGTTAATATAAATATAAAAGTTGTCAAATTGCTAATTTATTTCGATAATTTCCTTAAGAGCACCTGAATGGAATGTTTTCGTTAGCACTTAAAACGTAATTCTGTTTAATAGCAAATGGTTTACTCGAAATCCATAAGGTCCGGCCCTAATTAAGTGAACAAAGAGGAGTCTGTTTCACTTCTGGCAAAATTAAAGAAATTGTAAACAGTTTATTGTGGCACTGATTAGGTTGTAATTAGAAGAGATTTCCGTGTCTTTTTTTCCTCCTTTGGAAGCGACCATGCTAATTAATCGAATATTATCCCTGAGGAAAACTGGATTGTCTAAGCTTTGGTGGTTGTCGAAGGATAATTGAGCCCAAAGACATACAATTTCTTTCTTTATTTATTCAGATGACAATACCTCGTAATTAACACTGGTTATAATCTTCAGCAGTTGGGAGTGTTCTGTGTTTGGTTTTGTTCTCTCAAAGATTTCATATCACTTCCACCTGGCCTCAGATCATCAATGCTTTTCTTTGTACTTCAACCCTCGATTTTATCTGCTTTATTTTCTCTATAGAGTGCATAAACTGTCTGCTCTTATCACAAACACATTCCAATGCAGCCTCCGGTACTTTCGTTTTTTTTATCGCTGATACAAAACCAAGTTGGTGAAGCTTTTCTAAAGAATTCAATTCATCTTTAATTCATGAAGTTGTGGCTAAGATGTGGTGGGGAGAGAAGTAGGACTGATAGGCCAGTTGGTTTTTCTAGTAAGATATTCTAATGGTGCCAGGTGGGTCCAGGGATTTGTCTTCTGCTTTGGAGACACGACCCTCAACTGTGTCACTGTTTCTTGTTTGCTTTTCGCTGGATTACAATTTCACACGTGGACTTCACTAATGGCAGTTTTTGATAGCGTCCGTTAGATGGCGTTAGCTGGTGTTTCACCAAAAAGACGTAATGTCTTTTTGGAAAAGATTTCATTACCTGCGCGCTGTTTTTTTCATTTCATTTAATGGTAAACTGAAACGTGGATTAGCTGAATTAATAAATCCACAAGAAAGGGACCAAGATGGATTTAAAGTGGAGCAAAATCTGCTAATGCTTCGATCCTCCCTTTGTCGACAACGGATATTAATCATAGTTGGAATTATTTCCTTTCCATTTTAAGGTATTGTCCGAGACCAGGAAGTTATCATTGCTCAAGCTTTAGAAGTTTTCAGGAAATTAGCCATAATTGCCACCGGAAGTGGATGTCAGTACTTTCACAGAAACAAAAATACCATATAATTTCCGTCTGTGGTGACAGCCCCATGATTAAACCTCAGGCACCGTTCCAGTTGTTCGAGAGATAAAACTGTTACATTACTAGCTTGGAGTGAAAAGGACGATCGCTAGAGGTCGCTGGTAATTAGCGTAATAGATGGCGTTTATCTTGACCTACAAACTAAAATTCTATTTCGCGCACTTCTTTGGGAACGTATCTAATTCTGGAACAAATGAAACTTAATTGGGCGAATAATATTCGTGTTGATGGCTCATTAGTATTTTTCCAGCTGCTGGTTGCAAACCGAACTGAGTTCCTTCTAAGAGTAACGCACACTACAAATACACAAACAAAGAAACCTTTTTTAATACAAAGCCCATGACTGATGACAGCGCTTTGCAATCTTTTAATATACTCGCTAGCCAAAAAATTAGAAACCTTTTGCAATTGACGTGATGAATACTACACATGCAAATGTAGGATGCATTTTCTGGGACTTCTTGGCCGATCTGCTCATTGGAAAGACTTCAGAAAGGTGTTATTGGAAGCAACCATCTCAATAGTATACAATGAGTAGAAGATAAAAGAATAATGGAGTTCTAAAAGGAAGAAATGCGGCAGAAAGCTGGTACTCCAAGGATGAGACCACATTTAGAGCTAACTTAAAGAAGATCCAGCCCGCCCAAATGGCCGAAAAATTCAATTTAGGAAAGAAAAGCCAATTTCTAACAGAAGTATGTGGCTTGAGTTGAATCTGAGATTTGCTAGTCGTGTGCCTGTGCAAAAACCACTTTTTTCTGTAAACAATCGAAAGATTCAACTGGACTAGAACCACCAATGCCAACAGGGGACAATGGAACAAAGAAGAAAGACAACCATGGAGTTTTACGTGTCTCGATTTACACCTTTGAGCCAATGGCAATGTAGCGTGAACCTCATGAAGTCATGCATACAGACTCTCGTATATCTACCATTCAAGCGGCTGGAGGTGGTATCATGGTATGTTGTGTTGGTACCGACGGGGATCCTCTCATACTGTTAAAAAGTCGTGTTTTCTCCAATAAATATTCTTCTATCGTACCGGACCAACATTATTTTTCGTTATTTTTACCTGGATTTCGATGGATTCTTTCAGACAACGGAACTATCCACCGTTCCGAAATTGTATCTGATTGGTTCGAGAAACATTTCCAACATCTACCTGGTCCTCCTAATTCTACACATCTGATTCCAATTAAGAATTTCTGGGGTATTTTGGAGAGGGTTGATCGGCTTCGCAGTTTTTCAGGACATTTGTCAATCGCTGTATTGTGGCTGACAAATATTCTGATGGAAGAATGGTCAAATCTGAATTCCTCCAGAGTCTCTCAAACAACAAATGGAATCCATGCCACGATGTAATTCGGGAAAAAGATGGCCTTACTAAATAGTCAATAAAGCTTATAATTTTTTGGCCAGTGAGTGTATATTAGTCTAAATGAAGGCAATCGAGGAATATTTATATATTTTTAAAGTTTCTTGGTATCACAGCATCAGCGATTATTCTAAACTAAAAAATAACGTGGTTGCTTTCTTCCAATCCCTGTTCATTCCTATAACCCCTATTCCTAAGGGGGCGCGACTTCATTTCACTCCCTCGGTTTTCTTCTGTTTCTCTTTCGTTACTGCCAGTTGGCTTTTACAATATCCAACTTTAAAGCAGGCTACCACGTGACAAATATCCAACGCCAAAATTTACCGTTCAAATGAGCAGTGCCTGAGACCTTCCTTAACTTTGCTGTCCTCTCCTCTTCTAGGGCTCACATTTCTCCCTTAATGTTAGCCAATCAAGAAGGTTTAAAAGTTTGGCGTAAGAATCCCCAAAGAGAATGATAAATCGTATCATTTACATTCTAAATGCCTCTACAGACACGGAAATAAAGCCACAACTCGATTATATTAAGAACCTTCTTTTTTCTTCTTTGAACAAATGTTTGGAGGGGTTCTTAGTGGTGAATACATCTGCTCCAAGGCGATTTATCTTCTCTGGTGGAAATAAAAGCACCATAAATTAAAGATCTGAAGAAGAGAAGGAGAAGAATATGAAGTCTTTATAAAGAGGATATGTTTATATAGGGACATGGTCGCATAAGGTGTGAATTCGGTTCATTGGGATTTGATGTATTAAGTAGGTGTTCGCATTAAAGTGGACGTTGAGTATATAAAGGAATAAAAGTACAAGAAAGTTAGAGTAAAAAAAATATATAAAATTGGGAAAATGTTAAAATTATACAGGGTTAACCAAAAGTCAGGGTACGCTTTTGAAGTTGTACATAAAAGGTGGATGTTGTAGCATCGATGTTCTTTTCCAGTAGGTCCCAGCCATGTTCAGTTGGGTTGAGATCGGTGGAGTTTGATGGCCATGGAGGAGAATTCATTGTCATGTTCCTGAAAACAGTTAACAACTTGCCGGGCCTTGTGGAATGGTGGTTGTCTTGTTGATAGAAGCCATAGATGTCTGAATATACTGTCATCCTGAAGTGGTATACTTCGTCGGTGATGAGTGACATTAGTATCTTATACAGTGCGATTCCAGATCTTTAGTTCAGCTCTACCGTGGTACACAGGTGATACAGAACTCTTCAAAGGCCTGAAAGGTGTGTAATGTTGTGTTTGTGCAGTGAAAGTGTTGGTTAGTTGGTTCTGGTCACTTAGTCACGAAGAAGGCTATTTCCATACCCGGAAAGACTGCTCAGTATCCATAAACACTGCGGGGAGGTGGGAAATAACTAAACATGTACCGCAGCCCACTTTAGCAATCTCAACTATGCTGGTCCTGAAACGAACGACATCTCATACCCACTGGAGAAAGTGCAATATCAGTGGATGCCAGCCATCCCGTAATTATGGCAGCCCAAGTCTCAACAACGGGATGAAAAAAACTAGACAATATTATAAAGTACAGAAGAGCCATGAACTCGTAGGACTCAGCAATATTAACCAGTGATTGGAATAATCTTTGTCTAGAGGATTCCTAAGCTGGACAGTAGAATAATATATGGGGAACGTCCTCAGGAGCACCACAAAAACAGAATTGTGTTGTGGAAAGGTTGAAATAAAATAGCTTGGTATTAATTGAGCCATGGCCGGAAGGGATCTAACAAGAAAGTGAACTCGAAATGAACCACTGAGAAGTAGCCTTGCTGAAAACTGAGATTGATGGGAAAAAACTTAAAGTAGTTCTATCTTTGGGTGAGGAAGACCAATGTTCTTGTCAACGAGAAAAACAAAATTTGGAAACAGCGAGATGTTTCAGGGTCAATTAAAATTCCATCAAATTCACAAGAAAGACCTTGTCGGATATAATAAGAATGTATACTAAGAGGTGATGGACAAGCACGAAAAAGGACAAGAAGGAAAGTATGCTGAATAGAATTGAGCTTTGATTGAACAGTAAGGAGCCTGGAACAATGAATCCGGGCTCCAACCCCATAAGAAACAATAGGAAGAACAATAGCTTTGTACATAAGATGAAGACAGTTACAAACGTTTTAATATTATCCTCAACATGAGCACTATGGAGTAGAAACGCTGGTTGATTGTCAATTTTAAGACTCAGATATTTAGTTGTCACAAAAGGGATAGACGGTTTATTAATTTTGACGAATGGAGGTCTATTTGCAGAAAGACGACCTTTATAAACCATCATACAAGTTTTGGATGGAGAAAATTTTAATTTATTAAAAGAAACCCAATTAAAAAGATCCTTTAAAACATTGTTGGCATTAACTTCCAGCTGAACTCTTGAGTTGCCCTAAAAATAAGGCTTGATTGTCAGCAAAGACCAACGAAGAATAACATTCATACTGTTTAAGAAGCCATTGATTGAGGATAGGTTACAGAAGAATGGACCTAAAGCGGCGTCCTGAGAACAGTCACGAAAAACAAGTCTAGCTATGGCATGATAATTGAAGACTACAGTGACAAATCTGTTGTCAAAATAATCCCTAATTGTAAGATAAAGCTGCTTAGGACACTAAAGAAGATGATGGAATGGTATGTATTTTGTGTTAGGGTCACTTGGAACAGGGGTACTCCGTCTCTTGTCACTGTGAAGATAGAGATCACTGTAGAAATGGCCAGATACGGGAATATGTGAGTTTGTGTGAATATTGAGTGTTGTGCTGTTCTGGCCACTTCACCATACTGAAGCACGAGTTAACCAGGACGACTGATTCCGGGTACACTTCCCTAACCACTGAAAGGTGGACCAATCCTAATATCAAAGCACTGTTTGTCTTCAAGGAGACATATCCACATTGCAGGAAGTGGTGCAGTACCTGCATTGAGCATAATAATAATCCTGGTTGCCCAATCCAGGATATATACATAAAACAAAGGTGGTACTGACTCGTAAAAAAAAGAAAACATTAGAAGACATAGCCAAAGAATAAAATTGTTTCAAGAAGCATATATCAGGGCAAGAACTAAAAAATTCCATACAAAAAAAAAGCTCAAGATTTGAGCAAAGTGGTAAACTCCTTTAAAGATGAAAGATTTTGTTGAGTCTGAAGGAGTAGATCTTCACATCTAAGAGAAAGTTCAGGAATAGCAGGATTGGGCTTCATTCTGATGTTGTAAAGAAGAACGCATTCAAAGCAAAGGTGACTCCAATTTTCTTTTGCACCGCAGGAGCAGAGGTCAGTTAGACGGAGACCAAGCTGATACAACTTTTCATTTAGGGATCCGTGGTCTGTTACCAAAAATGAAGTTTCGAAATTAGAGAGAACCATGATCTGGTAGATTTAGAAAGCACAAAGGACACGTGTGAAGATAATCTTCTGGTGAAGGCTCCAAGAGGTCAAGTGGTGCCCCGCCTGGACTGCCAAACATTAAAAAGTTCATTAAAGCATCTAATATTTCCTTTTTTAGATCAGAACTTAAATTAAATTAAAGCGTAACCAAAGCTAAGGCGAATTTGAAATATAATATTAGAAATTTTATATTAAAATAAAATAAGTAATTAAATTTATTATCAACAGTACATGTCCTTGATGGGATGGAAGATCTTTATGTTAACTGCAGAAAAACTTTGTTCTTGGGCTCCCTAGTTAAAAATAACATCCCCCCATAATTCCAACAGAACCCTAGAAAACCTTTTCCCCATAAACCATATACATCTCACGGTGGCTGGCAGATTCATTACTCACTGGGCTACTGACGCGTCAAGTGCAGGCGATGTGGATTATGGCAGACACAATACCAGAGTCGCTTGGTTGGTCTGCGTTGTAAGTTTTGTGTCAATACCGGAAACCGATTTGTGACATCTTTACAAAGTGCAGTCCTAGTTTAACAGCGTCCGACATCTTCGGCACGAGTGTGTGTGCCACCTTCGTCACAGCTAGCGACCTTGCTTATCATGTCAAAAGATGCGTCTGCGGCATAAATTTGGTTAGAAATTGAAATTTAGTCTGGGACACCAATAAGTATACAGACCAACCAAAAGTATTGGAAACTTGCGTTTTCGCTCAAGCTGATCATTGATTCCTGTATGGTTTCCAAATACTGTATATGTATTGAAAAAAAATATTAGGGACAGGGGCACTCGTATTCACTCTCTGTGAAATGATATAAAAGTGATTGGGTCATTTTCCCCGTCCAGAAAGATGGACTAAATAAGTTAGCGTGTAGACATCCAATATTTGGGGGGAAAGGGACTAAAGTTATTCATGAGGAAATGGATAAAACAGTGGGTGAGGATGCCCCTTCTGATTCCATGGTTAAGAAATAGTCAGCAGAATTTAAAGGAAGGAGGAAGAATCTGAATCTGAAAAATCACGCTGTGGGTTATCTTTCAGTTTCCATCACTCCAGAAGTTGTTGATGGTGTGTATGATCTGGTGATGAGGGATGCATGAGTTACACGTCGATACATTGCCATCATCTTAGGTATCTCATCTGAATGTGTGTACCATATAATAACAGAGGTTCTCGCTATGAAAAAGTGTTCAGTATGATCGGCCCCAAAGATGTTGCAAGCAGATTAAAAATCCAAATGAACATTTGCATAATTTTCAAGAAAATCCATCAAATTTCCTTGTAAAGTTTATAACCATGGATGAGACGTGGGTCCATCATTTTCAGCTAGAGACAAAGGAGAAGTCCAAACAGTGCAAACACAACTCTTTTTCCCCTCCAAAGGATGGCAAGAAAGTCGATTCCTTCTGCTGGCAAGGTAATGGCAGCAGTTTTTGGGATACTGATGGATATCTTGTGATGCTTGGATGCTGATGGATTATCTCGATTATCTAATATGGAGTAGAAACGTTGGTCAGAAAGGCCAGACAGCCACAGGGGCATATTACGCAGACCATATGAGGGGTTTAACCGAAAACATCAAAGACAAACGAGGAGGAAAACTCAGCAAAAGGGTCTTGTTCAATTAGGACAAGCGCCTGCTCACAAGTCTGTCATTGCCATGACTGCACTGCATGAGTACTGCTTTAAAATTTTTGAACCATACACATTTGAACTATTCACATTTATATCATTCAGTTACATGAAATTGACAATGAAAGGCAAGTTACATGAAATTGACAATGAAAGGCAAGTTACATGAAATTGACAATGAAAGGCAAGTTACATGAAATTGACAATGAAAGGCAAATTACATGAAATTGACAACGGTAAGAAATTGAGAATGGAAGGCAAAGATACATGAAATTGACAATGAGAAGAAACTGACAATGAATGGCACGTTACATGAAATTGACAATGAAAGGCAAAGATGCATGAAATTGACAACGAGAAGAAATCGACAAAGGAAGGCAAAGATGCATGAAATTGACAACGAATGGCACGTTACATGAAATTGACAATGAAAGGCAAATTTCATGAAATTCACAATGGAAGGCAAAGATACACGAAATTGATTGTGAATGGCACGTTACATGAAATTGACAATGAAAGGCAAATTACATGAAATTGACAATGGAAGGCAAAGATACACGAAATTAACAATGAAAGACAAATTACATGAAATTGACAACTACAATAAATTGACAATGGAAGAAAAATTACATGAAATTGACAACTAGAAGAAATTGACAATGGAAGGCAAAGATACATGAAATTGACAACGAAAAGAAAGTTACGTGAAAATGATAATGGAAGAGAATCTGCATGAAATTAACGATAAAGGGAAATTGACAACGTACAGCATTTTCAAAGAACAGGCAAGAAACTGTCTTTTCATTTGAAGAAAAAAAAAATACTTGAGTCTTCAAGTTTAAACAACAGAAACTCTAATGTAATTAATAACTTCTTTAGAGTAAACTTGTCGAATATAAATGCGATTTTTGTGCGACCACACTTTAAAACAAAAATAAAAATTGACATTTTTGACATTCCTGGGCGATGCAGCAAGTGAGAATAGCTGTTAAAAGAAAGATTAATGAACGGGTAGTAGCGAAGGTTTTCTTCATTTTTTTGTTGTGATTGTTGTGCTTCGTGGCGTGCATCGAGCTGCTCGCTAAATGATATTTTTTCTCCCCCTTTAGTTGCTATGACAGCAATGTTCACTCAACGGCAAAAAGCACCTTCTGCTCTAGGTGGCGCTAGTCATTTGTCATAAAGCAAGAGTCAGTTAGTTTCACGTATGGCTTTTTGTTTTTGTCAAGTCTGAATGCGATTTTATTTATAGGAAAATCAGCGACAGGGCTGAACAGACTCTGTCTGTCTGTCTGGGACAGATAAATATTAAAATAACTTACTCTTAGTGAAATTATCTGTTAAGACGACGCGATCTTCTGCTATTAAATATGGCTGCATACAATAATGAATTCAAAAGAAGACACCTGAAAGAAAAGAAAGCAATATAAAGAAACAGAAAGATAAAACATTATGAAGGAGTTAAAAAAAAAAGTATATAAACTTATTACTTTTAATGAAAATAATTCGTTGTTTAAAAAAATACACTGTTTAAAAGTATATTTAATAATTAGATAAAACACCTTTAAAATATTTACTTTAGGTATATTTAAAAGAAATTATCAGTGAATAGAACTGTAAGGCAGCATTAACAAGCAACACCCTATACTTCATTGAAGAATTACAAGTTATTAGAAGTTTTATCTCTAACATGCGTAGATACTTTTCGAAATTATTTTTTATTTATTTATTTTTATTTTTATTTTTTCTTATTTATTTTTTTCCTTCCTGGATTGGCAGGAATACTGTCCGCACCATCTGACATGACGTAAAGTTCAATAACATCGGTGCATCGAATACGAAGGATTCTAGTGTGACTGCGCAGAGTAATGTATTCAAAACGCCACCCTGTGGGACATCTATGTATATTTCGTATAATTTATATTTATTTTTTCTTAACAAACAACTTTTATAGAATGGATAGAATTTCTGGAATGAAGAATCATATAAAATTCAGATTTCATCAAGAAACAAGATGTCCAGTTGTTTATTCTTATGAAGTTGAATTTTAAATAGAGTGTCGAGTAGGTTGGAGGTTGTGGACTTTATATTGATAACTGTAAGCAGATGCTGAGGTCTATGAGTAGTTCACAAGATTTATTTATTTAGCTTCATTTATCGGCTTTGCCGAAATTCCATGTGGTTTTTAAATGGCGGAAGATGTCATCAACCTTTAGGTACCGTATCGATAATGCGATATTTGTTAAGTATTGAGACTTTGTGTTATCTTCCGAGGGCATGGGAAGTTCAAATAATAATGGGAAATGGTCTGAAAAAAAACTAGATCGAGTGTCAGATTATCACTATTTGTGTTAATCTTACTATTTTGCTTTTAATAATATTAATTCCTGTATACCACTGATAAAACTCAGTGTGCTCTCTTGGCAGCCTGTCTGAATTGCTCAGAGATCATATCTGACTGCAAAATTACTCTGAGTGTGCTAACATACAGTTGGTACGTTAATCTGGGATTACTGCTACCATATGCAGTACTTTGCATTTGTCAATGTTAAACCTCAATTGTTATTTTTCAGCCCAACTGCCTAATATTTCTAGATCTTGTTGCAGTACCTTCATTACTGACATTAACCAACCTGACAACTTTGTCAATATCATTAATAAATACAGAAAACAACAATGGGCTCAGCATCGAACCCTGGGAGACTCCACTGATAACATTAGTCCAAGAAGATCAGTGTCAATTTTACCACCGTAGCAAAGAGAAAAACAATATGTCGAGGTCACTCAATAGGCTCTCTTGTACAGTGTTAATACAAAGTGGGAAGCCAAGGGAATGAGTGACCTTGAGCCTTCTAGTGTTTTCACTCTACTTCAGTCATGAGTCACGAGCTCTGCGTTATAGTGCTGGCAAAAACCTTTCAACTTTTAAAAGGGTTGAAAAAATAAAAAGTTATCACCATCTTTTTGTTTAGGTTAGGTGTGCTAAGCGCCAAAATAACTAGTGCCCTGAAGCGTCAAAATATTGTCTGTAATTGTGTGTATTTTTGGGCAGTTTTCTGAACAAAAAACCCGAATTTCCTGATGAACAACCACAGGGTTCTCGCCTGAAACCGATTAACTCAGCCAGATGTGAAAAAGGCCGACCGATAAAAGTGTTTTGTATCATTTCCAGGATTCAACTCATGCCTTTTCCACTAGCATTAAAAGACTGTGATTATAACCACTGTGCTACACGTGAGTGCATGCATCTTTGCATTTCTTCACGGTATAAACACAAAGAGCTATAAATATAAATTGAGAGAGGATAATTGCAGATTAGTTGTTTGAAAACTTTAGTTTAGTCAAAGAGCGATTGACTGTTGGAAGTTTTCTTGACTATCTATATACGTATAGATAAAAAAATTATGGTGATCCTCAAACATGTATTTTAAGAGGATCCTGGTGCGTTTCCCAACATGCCATCTGTGACCTAAGTGGTCGACGCTACATCAAACACAAGATACACTGCCCTACAATTAATATTCGGACACCCCTGCATGGATGGGGAAACAGGTCCTATGCATGCAACAGATATGCACACTGGGCTTCCAACAGACAATTGCAAAAGTGGGCATGCAAGATAACAAGTTCAACAGTTCAACAGAATTGATCACCTCAACAAATGCTAGACGCCGATCAACATGGTGTAAGGAGCGCGAATCCTGGACTGTAGAACAGTGCAAAACAGTCCTATGGCCGTTCCTGGGTGTGGCAAATGCCAGGGGACCAGTTCCTTCCTCATTGTATCCTCCCAACAATTAAGTTTGGTGGAGGCAGTATCATGGTATGGGGCTCCTTTCATGGTTTGGATTGGGCCCATTAGTCGTTATCGACAAAACCATGAATGCTGTGCAACACCAGGACAGCCTGGACAATTATGCACTTCTAAAATTATGGCAATACTTTGGGGAAGGCCCATATCTGTATCAGTAAGACAACGCGCCATGCCATACTACTGGGGTCGTAAAAGAGTGGTTCGAGGACATGGGTGTGGAGTGGAAAAGCTGGATTGGCCAGCCCAGAGAACTGATCTAGCCCTATCGAGCATCTTTAGGACGTATTGGATCGTTGGGTACATGCACGTCGAGATTGCCCAAAGAACAAGGCCGAACTGGTGGTTGCGTAAAAGGCCGAGTGGAGGAACATATCACGTGACATTTATAAAAAGCTGGTGGAGAGTACGCCGCGAAGATGAAGGCAGGCATAAAAGCAGAAGGTTTCAGCACAAAATATTAAATGACACAATAAAAGCTCCTTTTTTTGTCTACAGGTAGGTGTCCGGATATTAATGGCAGGGCAGTGTCTTAGAGTAATGTTCTGAATCTCGTAGACCACTTCTTGGACGAGCTGGAACACCGAAAGAGGGCAGGACCTGTACTACCACTTCTAAGGTAGTCACTGAAGGAGAAATGGCAAAATTACATCCGTCTGTTATCATCAGCTGATCGAAAGTCTTTCACAAAGAATCAATGCGTTTATCGAAGCTAAAGATTAGCCCACCGATTATTTATTTCTTTACTAAAGATTTACTTTCTTTAACAACACGATTTTGGACAAATAAATATTGGAACAAATTCACTATCGTCGGTGTTTATTATTCAAGATTGTTGAGGTTTACGTCTGTAAATTGCTTGAGTTCTGTGATTGTTTTTGCTGGATGATAAACCGAGTTTCTGGGAGAAAAAACAATACTACCCTCGACTGAGATCGACTAATTGACTCAAGTTGTGAAAAAAGATCCATAAATATCCGCGCGTCATTAACGGGATTCGAACTCGACTCTTTTCCACCCGGTGTGGGAGGATGGTGATTACACCAATTGCGCTACCCACAAGGGCTTATTAATCCAGCGATTGGAGCGAGGTTCCTAAAGAGTCAATTGACTTGTATTGATCGTTAAACGCCATTTTCTTTTCGATCTGTGAGAGCAACAGTGAAATGCTTCAAAACACCAACGACCTTCTTTGGTAGGTCCATTTCCAGTCTATCGCACACACACTCAGAGGTATAATTCATCTTAATCCCGATCTCTTCTAAGTGCTCAAGAAAAATATCAGAACGGGAAAGTCAGAAAAGTATCGTAATAAGCAAATGGAAGTTAAATTATCCTCTGGGTATCAGAAAGTGCGAAATGGTCCACCTTTAATGGCGATCTGGAGTAAATGTATTCAATAATTAGCTACGATTTGTGACGGTCCAAGCCCATCAGAAACCCATTACGTGTATCTAAGCTGCCAAACACGTGGAACACCGCAGATTCAACTGGGTTCATTAAAAACCCGTCTTATCGCGCACCAATAAAGTTAATTAAATTAGCCTTTTTAAGACATCTTAGTCACACGGGTATACACACACAAGCGACAGGTCTTCATTAAAAGCGCGTGGCGGTGAGAAATAATGGCAAATAGTTTTCCTTAAGAAGTCGAAGTTTATTTATTTTTTCTCTTTGCGTACACCGAAGGGCAAAATATTGGGAAACTCGCTGGAGTAATCCTTTATACAAAATAAATTTGGGTTCTAGTTAATACGCTCGTTTTCCCCTTCGTAATAAATGCGGTCTCCTTTTCCTCTGTCACTCCATCTTTTCCTCCTTACGCAAAGCGTGTTTACTCTGATTTCGCAGTTTTCCCGTTCTTCCCACATAAACTACCTCGCAGGGCGGACATTTCCCTTGCACCGCACACTACATTTATTGATCGGCCTACCTCCAGTTGCCAGGAATAGAATCAATTTGCGAAAATCACGAATTCAGCGGACAATCAGTGTGTTTCTCCTGCACGTGAAGTTTGTTTTTTTTTTTTTTTTTTGGTTGAATCTTCGCTTTTACTGGGATGATCTGAAGCGTGATATCTTCTTCAGTACACTGAGTGGTATCGAGACGCTGCACGGGGAGCAGTACCTCAATGTCCGGCGATCTGCTTGTGTGGCAGTTTAAGAGGCTACGACCTGTAGGTGATTGAAGAAGCGGAAAATAAATATATTGATGGGAAATAGTCGTAAACTCGGAGTAAGCCGCACGTGAAGATAAGAAACGTAGGTTAAACAACCACTAAACACCACACGAACAGGGATTCATCAATGAATGGCTGTCATATCGATCAATGAAAGACTTACCCAAATTTCTTCTATACAGTGTACATACAAGTCTGAAAAGTTCCAGAACTGTTAAACACTCAATCAATCTTGGAACTGTTGATCGACTGGGCTTTTTTTAAAAGTAACCTCCAGCTGCGTCTCCAGCTTCCAGTATTGCTGGAGTTCATTGAATCAATCCTGGAAAATCCTCAACTTTTCATCAGAATGAAAATCCGTTTGGAATAGATTTGATGTATAGGGAACATGTGATAAAGCACGAAATCCTTAGCACAGTTGGTATAATTACTATCCTCCTCACACTGGATGGTAAAGATCTGAGTTCGAATTCCCTGAATGACGCGAGAAATTTTTATTGGGCCTTTTTTCACAACGTGGTTGAGTTAGTCGGTCTCAGGAGAAGATAGCGTGGTTGGTTCCTCCCGGGGAACTCTGGTTTTTCTTCCAGCAAACAGCAATTCAACCACAGAACATGCCAAGGTTACAGAATTTTTGACACTGACTCTGCCACGATGTTTACCAAACCTTGACACCATTTTAGTTTGGTGATCTGTTTTGTTAAATGCATTATAACAATTTTTTGTAGGGTTTTTAGGCGCATCTGTAAGTTGCGCATGTTCTATGGTCGATTTGTCTGTTTTCTGGACAAAAAACCAAAACTCCCCCGAAAGAAAAACCATGCTACTCTCCCCTGCGACCAATTAATTCAGTCACGTTGTGTTGTGTAAAAAATCCATCGATGGGATTCGAACTCGGGTCTTTACCACTCCCTCTTAGGAGGACAGCTATTATACTACCTTCGAGGGCATCATGACAGCTAATAGATCTTGAATTTATCTACAGTAGACTCTCGATTATCCATGGGAGGATTAACGGGGCTTCGGATGAACCAGAATTGAGTTGAGCATGTTCTGTGGTCGAGTTGCCTGTTTTATGGACAAAAAACCTAAGTTCCTAGAAGAAAAAAACCACGATATCCTCCCCTGCGACCAATTAACCTCAGCCACGTTGTGTAAAAGACTCATAAAATTCCTCACGCCATCGATGGAATTCGAACTCGGGTCCATTCCCTCCTGGGAGGACAGCTATTATACAGTAGACTCTCGATTATCAATGGGAGAATTAATTGGGCTTCGGATGAATCCAGCTTTCCTCCATGAACTGACTAGATTTCTGGTCAGTTCATGGAGGAGAAAAGAGTACGTGGAACCTCCCATTTTAGGTGTTTTTTCAATAAAAAATGTAATTTTTAGTGTAGCTATACTTCTGGTAACGCAGTTTATATTTCGTTTTGAAAACCGAATCCCCAATATTGGACTTGTTGCAAGTTAGGTGTTAAAACAAACTATTCGTATACACTCGTCTAACAAAAAATAGAAATGCGCAGGTTGTTAGATGGAAATGTTTTAGAACTCGCTGTATAATGTTATCTATGAAGACAAAAATGTTTATTCTTCAGAACAGAAACTTCCTCTGATGTTACATCTTGAAAATAAAAACTATCGGTGCTCGAAAGAACACGTACGTGCTGTATATTTTATCGATGGCATCATGGAAGAATAACCTTGCTCACCGAGGAGAATTACCACGGGTTCGAAGTGGTTTTTTTTTATTATAATGTACTGTATTATTTGCAATAATTTAATCCTTTTGATCGTGGGTTTCGAGTCTAATTTTCAGTGAAGGGGATAAATTCCCGATAATGTTTTTGACAAAGAAAAGAGCTGGTTTTTAGAGAGGTTGGTAAAAACAGATTGTTGTGAAATAAATGTGCATATATTTGGAGCTTCCGGTCATGAAATATTTATGAAATCCTTTTTGGTATTCATTTTTTATTCGGATTGAAAATCTATCGAACTGAGCCACAGTTTTTTCAACCCTGTCCATTGAGTGGTGGTAGAATTTTAAAATTTATATCAACCGCAATTTTATCCTGGAGAAAAAACCCACAGGGATTAATTTTGTAATTATTTTGTTCCTTAGGACATTCTAATGTGATCGGATTATAATAAAACCCCTTGGAGGAAATCCCTTAAGTCTGGCAAACATGGCACCTCTAGAAATGTTCCTCACAAAGTACACCCGGCGACCAAAGAGGTATCACTCTTTAATCCGCAGGACAACGTTCAAAAAGTTTTTATTATGTCCCTAGGAGAAACAAGGATTAAGCTTAAATCCTGGTAAACTACTTTCCTTTCTCGTGGATTAGTTGGATTTACTTTCTGGAGAAAAAAAGAAGCGAAAGGAGTTTCTTTTTTAAGTTGAAGATTGTGAAGTGGAGCGTTGGTTATGAAGATTAATGATCTACTTAATACGTCATTAAAGGCAATATAGTTTTGTTAATCTTCAGTGAGACATCCCCTGCTTGTTCAGACACGACCTTCTGTTCTCTGAATGTGGAGGAAAAAGCAGATGTTTGGTTACGTTTCATTACAAGATTGCAAAGTTTGCAAAGAGTAGAAGATTTATTAAAAGGAATCTCAAAGAGCGCAGCGTTTTATGCAAACGAGTTGTAGAAAAAAGATTATTCTCCTCTCTTCAACCAAATGGACATAAACATCAGCCCAAGGAATCTTAAAGAGCCTCCTACAGGAGTACCGAACTCAGTATTTTGATAAACTCAGTTCTTGGACCTTTTGAAGCGGATTATTTCAACCGCTGTTCCGGTCTACTTTCTGAAAGAGCAGAAGAAACCGAACTTTTCTTTGCTGTCGCTATTTGTCGACCAGCTACGGAAGATTCAATAAGGTCATGAAACCGATCAAGCGTTGATAGCGGCGGCACACAATCTCGACTGCTGGATAAATGCCTGATAAGGTAGAGGGCTTTTCTTCCAACCTCCTACCAGCTGATCCACGTTGGCCACGGGGACTATTTCTGCTGATGTTCTGGGATCGATAAATTCTGTCATCGTGCTGGAGGAATTCGGGTCTTGCGGTTATAACTCACTTCTTTGTTCCCGCATAAAGGAAACTACCGGGCTTTTGTTTTTATTATTTTTTCTCCTTTCGTCTCTTGCACGTCTTTTGTGGGAAGTGTTGAGCGATGTCTTGATTGTTCGCAGAACGGGTACTTTCATTGTGGTGGGTATCGGAGGGGGTTTTTTCTTCATTTATACGCAGCCAAGTCTACGTGGGGAAGTTCGCGACTTTTAATTGGTGTTATCTGCCTCTATTACCGCTTTTCCGTCCGTTTCACGAACACTAAACAGGATTCTGGACCAGTTGACTTTAACCAGGGATCGAATGTTGGTTTCTAAGATGTCATTTACAAGGTTTGACGGTTAAATTACGCCAGTGTAAATTTAAAAGAAAACTATGAAAGCTTTTAATATTTTCAAAATTGATCAAATTGATCAAAATTGATCAGTTGATCAAAATTGATCAAAAAATTGATCAAACCTTGATCAAATAGCTCGAATAGCTGATATATTAAAGAAAAAATCATTGATACTGTTTTATTTTAAAAGTCTCTGTAAAATCGTTGCCCTTTCAGCGTGGATTTGGTTTGGAGGACCACGCACTCTGACAGAGATGGTTCAGGGATGCAACTGAGGCCTTCGATGAATTCTCTTTTGAGTTAGTCAGTCTCAGGCGAGGACAGTAAGTGTTTTCCCCCTAGAAACGCATCAACCAAGGAACGTATGCAATTTTGGACATAATATTCCCTCTTTATTCCATCACTTAAGACAATAACAGTTCTACCACGACTTACGATATCTAAATGACCTTGTAGATATCATGTAGGGTAGCTGCCACGTTGCATTATGGTCCTGGGTGCTTTTAAATGGGACAATGGACTCAACCTTGGACACAAGATTATAATTTAATCCATCTCTTGTTAGGAAATCCTTTGGGAAGCACCAGCGTATACCAGATAAGCAGCTTCAAAGTGTACAATGAACTAATATTATTGCTGTACGCATAGATGTGTGTACCGGATCATCATCCTAAATAGATTTATATTAGATGAACACCAAATAACGATGGCTATAGCAGACTTTACATGTTTACCATCTTTTTTATGGTGATGTATTTTATAAGATGGTGGTTACAGTTCCTGTAGCGAGAACCTCACTAAGCTCCCTTAATCCGAGCTACATTCACAATGCTGCTTCAGCAAGGAGGTACCTCAATGGGACTCCTTTTATTCATAACATAGAGGCGTGAATTGATGTTTTTAATTTTCTGCTATTTATCATTGTCCAGGGATGAGCATTAGACCCCCTAGAAGGTGGAGCGGACAAAGAACTATGAAATTCTCTTCATTTCGTGTTTGTTCACTGAGGTCTTTGTATAGTGATTATGTTCCTTATGAAGGAGAATGCTTTTCATCTTCTCCTTCGAATAACATGCTCCTTACAATTGAGTCGCTACTTTCATTATCAGGAGATTATTTTGCCACCGCCTGTGCTGTCGCGTTTCGTGGGGTTTGCAGAGGGATATTAGCAACTGGTGTTTATCTTGGGTATGTATTAGTTTATCTACACGTAGTTACCATGTTATTAGGAATACTAATGGATGACTGACATTTTTATCGCTTGGCTATTGCAAACAACGTTTATTTATTACTTTCTTTTCATTGTTCATATAATATATTCTGTTTATATAAATATTTCAAGATCATAGGGTAAATTTTGTTTTTGAAAAACAAAACAAAAAAGGATCTCTGGTTGTCTAGCCGTAGTTGGAAATTCAGCTGCTAGAAGCCAGATCAGAGCTGTAGGCTGGATGTTTGCAGCACTTTCCATATCTACTTCTGCTGCTCAGCCTAGGTGTCCAGGTTAAAGCACCCTTCTAGATAGAATAGATTTAAATATATCTTGCTGTCTTAAGAGGAGTATTGGACCAATTTTAATGGAAGAACGTTTCAAGCTCCTAGAGTAATGAAAGTGGAGGAAACCCTTCTGCACTCTCTTCTCCAAATATGACTCAATAACATTTGTCTGGTACTTGTGGGCCATGGTAGATTCCTGATTTCATGCTCCTCAAACTAACTGGACACATCTGGCTGTGTATGTTGGAGCATTATCATCTTGAAGCATGGCATCGTTTATGGGAAACAATGGTTGCGCCATGGGATAAACCTGGTCACTCAGAATATCAAGGTAATTGCAGTTGGGTGATGATAGAACCTAAAGTGTACCCATTGCTGCCCAAACCATTGTTGATCCTCTTTCACGTTTGATGGTTGTCCTAAGGCAGTCAAGATGATGAGCTTCCTTTGGCACTCTCCAAACTTAAACTCCTCTGATGTTAGAGAAAGTGATGATGTCTCTGAAATGGCATGTTTCCAATCATCATTCAGTTTGGCTTTGGTCCTACCATAAATTCATATTTACATCCAGAGAGAGGTCATCTGTCGCAGCCTGGAAGTATTTTTTTCGACCTTCCTTTATGAAGGTTTTTCCAGCCATTAATTACTGATACGGTCTGCAGCGATATATGTGTCACCTCCCCTGCTCGTACGCCAACAATATTTTTTTCCTATATATATTATAAGAGAAACCAGATAAAAGCGATTACAAGAGAAAATCGATCATAAGAGAGACCAATTGGAATCGAAAGATATCAAAACACGAGTTCGCAAACCTGCTTTTTGTCACGAGCGTGGAGACTTATTCTAACAAATATTGCAAAAGCATTGGAGAACATGGAATGTTCTTATTGACGTTTCACCAACATCATATTTCGTTTCCCATAACAAAATCTAAGGCACAAACCATTCTTTTAATGGAATTTTCTAGGATGCTGCGAATTATGAATAAATGATCGAGAGATCTTGCAACGCTGTGATAAAAGCGACAGCTGGGAGGCAAACAGGCTATAATAATGGAGTCCTACGTTGTCAGCAGAAACATATTTCCATACTAACTCCACTGTGGAGTAGATCAATAAGTTATTGCCAAATCTCTGTCCCTGTCAACTAGATTATATCGGAAAGTTATTTTTTATCAAACCCCACGTTTTGGAGAGACATTTGATTACGAGAACATTGCGAGGGCAGTCTTATTTGTTCAGAATTCTCTTCAAAGACAACTCTGCAATGTCTTGAACACCAAAGATTAGTTGTTTTTTCTTTTATTCTAGCTTAACACATTTTTAAATAATTAAATCGTTAAAATATACACCATTAGAGAAACAATTAACTAACGAACGTTTCGAAGATAGTTACAGATCCTCTTCTTCAGAGTCACTCATTTAATGCCTCCGAATTAAGGTTTACTTTAAAATTATTTAGTATACAATAAAGGTACGTGTATTAATTTCGAGATTCATCTTATCGTTGGACATTAGAAAACTGAACAGGAGTTGGATGAAATACGAGGGCTCTTTCTTTTCATCAGAAAACAGCTAAATAAATTGATTAAATTCTTTTGTCACTCCTAACTGATTACCATTTTGTTTGCTTGTTAACTGTCGGGATTTTGTCTCACTAATAAGATTAACTTTGTTTTCAAAACCTCTGCATTGGTTGATTGAAGAGGAAAATCGGATTGCCATTTTCAACGGATTACTCTTTCTCTCTCTCTTTCTCTCTCTCCTCATTCCAGATGTTTGTGAAACCGCATCTGGCTGAAGCAATAAGAGTTTAAAAGCCTATCTTTAATTTTAACGGTTGAGTCTAATTGATTAATGACATAAACCCTTAATCTATTAAAGTTCACTTTCAGAAAGTTATTAATAGAATTCTTTCCAATGATGCGAAAACAATTGCAGTGTTCCCAAGATGGAAATTGCAAAATTCTTTACAATAATTCGTTCATTGCTTTCACCAAAACCCTCTAGAAGTAGAAAAAGAACCGCTTCATATGGATTTGATCACGAAATAATAAAAAAAACACACGAATCTCTTTTATCCTTTGTTCATCCATTAGTTCAGTTCTGATCATTATCCTTACAACATTCTAATTTACAATCTGAGTCACGTGCTCAACCACATCAATTACTTAATTTCGTTAAAAAAAATATATTAAATTCGAGTTAATATAAAAATCGATTCCAGAGTGGGACTTTTCGAATGGACAGACTTTATCCTAAATCGATGCAATTTAAGAAACTCAAAAACAACAATGGTCCTAATACTGATCCTTGGGGAACTCCACTTCTTACATCAACCCAATCTGAGGTATAGCCATTTATCAGAACCCTCTGCCTCCTGCTATCCATCTGTTGTCATCCTGCTATCCATCATTGTCGATGATGTGGCTAACACCCTTACAACCTTTGTGGATTGTAAATCCTATTTTTCTTGTGGTAATTGGTCTATTCTTTTCGTCCTGTGTTTCAAGGTGACAGTCTCTAACTTCCAGAAGGACTGGAAAGAGTGCTGGTTTTCTTGCTCTCAATGATAGGTTAATGCCCCTGGGATGATGCATCTCTGCATTACACAGAAGACTAACAGTGAAGTAGCCTTTAATTTCCAGTTTTAATGGAGTTTTTTCAACACTTGCAAGACTTTTCGACTTTTTGTTCTCATAAATTAGCCAAACCATCCCAGCTCTTTTTTTCTCCACTTCCCAAACTAATGGATCTATTTGTGGTTGAGAACTTATTAAACCACTTCCTGCCACATCTCATCTTGTGACAATACTCATGAAATATTTACGTTGAGAAAGGATAAAATTCAAAAATTAATGCTTTTCATTATTCATCGAATATTAAAAGTAATTAAGACATACGCCTTGCTGAACTCAACTTTTTATTTTACACTTTCCATTTTAAAAATCCGCGTTGTCAGGAGGTAACCAAGCAAACAAAAGTGCGAAATATTTAAGAAAATAAAAAAAAAAACAGGTTGTGTTCGAGTTCTCATTAAAGTAAGTCGATGGAGACTTCTCAAGAAACTGGATGGGGAAGGGGAAACAAAACTAGAAGGCGTTCCCTTTAGCAATTTTCCTCTGACCAGAAGACTTTGGCAAACAACAGCCAAAGTTATTACTTAGACACGGATGAATGAAACGAGAGAGAGAGAAAGAAAGAAAGAGAGAGAAACCCCGGAGATTTTTCCGCTTTCGCAGTTTGCATCGGAGGTATTGATTAGGGCTTAGATAAGTAGATTGTTCAGTGGCCACCTGGCTGTCAACTGGCTAGCAGTTTGGCTGAAGAGATGCGTTTTTGCGCTAACAAGACAGGGGCATAAAGGGGGCATAAACAGCTTATAGGAGAAGTGTGAAGAGATGGAGCAATGGCTACTTAAAGGGAACCACGAGATCATCTTGAAGACAACTGGTGGATTTAATCATACCTTCACTGGATTTCTATTGAAACTATGGAAATCGTGCGCAGTTAGAAAACGAGCTACATCCTCGAGGATCTGAGAGATTCCTTCCATTCTCTGACTTTAGTGGCTTCCGGTATCTGCAGAAGGCAATTATTTGCTCACGTCTGAAGATCCTCCTGCTTTATTAAAGAAAGAAAACTGAGTAATCTTCCCCTGTCACATAAATTACGGTTACTGGAAAAAAGATGGAAACTGGTTTCTATGGAGAAACGTTTTGTGTGCAGCATCTGTTTACTTCTAAACACATCGAAATTACATCTTGGAGTTTTCTGTTGGATGTTGGTTGGTGGTTATGTTTTATCTCAAGTGTCATGTCTGCTCTTTACGATACTTTAATGCGAATTGTGTTTTTGTATTCCTTTGAGAAACATATCAGAGAAATTGGTTACCCAGAACCATTTTCTCTCTCAAGTTGATATAAAGAGCCAGCATTGTTTAGAAGAGTCTGTTATTTAGGATGTACACTCCTGTCCAGAGATTAAGTAACAAAAAAGGAGCATACAATTCTTGGATCATCTTAGACAACATGGATGAGCTGGATTGCCAAACAGCATTTGTATTATATTAATGAAGCCACAACTACTAGAAAATATATAAAAACCACGGTATACTCTCCACTTTTATATGCTGCAGAGGTATGGGCATCTGCTGTTCCTATCAGAATTAGGCCACTGTTTACTGCTCTTAAAATGGGCCATGAACAAACATAAACTTACTCCATAGTTTAGAACAACTGAAATGGCATGTTTAATACAAATTCAGAGGTTCCCTGTGCTGATTAAAGTGAAGCGCCTTACCTGGACCATCATTCTGGGACTTGTGCTCTTGGAGAGTCCCTAGCCTTCCCTCCTCAGAGCGACTCCAACTCTCTGCTCATATCTTAGCCGTCTCCCCCTATTTGATAGGTTTCTGCCTTTTCAGCTACTCTCACATGACCAGTCTTTGGATGCTGACCTTAATAAGTTTGCTTGTGTCAGGGAATATAAACGGCGCATCCTTGGATTGTACTTCCCTCTCCGTGATCCTTCTCTTCTGAATGTGGCAAGTCAACAATACCATATAATATGAAGATGGCTTACTAACTTTTCAGTTTTCCATCTATATCTTCTTTGTACATTGCTGTATGTGCTTATCCAAACGAGTGAAAAGGTGGCTTATCCACTTCTCTACCATGGAGGCAATTATATGATTATATGAAAACCTGGTTGTATTTGGGCTTTGCTTATAGTGTAAGTCAGTGCATTATACAGGTTGTTATTTAGTATATAAAAGAGAAAATTAGTTGGCTGTCTTCTCTTTATATGCCTGGTCTCATAAAACTCAGTGAAAACTAAATCTGGTCGTGGCACATTTAGCATGGCCAAGTTTAGTTCTACGAATTCTCCATCCCAGGAGAGATTAAGGGCTGTTTCAGTCTAAAGTTGTAGACTTATTTCCCAAGGTAGCGAGTGAAAGTGCCATTCCGATCACGAGAAGTCGATGACACATACTGCCTAGAGCATCCCAAACATACTCTTTTGTATTGAGATCTAAGGATCTGATTGATCATTTCATACAGGCTGTATCTTTCCTCTGGAAGTACTGACTATGTTGGAGAACTCTGTGAGGATATGCTTTATTGTCCATTAAAAGAATATCTGGATTAAGCAGGATCTGGATGAAATGAACATCAGGATCAAGGATGTTATCTCGATATCTTACAGAGAGATCCTCTAAGAACACGTGGTTATCTGTAGAGATTTGTATGCCCTATTGGATTGTGCGTGATTTATGGCGTCAGATAAAGATTTTCTTTCATAGATTTGGTTCTGTTATTTTTTTATTTTAAAATGTATTCGAATTTTTGTGTTTGTCCCTTAACGTTTTACTCTCAGTGTAGTTTTTCAGACGAAAAGTTTTGTTGCCTATTTTCTTGTGACGATATTTGCATAATCATAAGACTGAAGAGTTGTCATCGATGGAAGTGATTACTTTGCAAAGAACAATTGTTAGTTTAACTTCGGATAAAGTCTGAAGGTCTTTTGCGATGAGTATAGGGAGGATAAGAATCATCTTGTGAAAAATAGTTGGGGCATGTACAGAACGCTGGCACATTATCGTTGTTCTTGTACACGACAGAAGGTCACGTGTAACATGACAGGAGGGTAACTCTACTCCTTACACCGATGGAGTCTTGCGCTTTGAGTCTGCTCTGAGTGGAGAGGATGCGAGAGCCACTGGATCGATACAGCAGTTCTTCAGAGGTTGGTCAGCGTTGTGTTGACTTGCTGGCAGGGATGAGGAAGGGGTGTGTATATACAGCAAACGGAATTAGATAGAAATGTAATTAAGACAACAAGTAAAAACTAGCGCGTGTTGTTTTTTCATCCAGCATCTCTTTCTTAGTGAAGACCTACAATGTACTAAGAGAAGATCGCTTTAGTTACAAAAAAAAACTTCGAGATTAGTTCGATCTTAATGAAATTGAATTTCCAGAGGGTTAAAGGTATTGCGTTGCTGGCTTTGGTCCCTTTAATTCGATAAATATCGGATTATATCGAATGCCCAAATATTAAAAATATTTGGGTATTATCTGGGAGTAAAGTTCAAGAAGTTCTTTATATTTTTCCTTTTAACCAAAATAAAAAAAAATTCTCTTCACTTATTTCATTGTAAGAAGAACTTCAGGAACTCGTCCCTGTAGAGAGAAAGAGCATTAGATTGTCATCTGGAGGATAGTCCCGGTTTCTATTCTAGAAGTAGAACCTCCCCTCCACTGGAAAACTCAAGACTCTTCTCCAAATTTGTAAATACTTCCGAAGTCTTTTTTGTGATCTCCTTTAGTATCTTTGATAGTTCTTTCTCCCTCCTTGAGGGATCAAGAAATCCCTTTCTTTTAATCCAAATCCAAAGTTGGCCCACTCAGGTTGGAATGGACACGCTGAAGAACTTTTGTAATAATTCTAATTGACAGTTATGTCCATTAAACTTTAGTTATAGCAAGCACGGCAAGCATAGTTTAACCAGTACTCAGCGACATGTCTGAAAGGGAAGTGCAACTCGTGTTTGGCAAAAACCAGAAAGCTCTGGAAGTTAGGAGGAGGAGATGGCAGCAGAAGTGTTTAAATCAATGGTTGCGAAACTGTTCCCCGACCATCTGGTGTGCAACCAATTAGGAAAAACTCTATTGAGCTCATTGGTAATTAATCTTCAGGTGTGCCTCGAATATAAAAGTGAAACTAACTTTTAACTCCACGTGTACAAAATCTCATGAAGACTGACTAACTCAGTCACGCTCGAAAAAGGCCCATAAAATTCCATCCCTTCTTGACGGTATTGGAACCAGAAGTTTTCTAAACAGTTCTGAAACAGAACTGAACAGAATCCTTTTATTTCCATTTATAATAGCAATATGTACACTCCATGGAAACGTTATTAGAAACAAAAGAGGACCTGTAATGCAGTGATGAGTATGCAAAGGATGGATAGAGATTTATATACGATACCACGATTGTATTTATTTATTAGCAATGGATAAAGGCGCGGATCAATAAAATACCATATTTTTTGGATTAATAAAGATGCTACACTAAGTAGCCAAGAAATTAGAAATCATTATTCGATATATCCATCTTTTGTTCGAAAGTATCGCCCATACACATCGTAGAATTGATTCGACTAGGTGTCTGAGGGAGTTCTGGTCCAGAACCTGTTTCTCGAACTTGTTTCTCAAGTTTCTAACATAACAAAGATATTCTCAATGGATTCAGACCTGGAAAATCGGGCGACGAGGGAAACCTGAGGAATGTTCCTCGAACCATTCAGATACAACTTTTGCAGGATGGATAGTTGGTTCTCGTCTTCAAAGAATCCATTGCAATCCTGGTAAAGACCTTCTGATGGTATGGACGGATCAAGGCATTACCAAAAAGAACAGCTCAAGAAACCACTTCCAGTCGCCTGAGTGGTGGACACCAGACAGTCTGGATGCATGGCTTCACTTTCACCATTGGTGCCAAAAAGTATAAATCGAGACTTCCCAGATCACACGATTCCAGCGGCACCACCCCAGTCAAATCTTTCGAGATTTTTTATAAAAAATAAATTTATAATTTTCTTACACTCCTTTCCATTCTTCTTTGATCTTTCCTTTGTATTCTCAATAAGATATGGTCCCTCCACACGTGAAACTCCATTAATGCGTCTTTTATACGTCTTCATTATGCCTGGAACCCATTAGTCCATGAAGATTTAGTAGCCATTGCTTATCTAAGATAAAACCAGCACGCTAACTGTTTTTCATGACCTTAAATCATCACGCGAAGCCCCCCCTTACCCCCGAACTTTAAGACGCTACCTAATTAATGCGGAACATCTGCGTATATTTGTCTTGCAAAGTTCCTCCAGAAGTTTAAATGCCGCGTACGTCTGGGGAGGATGAGTATGTTCGGCTGACAATAGATCGTTGCTACGGATGTTGCAGGTCGTAAGTTACGATGGTAAGCTAAAGAGGAGTCTGTAATTCCTACAAGATCTCCCCAGGCAGCGTTGTTTCCCCGTTTCGTTCTCACCATCATCAGCATAAATTCCGTCAGCTGACCATGATGCATGCTCCTGATGCGATGGGGAAATAATGGCGCACGTGAGACGGCTGGTAATGGCTGCGTTGGGATTTCGACGATGTAACTGAAACGCTGGCATTTATCAGGGAAAACAGGCTCCGCGGCGTTACTTTCTCAGATAAACTTCTTCGGGGATGTCCGCGGGGAAACTTTGAATAATGTTGAAATCAAAGTTGAGATTCGCGTTTAGTTTAAGTGCAGAGGAAAGGACAGGCCACTTCCAGCAAAATGGGGAGGTCGTGGGGGGGGGGGGGTTGAGTGAGAATAATCTTGGCGTTTGTGGAGTGCAGCACTCAGTGCTGCATCAGGGCGAACATTTTACCCCAAGTCAGTCCCTTTATGAAGAAAAACAGCTTTTTAACTTATGGTATTCACTTTGCCATCATCTGCTTCAGATCTTTCTCTCTCTCTCTCTGTTTTCTTTCTCTCTCTCTCTGAAATCGCTCTTTTTTTTACGCTTTCACTTTTGGTTTTCTTTCTCTCCTGTCTCCCTTTATCATCTCTCTATTTCTTCCCTTTGCTATTTCTTCCTTTCTCTCTCTTTATCTTCTTCTGTTTCTTCTTCACTCTGTCGTTTTTCTCGCTTCTCCATTCTGCCTGTCTTTGTTTGTTTCACTCACTCTCTCTCTCTCTCTCTCTCTCTCTCCCTCCCTCTAATTATGTCTATGTATCATAAGCAGAAATTGGACAGTGTGACCCGCCTCCCCGGGGTAAGAGTGGTAACTCGAACCATGACAGGTCAACTAGCGGTGCGAGGCATAAATTCTTTATTGTATCGTTCTCATTCTGTCTCTCCCTTCCTCTCTCTCTGCTTCTCTTTGGCTCTCTGTTTGCTTTCTTTTTGTTTCTCTCTGTTTCTCATTTGTTTTCCGTTTTGTCTATCTGTCTTCGCTGAGAGGGAGAATGCTAGTTGTCAACCAGATTGTGGAAAATGTCCTCTGGCACACCCTCCAAGTTATTACTATTATTTATTATCCGTTTATTCATCAAACAACCATGTACAGAAATTCCTTAGGAGGGTGGCACTTACATCCATAAAGAACAATAAATCCACATAAACATTATTTACATTGCTAATTGAATTAAGAAGTAAATCTAATGTATAGTATTTCATCACTCTTCTAATAATCTTTTCAGACACTTCTTAAGCACCTTACTCAATGTATACAGGGTTTACAGAACCTTATATTCGCTTGTTATGATTCGTCTTCTTTCCTTATTCTTGGCAGTGATTCTTCTGGTCGATTTGGAGGTTTCCAAAAAGTTCCACAGTGTAGCAGGGAATATCCACCTTAATCTATCTTTGTTATGGATAGCGCTGGGGATAGTTAAGCCTGGCTTCAGGACGTGGTCTGACCACAAGATTTTCCATTTGAGGACCATCTAAACTCCCAGTTAGAAGTTGAGCAAGAGTGAATGGTGATCAGCTGAATCCATGGGCTACGTTCAAGTTTTATCTCTGGTTTTATTTCTGGTGTTTCGAAAGTGGAGTTGAAAGGTGAGGTCCTTGTCCCACGTCACTCCGAGGTCCCTGTATGAGCTGACTTTCTTTGCCTGTATTCCATTAATAAATAAATCTATCCGCTTCTTTATCTTCTTATTAGTTATGCTCATTGGTGCTGACTTGTCAGAGTTTAGCCATAAACTCCACTGTTTACTTCCTCTAGCAGCTCCAAAAATCTATACGAAGCTTCCTCTGGAATAAAACCAACTGGATATCCTTCTCTGAACTCTACCGGCCCTTGCCCACAGGGTACAGGGGTTGGTCTCCCTTAATGGCAAAATCACAGCATTCCGGATCCCTTCTCTTCTAAAGTCACTGCAAATGAAACACATACTCTGTCATTAAGGATAAATTATTAGCAACAGCCACTAGATTGGCTAATTTTACCACCAACAATTCTAAGAACGGATATGGACCCTGCACCACGCCAACTATCTTCCTTCTAATCTCCATCACACCCTTGATGGAACGTCACTTCCTGCTGTACTTTCAGAACCACTCTTTTAATAAAAGGATAACGGACACTGCACATGAAAACCATCTCCATTTTCCTCCGTGGAACTGGACAGGAATAAGGACCATAGGCAACCTTCTGATACGAAGGCCTTAAATAGAAAGGGTCAGAAGACTGGCCGTTAAAATCGTAAATGGAAGGCAACAACACGAACTTCTAAAATCATCAATCGCAAAAGCACTTCCAGTCACCATGGTACCTCTGTCACCTACGCGCGCTCCAAAAGGTATATCAGCTAATAATGTCACCCAGTCACGATTTTTCAGGCGTCCACCTGAAAAACTCTCTCTGCTCCCTCTTCCACATACACCACGATCCGCCATCTAATTTTCATGGAACTTTCCATACAGAACGAAATGGCACAACATCCTTCCCACCCCAATCGCCTTACACCGGTTTGATTAAGTTCCTCAAACTATCCTCTCCTGTGCCACTCCAGGAACCCTGGAATACACGCGTCTGGCCTATTTTGTGAACACCAAAACGATCGAGAACGCATTGGGTGCCCCAAGGCTCGCCTGCAAACACGCCCTCACTCTGGAGGACCATTGGCACCTGCATCACTCTGAACAGACAACACACATCGCGTGCAACTTCTTATTCATTGCTGCGAAGGCCATCATTGACAACTTGAAACACACAAGAAGCAGGGACGACGTGGCTCCTGTTACATATCAGCACAACATCCGAAGTGGCCCCTACAGAGGAAGTTGCATAGCAGAATTCTGCTCGAATTCCACCACCAGAGACCCGAAGTTTTTAATCATCTTAACAGAGAATGGCCACCTCTTCACCATCGCTGAAGAGTACATCATCTTCAACGTGTGTCCTTAGAAATGGACTGAGCAAGTGCCAAGGATCTGTCTTAGTTTTCCCAGGTGGAAACGTTGTCTCCAAAGTGACTTCATTTTATCTTAATTGTGCGTAGAATGTGCATATTTCATTACACTTGGAAAATGTATTTACTTTTCATGTTTAATATAAAAAAAATATATATCTTCCTCATTCTTTATCTCTCTCTCTCTCTTTCTGTTTCTCTCCCATTGTTTCTGTCTCTCTTTCTCTGTCTGTCTGTCTCTCTTCCTGATTCTCTGTTTCTCTATATATCTATCTATATGCCTGTCTCTCTTCCTCATTCTGCGTTTCTCTGTTTCTCATTGGTTCTGTTTTCTTTCTCTCTCTAACTATCTATCTTCCCCATTCTGTATCTCTCTATTTCTTTGTTGTCTCATTCTCTCTCTCTCTCTCATTATCTCTCTATTTCTCCATCTCGTCTGACTCTCTCTTTCTGTTTCGCTGTCTCATGCTCTCTTTCTCCATCTTTCCATTTCTGTGTTGTCTCACTCTTTCTGACTATATATCTATCTATCTACCTTCCCCATTTCTCCGTTTCTCTATCTCACTCTCTCTTTCTGTTTCTCACTTGTTCTATTTTTCTCTCTCTATCTATGTCTCTCTTCCCCATTCTGTATCTCTCTCTGTTTCTCTGTCTGTCTCTTTCTCTGTTTCTCTCTCTCTCTCTCTCTCTTTCACTGTCTGTCTTTCTCTCTCTCTCTTTCTCTGTCTGTCTCTTTCTCTGTCTCTCTCTCTTTCTGGTTTTTTTTTATACTCTGGGGCGACCAAACGGTCAGAGGAGTTCACAAGATAGACATAATACAAGAAACAGCACCGTATTTAGTAGTCACGGATTTGAACCCCAGTCACTCAAGGCACGTATGCTTATGCACCCGCGCGCCAGACCACTGGGCTACGGCGGCCTTTGTTTCTCTGACTGTCTCTCCTCTGTTTCTCCGTCTATCTCTTTCTCTCTCTTTTTCTCTGTCCGTCTGTCGCTCTGTTTCTCTATCTATATCTTTCTCTCTCTGTCTCTCTCTCTCTTAATGTTTCTCTGTTTCTCTTTCGTTCTCTTTTGTATATTTCTGAATCTGTCTATCCATTTTTTCTCTCTCTCTCTCATTCTGTCTTTGTTATGTCTCTCCCATTGTATCTATTTTGTTTCTCTGTCTGTTTGTCTGTCTGTCTGTCTCTTTGTTTCTCTATCTCTCTCTTAATGTCTCTCTTTCTCTTTCGTTCTCTTTTGTCTCTTTATGAATATACCTATCTGTTTTCTCTCTCTGTCTCTGTCTATCTGTTCTCTCTCTCTCTGTCTCTCATTCTTTTTTCTCTCTCTGTAATTCTGTCTTTGTTATGTCTCTCCCATTGTATCGCTTATTCTGTTTCTCTGTCTGTCTGTCTCTACCTCTTTGTTTCTCTCTCTCTCTCTCTCTTAATGTCTCTGTTTCTCTTTCGTTCTTTTTTGTCTCTTTCTGAATCTGTCTATCTGTTTTCTCTCTCATTCTTTTTTTTCTCTCTCTCTAATTCTGTCTTTGTTATGCTTCTCCCACTGTATCGCTTATTCTGTCTATCTATTTATGTAATTCTGTCTCAATCCATCTCTTTAATTCTGTTACTCTTCCTATCTCTTTAATTCTCTCTCTCTCTCTCTCTCTCTCTTTCTCGAATTCCCTTTTACTGAGGAGAGAGTGGGAGGAATTATCTCCCACTCTCTCCTTTTACTTCCTCCTCCTCATTTCTCTACTGACTTTTACCTCGTTCACTCCCTCACACGGATTTCTTCATTTTCACTCTATCCTATCCCCCCAAATTGGTTTCTATGGCAGCTCAGAGAGGCAAACTGTAACTTCGAAGCCTGACTGTGTCTTCATTATGAGCTAATTGTGAATGCTGTCAAGACATCGCGATTCGTCTCATTCATCAAAGAAAAGCGCGTGTTGGTTCTAAGACGGGTTTGGCACGAACAATGACTTAATTGTTGAGGAGGGAGAGTGCCCAAAGAGACAGTCGCATCGTCTGCGCACTGTCTCGCGCTAATGAGCGAATGGAACGTGCACTTACCTGGCAACAAAGACCGCCCGAGATGTGTGTGTGTGTGAAGGTTCCACCAATTCAGATAACCAGACCTTTATTAATTACTCTTGATCCCGGTAATTAATTCTCTGAATACCAAACGTGTAATTAGCAAGAAATTAAATCAACAAAGTCATTATCCTCGCCGCCTTAAACTCCTGATCTACTCGCAGCCGATTGCAAAAATGTCACTTTTATTTGCCCTGCGCTTCGGAACAAGACGAACAAAAAGTCTTCCTTTTGTTGTTTGATCCATGGTGGAACAAAAGGATTGTTTCTTCCATAAATAGGATCCTTTCCAATTTAATTATCTTCGAACAAGACAAAAGATTATTCAAACAAAAGATTATTTTTAAATAAAACATCTTTTGCTACCATATTTCGGCTATGACTTTTAAATCGTTTGGATGACTGGGTTATTGTATACTCGCTGGTCAAAAAATTAGAAACCTTTATTGAATATCTGCCACCTTTTGCACCAATGACAGGTAGCTAATGGAATCCAGCACCACATTTGACCATTTTCTTCCATAAGAATAGAAAACTACGAAGCCAGACTGTTCTTTCCAACATATTTTGGTCATTCTCAGTTGCATTCAGATCTGGAGAATTAGACGGCCAGCGTAGATGCTGCGCACCTTGGAATGTTCCTCAAACCATTCACGTACAGTTTTTGTAGGGTGAAGTTGGTCCGATACGACAGAAAGAATTCATTGAGTGGATCCAGCCTATACCAACAGAACGTACTCCTTACTATGATGCCAATGCCGGCCGCTTGAGTGGTGGACACACAAGACAGTTCAGTTGGATGGCTTCATGAGGATCACACCACACTCTCATCATTGGTGTAAATCGAGACTAGTCAGACCACATCATTTTCCACTGTTCCACAGTTCAGTCTTCACGTTATCAGCACCACTCCTGTCGAATCTTTCGATTTCTTTGGTACACGGCCATCAAATTCCAGATTCTTCGATTCCCGTTTGGAAAATGGTCTTTCTTTGCCTAAATCGAATTTCTCAACCATTTTCTGAACATTGGACCTTCTCTTCTGACTTACAGTTCACTTAATTCCTGACGTCTCCTTGGAGTACTTGGAGACAGTTTGAATGGATGGCTTCATGAGGATCATGGTACACTCTCATCTTTAGTATAAATCGAGACTCGTAAGACCACGGATCTTTTAGTCTTGGCATTGGCAGCGCCACTCCTGTTGAATCTTTCGATTTTTGGTACTCGACCATCAAATTCCAGATTCATCAATTTCCACCGCATAATTCGTTTGGAAAATAGACTTTCTGCCTCATTTCTTCCTTTTAGAGCTGCATTCTCCTTTCTTAGGAAGCAACGCTGATTTCCTTTGTTTTCTCAGTTGTGGCTGCTAAACGTGCTCCAACAATAACACCTTTATGAAAATCCTAAAGGTCACCTGACTTCCCCTTGACTGAATTGACCAAGAAGTCCCCGGAAAGTGTACAATATTTATCTCATCTCAAGGAATTTGTGATCATGTCATGTAATAACTAACATTTGCATATTGTACGTTTAAATATCTGTTGATGCCAGCTATAAAAGGTGTCTAATTTTTTTGTCGATAAGTGTAGAAGGTTACTGTTAAAGGGTTTTAAATTTATGATTTTACATTCGATTTTGAGCTTAGGTAATGCTCGAACTTCCATACATTGTTAATCGAAGGAAATATTGCCTTCAATTAACAATGCATGGTTAATTAAAGTTAATATTACCATAGGTATATACATTGAATGACCACTTTATTAGGAACACCTCTTTTAGGATAATATACCCGTACCCTTTTCGATGTTTGTTTGCACCAATTCATTCATGCAGGTGCTATCATATTAAACGAACATTGTACAATACATTTCTTGGTTTTATCTCTTCAAATCATGCGCATGCATTATATTTCCGGGATATTAATTTTTGAAATCCAATTTTCAATATTTTTATGACGTCATTGCGTGGACAATATATATATAATATCAACGTAGTGACATCAAAATATCTCTATTAAATTGAATAAAAATATGCTCCTAATTATCCACTCCCTCCATAATTAATAATGCAATAAGCGGTCGTAAGGATGGACAGACGGATAACACTATTAATACATATTTAGATCGAACTAAAAATGATTAATACTTTTTTAAATTTCTTGTGTTTTCCCTTGTTCATCTTGGAGCGCGATAACTCGCTATTTAGACTGCAGGTAATTTGTGTCAGAGAGAGAGAGAGAGAGAGATCCTCAGTTAGTTTCCCCTCACGGTTGACGTGTTGCCAAGTATCTCGTGCATTTCCCCTCCACCGAAAATCCCCTTCTAACTAAAGCAGAGAGAGAACGAAGTTTACACTTGTAAAACTGACATAAACCGACCTCCCAATGACCACCAACAGAGTCTTGAGACAAACTTACCGTATTTTTCGATTATAAGACCGGCTTAACTCCCTCCTTTTGTAGTCCTGTTAAGCGGCAGACCTTCTTTTACGACCACGATGTCTTATTTGTATCGTCAGCGCCAAAAGCGGAGCGTGAAGAAGCAGTCTCGTAAATATCCGCAATTTATGGTTCCATTATACGTCAGCCATAATAACCTGTAGCACAGTGCCTCCTAGTGTCTGATTACAGAGACACACTGTAAATTTCACATAACGGGACTTTCTTAATAGCCGACATGCACAAGACACTCTTAAATTTGCTCACAGCGAGCGGAAGGTTAAATTAGGGGCAATTTGCAATTTTAACGGTAGAGGGCGCTTCTGAGGCGTCACCTAAGTGTAAACCTTATATTTGCTTGCAAAGCGATGTTGTTTACTTTGGCTGTCGCCTTTGTAGGCTTAATCTATGGAGTTAAAGTTTGTTTGTCACGCTAACACTTTTCAAGGTCGAGCCGGCCCTTGTCGACTAAGAAAAAAAACTGGTACATCCGTCTGACAAAAGCTTTAGCATCTGTTTCGTGGTACAAAGTAGGTCATCACTATAAATTTTGTTACTTTGTGGCCAGTAAAAAACACCAAAACCCAAGGTTAACAGTAATTTTCCTTATCATTACTTATGTGTGGCGAAGGATGAAAAACAAAGAGATTAAAGATGCGTCTGTGGTCCTTGAGACTAATTATTGGCATCCTCCATGACGTTGGGCTCTAGAGCAGAAAGATCTACTCCACTTCTCAAAATAACTTTTAATTAAGTTTCCCCAACAACTTGACTTTAAATGTCTCTTTTATGGACTCTGTAGAATTGGATGAAGGACTTTTGTCTTCATCAGTGGAAATGTACTCAGGTTCTTGAACAGTTTTTTTATTTTGGGAAAAAAATATCATTAATAATACAGGAACAGACCCAAAAAAAGAAAAACATTTTTTCTGTTAATTCGTTTAACGTCTGCTAATAACTATTATTATACAGGAGAGGTACAAAATATTAGAGCCAGTGGTTGATGCTGAAGAGGATCAGCAATTTACTGACTATAAAAATTAATTAATGGGCAAGAGGGTTGTTCAGAAAGTAGTGGAAACACTGATAAGTACATGTGTGTCTCTTTCGCTTCGTGCTGCATGCTGTAGGCTCTTGTTATGTTAACGAAACAAAACCAGTATAGCTGGTCTTGTTTTGTAAGCTGTTGCCACTACTTTACGAACAGCCCCACCCAGTATTTTTCAAAAAATGCAATTTTGTTTTTCATATTTGACTTTATGAGGCTTGTTTTCGTAAATAGATGAGCGTTATTTGTAATTATGGTCAAGGCAACTCAGAGTATGAGGTTTAATATGCAGATGCTGACTAACTAAATGAAGTCTGAATGCGAGACGAGTGGGAAGATGCTTGATGAAGTAGAGCAGTCGATGAAAAGAAAATCGGGATTCCGATCAGGCTATGATGAAAACATTGCCAGGAACAAAACTGCTGCACCGTTGCATCTTCTCGGTGCGCGAAGAATTTAAGTTTATTCTTTTGAAATTTGGAACACGTCTTTGAAATGAAGCAAAGGAGATTATGGGAAAGACGCTGAGCAAGGCAGGCTGTTAGCCCAAGTCGTAGAATCAATAGGGAAGCAGCTGACAGAGGATTGACATCGGATGAGATGTTTCCTCGCTAGAAAACAAACCAACATCCAAAAATCTGGTGAGTTTATCTTTAAAGCATCCGGAGAAAGAGAAAAACAAAATAAAAATGAAAAAAAAAAAATTGTAATTAATTTCAGTTTTGTCTCTAGGCAACTGCCACGCAGAACTCTCACGTGGTTATCCTCTGAAATGAGGATAAAACGCTACTCTGTATTAAAAAAAAAAAGCAAAAACGTAAACATCTGCAGCGTGTCACCTGACAAGCGCTCTTGAATTGGAGCTTTCTGCTAATTAATGTGTCCACTGACCCTCACCTTCAAGACTATTATTGTCGAACGAGAGGGATCCCTTTCCTCTTGCTCTTCAAGATTTTCTGATTTATTGGACGCGACATGAAAAAGATGAGCATCGTAATGCTGAGCTATCGCTTATAAAGAAGGATGAGGAACGCCAGATCGCTATTTAACAGGAGCTCTTGACCAGTAGTAGAACAGAAGAAAGAAATACTGTTATGTCCTCAATTGTTTTTATCTCTTTGGGGATTTCTAGGTAAGGCCCGAGACAGTAGCCACCCAGGGGAATATCGATTATTACAGTTGAAATATAACTTCTATATTGAGGAAGGACTTGTCAGGTTAGGAGATTCTGTTTCGATGTACAGGTGATCAATCAGATTCCCCTACTCCAATCAAATCATTCCCTTTCAAATTTAAGACGACTTCTTCAAGAATTGCTATTTATTCTCGATATTTTATCGATAAATATTGTTTTTTGGAGAGTTCCCTAAAAGTTTTATTACATTTCGATTGCTTGTGTTCTTTGAGATCTTTCTTTTTTTAATAAGGGGATGTTCGAAAAGTAGTGGCAACCTATAAAATTAGACAGGACAGTTGCTTAAAAGTATCAGTAGTTTTGTTGGCTGTTGCAAGGTTTTAGGCGCCATATTGTGCCATATATATTATGATTGTAAATTGCGTGTATCCTGTGGTAGAGTTGCTGGACAGAAAACCGGAGTTTTCGGGAGATAAATCCATGCTACCTTGCCAGTTTTAGCTAAATGGCAAGCGATTTTCGCAGTTATTCATGAGCTAGGGAACAATATCGACTTAATTTATTTCGATTTTAGCAAAGCATTTGACTCAATCCCCCTCATAAGCGGTTATTGTATAAGCTGGAACGTTTGGATTATTGCAGGGCAGAAGGCAGAGGGTTGTGATTAATGCATATTCTTCAGATTGTAACTTCAGAAGTGGGGTCCCCAGGGATCGGTTTTTGGACCACTGTTGTTTCTGATATTCATAAACTACATCGACGATCTGATAGAAGGATTGATGTCAAAATTTGCGGAGGATGTAAAGATTGGTAGAATGGTTAATGATCAGTACCAAGCAGTACTCCTTCAGGATGACTTGAACAGGCTGGAAGAATGGTCAGAAAAGTGGCTTTGTTTTAATCTTCTAAATGCAAGGTCTTGCACTTGGGGAACAGCAACCCTAAAATAAATTATACAATTAGTGGGGTTGAATTAAAATCAGTGGAGGAAGAAAGGGATCTGGAAGTAAAGAGATGGGCAAATGTGTAGTTTAGTGCAAACAGACGGCCAGGACAGCCCATGGTGCCCTTTCGAGATATTGAGATCATAATCTGACTGTACAAGGCAATTGTAAAACCACATTTGGAATATTGTGTCCAAGTATGGAGACCTCATCTGAAAAAAGACATTGAGTTTTTTGATGGATGAGATTAGTAAAATGAATGAAGGTGAAATTTTAACTGTTATAAAGAATTCCAGAACTAGGGCCGATAAATTCAAGTACAAGGAAAGAGATTTAAACTAGATTGTAGGAGGTTTTCTTTGAGAGTTAATTACTGGAACAAGTTGCCTCCATAGGTTGATGAAGCTGACAGTTTTAAGAAAATCAAAGGTTAACTGGATAGTTACCTACTTGAGGTAACTATCCAGGAGAAGCGTATAATTTGTATTTTCTTATCTACTCTTTTGTGGCCTGTGCAGGAATAACCTATGGCTTCTTTACACTATATGGCTAATACCCGAGACCGACTAAATGGGTCACATTGTTTAAAAGACCCATTTAGTCGGTCGTTGATGGAATTCAAACTCAGGTCTTTTCCACTAGGTGTGGTAGGACGATGATTATACCAACTGTGCTACCCACGAGGGCAGTACTCTTGCTGGATGGCGAACTACAAGTGTGTACTTCAATGATTCTGGGATCCACATATTTCTTCTGTGATATTTTTATGAATTTTGAAGTCTTTTTCAAGATTTTGAAATGTTTTCTAAACCTTGAGTAATTTTTCGAAACTCCTCATTCTTCGACTTTAAGTATTACGTCTGATTATTCTAAAAATAGGCTATTTTTAGCCTTCTTTCCAAAAAAAAGTGGGAAAGAAGGCCATTATTGAATTTTTATTGGATAAACCATCTCTAAAGACTGACATGGTTAATATATACAAAACTTGATTCTCCGAAAAACACATTAACCCTAATTTATCTGCAGTTGTTTTGCGATTAGTTGGTTCAGTTCTTTTCGAATTGAACCGAGTTATAAGATTAATGTACTTCCATATTTGTGGAATAATAAAATAGAGATCAGACATTTTGCAATTCCATTTTGCTATAAAGAGATTTATCTCAAGGGAGTGAACGAGGGGTGTGTTGCCAAATCATTTCCATATCTTGCGCAAACGAATGGATCATTAGCACGGCTTTGAAAGTAGGTCTAGGTCACACTTCCCTATTGCCTCGTTTCGAATAATTTTGCCATCTAAAATCAATGAATCCAAGTTGGACACTGCATTTCACATACGTGCAAGGTCGGATCAATAAATAGGGTTCATTACGAACGCATAAAGAGGAAAGGCTGAAATATGTGGTCAGATCTGTTTTTAATATTGAAGCAACATCTTCAACAACAATGGCTTAAACAACAATTACTACACTAGTGTACAAATTTTTAAGCAACAAATTCAGATTTCATTGAGCCCATGGAAGTATCTACAGATAAGGCATACAGATGAACTTCATACAGAATGGACAGAGTTTGTAAGAGATGGGTCATTAATTAATCTGATTAGCCTCTTTGGATGGAGTCTAGGAATTTTAGGGGTAGTTTTAGAGAATCCACTTCAAAAGTGCGAACAATATTCCATGGTAAGACGGATTTGAACAGAGTCAGTAGCTGTTTAAAAGAAAAGTTGAGAAGAGCGAAAAGAAACTAAACTGTGTTTTTTTTTTCATTGCAGAGGATGTAAAATTTATGATGTCTTTATGCCAAAAGAGAGAGATTCGAAGTCAGGGCAGGGTGAGTCCTAATAAAGATATGCAATCTTGTCTGGAAATATGAGTCTTGTGAAAGAATGAACAACAAGGGGCAGCAGACTACTTACTGAAGATCGGCATTTAAGGAATTGGTGGTTGAAGAAGTTGAAGCTGTTTGTACAGAGCACAGGTTCCCAAACTGGTAGGATGGATGTAGTGTGTTATCATCAGCAAAACTATGGATGGATTGAATTTATAGTTAGTAGAAGAAGGATATTAACATATAAGAGGAAAAGCGTAGAGTTAAGAACTTATTTCTATGTCGTATTCATGTGGCCAGTATTTTATGAGAAGTTAGAAGACAGAGAGCCATCTACCATCACCCGCAGTGATCGTTGGGAGAGAAATCTGCTACACAATATCAAGAAGGCAAACCTCGTTTGCCTTTAAATCAAAGCTTGTTCAAAGACCTTTATGCAGACGCGAAATGTCGAGCGCAAATGCTTGAGTTTCACCATCTTTCCATTTAATGTGTCCAAAGACGAGTTACGCACAGATTATGGCACAAATGTCCACTTTTTTTAAATTCTCCAAAGATGGCTATTGGATACAACTTAGGGAAATTCCACAACGTAGTCCAAATCACAATAGTATTAAAAGAATCGAAATTCGCCAAGTTCTGTTAACTTCTGTAAACTCTTGAACAGAGAGAAAAGGATGAGGGTAGAATGTGTCTGTATTTGTGTGCGTGCGTTATGGAGCAACAATTAACCCTTTCTCGCATCTAAGGCTCAGTGTGAGATACGGGAAGGTCTAACCGGATATAATTCTCTGAATGTAATTAATTTCTGCTCTACACCGGCATTTAATAAAGCTGAATGATGAATGCACCAGCGGCTCCTTGATGCTTTATGTGATGCTGTTGGAAGAGGAGGGTGGTCTGTGAGCGCGCGCAAGTATTGTTCGCTTTGAGACAAGATCAGAAGTCGAGTGTGTTGGAGAGTGACACCGATTTAATTTCCTCCGGTGGTGAAGTAATTCATTATGTGTATCCCAATTTAATTAAAATAAGAATGTCTCACAGAACTTTGTTACTGCGAGCTTATCTAGAAAGGACTCCATTGCAGAATGCATTTGGAATTGAATCTTCAACAGTCGTATCCTTGTTTAGAGAGCTCATTGAAGCTTTTTGCCTCCTCCTTTAGCTGTAATCAGCTTTTTTACTTCATTATCTTATTGAAGAGACTTTAGACGCTTCTGGTCGTATCCCATAAATGTAAATTCCTTATTTTGTTGATCAACTTAATTAGAAGGAGATTGGTCCTAATTTGATGTACCATATTACACGCGTAGTTAAAGTTTCATCATTATATTTAATGAACTACGCAAAAAAATAAGAATTAGACTCTGGCATGTTTTCTCAAAGGATATTACATATGCATCTGCAGAATTTCGATTCACTTTGACAGCTTTATAAGCTAATTAATCTCAAGCAGTCGCGCGCAAACACTACTGTCGTAATTCGCGAGGATTATATGGATCATGTGTGTGGTTTCATGCGAGTGTAAGTCTCGCTGGTGTGACATTCGCTTCAAACGCTCTTGCATGAGTGAATGCCGACGAAATTCCGAGCTGTTAAAGAGCAAGCTTATTAATTAAATCTCAATGGTTTTCCGTTGCTAGGGAGAAATACGTAATTCTACACCGTGGCAGTTCGTACTGATACAGAAGATTAAAATGAACAGGAAGATGAGAGAAACATCTGTTGATATCTTAGCTTCCCCTTTCCCTTTTCCGGTATGTTGTGAAGGACGCTCTTCCGTATGGCAGGCGTCACATTATTTTTTTATCTACAGTTACCCTGGTGAAGAAGGCTTTGCTAACATAAAAGGAAATCTGATTTTTAAAATTAATGCTGTTATGCTGATTCGGACTTATGGGCCGAAATTTTACAGCATCATATTTTAAAAACAAATCCTGCAATAACTTTTTTAAAACAATATTAGAAATAATTGCATCGTTTACCAAATGTAGCAAAAAACAAAGGAATAGGAAGATGAATAATAATTGAATCGCCTGATAAAGGAGTTGGAATCCTCCAACAATCGTAAGTCATTGTAACGGAAAGAAGCCCTCCAACAATCGTGAATCATTGTAACAGTAAGAAGAGAAACCAACAATCGTGAATCATTGTAACAGTAAGAGAAACCAACAATCGTGAATCATTGTAACAGTAGGAAGATCTCCAACAATTGAGTTTTGTAACAGTAATAAGAGGACGAATAATAATTATGACTCACCTGATAAAGGAGTAGGAAGACCTCCAACAGTCGTTAGTCATATTAACAGTAGGAAACCTCCAACGATCGTGAGTCATTGTAACAATAAGAAGCCTCCAACAATCATACCGTGAGTCGTCATTGTAACAATAGGAAGACCTCTAACGGTCGTGAGTTGTTGTAACAGTAGGAAGACCTCCAACAATCGTGAGTCATAGTTACAGCAAGAAGCTCCAACAATCATATCGCGAGTCATCATTGTAACAATAGGAAGACCTCTAACAATCATATCGTGAGTCATCATTGTAACAATAGGAAGACCTCTAACAATCGTGAGACGTTGTAACAGCGAGAAGCCTTCCAACAATCGTGAGTCATACAGGAGGAAAATCTCCAATAATTATGAGCATCTAATAGAGGAGTGGAAGCCTTCAATAATTGAGCCATTGTAAGAGGTATAAGATCTCCAATGATCGTGAGTCATTGTAGCAGTAGGAAGACCTTCAATAATTGTGAACCATACCAGGAGTATGAAGTCTCCAATAATTGTCAATCATCTGATAGCAGGAATAGGAAGGCCTCCATGCATGATCACTGACGCATAATTAGGAGTCATAGTTCTTTCATTATGAACTTTCGTATAAACCATAGTATAATTTTTGGAAATCATTTATTAATATGGCAGCCATAAAGCATGTTTTATAATGTACAATTTTACACTTGTTCCATTAGGTTCACGAAGTCATCCACTTTGAAGTTCCGGCTTCCTTAATTATACCAGATGGCGCTTTATTATTTCTTCTGATTTTCATCAAGTTGCTCAGCCTATATTTAATCTGTATGAAAAGATTAAATTTACAATTTCCTTAATTAATAATGAATGAATTACTGCAGGTGGCGCTGGATTCTTCTTTCTCGATGTAAAGTTTTAATTCATAAGGTTGCTCTAAGACGCTGTAGCTTTTTTCTTCGCTCTATTTACAATGAATATCTTGTTCCCTCTATGAATATCACACCAGATGGCACACACTTTATCCTCAGAGGCGAAAATTTTGATTTGATTTTTAAGTGCACGTGATAACAACCGAGCAACTCTGTATACGCCATATTAAAATCCAAGAGTACTTAGGTATGAATGCATATAACGCCAGATGGCGCTTATTAATTCATCGTTAAATTCGGCCTTTATTCTCTTGAGTATTTGTAACTGGAAAATAATCGAAAGGTTCGGTAGTATTTTAAGCATTTTCTGATATTGTCAGGAGTTTTGGTACACCGATATTTCTAATGTCTTAGACTTTCAACAAAGACACCAGAAAGTCTGATGGGAGCAGAAGTGGGAGGTTATAACGAACATATTGGGCAACCAGCTGCTTTACATTTCCCTGATAAGTAAATTACTCCTTATGGAGTCTCAACAAATGTCAAATGTATCCTTTGTATGTGTTTGTGTAGACTTAATTAAGTCGTGATTTATAATGAGAATTTCAAGTCCACTAAATCGAATAATTAGTATCTGGCTTGGTTATTTGCGTGTTATTCAAATGGTAATGACTCTCTGCATGAATAGGATGATTGGAAAACTTCTGTTCGACGAAAATGGTTCCGAGAGGCGATGTTACGTCAGATGCACTTTGAATGCATCGTTTCACGTGTCGGATAGTTGGGCGGGCCAAAATATACACGCAAAACTCAGAAAGTACGACCATCGTGTTCGTTGCTACCTCTCCACGCTTTGTAATTCCTTTCATGACCGAAAGATGGTGTGATCATTTATAACTGGTAAAGTTGGAGACCATTCCTTCTCTAAGTGCTATTTTCTTACTGGCCAAGCTTGTATTTATCTAGTTGAAGGTGGTGAAACTGTTCGTCTCATTGAAGGCGTCATCACCCTAAATCCCACTTCATCTCTTGTGACAACTTTCCCCATCAGCGTTATAAAAGGATGTTTGTGGATCATTTTGCGTGATCCGCTGAGCTTCTTTGAGTATTATTACGCCATATGAGATAACATTTATTTTAGGAATTCTCACCTGAGGTCTGGCCAAACTATTCTAGTTTAGGATTGGTCATTACTGATTATATCATTAAAGATTCTTTTATGGTAATCCTAGAAGAGAAAGGTTGCTGGAAAATATAAGACTGGAACAACGTGGATAAGTAGATAGGAAAAATATTGGACTACTCTAGTAGTAGTAGGGTTTTAGGCCCATTAACGACTAAGACCGACCATATTGCTCCATGTATATTATCTGTAAATTGCGTGTGTTCTGAGGTCGATTTTCTGTTTGCTGGATGAAAAACCCGAGTTTCCAGGAAGAAAAAACCATGCCGCCCTCGACTGAGACCAACTAACTCGGTCAAGTTGTGAGAAAGGCCCATAAAAATTTCTCATGTCATCAACGGGACTCGAATTCAGGTCTTTTCCATACGTGTGGCGTGAACAGCGATCCTATCAACTGTGCTTTGGTGATCTCGTGTGGTCCTATACACGAGATTACCAGAACTGTAACGTATAATTTAATGCATAAATAAGAAATTGTGAGTATTTATGATCTACCGTCCTAGCCGTTTTGGCTCTCGTGGGTAGCACAGTTGATAGGATCGCCGTCCTGTCCATACCTGGTGGAAAAGACCTGAGTTCCAGTCCCGTTGATACATGAGGAATTCTTTTGGGCCTTTTTTTTTTTCACAATTTGGCCGAGTTTTTCGGTTTCAGGCGAGGACCGCATGGGAAACTTGGGTTATTCGTCCAGCAAACACCAAATCTACCACATAATACCGCAATTTGCAGACAATATATGTGGTGCAATATAGTCTAAGTCGCTGATGCATCTAAAACCCTACATCAACAGCTTTCTTTTCTTTATCTGTCTGGAACAAGAATTTATTCTTATCTATCCTTTCGTTCTTTGATTGTGACTCATAAAAAGCAACATATAAAAAAAATCTCCGGCATCGTTTTCTGCCTTCACCAAACCTCACATGAGCTGTAGAACAGTTATTAATTAATTCAAACTCGATTTTGAACGTGTCAAGAGAAGAAAACTTGCTTCTTATCTTAATGGTAGTAAAGAATTCTGCTCTCTTGGCAGCGTTATCGAGTTACAGATTATGTCCATCTGTATTTCTCTCTACTTTTGCCAATACCTGATTGTTTTATTCAATTCTCATCTACATATAAAGTTGATTTAGCGCCGGACTTTAGCTTCATCTTATATGTAAAACAATATTGTTAAATCTCCTTCTGCCATACCAACACACTCTATTCACTGTTGATCTTGATTTTCCAACAGAAAGACATCAGATAAGCCACGATCAGTTTTGACGCCAAAGATTCATTAGATTCTGATGGATTTCTTCTCTTGTTTTGAAAATCTGTGCTCATTTATGTGTCACCTTTATAAACTTCCTTATTTCACTGGTGGATTTTGCTTCTGCAAGGAATTTGCTCACGTCCAACCAATTCCTAAAAAGGGCTACAGATCCCTCCCGTCCAATCTACAGTTATGTCTACTCTTTTCAAAGTAGTGAAGGAATTTGACCGCCATCTGCTACGTGGGCTTCAAAACTTCCATCTGGTTAGCGATGGCCAATATGAATTTAGTCAGTGTCCACCACTCTTGATATCTTACGTTATTCATCTCTGGAAAAGTTCAAAGAAGCTCAAATAGTTTGAAGAAATGTTGGGGTCATTCGAAAGGCTTCTCAAACCGGAAGGTGGAATGTAGTGCGCTATCTATAGTTTTTGCAGATGATAGCACTCTCCATTCCACCTTCTGGTTAGAAGCCTTTCGAAGCTGAGCTTCGACTCTCGAATACTCTCAACCAGATTAAGATCTTAGAATTGGGCGATCAGGATAAATGTTGAAAATCTTGGGAATGTTCCTCGAACCATTCAAATACAATTTTTGCACTTTGGACAGTTGATTTGTAGTGTTTTTGTGGAATTCTAATTTCCCAAAAATGACAATCTACAGAATTTCAAGTCTGATATCCAGAAATATCTTCTGTCTTCTCAACCTTCAACCCATGCACGTACTAAGTACAAATACCTTACCTATTTGGTCTTATCATTAAAACAAAATTCGCTGGGAAAAATTCTGACTTGTGTATAAAGAAATTTGACCCCAGAATTATTTTTTCTCTGATATAATTACAAAAAATAAGATCTCTCTTGCGTTTAAATCTGCGCTCGCATAGAACTTCGAGAGCGAGATGAAGGCTGCCACCAAAAAGAAAGAAAGAAAGAGGTAGAGGCTTTCAGATGGAGCTAAAAAACTCGGATCGCTGATGTACCAAAGCAAGAGGTTCTCTTTTGAATAACACGCTTTTCTTATGTTTGCTCCTGACTGCATCAGCGTATGAGAATGATATTGGAAAATCTTACCCTGAGGGCTTTTCTCTGTTCAAAATCTAGCACAATACCATCAGGGCCGGGCCTGGCCGGGCATACATTCGAAATATCAAAGGCGGAAGCTGATGGTTGTGGCTGACATTTGTCTCAGCTCGTTAAAGAAACATTTCAATTGAGAAACGTGGTCCGTGGATCGAGATTAAACACGCGCCCTTCGGCATAAATAAATAAAAAAATAATAATCAAATATAAATAAACAGAGCCAGTAGTATATTTAAAAAAAAAAAATCACGTGAATATTAAAAGAACCAATGCGGTTTTCTCCTCTACATACGCAAACTATGACGCAACACGAAAAGGAAGAAACAAATCTCACTTTAAATATTTAATTAAACTCAGAAAGCGCATTTGGTACAAAGTCTACTCTTTTTTTTCTTGTTCAAACAAGCCCAGAACTTTTGAATTACGTCACAATCGACTCAGAGCGCGTGCAAGCTTACTTAAAATGTAGATTTCACGTCACGTGCTGTCCGATTGTTATGCTCGCTTGGTTTTTTGTTTGCATCACAATGACTACGAAATAGTTTATTTGGGTTTTTTGGAATAAACCGCAATGGGGTCCTCCAGTTCGGGGTTCTGGCTGTCAGCGATAAGGATGGTGAAATGATTTAGGCAACAATAGTGCGAACAGGTCTGTAAAATAATATTTGAGGCATCTGGAGCCTCATTGTTTTGAAGAGATAAAATTACTGCGTCACTTGCTTTCATTCAGCAAATCTGGCTTCTCTTTTTTCAAAAATATGCTAAATAAAACCTATTTCATAATCAGCAAGAACAGCACGCGCAGACAAGTAGCAGGGAGGAGGATTCTTCATGTGTAAAACTACTCTTCACATCGTTCCTCCGAAATTATTCCACACAAAGTATTGACTACGTTGGAGAAAAAAGAGAAAAAAAAGTCTTGAGGTCTGATTTAAAATTCTTCCGCGAGCAAACTAAAAGTTTTATTTTATTTATTTATTTTTCCTAAGTCGGTGGCGAAAAAGAGCAAGGCTGGTTTGAAGAAGCACGTGTTGTTCTGATTGCTTCTAGTTGGAGATTTCGAGTTTGAGATGAACTGTTTGACTACTCAAGTGGAACATAGTTTTTCCAAGGATCGTTATAGAATATTTGCATCATGAATAGATGCTATTTCACCGAGTTAATACATGACCGGTTTCTGGAGAAACTCTGCTTCGATAATTGGGACTTTTTCTATCGATCATAGAGACGCTATTGCCATTTTTAAAAAAATAGTGAATGCCTAACTAGGCCAAGCCTGATGTCGGTTGATTTGGGGTGAAGAGGAGAGTGGAATATAAAAGGGAGGCCCTAGAGGAAAACGGAGGATGATAAAGTGTATGTGTTGCCCATTCCTCCTCTGAACATGGGGAGGTAGGAAATAAAATCCGGAGAGTTGGAGGAGACAGCAGCAAAAAAAAGTCTGAGGTACATCCAGCCATTGACCATAGTGGGTGGAAGGAGTTATGGTTAAGACTCAAGTGGGAGAAGAAGTGGATAAATCCTCTTCTTAAGAATTATCTCTTCTTTAAATATTTATATAAAGTAGCAGCCCAGAAATTACTGTCTGCAGTGTGATTGTTGGACTCAATCCTGTAATAGATGGGTCACTGGCATTGCATAACCCTTGTCTCCTGTTCCCAGTGGAGGCATCGTGAACTTCGAGGTAATTGAACATCGTTGCAGATTAAATACGTCCTACAATGTTGCATGTTTGCCCCTATGGACAGGGTTATTTTCAAGATGTCAATGCAGCCATCCACCCCACCAAATATGTGAAAGAAGGTTTGAGGAACGCGAGGAAGACTTCCAGCAGTTGTCCTGGTTAGCCCACTTCCCACATCTTAATACTATTAAGAATCTGTGGATGAATTGGAAAGACGTTCATCAGCATAGTCGTATGTCCTCCGTTAATTCAGAATTGAGTCAGTTTCGTCACACGAATGGTTCAGTGTACCTCGTGTCACTTTCCACCATCTTGTTGATCCCATGCCACATCGTGTCAGAGCAGTGATTCGAGCCAAGGAGGATGAACATGCTATTGGCTTAGGGTCCTAAGAAAGGGACAGAGCACTATGGCAATTCCAGCCACTGAACAGAGAAGTCGGATGGAGCTGAGATCAGGTTGGTGAAGCAGTCGGAAAACTACAGTTTCCTCTGGAGTCTCTGCTTTGTATTCCTCAGCAAACTAACCAGATTACCTAGATCATATAAAATGCTTGAATGCGCTCAATTAGTTTTAAAAATGATGGAAGTGATTATAATATTGTCAAAAAACTTTAGCATCTTTCACTTCGTGGTTATTACAGCAGAGATAATTAGTTTTGAACACTTCAAAAAGGTTAAAAGTATTGCTCGTTTCTTTCTTTTTTTTTACTTCAGGTAAACTCAGGTTTTTTATTCCGCAAACAAAAGTATTCACTCCTCACCGAAATCTAAAAAGAGAAAAGAAATTAAATTTCGATATTTTAAATCTCTTGAAGAAGGAAAACGATGAGTACCTGAAACGTAGTGAAACAAAGTAGTGCTCAAAATTCAACTCCACGTCTTACGATATTTTTGAGTTAAGTCAAAAATATCGTAAGACACAGAGAGGAAGATTTAGAAACATGAAACATATTTTTATGGATTTCGTAGAGCATTTAAGATAAGTAAATCTTTCTTTCCCGGTAGCCAATAGTATTTTTAAATGCTAAAACTCGGTTCATTGTCCATTGGATTCAAGTCGCGTGCTTCGTGGCCACCCACGGAGTTAAACGTGCCCATTATTTCCGGAAGAAACGCTGCATATCTGGCGTGACCATATGCCATCTGCTTTGGAGATGGATATATAAGGGGATAATCCCTCACGGTTTCCAAAGTGCCGTGTTCAGATAGGAACATCGTGATAGGTCAGGAAAGAGAGAGAGAGAGCCACAGTCCACTTTGCGGTCACGCAATCCTATCGTGAGTGGAGATGACAATTTCTGCTCTGGTCATGGAACTGTAATTTGGCAGAAGATGAAGAAACTGATACTGATTTCGGGATGTAGGTAATTTGGAACATGCCGTGACCTCTGAGGAAATACGAAAGCAGGTAATATCGAGTGAATGGAAGGTTAAAATATGAGAATTGCTCGAGCAGAGAAACATCTCCGATACACACAGACTGGCAGATTGCCAAAGAGATACATTTGTCTGGTCCCGACAAGTGGTCAAATAATTCAATCCCAACAACGGATATCATATACGCCAGTTGGTTCATTCAATTACACTAATAGGTGGACATTCAAATTGTTTGGTCCCAAGAAATGTCCTACAAGATTAAATTGTTTGTTAATAACATCCTCTCGTGTAGAGGACTCATCTCCACAAGTCATTTCAAATTAATGGCACTTCCTTAGAAAGAAAAAAAAAACACTTTTATTTGAGTATGGAATAGGTATGTCTTTAGGGGGAGTTGCCCTCCGTATTGCACTACTTTAAAAGAATTCGTTTGTTAGATAATGTCATTTATTTGGAAGTGGTGCAATATCAAGGTAACTCGCTGTGAAGCACTCCTTGTAGGAGAAGGAACCGAACCATAATGATATCTCTGGAAAGTATACAGTTAGGTTTGATACAGGGACGCCGTCTAGTGACGCATTTTTGAACCTGATAATTGATAGAATCTAGAAGTAAAATGAAGAGTCCATCAATCTGAGAGTATTATTTATCGAAATAAAAAAATCTCCACAGCAAAAACAGTCCCAGAAGACTCATATAAAAAGAAAACTTTTCAAGCGCTATTTGAAGCATTTATTTTCTTTTGGGTGAAACTCCAGCAGCGAGATGCGACTTAAAATTTAAGAAAGAAAAAAAACCATCGAAAGAAAACTGATGAACAAGTCTTTGGCCCTCCTCGCAGATATCCATGGTAACCGCTTTGATTGTTTATCTTCCTTAACGGATTAGCCGGCCTGCTTTCGCCGTCGGAGTGCGAACAATTTCCTAACTTGACACCAAGACCACGAAAGATGAAAATAAAAAAACACCGAAAGAAGAAGTTGTTTGAGGTAGAAAGTTTCATCTTCCATCTCTCTCTCTCTCTTCGCTTTTGCTTCTCTCTCTCTCTCTCTCGCTATTCGGAAGTTGAAATTAGTGCACAAAGAGCGAGCCACGTGCTGCAGAAATATCACCAGGCAATCAATCATTAAAGGTTGTCGTGGCAAGATTTGTTACGTTTCGTGGCTTCATTGAAACTCACAGCAGCGTAATACGGCCAGCAAACTGTTCAGAGCAGCGGGGCCAGCATGTCAGAAAAGCACAGAAAGTGGCAACAGCTTCTATGACGAGACTCATTTGGAACCCCTCTGAGGCGTTTGATGAGTGATTTGAATTATGTCCCTAATTCTTCGGTATGAAGTGATGGAGTGGAAGAAATCTCTGGAATCTTTCTGTATTAGGAGAACAGGGTGTCTGAATTTCATGGTTTCTATTCCAGTAGAGTTTCATCAGCAATTACAGCTATGAAATATTGATCGACCACCCCTCTACTGTACGTTTTCTTCAAATTAGGGTATACACCTCACTCGCTAAAAAATCAGAAACCTTTTGCAATTGGCGTCAACAGAGTAATTAAACTTACCATGCAATATAAGTCGTCACATAGTATGACCAAAAAATCCTTGGTCTCAGATAAATACTCTATGTTTTGCTGGGTCTTCTTAGTCGAGCCTGTAATGGGGAAGACAAGTGACCTCATCGTTGTTTGAGCACATTCAGAAAAATACCTGGATCCCGATGGATTCTTTCAAAGCAACTACGTAGCTATCCACGAACCATTCTATCTAAATGGTTCGTGGAACATTCTCAAGATCTCCAACATCTACCCTGGCCGCCTAATTCTCCAATTCTCAATCCAGTTGAGGAAGTCTGGGATTTGTTGGGAAGGGCAGTCCTCTACGACCCAATACGACTGAAAAACTGTATTGTGGTTAATCTTAGTACAACGATACAGGCTATAATTTGGGAAAGTTGGGTCCTACTAGATATTCAATAAAGGTTTCTAATTTTTTGGCTAGCAAGTTTATAATTGTCTGCAATTTCAACTTCTACTACCTCTTGAATTTGTTTAGGAAGGCAGATTTAAATACGATACCAGTTTACTGATGCTGGAAAGGAAAAATAACAGCTGCTAAAATCATCAAGTGGTATTTGACTTGGCCATACTCCAGCTACAATTTCAGTTCTTTTATAGGATTCCACACAGTAGTTTTATTTTTATTCTTTCTATTCTTCTATTCAAAGTATCGAATTTTGACATCGGGGCCTGAATAAGGTTCACTGTTCACTATGGGAGTTGTTTATTTTTACTCCAGAATTTTGAGTTTTTCATCCTGAAAAATAGACAAATCAACCAAAGATACAGATTATTAGTATTAGAAGGAATGGTATAAATATGCGCTAGTTGAGCATATTAAACACTTATCTAACATTAATGATAATTAATTATCTCATGTGGTGAAGATTATTTTTCATTTCCTTTACATGTTACCAATCTTCAGATGATGAAACTAAATTGTGATCAAATGTAGCACTAGGATCAGTGTGTGTGTGTGTGTGTGGTGAAATTTCGGTCCATAATTAACCCTTTGAAGTGTCTAAGCCTGCTTTGAAAATGAAATGAGTCTGGAATCGTGATTACATCACTAGACATACCGAATAACAGAAATATAAGCTTGTGCAATCAGCAGTTTGGTGAAAGTCCATCAGTCTCATTCCCGAACTCCTATATCTGTTTCCATGATCCGATCGTCAAGAATATGAATTACTCTACTGCACGAAGGAGTGCTCGAGAATTTGATTAATGCTTTGAGTTTCTGCGCACAATTTAAAGGTCGACCAATCCCATCCTAGGTGAGGTTGCCTCCAACTCTATAAACTTTTCAACGCTATGAACTATGACCCTATTTATTAGTTCTGCTTGGGTCTTGGAATATTTCTCTGATGATTTAATAGACTAACACTCAACTTTAGCAAAGTTATGTTGGAGCGATCAAAAGGTGCTACTTAGCGGGTGTCGATAAGGCCACAAACGGCCCCTGATTGATATGAATTAACACTTCTACCTTGGGTACTTGACGTTCATTGAATAAGATGCTAAAGAGAGCCGTTAACTCTGAACAAATATTAAATAAATCTTAATATTCCATATTCATTTACGATGTGTGGTTTAAACCAAACATCTGTATTGGGAATTTTTAAATTCTTGCAATTCACCCACGGATCAAAGGATTCAAAAAGGACAACGTATATTATCCGCGGAAATCCATGTTACGTATTATCCGATCCGTGGATATTACGTATGTTAACCGTGGGAATCCAAGAAATCCGTGGAATCCTTCCACAGAAATACACGATATTGTGGTAGCCCGTCAAAAGAATGTCAGAAATGATTTTTAACAATCTTGATGCTAAGAAAGCTCCAGGTCCTGATGGTATTTATCCACTTTTTTTTCAAAACCTCTGCTCCCCAACTTACTCCTTTTCTTTATCGCTTATTTCTTATTCCAATGGCGTTTTCTCTTCTCCTTGGAAATTTGCTCATATCTAGCCAGTTCTTAAAAAGAATGACAAATCCCTCCCATCCAATTATCGTTTCTCTTTCCTTTCAAAAGTAATGGAGTAAAGTAATTTACTCTCTCAAAAGTAATGGAGAACTCAATTAACCGCCAACTCTTAAACTATCTAGAAACCTTGCGTCTGATCACTAATCGCCAGTATGGATTCTGTGAACGTTGATCCACTGGTGATATTCTGACTTTGTTACCCATCCATGGACTAATTCACTGGAAACGTTTGGTGAAACTCAAGCAGTTGCTCTTCACATTTCAAAGGATTTTGATCGTGTTTGGCATAAAAATCTTCTAAATAAGCTTCAATCTTATGGTCTGCCAACTGTTTTTTGTAATTGGGTATCCAGTTTTCTCTCTGACCGCTCACTGCGGGTGATGGTAGATGGTTGTCTGTCTTCTAACTTCTCCGCTAATGTTGGTATTCCCCAAGGTTCTATTCTTTCTCCCACTCTTGTCCTCTTGTATATTAAGGACTTTCTTCCATTGACCAGAAATCCTGTCCATAGGTTTTTAATATTGTTCTCGTTCCTGGACGATGCTCCAGCATTCTGGGGCAGTGCTCCAGATGTGGGAACAATATTCCATTAAAAAGAGGACAACTATATAGATTCAATTCAAAAGAGGGCAGTTAGGTTAATTAATTAATAACTCATCTCTAACAGAGTTTCTCCACTCTCTATCTCATAGACGTACTGTTTCTGCTGCATGCCTTTTCTACAGATACTTCCATGGGTACTCTTCTTCTGTATTGGCTTCTATAATTCCTGCTGTCTCTTCCAAAGACACCAGCAAGTACATTAGCTTCTGAAGGGTTAGTGTGCTTGCTTTGATCATTACTAACTTAAAATGGTCGTCCTGCATTTACGATTGATGTAAATATGGTATGGTAGAGCAAACAACCTGTTTATTCCCACGTTTCCTTTATAGTGCACCCTTAAGAGAACTTTATGATGATTCAGAAATGAACATTGTACATAATTTAATATTTAAGAAGGGGTATTTGAAGCAACGAATGATCGATATTACCATTCACTACTTGGGTGGTTAGTTTATGATACAAAAGATTACTTAGCATGCATTTGTTGCCATCTCCAGGACCTGTACCAGTTATTTGCATCTTTCTTTATTAGATAGATCCAATAACAGACCTATTTGCGCTCTTCACTGCTCTTGTCATGGTGACGGAAAGCATCTTTCATTTGAGTTTATTTTTATACGTCACACTACTCCACGCGCTCCTTCTACAGGTTTACCATCGTGGGTTTCTTCTACCACTGTAATAACAGTGCCAAACCCATTTTCCTTAGATTCATTTTCGGTCCGGGAATCCTGGTTTATGACATCTCCTTGTCGCTGTTTGCTTTCATTTCTCCCCAGTGACATGTGTAACCATGGTTACCGCATCCCTGGTAACAATCTCGTAATTCTCTATAGGATTAAGACACGGTCTTATGATCCCACAGAGTATTCTAATAGGGGGGTGGGGGAGCACATTACAGGTCCACCCATCAACTGCTCCGATACGAAAACTCAAATACAGAGAGGGGGGTTGCTAAGAGGACATTTTAATGTACTCATTTTTGAGGGAGTTTCTGAAATCGGTGTTGAACTTACCCTCAGTCTCCTGCTCCTGTATTTTCTCTGTTGAAATCTGTACTGTTGATTATTTTCTTTTTTTTTTCAATTAACATCCGTGGTTTCTAGTAGGTTTAATTTATTTTGCTATTTCGGACTTCCAATTACTTCCCCGAATTTTCTATAATAATTAAGGGCCGGATTGTGATAACATTTGCTTCTAAAGTAATTTTCAGAGTACTGGTTGCCGATCTAAACTCATTAATATTTTTTTTTTTGGCCAGCCGTGTTCATTGGTGTTTTCGTCATGGATCTCAGTTAATTAATTGGTTCAGAACGAAGCATCCCCGAGATCATTAGATTTCTTTTCTTTTTTGTTTGTATCTCGGATGAGGGGGGACTTTTTTTTTCCTTAGTCGACTTTAGTGGTTTGGGAAAAATGAGAACATTTGTTTAATTTCTTTTATTTAACTTCAGTGGAAACTGATGCTGATGCAGTCGGAGGACAAAGATGCAATTCTTAGAAGATCCAAATGGATATTTTTTAAATAAAAATAAATAATTGAATCCGAATGTTCCATGCTCGTGCAGGTTCATATAATGCGCGAAAATCGTTGTAAAATATCACGGATGTTTCCTGCATCTAATGATGTAAGAAAATAGCATCTAAGAAAACTGGATTGCTTTACCTCGCAAAACTTTGTTCTTCTTTTTTAAAGCTCTGATTTGATTACAGGAGTAGATAGAAAATGTGAAGTTCCATCATGCCTTGTGTATTCGTAAGCATCTCGAACATCTGTTCTTTCCTCCGAAATTGAAATTGTAGATGTATTCCTTGCGCAACCGGAAGGAACGAAGAGGTGATGTCTGCTCGCTGAATAGAACGTGGCATATGTTGGAGTCCAGCTGCGAGCAGGTATGCGGCATAAATCTCCTATAAGAGGAGAAGGCGCCAACGAGCTTTGAGTCTACCTGTCCGTGGATGACTGATTTCTGCACAGTGTTAGTATATTATTCATTAAACCAATGTGGATCTGGCTTCGCTGCTCTCCTTCCTCAGTTCGATCACATGCCCAAAGTAATGAACTTGAGCACTATTAGGGTCTGTTTATCATTGGGATTTAGGGAAACAGACATTTCCCTGATTTGTTGGTAAAATGCATCTACACCTTTCGCCTTGCATGCCGGGATATCTCCAAAAGTTTGGTGGTGGAGGAACAGGATTTCAGTAAGAAGGAATTTATATGGCTTGATGGTCAAACATAATCAACCGGAAATTCGGGATATGAAATTTTTAGGGGACAATTTGCGGTTATAAAATAATGTTAGGGAAATTTGTGATAAGTGATAGTAAATAAGTATCCCTAATTTCCATAGGGAAATTAGGGATACTTCTTTATATCCCTAATTTACATAAGGAAATATATATCCCTAATTTACATAAGGAAATATATATCCCTAATTTACATCATTCAATATTATATCCCCTATTAGGGATATAATATTGAATGATGTAAAATATAGAAATCTCCTAATTACTATGCATAAATAATACTAGGATATTTAAAATTAATTATGCAAAATAACTTTAGGAGAAATAAAATGTAAATTTGGCTGTAAAATAATGTTAGGGAACTATAGGGAATTTTAGGATGTAATGACGAAAATTAGGTTGTGAAATTATGTTAAAGAAATAACAGAGAATGCTAGAGAATTTTTGAAAAAGAATAATTTTAAGGGGATAATAGGGATTAATAAGAAAATTTGAGATCCGAATGATGTTAGGGAAATTCGGGATATGAAATTATTAGGGGACAATTTGCGGTTATAAATTAATGTTAGGGAAATTTGTGATGTGATAGTAAAGAAGTAATGTGGAAAACTAAAAGTTTGGATTAAAATAATTTTAGGGAGATAATAGGGATTAGTACGGAAGTATTTAGATGAAGATTTTTATTAGGGAAATTTGAAAAATAATATTACTGGAATAATAAGGAAATTGGATATAATATTATTGGAGTAATAAGGAAATTAGGTATATAATATTAGTGGATGTAAAATAGAGAAATCTCCTAATTACTATATGCATAAATAATACTAAGATATTTAAAATTAATTATGCAAAATAACTTTAGGAGAAATAAAAGGTAAATTTAGGGTGTAAAAATATGTTAGGGAATGATAGGGAAATTTAGGATAAAATGACGTAAATTTGGGTGTGAAGAAATTCTGGTAATTTATGGTAAAAAAATAATAGAGAATGGTGGAGAAATTTTGGGAATAAATAAATTTAAGGGAGATAATAGGGATTAATAAGGAAATTTTGAGATGCAGAATGATTTTAGGGAAATTTGGGATATAAAATTGTTAGGGCAACAATGGGAAATTTGCGTATGTAAAATACTGTTAGGAAAATTTGTGATAAGTGATGTTAAAGGAGAAGTAATGGAAAAACTAAACAAAGTTTGGATTAAAATAATTTTAGGGAGATAATAGGGATTAGTACGGAAATTTTTGGATGAATATTAATATTAGGGAAATTCGGAATATAATATTATGGGAATATTAGAGAAATTTGGGAATATAATATTTTCAGTGGAATAATAGGGAAATTTGAAATGTAAATAGATGTTAGAGAGATTTTAGGGAATTTTAGAGAAATTTGCGATTAAAATAATTTTAGGGAGATAATAGGGATTAATCCCTATTATCTCCCTAATATTATATTATTACGGGATAATAGGAAAATTTGGGATGGAAATGTATGTTAAGAGAGATTTTAGGGAATTCTATAGAAACGATTAAAATAATTTTAGGAAGATAATAGGGATTAGTAAGGAATTTTTGAAAGAACTCCAGAGCTTCATAAACACAATAAATATTATATTAAATGAGCATCACTTTACAAATCCTATACTAGGTTCTACAATGCTAGGGAAATAAAGGAAAATTTACTAAAAGAATGCGAAAAATATGGTAAGAATCGGAAAAATGTCTTACATCCCACAAATATATTTTATAGATCAGTTATCATCAAGATTTGTGGTAAACGCTACTGCTGTTCGCATTAAACCAGGGTTTCAGTTGACATCCTTTGATGGCTTTGATTCTAGACGAGCTTATAATAACAGATGCAGATGGGTGCAAACAAACCCGAGCAACTTGTACGGTTGACAGTAGTTTGAAGCCCCCCTGTTGTTTCGTAATTAGTCGACTACGGAAATTTGTTGCCCAACGAAAATTAATGTCACGGTCCTTGACAGCGAACGCTGACGATCTTCGAGCCAATAAAACTACCACAGAAAATACTCTTACTTCAGAAAAGAAAAAGAAAAGATGAAATTTGTGGAATAAAGAGTTTTTCTATTACCATGGTTCGTTGGCATTAACTGTTCTATCCTTCGCACCTTTACCTCTGGCGAGGTTCAAGATCTCTTTGAAGGAGGGCCAACAAAAATCCACCGGAACAGTTATGATAACTACTTTTCTTATTTTCTCCAGCTGCAAGTATTTCCCAAACAGGTATCGATTGTCGCATTCCACTTTATGAGCGCGCATTCGGGTTTGCCGCTCTCATTCGACTATCCCAGGGATGCGATGTCAGCTCACTTTACTGGGCACACAATTTCTTCATCTTTAATTCATGAAGATCGACTGGGGATGAGTAGTGGCCACCAAATACCACATTCTTTGTTGGTGGAGAATTTTAATGACTCCACTTTCGTGTTAGCCTTAGAAAGGGACAAAGTTTCTTGAGATTCGAACTCGCTTCTCTACAATCTGATATTCGTGTTTCTATAATTTTAATTAACTCTTTGGGACTTATTTTGCTATTTCCATCTCAAGTCTCTAACATCAAATGCAAGAACAGTGCTTTCTTGAGAAGAATCTTTTTTTTTTTTTTTGGTATTTTCTTTTGCTTAGAGGGGATATCTCAGCTGTTTCGTCAAGTTCCACGTTCATTCTGTAACGAAGATATTTCGGGCTCTCCTTTGTAGAGGAGAATAGAGAAATTGCTTCCCAATATACTGTTATCAATTTTCTTCTAACTCCTTTCAATTACCTCCCGCGGGGTGTCATCAATCTTTATTCATGGTAAATCAGTTGTTCGATTAATTTTTCCAAAACACCCTATTAATGAGTGCCTTCCTCCTTTATGTAGATTGATGGCCAGAGTACGATTATGAACTGATAGCGAGTCAAGGGACAAATACAGCGACTTCCTTGGGGGAAGATTCAAAATACTGTTGGAGTGGAGTGAAATAAATATGGATTCCATTATAGTTTTGAAAGTAGTTACCAGAGGCTTCGCATTACATTTAGCACTTTCGGTTGAAGTTATGCACTAATGGAACTCGCATTTAGAAAGATTCTTTCACCAACGGACGCAGAACCTAAAAATGGGTTTCGCTGTGAGAAATCCCAGGTCTATGAAGTCCCTCATAATTTCCTTATCGATTGAGAAATGCGTAATCAATTGAACGAAGCTATGTCGAATATTAAATTCCTGGCATTCTTAGTGGGTGGTTGTCGTAGTGATGATTAATGTCTAAATCAGTATTGTGAAGGGGCCAGCTCGCACCACACATTTTTGCTAATTCGCAGTCTTGTGAAAACGAGGAATGACCTTTACATTTTGGAGTTTTAATAACTCTTCGAAAACAATTTTTCAGCGCACAAAACGGCTTCTTAAACTGATTGCTCTTCCTCTTTTTGCTCTCGCCTGCTTTCTTATTCTCTCTTTCTCTCTCTGTCATCTTTTTTCTTCATTCTTTCTCCCTCCCCTTATTTTCTTTATTTATCTTTCTCTGTTTTTCTTTCTTCTGTCTCTATCTTTCCATTTAGTTCTTTCGTTTTTCTTTCTCTCTTTTCTATTATGTTTCTCTCTTTCTGACTTTCTCTTTTTATTTCTTTATATTTCTGTTTCTCAATTTCTTCGTCTTTTCTACTCATCTCTCCCTTCTTTCTCTCGCTCACTCTTTCTTTCTTCCTATCTTCTCCTTATTTTGTTCTCTTTCTTCTCTCCTTATTTTGTTCTTTTTCTTCTCTACTCATTTTTTCTCTTTCTCCTCTCTAAATTTTGTTCGTTTTCCTCCCATTTGTTTCGCTATCTTTTTTATTTCATTTCTGTTACTCTTCCCCCTCCCTTTTTTTCTCATTTTTTCTCGTTCTGCCTTCCTCTTTCTTTGTTTTTTTATTCCACTTTTTCCCTCTTGCGTTCTTTTTCTTTCTCTGTTTTTTTTTATTTCTCTCTTTCTATTTCTTTCCTTTTCACTTTTTTATTACATCTTTCTTTCTCTGGTCTTTCCTTTATCTATTTCTGTATTCTTCTTTCATTGTTTTTTTTATATCTTTCTCCCTTTCTTTCTCTCTATCTCCTCCTCCACCTATCTGTTTCATCGTGCTCCTTCTCTTTTTCCTCTCTACCTCCATCTCTATTCCCCTTTCTTTTTCTTGTTTCTTTTCTTTCTTCCTTTTATTCTTTCCTTAAATCCTTCACTTCCTTTCTTTTTTTCATTATTTCTCTTCTTTCTGTCTTTGTCTTTGTTTCGCTGTCTTTTTGTCTCTCTCTTTCTCTCTTCTTCTTTCCCCTCTCCCCCTCTTGTTTTTTACATTTCGTTCCTCTCTCTTTTTCTATTTCTTTCTTTTTCTATTATAACTTCCTTTCACTTTCTATTTCTTTTGCTTTCTTTCTATCTTCCCCTCTCTTTCTCTTTATATCTGTTTCTATCTTCCTCTTTCTTCGTTTTTCTTTATCCATTACTCTGTTTCCTCTTCTTTTCCCATCCTTCTCCTCTCTCCCTTCTTCTTCTCCTCTCTCTTCTTTTTCCTCTTGTTTTCTTTATTTTTGGTTCCTCTCTCTCTCTCTGTCTTTCTATTTCGTTCTTTTTTGTTTCTTTTTTTTTCTATTATAACTTCCGTTCTCTTTCTGCCTTTCTCTTTCTTTCTCTTTCTATAGTGCCCTATCTTTCTATTTATATTTCTTCCTCTTTCTTTCTCTTTCTATCTTCCCCTTTCTTCGCTTCGTTTTATCTTACCCATCCTTCTCCTCTCTCTTCTTCATCTCTCCCTGTTCCCTCTTCTTTTCCCATACTTCTTCTCTCTCCTCTCTTTTCTCTTGTTTTCTTTATCTTTCGTTCCTCTCTCTTTCTTTTTCTATTTCGTTCTTTTTCCTTTCTCTCTTTTTCTATTATAACTTCCTTTCTTTGTCTTCCTCTTTCTGTTTTCCCCTATCTTTCTCTTTATATCCTTTCCTCTTTCTTTCACTTTCTATCTCTTCCTCTTTCTTTCTGTTTCTATCTTCCTATTTCTTCGTTTCTTTTTATATTTTACCCTCTTTCCTCTTCTTTTCCCATCCTTCACCTCTCTCTTCTGTTTCTTCTTCTTCTTTTGTCCTCTCTATTTTCTCTTGTTTTCTTTATCTTTCTTTCCTCCCTCTCTCTCCCTCTATTTTGTTATTTTTTCTTTCTCTTTTTCTATTATAACTTCCTTTCTCTTTCTATCTTCCTCCATTTTTCTATCTCTTCCTCTTTCTTTCGGTTTCTGTCTTCCTCTTCTTTTCCCACCTTCTCCTTTCTCTCCCCTTACCGCCCTTCTTCTCTTTCCCCTCTCTTCCTTCTGGTTTTCTTAACTTTTGTTCTTCTTCCTCTCTCTCTTCTTTTCTGTTTCTCTCTCTCTCTTTCTTTTTTCTTTCTCTCTTTTTCTGTTATAACTTTCTTTCACTTTCTATCTCTTCCTCTTTCTTTCTTCTTCTTTTTTAAAAAAATCTTTTGCGCTCTTTCCTCCTCTTCTTTTCTCATCCTTTTCTCTCTCTCTCTCTCTCTCTCTCTCTCTCTCTCTCATTCATCTGTACGCATTTATTTTCCATTAAATGAATTTATAGGAGAAACCGGAACTTGCAATAATTTTATGGCATCGTGTCGCCAGCGGATATTGGCCGTTCTCGTGCCGCTTATGCACGTCGGTGTTCATCCGGCTGTCCCGCGTATCCGCTACATTACCTTATAAGCAGGTAGCGTGACCTTGCGTCATCAATTCTAGTGTTTGCTGCCATCATTCACGGGCATGTGTGCGAGTCAGTGCGGTTATCGACCACATGTTGGCAAAGCGAAGGGTGCGCAGGAGAGAAGGAACAACACCGGAATATAGATGTCCAACGAAACTCCTCAATGTCCGATTTAATTCCGTTAACTAAAATAAACAACAAAAAAAGATTACGAAGTTCACGAACGAGTCGTCGAACACCCCTCGTCTCCTATTGACCAGCATTTGATCGAAACAAACACGTGATCGATTAAGCTTTTATTTATCTTAGCAACATTCAAATTACACTTCGATTTTTTTTTTAGTCTCCTAGCAACAGTTTTAATTAATTTTCTTTTTTTTTATAATCGTGTATTTAATATTTTCGTACTTTCCAGCAACATTTTAATTACGTTTCGCTCTCCTTTTTACAAATATTTTAATTGTAAGAACGATTTTTTTGTTCATTTGGCAAACACTTTTGAAGGAAAATTTGAAAGAGCAAAAGTTCACTCCATCTTTCTTTTTCCATCCACGTTCGTTCAGTTTGTAGAAGATTATCAGTAATCTTAATTTTATCTTTTTGATTATAATCACACTAAACGCCAAGATTGAATAATTTAAAATTCTGTAAAATCATGGATGGAACGAGAATAGGGAATTGAGAAGAAACTCTTCAACCGGACTTAAAATTCCTTGGGTTTAATTACACTGTGGGCTTTGGATTAGTAACACCTAACTAATACCTCGTAGGGTCACTTTAATACAGATTAAGGTGTCCCCACTAAGTATTACGTAGGTTAAGATTAAGATAATTAAAGATTATGTCTTTCATCCCGAAGAGAAGCAACTAACCGTTCAATTCACAGACGCTAATTTTAGGATAATTCAACTGAAATTCAGTCATTTGAAGATGTTTACTGATGTACAAGAGAAAAAGAGGAGCCGGTAGGAGCGTCCTCGTGAGTAGCACAGGTCTCAGGCGAGGGTAGCTCCAGAAAACTTGGGTTTTTCATCCAGAAAAACAAAAAATCGACCACGAATCACATGCAATTTGCAGACAGTGTGCAGGAGCACTATGGCCTTAATCGCTGATGCTTCTAAAACTCTACTACTACTACTACAAAAGGAGCTTGCTAGTCCGTCCTAATGCCCAATCCAATATGAATTCTTTTTAAAGGCCCATATAACCCTTGAGCCCATATAACCCTTTTAAATGCCCATGTAACCCTAAACATTGCCATGGCATCTTATCAGAATATGATAAATTAATCATATTCCGATAACATGCAAAGTTAGTCATAACAGAATGGAAGTTTTCAAGGATTCTCAAAATATGAATATATTTTAAAAGAATTCCTTATTTTACAAAGGTTAAGACGGGAGGAACTTTGCTGGCTTTTCATCCCATAGTCCAGTTATTCAGTCTATGCTATGAAATAATATACACTGCCCTACCGTTAATATCCGGACACCTCCTTTTAGACAAAAAAGAGTTTTTATTTTGCCATTTAATATTTTGTGCTGAAACCTTTTGCTTTTATGGCTGCCTTCAATCTTCGTGGCATACTCTCTCTCAACCAGCTTTTTATAAATGTCAGGTGATATGTTCCTCAACTCGGCCTTTAATGTAGCCACCAGTTCGGCCTTGTTCTTTGGGCGATCTCGACGTGCACTACCCCATGATCCAATACATCCCAGAGATGCTGGATAGGGTTCAGATCAGACTCTGGGCTGACCAATCCCACTTTTCCACACCCATGTCCTCAAACCACTCTGTAACGATGCGAGCAGTATGGCATGTCTTGCTGATACAGGTATAGGCCTTCCCCGAAGTATTGCCATAATGTTGGAAGTGCATAATTGTGCACGCTGTCCTGGTATTGCACACCATCCATGGTTTTGTCGATAACGGCTAATGGGCCCAAGCCAAACCAAGAAAGGAGCCCCTACCATGACACTGCCTCCACCAAACTCCATTTTTGGGAGGATACAAGCAGGAAGGAACTGTTCCCCTGGCATTTTCCACATCCAGGAACGGCCACCAGACTGGTAGAGTGCGAACCTCGACTCGTCTATCCACAGGACTCTTTTACACTGCTCTACAGTTCAGGATTCACGCTCCTTACACCATGTTAATCGGCGTCTAACATTTGTTGAGGTGATGAATTCTGTTGAATGTGTCATCTTGCATGCCCACTTTTGCAATTGTCTGTTCGAAGCCCAGTGTGCATATTTAAAGCAGGTTCTGTGACGTGTTGCATGCACAGGATCTGTTTCCCCATCCATGGAGGGGTGTCCGGATATTAATGGTAGGGCAGTGTATAATAAAACGGCTAAAATTCGGAAGAAACTTTGGAAAGCATTTGAAAACAATTCAACTTTATTATTGACATGTTTTAGCCGGCTTAGGACAATAGATTTTCTCACCCAAGAGTTAATAGATTGTCTCTTAAACAAAAGAATTTTCTTAAAAATGTATTGGGATTCATGTGGAGATGTATGGTTGGCTAAAAATAATGTTTTGTAGCTTGGAATTTGTTATAAGAATGATGAACTATACTTTCCTGAATACAAATTATGGATTTTTTGGTTTGATCACTGCAACCAAGGGACAGTCTTTGAGCAAGCACGTCTTTGTAGTTGTTTCTGCTCTATATATTCTTTTGAACCGAGAAAGAAATCCCCATATCTCGAACAGGAACTTAAAGATAGAGCTGAAGGGAACTCAATACTCCTGCTTCTTTTGGGTTCATCATTCAGTGGTAAAAATAACATTTAATCTTATTGGGGAGGTTTCATCATACGACATGCTTTAGGCAAGAGGATGGATGTTAAAATATTCTCTTTTATATAGATTGTAAGAGGACTGTGTTCGTATTTTTTTCAATATCCATCGGAGTGCTTGTTTCAGAACTAAAGATTCTAAAGATACATTTCTAAAGAGTACATTTCGAATGAAATACGTTATATAAACAAGAAAAGGATGGCGTCTTTGGAGAAGCGAATGTTTGTGGTTTATTCGACTGAGTATAATCTTTTGAGTTAAGAAATATAATCTGATATCTGAAGAGGAAGAACATGAAAGCACAACACAACAGAACTTCAAGAGAGTCGGATTCCAAGAGAACTTGTAACTTTGCAGATTGACTAACTTTTTACGAAAAATATAAGGTTTGATGCCGAACCTGTAATATTTTTTTATTAGCTCGGGAAATAAAGAAAAGATAATGAAGATACTTGCATCGTTCGAAAACTAGCGAATTCTTCTTATCAACAATACAGTAATATGATTAAAAATTTGATTTCGAAATATTAACTTCTTTTAGTAAAATATTTTCGGAATTTAGGTTTCTGTATGCCTTGTCACATCCCAGCATCCTATTTATTTATATTTTTTTCCTAAGTTGAGCGAGACTATAATCAGCTTTAAAAATGTCAGTATTCATATCGCGTGTCAAATTAATGTGGCATGCGCGAAGCAGCTGAGGCAACGCTTGAATCAAAATTAATGATGTTGGGTATCGAGCACAGTGATTTATAGGCCTGTCAGCCTTGGTGTGGTAAGTATTTGAGACGGTCACCTGCGCCTTCTTTCTCGGCCAGCTCTTTTACCTGTGCAAATGGAGTTAAACATCTGGAATAATCAACTTGTCAAGCTACCCACGCATGTTTATCATCTGCGTTTATTAAGTTTGGCGGCTTTCTTCTGCAAACTATATTGGAATTTAAATTGGATATGTATCTCAGAGAACGCGCAATACCAATGTTCATATCGATCTCCATCCCATCAGTTAGAATATACGCTTCTATTTCAAGCGAAAAAAAAATTGAATAAACAAACCACATCATATTCCATTACAGTTACCCTTCCCCCTAACGTCTAAGATCTCGAAATTGCCTTTGAAATCAAAATTGAATTTATCCCCACTGAAGTTTCCAAAATACATTAATCTTAAAGAAAGAGAAAAAAATAAAAATAATTCTCATTTCTTCTTTTATTTAAATAACTTTATTATTCCCAGTTCGTTAACTTCAACGCTTATCCATAGATGGCAGTAGTGTTGTGAATTAAATAAGTTCGAAGTCTTGCCATGGGTGGCAGTAGTGTTCTATGCCATCTTCCCCATAAGGTCTAAGATCTCAAAATTGAATTTATGCCCACTGAAGTTTCCAAAATACATTAATCTTAAAGAAAGAGTAAAAAATATTAAAAATAATTCTTATTTCTTCTCTTATTTAAACAATTTTATTATTCTCAGTTCGTTAATTTCAACATTTATCCATAGATGGCAGTAGTGTTCTGAATTAAAATAAGTTCAAAGTCACTCAATAAAAAAAATCTGAATTAAAATAAGTTCAAAGAACACTCCTGCCACGGGTGGCAGGAGTGTTCTATGCCAACTTCCCCCTAACGTCTAAGATCTCGAAATTGCCTTTTAAATCAAAATTGAATTTATCCCTACTGAAGTTTAAATCTTAAAGAAAGAGTAAAAAAAGAATAAAAATAATTCTCATTTCTTCTTTTATTTAAATAAATTTATTATTCCCAGTTCGTTAACTTCAACCATAGATGGCAGTAGTGTTCTGAATTAAAATAAGTTCAAAGTCTTGCCACGGGTGGCAGTACTGTTCTACTCCAACTGTAGTTGTGGGTGATTTTGAGAAAGTGCAGAGGACTTCAGTCGTTGTTCACCAAAGTATTCAAAGAAAGGATTCGTAATTGGGTATTACGTGTTCCACTTAGCCCTTCCACAAGGCATCAAATCACAATTAGTGCCCTAATTTTCAACGTGCTTGCTCAGCATCTAGATTAGCTAGCCAAATCGAAGTCATTGAAAGTTCTCCCCAAGTTCGAAGGAGACCAGGCAGACCAGCAAATGTGCTTCATAAATTTTGGGTTTAAAGATAATTAGGAGGTTGTTTTATGGATCTCCAAGGCTTAATTTTCGCCATTTTTGCATGATTTATATTACAAGAAGTGTACTTATTAAAATGAGCGTTGGCATATTTATAAATAGCTCTCGCTCTTAGTAACTAATTTCACCTTTTGTTCTTCTGTAATTGGCCATTGTTTTAATGCAGTGATGGTAGCGAAAGTTCTTTTTCCCCAAACAGTAATTGCATTAACTGAGAAATGGCGACTTTTCTGTATTCGAATCCTTTCACATTCCCAGACCAATTAGTCATGGAACTTCGTACAGAAAGATAAAAGATATGAAAAACAAATGACCTTTGAGAGAACGAATATAGGAATAAAATAATGATGAACGGATAGAGATTTATGGTGGGTTATTTCCGTAAATCATCATGGCTACTGAGACTACCAGTTGTTGGTACGTCTTATCTCCAAAATGAAATAACATGTTTTCTATGGTTGGATTTCCATTTTTGGGAGGAAAAAGTTATTGTCAAAACATAACAATAAACAATTGAAGATACCATCTTGGAAAAAAAATTAATGAATTCCAATGGGGTTTTAAAGATGGACATGGGCTTTATGATTTACCATTTTCTGTTTGAAAGGCTTCAAGACAATTATTATTAACGAGTGAACTTTGATATTTTGTTCTTCTGGCCAGATGGAAGTAATAGTTATTGTGTTTTTCACACAGTGGCCGGCTTAGTCGGTCTCGGCTAGAAATGAACCAATGATGACCATTCCCACTTACCAACTGCAAGGAAAGCAATAGTTCTCTACTTTTTTGAGGACGATTCTGTGTTTTTTGCAGTAATATAACTTAATGAACTATTTAGGAATTAGTTACAATCTTACACAGTGGACAATTTTTACTGACTCATCCAAGAGGAGTCTCAAAGGTTTGTTTCTCCACAATGTAAATAATATGGGTTAATTTCAGTAGTTTACTCTGTGCATTTGAATGAAATATATAACACCTTGAAGAAGCTTGACAAATATTAAGTACGAAGAACATGGTTGGCTTAAAAATATGATGTATGATGAATATGGTTGGTTGGTCTGTGCTGACTTTAACGTGATGGGCATGTTACTTGGACAGCAATCTGGCTAGGCAAAAATGCCTTCCTTTTTGTGTGAGTGGACGTCAGGCAAGGAATAACCACTGGGATGTCAAGGTTTGGCCAAAGAGGGGCAGTTAGTCACCTGGATCAAAGAATTCATAGACCACTTGTAGGCTTCAAAACTGTTCTCCTTCCACCCTTGCACACAAACTAAGTTTGATGAAACAGTTTGTGAAAATTTTACCTCAGGAAAGTCCCTGCTTCAACTACTTTTGTATTAAATTTCCATCGATCACCCAAGACAAATTAAAACAAGTTTTTGTTGGACCTAAAATTCTAAAACTGATGAGGGACCGAGATTTTGAATGAACCATGATTAAAAGAGAAAAAACAGGCATGGATTAGCGTCATTGACCTTGAGAACTTCTTACGGAACAACAAGGATCAAGACTACAACAATATAGGTGAAAATATGTTGGCAAAATTCAAGGAGCTGGGCTGCAACAAGGTACATTTTTTTAAACTCCAACATCGTCTACTTCCCAAAATATCTAGGAAGTGTTAGTGAAGAACAGGATGAGAGGTAGCATCAGGACATTAAAGACATGGAGATGAAGTACCAGGGGAGCTGGAATGTCAGCGTAATGGCTGGCTATTGCTGAATGCTGAAGAAGGACTGTAAAGTTGAAGAATCTGCAAAAATACCCATCCTTTTTAAAATGTGAGTGTTTAGTGGACTTTTCCCATCACTGTCCTTTTGAATAGTGTTTACAACTCGTATTTAAACATAAGTCTGGTAAAAATAGTATTTTGTTATGATTTCCCTCAATTCCATCCATTGAACGAAATTTATTGAGCAAGTCTAACTGTACTTAAAAAAAATTTAAATGCCATTTGAAATGATCGCAACAAATATTCAACAGCTGAAAACTAAACCGGTATTTGATCAAACGGTTGTCGAGCCAAAGAACAAGTTTAAATGGTGCACAAAATCCTGCCAGCTCTTTTCGCAGACCGAACAGGAACAGTTTGACAAAACCTCATGGGAAAGGAAGTGAAATAAAGAAAAGTAAATTACAAAATCGATGATAAGGTAATTGATTACATTATTTAACGACAAAATAATGTGATAGAAATGTGACTCTGCTCTATCAGCTCCACGGCATTATCTTTTGTGAGCAGCCAGCACTGATTTATAGAGTGGCTTGCATTATCTTCGAGAAGACAGACAACAAGATGACAAATACACCGAAAGTAAAAGCGTGGCTCCTCTCTTGCAGGGAGCAGTTGAGTGGTTTAGAACGAACATTAGGTAATAAATGGTGCAAAGGCACTTCGAGGTAATCAAAAGGTAGCGCTTACGTGTTAATCTAATTTCTTACTTTGCAAGGGATCCATCATTATGCAGAAAAGTAATTTTGTGCATAAAAAGAGGGAAAGTGACTCCGTTGAAATGGGAGTTGCACTCGCTGAAAATGGCAAGATCATAAACAAAATGCATCTTCGCGCAAAGTAGAGCAGAACACGTGCTGATTTGCATAATTCGTGATGTACATAATAGTTGTTTCGCACGAGCAAAATTAGCATTTGTAAAATTTCCCTCAAGAACGGAATTTTGTTTTAAAAAGAATAAAGTTTTGTTAAATGAACAAAAGAATCAATTAGTTTTGCTTGTACTGGTGGAATTGGTCACGTAGAAACTCGCAATGGACTCTTCTCTTTTGCTTATAAGGGTGACCTTTGTCAGTCGAAGTAAATCAAGAGATAACTCTTCTAATTGGCTTTTGTTTTATTATACAAGGTTCGATAATTTAGTTTCTTTTCTTAGTCCATCACACGCAGTCGTGTTAAAGCTGTTCTATCGTTCAAGGCGTTGTCATTGTTTTAAGTGATGGAACAAAGAGATAAGTTTATGGAACGATGTTGTATCTCTCTGGTGTTTTTCAATTTCTTTTGAAAGATTTGGTTCCTGAGGTATGTTATAGACATTCTTTCGAGGATTACAGTTGGGCTGCTGCCTGGGAGCCTAAAACGCTGATGGAACTTATGAAAATTAATGGACAAATTCAATGGAAGGATTTGTTGAAACTCGGACAGTTTCTTTTGAATTTTCTAAGGATTTTGATCGCGTTTGGCAATTAGGTCTTCTAAACAAGATCAAATCTTATGGACTGTTGACTCTTTAACAATTAGGCAACCACTTTTCTATCTGGTCGCTCACTGCGGGTGATGGTAGATACCGTTGTCTTCTAACTTCTCAAGCAATGTTGGTGTTCTTTCCCCAAGGTTCAGTTCCTTCACTCTTTTCTTCTTGTATATTAAAGACCTTTCTCTACTTATAGGAAATCCTATTCATAGTTTTGTTGATGATGGCATTCTAGATCCACTTTAAGAAACTTTGCCCTGCACAAACAGCCTTCAACCTCTCGATATCCACCACAAATTCCTAAAATGTCGATCTATAGGTGCGCTTAAAACCCTAAAACATATCAAGGTCCCACTGAACACGGTTTGGGCTTATATTCAACTAAGATATGAGAACCCTTATCCATCGTTCTGCCAATAAGTTGCTAATATCTTTTAAAATTGTACAGCATCACCTCAATAGGTGAATCAGCCATACATCTAAAAATCTCAGACACTGCCACGACAGCTGTTTGAACCTTACTGGCTTCTCATCGCTATGATTCGAGGTGTCAAATGTAAAGGATTGTACGATGGAAGAACAACTTCACATTAACAGAGAACCAGTTTATAATTTATTTAATTTCTCTTTACATGGATGGCGTAATTCAAACGCGAATTCCTTTAATCTATGTACCAATTAAATAAACAGATAATTAACGTAACGAAATTAGAGACCATTAGTGGAAAAATCCCAGCATAATTTCCAAATGCAGTAAAAGAAAAAAACCTTTTCTGCAATACAAAGAAACTTGACTATTCTTGAAGAATGGGCTCCTGTTATTCAAACACAGTCTCCTTAGAATCTTTCCAATGTCCCTTCCATGAGTAATAAGAATTACCTTGTTTCAATTTTATTAGAAGCATCGGTAATTATATTTTTAATTTGATAAGGGGAAAAGAAAGAAAAAACTCAAGTAGAAAGATAAGAAGTTAATATATCTTAATTAAAATCCAATATCACACTCCAAATACACATTTTTAATTAACTAGAACAAATATGTCTTGGGCAATTATCGCGTTTGAACAACTCGCGCAACATTGGGGGAGTTTAATGCGAATCTGATGGTCTCTGATCGATACTGCTATCTGGATAATTAGGGTTAGTTTATATTTGAAGGAAACCGTTTTACCAAAAATGTGCCCACCAAGTTTTATTAGAATCGTAGTTGAAAAGCTAAGTATCCACATCGGGTATTTATCTTTGTTTTCAATCCAGTTATTTGCATGGAAACTAATGGCTGGTAATGGGCAGCGAAAGAGACCTTTGTGTGTTGCTGAATAGGCGAAATTCTGATGGTAATTGGCTAGCATTGTGAAGAGCCATTATGTATAACAAAGGCCGTTTCCTGAGCACAATATGTGTTATGTTTAATGGCATTTTCATTAGCTTTGTTAGCAAATTACCAATCTTTTTATGGTTTAGACGTAATGGGTGGTTTAACAAACCTCTTAAGTGAAGTCCTTCGATGTACGTAAAGCATTTTTATGTTTAAAAAAAGTTTTAATGGCAAAACAAAAAGAACTTCGCAAGAGGGTGGAATCGGTGGAGGGGAAAGTGAGAACCCGTCTGTCAGTTGGCAGCTTGGTAAATTCAAACCAAACATGCATTTACATCAGCATTCCCCTTCGTACATAGCTTTAGCTTCTAGTCTATGTGTCTTTCTGCTGTCAATGGGAAAAGCTCACCTAGCTAGCTGTGATGGATTGCCCCGATCTTCGTGGGGGATAAATTGGCAAGGCAGCTACCTGTAATGGCTACCTTGGGATTCGCAGACAATCTTGCTCTTCTTCGGCATTTCAAATAAATGCTTACTTCCGTCATCACTTCCCTTCTACGGGGAAAACTTGGGTTTCCCTCTTTGATCCCACCCGATCGATAATAGGTCCGTGGCGATATTTTAAAGAAAAAGTCGTTTGATTCAAAAATCAAGACAATTTTTTTTTAGATCTGGGATGAAAAAAACTCAGATCGTTTGAAGTGGAGTGTTCTGAAATAATTAAGTTATATATCGATATTAAATAAACTCAGCGTCTTTAGTTTTAAGGAATTATAAAGGAAAAGGAAGCCGCTTTTATCTTGAATCTTCTTTGGAAGATCTTTATAGAGAATTAGATTTCCTTTCTAAGTGGTAGAAACTTTTGTTTCATTAATTATCCATTTCGGATTAATTCTGCTCACACTGTACTGAATGCCTTCAGCTTATTTCAAAATTAAATACTTTTTTGGATCATTCTGGAAATATGAAACAATCCTGGGACAAGGTCAAGGAATTCGTTGGATGTTCCAACTCTGATATTTAAGGGAGTACTTTTCTTACCACAACTCTTTCGTTTTCGAAAGAAAAATTCACTTATACTGCTCTTATTCGATAAATACGCTGGAATAAAGGTACCAATCGTTGAAGAAAAAAATTCCTGGTTGACTATTACGAAGGTGCTAACTCATAATGGACAATTCTTCTCATATCTAAAAAGATCACCATGGTTTTGCCCATAGATTTTGACGCGCACGTTTCTTCAGTTCGGAAGACTCATCTTTTCTATTGGAGATTTGACCCATGCTCAGATACGGGTCTTTCTCTTTGATCCATTTAACTTCTTTTGTTTCATCTTGAAATCTATTAACCCATACAAAAAACTGTTCTATATATTGATTCGCCTTCATGAACTTGTGTTCTATAAATGTCCTTGGTGACTGAAAATTTCTGTAGAAATCTTGTCTTAAATCTTGTCTTAAGTCTTAAAAAAAAAACAATCGAAAATTAGCGGTTTCTCAAATGCTACTTAAATAAAGAAACATAGAATAAAAGAGAATTTTAATTATTTAATTGAACTGAGGACCTAGAAAATCAAAAGGACCTTCCAACGTAAAGTATTCCAACTTTATACAATTACAAAACACTACAAGCTCATTTTCAAACTTTGTCTCTTCGTTTAAATCTTAGCTAATCTGATTACTCTCTCTCTCTCTTCCCATAAACCATTTTAATTGGCTTAAGACGCTTAATCGATGTACACGCTTCCTCTAAAGACCCAACGACGATCAAGAACTACACGCCCCCTCAAGAGAATTGCGAGCACGACAAAAACTCCTTCTAAGACTCTAATCACAAAAAAGAAGAAAGAATTTAACTGTGAATAGAACTTCGCATTAAGGTTTCATTAACCAAACACTACACGACTTTAACCGATAGAGGCCACTTAAATAGACGCTTTTTCCTTCTTCTTTTTTATGGAAAAGGAGTGCTATCCTCCTCCTCCTTAATTTTGATACACTCTTTCAAGACCAACTAACTCAGTAACTGTTGAGAAACCCATTTTGTACTTGGCCCGACTACAGGAACTTGGTCTTTTCCATGTGATTTGAAAGAACAGCGCCTCTAGCCACCCACTGTACAACCCGCGAGGGCAATCTTTTTATCTCTCTCTCTTTTCTGATCTTTTGTAGGTTAGCTTAACACACCGAGACTGCCTCTGAACGTACGCCCACAACGATGTAAGCACCAGAAGTGTTTCTAAATTGCACCCATTGCTGAGATGAGATTCTTCCGAGCTCTTTAATGTCCACTGATTCAATGGAATGGTAGAATAAAGACTCATATGAATTGGTTTCTTTGAAATACCTCTTTTTTCTCATTTATTCTTGAATACCCGCACTTCTACTAAACTTTGATAATCCATTCGAGTAAGGGACATTAAGTTTATAGGGTAAAGTGCTTTTGTATATAAGAACCCCGTTTCTTCCACTATTTCTTACAAGCCATTAATTTTATAAATGTTTAGCTACAATTTCTTGGAGTCGACAAATTCCATGATCAGCATGATGAATGGTGTGAAGGAACGTGGCGACAAAAACTAAAATTTAAGTCGTTAATCTTTTCGGTACACGATATAAATAGGGGGATACGATGGGGGGGGTAGTTATGTGTGTGTCTTGGTGGTGATGATACGATAGGGTCATAAATATGATAAACGACAGATGCTCGACCTTAAACACCTTTATGTGAAAGAAAGTATCCAAACAGATAAGGCAATTCTTTGTTTGTCTTTAGCCTGTCTCTGCTTCATCCTCTTAAGGGGAGGAGGGGGGTGGGAGGTGATTTTAAACGCCGAAGTCAATTAAAGTGTCCATTAAAATACAAGTTAGATATTAAGCGTCATCCTTGACTCGAGACTTGTCCTTTAACCGTTAAGTGATTGATAGATGGCGCTGCACTCTTCGAAGTTTTAAAAGTTTCTATTGATCCCATGATGGTACCCAGATTGAAACTGTCGGAATGTATTACGTATTTGAAATGAAAAAGGCAGAAATTTTATTCGATTATTCAAGAGCACACACATAAACAATTGAAATTATTGGGATATCGTGGAGCTGTTTCTGTTTAGCATAGCTTGAAAGTCGATACAAATTTATACTCTTCTTACACGCGAGAGAAACAATCCAGGTGGATGATCGTTATTGAGAGATACGTCTGAAGTCTATTTTCTTAATGGAAGATATAAAAGTATTAAAAAGCGCACAGTGCTTGAATATAGAAAAGTTGAATTACACCACCTGGTGAGCACTACACAGCAAATAGTCTAAAAGTCGGATAATGGCGTATAAATTTTTTATACGAAGAATTTTTCGTTAATAGCTAATGGCATGAAACCTTGCAAGAAGGGGATTAATCAATAATTAATCACAGAATGGATACAGCATTGCCAATGTACCAAAATCTGGTTATCAGAGGACTTATCAAAGAACCCCCTTGTTGCAAGGTTTCATGCCAGTAGCTATTAGGTAGAGCAACGTAGTGTTATTGTTTCTTACAGTGGGGCTGATCTCTCCAGAAATAATTCACCAACATATGGAAAAGGAGCGCTTCAATGACTGTACTCTGAGAATTGGAAAATCAGTACCGGGAAGAAAAATCTGGAAGATGACAAGCCCCCAGGACAAGTTCACACAGTTGTCATAGATGAAAAGGTCGTGGAATGATGTACGCCAGTTGATATGTCCAGGAAGATGGATATCAATGGTGGATCTCACTTCATCCATGACAGACTGAAATAGGAGTAAGGTTCAAAAGCTGGGAAGTGAATGGGCATCCTCCGCGCCGATTGGACTTCACACTTTAAGATTTTTATGTTTTTAGAAGGCTGAAAAATGACTGGCAGAAGTCTATTGCACGCGCATGATGACGTGAAGAAATATGGCAGACAATTCTGCCTCCAGCTACCAACAGAGTTTTATGAGGAGGGTATAAAAATCTCGTATACAGATAGCATGAGGATGTAAACTGTGATGGAGATTTCTTTCCATCGCTTTTAGCTAATAAACATTTCCAGAATCTTTTATTTCTTAACGTTGCTCAAAATATAACGAAACTATTTAATAAAATAAACGCTACGTGTCCCACTAATAAAAGTCAGTGATAGAAAGTGAAATACGAAAAGATTGGAGAGGATAATTTTGTTGAATACATTTTCTCTTTCTTTTTCCCTCCCATTTAATCTGTTATAAATTACTCTCTTAACTCAGCACGACACGAAACTTATTTAGGATTTTTTTTTGTGTTTTCTTAAATAGGCGCTCTCTTGAAAACAATTCAGAGTTTGTCTAATTATAACGTAATGTGATTTTGCTTCCTCAACAAAACTTAGACCTCCTCTTACGTGATTTAAATTAGATATTGATTAGCAATTAAGATTTTTTTCTTATTCTTACACGCGAAAAATATACTTAATAGAATGTCGGTAATTAATAATCTATCGATAACTGGGTTTTCATGAACTTCTAGAGAGGTTAAGTAAATGAATCGTGAATGGAAACCTCAAATACCAACCCCACCATACCTGTCAGGCTTGTGACATCAATAATAACTTTTTTTTTTCTTCTCGGATCCATTTAGCTTAAAGAGCAGCCCCTTTCTGATAGGTCCAAATAATTTCTTCCTTTTTAGAGTACTTGAAAATTCCTAGAGATTTAATATTTAAGATCGTATTAATTTAATTTAAAGCCAATCTCTTTTCTTAGTTCTAAATATTGTATTTAAAAGCTCAAAAGTAATACATCCGTGTATATTTTTACACGTTGTACTTCCACCTAATGTACAAGCAGTTCAGTGAGTGTATATTTTTACACGAGTGCTTCTACATGATGTACAAACATTGAAAGGTCGGTGAAGTGTATATTTTTACATGCTGTGGTTCCAAGTGATGTATAAACAGTTCAGTGAGTGTATATTTTTACACGAGTGCTTCTACATGTCGTACAAACATGGAGATGTTTGGTGCACTGTACATTTTTACATGTTGTGCTTCTACACGACATAGAAACATGGAAAAGTTTAGTTCAGTGTATATTTTTACTTGATGTGTGTGTGCTGCTACATAACATACTAACACTGTAAAGGTCAGCTAAGTGTATATTTGTACTTGTTCTTCTTCCACGTAATGTACAAACAGTTCAGTGAATGTGTATTTTTATATGAGTCGTACATGTCGTACAAACATGGAGAAGCTTGGCTCAGTGTATATTTTTACATGTTGTGCTCCTACACAACACACAAACATTAAAAGTTCAGTGAAATGTATATTTGTACATGTGCTTCTGCATGGCATACAAACATGGAAAAGTTTAGTGGAGTGTACATTTATAAGTGCTGTACTTCCACGTGATGTATACACAGTTCAGTGAGCGTATATTTTTAGACGAGTGCTTCTACATAACGTACAAACATGGAGAAGTTTAGTGCAGTGTATATTGTTACAGGTTGTTCTTCTACATGACATACAAACATTGAAAAGTTCAGTGAAGTGTATATTTTTACATGTTCTGCTTCTACACAATACACAATGATTAGAAAATTCGGTGAAGTGTACATTTTTACTTGTTGTTGTTCTTCCACGTGATGTACAGACAGTTCAGTGAGTGTATATTTTTACATGGGTCGTACATGTCGTACAAATATGGAGAAGCTTGGCTCAGTGTATATTTTTACCTGTGCTTCTACATGGCATACAAAGATGGAAAAGTTTAGTGGAGTGTATATTTTTACGTGTTGTACTTCCACGTGATGTATAAACAGTTCAGTGAGTGTACATTTTTACACGAGTGCTTCTACATGGCGTACAAACAAGGAGAAGTTTAGTGCAGTGTATATTATTACATGTTGTGCTTCTACACAACACACAAACATTGAAAAAGTCAGTGAAGTGTATATTTTTACGTGTTGTGATGTACAAACAGTTCAGTGAGTGTGTATTTTTATATGAGTCGTACATGTCGTACAAACATGGAGAAGCTTGGCTCAGTGTATATTTTTACATGTTGTGCTCCTACACAACACACAAACATTAAAATGTATATTTTTACATGTGTTTCTACATGGCATACAAACATGGAAAAATTTAGTGCAGTGTACATTTTTACGTGCTGTACTTCCACGTGATGTATAGACAGTTCAGTGAGTGTATATTTTTAGACGAGTGCTTCTACATAACGTACAAACATGGAGAAGTTTAGTGCAGTGTATATTGTTACAGGTTGTTCTTCTACATGACATACAAACATTGAAAAGTTCAGTGAAGTGTATATTTTTACATGTTCTGCTTCTACACAACACACAATGATTAGAAAATTCGGTGAAGTGTATATTTTTACGTGTTGTTCTTCCACGTGATGTACAGACAGTTCAGTGAGTGTATATTTTTACATGGGTCGTACATGTCGTACAAATATGGAGAAGCTTGGTGCAGTGTATATTTTTACATGTTGTGCTTCTACACAACACAAAGATTAAAATGTTCAGTGAAGTGTATATTTTTACCTGCGCTTCTACATGGCATACAAACATGGAAAAGTTTGGTGCAGTGTACATTTTTACGTGCTGTACTTCCACGTGATGTATAAACAGTTCAGTGGGTGTATATTTTTACACGAGTGCTTCTTCATGTCATACAAACATGGAGAAGCTTGGTGCAGTGTATATTTTTACATGTTGTGCTATGTGGCATACAAACATGGAAAAAGTTTAGTGCAGTGTAAATTTTTACATGTTGTATGCTTCTACATAACATACTAACACGTAAAAGTTTAGTGCAGTGTATATTTTTATGTGTTGCGCTTCTACACAACACACAAACATTGGAAAGTTCAGCGAAGTGTATATTTTTGCATATTGTGCTTCTACATGATATACAAACATGGAGAAGTTCAGTGAAGCGCATATTTTGTACATGCTGTGCTTCTACATAACACACAAACATTGAAGAGTTCAGTGAAACGTATATTTTTGCATTTTTTGCTTTTAAATGACGCATACAAACATTGAAAAGTTCAATTAAGTGTATATTTTTACATGTTGCGCTTTAAATAACATACAAACATTGCAAAGTCGAATGAAGCCTCTTTAAAAGTGATTCCAAGTATCTATGATCGCTTTTTAGTATCTGAACCATGCGAAAATTTAATGTTTTGTTTGTGTAGTTTGTTAGCAATAGAGTTTTTTCTGAGTACACGAATACCCTTGCGGATTTCAAAATGTTGATGATGGGGTGTGAAATTCTGTCTCGTTCATTTTAGAAGCTTTAAATACATGTGGTTACACTCAAGTGTCTGAGAAGCGGTTAAAGATTAAAAACAAAATGTTCTTTCTGATAGGTACTCTATATTTTTTTCCTCTCTGAAAATAAAAGCTCCAATCCGATTAAGCTAATTACTTCAATCGTCTTAATGAAGCATTTCGAAAAGCATCTTTTGAGCACGATGAATCTACACCTCACCAATTAAGAGAAATGCATGCGAGCGAAAGAAATAAAACAACTTCGTTTAAGTAAGTGTTTTTGTCTTGTATAATTTAATTAGTGTTTTTATCATCAACATTCAAGTCTTCCTACTCCAGAAGGATATATGGCTCAATTTCTTAAATAAATCTTATCAGATGGCCTAGCAGCTCCCTATTGGTAGTTTTATTTTTTGGGTGGCTGCTGATTATCCTCCCAACCCGCTTTCAAACTTCCCTCAATGGATATATTTTAAAGCAATAGATGCTTCGTTACAAATATGGGCATTTTCGATTTAGAACTCTTTCTTTTGAGTCTTAAACTTTTCCATTTGGGTTATTGATCTAAATCCTTATTGCACCCACACAGTTATCTTCAAACTCCGCTAATATCCATCTACCTATTATTTATTAAGAGAAGCGGTGTTTAATCTTTACAACAGCATCAACTTGTCACAGAACTGGCATCAAACAGTGATAAATTACCACAAAGAAACAGAAATGGAGTCATTTCGATTGTAAGTTTGTCATCCCTTTCTATTATTCGGTAACTGGTTTATCACATTTCTGTCTTTGACCATAAATTATTCCGCGTTATTTCTTCCAAGATATTTTTCCAATATCCAAGTCCAAGGCTACATCAATAATTAATTTATAACAAACTTCTTGCGAAATTAGAAGAATATTACTTTACCACAAAGCTGTCATGGAACGTGGACTTATTTATAGATGGTTGTACGAATATCGAATATTTCTAAATTCTATGGTACGTGCATCCATAACTGCAAACAGAGAATAAGCACTATGGAAATGCATACGTTAATTTTTAATCAACAGATATTATTAAATATTTAATGACAAGAAATATTTGGTCTCAGGACACGAAATCATTCCATGGCCATTTTAATGTAATATTAAACTGGATATATCGAATTATTTTCTTTGAGAATGCTGAGGAAGTGTTTACTAAGCTAATATACCAACCACGAATCTTCTATTTTGGCTACACCGCAACCAGACATTGAAATATTAATGCGAACTCTCCACCATTACTCTTTGATATGGCACACCCTCTGTGTACCAACGAAACACTCGTTCAATTTAAGGAACTCATCATAGCAGGTGGTAAATAAATGGGTACCAGACATTTCCAGATTCCAATAAACTTGGGATTAAAGGATTTCTGACATCAAAATCCCACAATTACTGAAAATCGGGCAGATGACGTGTATCATGAAAAAGGTTTTTCTAATTAGCAGAGTCGAAGTACAGCCCCCACCCCCACCCCCTGTCTGTGTGCTCCCTAATGTGTAATAACGACCTTTTTAAAAGTTCTCATTATATTTTCTCCATAAAATAATCTTTTGGACAGTTGCCAGGATGTTAACGAAGTATCGTGGAGTTCGCTCAAGTATGGTAAGAACTTTGTAAATGACTTCGAAATGTTAATTCCTCGAAATTTCTGTAAGAGAAGAAGAAGATCGTGAAGTCGTTTGTAAAATATACAAAAATTATCGTTGGAAGGATGAAAAGATTTTAAAAAAATAGATTGACAACGTAAATTGGTGTCTAGATTGTCAAAGAAAACAGAGAGCAACTCAAGACGTTGTCTTGATAGAGTATTGAGGCAAAAGGAAAGCTGACCTCTACTTTTTTTGCGCATAATTGAACGAGTAATTGATATACGATTGCCAGGAAGTTCAACAAGAAAAATGGAAGTCTTCCGAAGTTCCAGGATCAGCTCGTGGACATTTTAGAAGTCATTGGATCAACTTGTGGACAATTTGGAGGTCACTTAGAAATGTTTATGATTTTCAGAAGTTTTAATTGAAGATTCGACATCGAAACAGGCTGCTGAATGCAAATATTGACCGGATGTTGGAATGACGTCATAATCAACAGTGGGCTAAATCCATAGATTTGGTAGAGGGAGCATGATATGAGATATTTGGTGTAACATGCGTGCTATGGCGTCATTCAACGTCTCTCTCTTTCAGCATTACAATAAATCGCGATCTCTGTGGACTGACGAGAATGGCATAGCTTTGAGTCACGCCATCTGCTAACAACGATATTACATTAAATTGAAATGTGGAATGAGATGTATGGCAGAAAGGTAACATTCGGGAGGGATCATTACTAAGTGCACGTGATTTAAATAAAGTTTCAGCAGCTGAATGTCGTTTTATGCAGAAAAAAAGAAAGAAGAAAATGTAATATTGTGTGTACAGTTTTATGACTTTAATAGATTAAAACAAATATGAAGAATAATCAGGAGGCAAAACGTGCTGGTAAGTGCTCTGTATATTTTTCAAGTGAAATTCAAATGGCGCGTTAAATGAACAAAAAATACGTAGCGCCGCCTGGAGAATTTTTCAGAAACTTGCCTAGCTGATAATACCATTTAGGGGTGATCAGAGAAATGGCATTTTGTTCACATCGGGGTTGCATTGTCACGCGGGCTTTAACAACTTTCTGCTCCTGATTAACACCAGCTTACACTGTTCACAACATAATCCACCGACATGGCTACTAAACACGTCCAGCAAATTCTTAGCTGTGTCGAGAGTACCGCCTCTACTCCTTTTGTCCTTATTCTGTCCAAAGACTGCACATTACACGTGCAACCAAATCGAAACAGACCACCGACGTTGTACGATGTGTGCGGGCTCTAATTAGGCCGATTACGGCAACAGAAGGTCGCAACTTTCTCAGAGAACGAGAAAAGGGTTTATTCTCTCTCTCTCACTCTCTCTTTCTCTCTAGTGCAGCTGGCTCGACTGTATTATTAATGAGTTAATGACTTCTTTATCAGAATGTAATAATTACAGGGCATACCAAAAAGAGGCGTCATTACGTATAGAAATGATGCAAGATATGGGGACGTCTGATGCTGTAGGAAACTAAAAATTGTTTCTTTTGGATTTGATTCTTCGCAGCTTAAACCACACAACAGAACAGCAAAAAAAATCAAACAAAAAGAGTCTTTAAAAGTAATATTTTGATTAAGCGACCAACAAAAGAAACATTTTCTACTCATTCGAACAATTTCTTTCTGCTAATTTAAAAACAATTGAAATTCGCGACGCAGACGAACATCTTTCGCTCGAGCAAACGATTCAATTGTTGCATAATTGTTATAAATGAAATGTACACTTCGGCTGCCATGGAAACCAAACGTAAAGTAGCTAAAATTTCGCAATTAGTTTTCCGTGAGATAAACTACATAATTTCGTTGCCACGCAACACAAACAAACCGAAATTCTCCCAGATTTAAATACACATTTCGCCTTAATTTTAGCTTCACTTGCATTTGGCTTGAATGTTTGTAGCGAAGGTTTATTGCTTGTTAGAAGTAACTAACAAGTTTAAAATGTTCTTTTGCAGAAGTAATGGAAACTTATCTACGAAAATAAATCCAGGAAAACAAATAATTCGGGGGGTGTTCTTTACGAACGCGCTACGTGACCGGCAACCTTTTTATCATCCATTAACAATGTGGAGCACATTAATTAATTAACCTTCTCCCCACTGCGGTTACAAGGAAGGGTTTGTGGAGAGAGTTTCAAGCGCGGTAATGGCACAAGCCCTCACCAAGACATCTGTTTCATTCTCCTCCCTCTTCACTGAACCCTGTTCTCCCTCCCCCCCATCTAACCCGGCACAAAATGGCCTTCATTTCACCCCATGTTGCTCACGGAACTCTTAAGTATCGCCCGACTTCTTGTCCCGTGTAACGGTTAGAACGCTACGTGATCGAATGGCTCGTGCTATTATCCGTCACCAGATAGTGTCGTCGACGGCAGAAAGATGCCAGAATTCCATTAAGGAATGCAGCAGGGTTTGAGGAACTGCTGATGGTGTAAACTCACCAGAAGTCAAGGAAGAGCTGGGCAATCATCACTAACCGTATTACAAAAAACGTTATTAAGAACTGTTTATTAATCTTCAATATAAACATTTAATTGCTTATTAATCGCTCTTATAATTATAGATAATTTCTAATTAGTCTGTTAGTTAAAAGTTCCCAATCTCTTTGGTCAAGGGGCTGTTTCCAAATCATTATTGGAATAAAGGATTAACCTGAACAAAATCCCTTCTTAGAAAGGAACATGTACCATCACTGATCCTTTAATTCGACACGTGATATCAGTGGTAATTCTTGTAAGGGTGGTTCGAACCCTGCTTTACTTCTTTCACTGTAATTGGATTTCTTACTTTTCTTGTGGATGGAGCATCTATATCGAGCTACTTGGAAGAGTCCAAAGATATACAACATGTTTGGTGAGATCTCTAAAATGATATCCATATGAGGAAATACTTCGAGTAGGTGAGCTACAGAGCTTGGCAACCAGACACCCTAGATGGAACCTAATTAAGATCTATAAGACTCTGAAAGGAGAAAGTAAATCCACTGTTGTGAATGATTCCAGAGATGAGGACCATAAATTCAAATTATAAAGAGATTTAGAGTGGACTGTAGGAAGTATATTCGTTTGCTTGTAAAGATAGAGAAGCCATAATCCAAATGTATAAGGAAATTGGAAGATCACCCTTGAAGTACTCTGTGGAAGGGTCAAGTCCGCACCTAAGGAAAGATATCGAGCTACTTAGAAGAGTCCAAAGATATACAACACGTTTGGCGAGATCTCTAAAATGGCATCCATATGGGGAAATACTTCGAGTATGTGGGCTACAGAGTTTGGCAATCAGGCACCTTAGATGGAACCTAATTAAGATCTATAAGACTCTGAAAGGAGAAAGTAAATCCGCTGTTATGAATGATTCCAGAGATGAGGACCATAAATTCAAATTATAAAGAGATTCAGACTGGATTGTAGGAAGTTTGCTTTTAGCCAACGATTTGTTAATTACTGTAATAAGTTACTTCCGTGGGTAGCCGAGATTGATAGGGACAGATGTGTGTCAAGCTCCAAAGCTGCTAGGGCTATGAGGAGTCAGCATATTGGATCTGTAATAGCGTGTATTGTCTGGTCGGTTTGCTGTAGGAAAAATCCAAGTTTCATGAGAAAAAGCCATGCTGCCCCCTCGCTTGAGAACTCAGGGTAACCACAACAGCAAACTGCTGTGGCTATCCTGCATCCTTCATATCCTCGTGAGAAATTAAATCAGTCCATGTTAATAATGTGCAAATTACGAGTATTAATTGCTTTAAAATACGTTCACTTCAGTTGGAATATGATCATTAAGGATAAGAATTACAGATTAGTAATTAATCCCATTGTGTGATTAGAATTCCGATTTTATTGACGTCAAGGGGAGCTCTGATATGGCGCCCTTCCACAGCGACACCATCCAATCAGCAAGTTCGCGCCTTCAAATAGCTCAGAATTCACTCTCGTGTTCTTCCAATATTCTACTTAATGGCTGCAGGCGTTCACTGAGTTGGAGGGTATTCGCACAAGGCAGACGAACATTTTCCATCCGTCTGTGAGGGCCGCGCTATGAATTATTTAGCGTTATGAAGGGAAGTTTATTCAGAGATAATCAAGAGGCTTAGAGGCAGATGTAATTAGTCGAATTTCAGCAGCTAAAAGACGTGCTAATTATGAAGGGATCCTGCTAATTACATTTCTATGAATCTCTTTGGCTGCATTTTAATTACTAAGCTGTCAAGCATGCCGAACTCAAATAAGTGACACCATCAATCCCTACATATATTTAAACCACCCCTCTTCCCCCAAGAAAAAAATGAATGAGGATTATCAGATCAGAAAGGTAACTTTATACTTTTTTTTTTGATTTCAACCTTCCAAACATGGATTTCAGCGCCTTTCCAAATTACCCCATCTACAGAAAATCCTATTGTGCCTCCTAAATCCTACTACTCCGATATAAACTTCTTTTTAGAGCCTACTGGCTGCCCTGTGTTAGCTTGTGTCTTGACATTTATGCCCAAGAACACGCTGTTGGCCACAAGTTATTATACTTGAGAAAGGAATGGCCCTACGCTGATAAGAACTCTGTACATGTACCAATGACCTCTAGCTGGCTATTAATCCCGACTGCATTTTGAAGCTGGTACATCGCTTCGTATCTTCAGTGTCTTCGGGCATTTGCAGGTGAAAAACACAATCTTTCTTGTAATTAATCCTTTTTCCAAGTATTTAATTCCACACTTAGATTGCAGTTGGTAAATCAGTACTTAAATTAATCTTTGAATCTATAACTCAAAATTAAATTTATAATCGTATATAAATAATATTAATAAATTATCCACACTCACTGGTCAACAAATTAGAAATATCTTGCAATTGGTCAACAGCTAATTTCATATATGGTGACGCCAATGGTTGTACTTATCTGATCACGAGTTCCTTGGTATCAGATAAATACTACGCATCCTGGTCTTCTTAGTGAACCTGGCCATGGGAAAGACAAGTGATCTTTCCAATTTTAAAGTTGTAGATGGTATCATGGTATGGGATATGCTCTATTGGAAGCAATGGATATCTTTCTGAATTCGAACTCAATCTTTGGAAGCTACAAAATTTGCCTCTTGTTCAAGTCAAAATTCTTAACGCCTTTCCAAAGCCATTGGCTGCAATTCTGTCCATCTTTGTCTCAAAGACTTTGAGTCCAGGAAGTTCTACTACAGTTCAAATATTCGGCTAATATACAAACAAATTACACCCAATGGCTCTGCTGATTTTTTCGATAGCAACGGATGAAAGATTTATTTCTTTTTTAAAAAAGAGCATAAAACTTTATTCAATTATCACTCCATTACCTCTACATCAAAGCTTTGTAAAATAATGAAGAAATCCATTAACAGCCAATTTTTACACGGCTTTGAAATCTCCCCACCTATTCAATTATTATCTTACTAATTAATGATCTTAATTAACCTTAATGACCGCCAATATGGATTCCAGCGAACTGGAGATCTTCCAGGGACTTTATCAGCATCGAGACCAAGCAAGTTAACATACCACTACATTCAATTACATCATAGTTATTTCTGGAATTAAAAAAAAAAGTGTAATTCATCTCTGCACCTTTGATTTATATCCAACTCTTCGAACAAAATCAATTTTTCCTTAAGATATAAAATTATCGAAGATTTTAAAATTATTTCCAGAAAGATTTTCGTCTCTAATTAAATAACATCATAAAAATTTAAATATTTAAAGAATAATAAATCCACCATGGTCATATAAGAGTGGACCAACCTCGAACTCAAGTTGGCAGACGAGAAAGGTATTGTCGTCTGCCAACTAGAGGGCGTTGAGGCAAGAACGTTTAAAATGGGATCAGACATGTCTAAGGCATCGCGACAAGGATAAAAGGATGCTGCAGAGGATAAATCCGATTTGGGAGCGCGCGCTGATTGAGGCAGGTATCCAAATGATGGCAAAAGCGAACCTCCCTGAAAATTCGGTAACCCATTAAACGTGCGTCCGATGACCGAGGGTGGTGCAGTTGTGCGGCAGGATTATTAGCGGGCTAATGAGAATCTGATCTCTCTCAGCTTTCGAGTTCACCACTCCGAATGGGTGTTCGCTTTCTCGTATGCCACATTCTTGGCCGTAATGAAGCCGGCAATCGCTCCCGGAGGTACTTTTCTTCGCCGTTCCCGGAGAATGTGCACGTGCCGAGGGCCCTTGTGTCGCACTCCGACAGAATTATACAGCCATTCGGATAACGCACTGCGAAACGGGAACGTACGTTTTCTCCTTCGTAAAGCGGCGTGCTGCAAGTGCGCGAGCTTTTCCTGGTCACCAGATAGAGTGGAGGGAAACCAGCGAAGACCCCCAGTAAGTTCGATAGTGGATAGAGATAAGATTGGCACCTGCAGATGGCAAGAGGATAAAACCAGTAAAACTAGTATTAGCCATTCATTAAGCCACTGGTGGTTCGTATGTGGTTGGAGAAGATTGCATCTGGAAAGTTTAAATCCCATCTACCACTCTTTGCAATCATCATCCCATAATGATTAATCAGTAAAGTGACCGGGTTTAAAAAGGTTTAGTTTTTAAGCCTGGTCACTTAATGGAAAAATTATAGTCACAAAATGGAAAATAAAACTATGTATATGTAGACCATCGATGGAAATACACTACAGTACTAATAATATAAGGACACCTTTGTTGGTTGTTGGTCTCGTTCTACCCAAGCACCACATAGGGTGCCACATAAGCAATCAGTTTGTAAGTGACATTTCAACAGGAATAAAGATTCCTAAGTCGGCGATTGGTGATGTGATCTTCAATCGTCACGAAAAGGATGATTCTTGCAAGGAATCATCTACTCGGAACACTGGTCGACTGCGTCGCAGCACAAACACGTACAGAAGTCCTCAGTGAAATGATTGGGGCACATGTAAGTCCCAGTACAGTGAAGATTATTTGTAGATATGTTGGTGTCCGATATTAATGATAGGGCAGTGTATTTTACATTTCTCGAGCAGAAGTATGGAGTGTATTGATCAAAATGGCCAAAGAATTAAGAGAAATGTGCTTAAGGAATTCTGATGACTTTCTTGATGACTCGAAGCAAACTTTCTTAGCTCTGGTAGCCCCCAAAGGATATCAATTCCAAGGGAAATCTTCCAGACTGCATAGATATACAAAGGGGATTTACAAAAGATGCAGTAATAATAGATTTTCATTTCAATTGACCATAAAATCAAATTTTACATTTGGAGTGCAATTTGAAAGTATTTAAGCTCAATTTTAAACATATTTATGGACTACGTTAGTGCTTATACAGAACCATTACAAAATCCAAAGATCATTGGGATGCAAAAGTCAATCAAGCGTTACTTCTCCATCTTCCATCTCCCTGCTATTAGTTTCTCCTATCCGCGATGCTTTTAATAGAATAAATATCTCCATTTTTGTCATTTCTCCTAGCTCATTTGCATTTTAATGTCCTTCGAAAGGCACGAGACAGAAATGAAAAGACAAAAGAAAATGTCTCGAACTCTGCTCGAAAGGGGAAGGGATGCTTAAATATTTAATGACGACTGCGTTTAAATATTTTCTTTTCTTCCTATTTATTATAGTATATTACTTTTCGTATTTCTTATTTATAATTTTCTCGATCGAGAAAGGATCTTTAATTTAACGTACACTCATTGCGATGTAGAAAATTATTCTTCGCTTCCCTGACTTTTTTTCTAATTCCTTTTCCATCCAGTCGGTTCGTTTTCCTTTTGTACAAAGAAAAGGAGAAAAAAATCCCATTATGTAGTAAGATGGCTCGCATTTCTTAATTTTTTTTTCTGTGGGGAATTCATCCTCGGGATAATTACCATTTAAATAACTTGTTTTTTGTTCCTCTGGATCGAGATGCTGTCGTGTTATTTCTGCAGTGATAGAGATATGTGCACTGTCCAACGCACTACACACCATCTTGTCACTGATGTTAAATTGCGTTTAGCTTCTTATGGAAATTCGTTAGACTGAATCAGATGTTTGTGGTCATGTCTGTTCGGTGCAAAGAATGCATCTTAATCAGCGTGTAGTACACGAAGAACACAACTTACTCCATTACCAGTTGCGCTGCATTTCTATCTTGCGATTCATCTTCTCTGTTGCTATGGTAACGCATCTTGGATGAACAAATTAAAAAATGCGATTTTTCTTATTTTTTTTTAAAGAAACTATAATGGTAACCGATTGCTTTGTATCCATAGAAACCTCTGACCGCTCGAACTATTTTAAAATCTATTCCCTCTTAGACAATAAACTAATTATTTGGATATTTTCGACATTCTCTTTGAAAGTGGTTTCGTAGCGACCCTTAAAGCGCCGTGACCTTTCCTTTGAGTGAATCGCTCGTGACCTTTTGACTCTTCTTCACTTTGCTAATGATCCTACATTCAACCTCTTCTACTAATTCTCTCCTGTGAGCGAATTAGAAGCGCACACGGAACGCATTCGCACTTGCTAAGAATGAACAGAATGTCGTCCCGAATTAAGCCGAAACAGAGCTGATGATGGCCAGTCGGAACAATCCGCCACTCTTGATTTGCATTGCAGATTAGATCTGAGTGCGCCGTTACCGCTAAAGGAATGTCACGTGACCCGTAAAAGTGTAAATTCTCGCCGGACGCGAGGCTCTCCTGTACAGCGAGGCGTCGCCTTCTGAAAACCGTATCCTCGCAACTCTGTTCGCTAGTCAACCTCAAATACTTATAACTTATTTATTCTATGCTGTACTCTGTACGCCTTTCGTGTCATTTGAAAACCACAAGAAAACAAAACGTATAGAGTACATCTTCTTAAACTTCCTTATTCTTAAAACCAAAAGAAAACAAATGACACGAAAAGGTATAGAGCACATCTTCTTAAACCTTTCTTATTCTTAAAGCCACGAGAAAACAGATGACACGAAAGCGTACAGAGTACAACCTATTCTTAAACTTCCTTATTTTTAAAACCACAAGAAAACAGATGACACGAAAGTGTACAGAGTACATCTTCGTCTTAAACTTCTTTATTCTTAAAACTAAGAAAACAAATGAGCACAACCTATTCTTAAACTTTCTTATTCTTAAAGCCACAAGAAAACAGATTATATGAAATCGTACAGAGTACAACCTATTCTTAAACTTTCTTATTCTTAAAACCACTAGAAAACAGATGACATGAAAACGTACAGAGTACAACGTCTTAAACTTACTTATTCTTAAAACCACAAGAAAAAAATGACACGAAACCGTACATCTTCTTCTTAAACTTCTTTATTCTTAAAGCTAAGAAAACAAATGACACGACAACGTACAGGGCACAACTTATTCTTAAGCTTTCTTATTCTTAAAGCCACAAGAAAACAGATGACACGAAAGCGTACAGAGTACATCCTATTCTTAAAACACAAGAAAAAAATGACACGAATCGTACAGAGTACATCTTCGTCTTAAACTTCTTTATTCTTAAAACTAAGAAAACAAATGAGCACAACCTATTCTTAAAGCCACAAGAAAACAGATTATACGAAATCGTACAGAGTACAACCTATTCTTAAACTTCCTTATTCTTAAAACCACTAGAAAACAGATGACACGAAAACGTACAGAGTACAACGTCTTAAACTTCCTTATTCTTAAAGCCACAAGAAAAAAAATGACACGAAAGCGTACAACTTCGTCTTAACCTTCTTTATTCTTAAAACTAAGAAAACAAATGACACGAAAACGTACAGGGCACAACTTATTCTTAAGCTTTCTTATTCTTAAAGCCACAAGAAAAAAGATGACACGAAAGCGTACAGAGTACATCCTATTTTTAAAACACAAGAAAAAAATGACACGAAAGCGTACAGAGTACATCTTCGTCTTAAACTTCTTTATTCTTAAAACTAAGAAAACAAATGAGCACAACCTATTCTTAAAGCCACAAGAAAACAGATTATACGAAATCGTACAGAGTACAACCTATACTTAAACTTCCTTATTCTTAAAACAACAAGAAAAAAATGACACGAAAGCGTACAGAGTACAAGATATTCTTAAACTTCCTTATTCTTAAAACACCAGAAAAAAAATGACACGAAAGCGTACATCTTCGTCTTAAACTTATTTATTCTTAAAACTAAGAAAACAAATGACACGAAAACGTACAGAGCACAACTTATTCTTAAACTTTCTTATTCTTAAAACCACAAGAAAACAGATGACACGAAAGCGTACACAGTAAAGTACAACACATTTAGAGATATATATCAATCTTAGAAGTTTTTCGGTTTCTTTAAGTCGCAAGATGCAAATCCTGACCATTAAATAAGTTGATATATCCAGAGGAGTCTACAAATTCTTACATAATACACTTTGAACAATGTCTCTATTTCTTTCCTCCCCCTTCTGTCTCTCTCTTTCTCTTCCCGAAACCATATTTTTTGCTCGATGTTCCCAGAGGGATCTTTGAACACAAACCGACGATTTTATTGGCGTCTGGCCACACCTGGTGCCCGCTACTGATTTTCTCTAATGGTTATGTTATCCTGGTACACTCACTTAGTTACCAGGGATGTAAGGCTCTCTTCCAAGTTGAAAACAAACACAACACCACTCTGTTGTTAGAATTTCTTTGATTATTGTTCATTTTTTGTTTCTTACCACCTTCTCGGAGCCGTAAAATAATTTTCTCTTGCGTGCAGAAACTAGAGAGCAGATGAAGACAAAGAGACCAGATGAAGCATAAAAGGTAAAGAGATTCATAAAATATTTAAATTGATAAAAATTATATAAATAATATGTTTTATATTTCGTTAAGCGCATAATAAGTCGGTTAAAGTAATTACTGTTGAATGCGTCTATCCTAAAATAAAGTTTGTGATAATCATGATTTCATGCTACAGATAAAGTGTGTAATGATCATAAAAATTATCGCGATTCTATGCCATAATAAAATCATGAAATAATCATGATACTGACCTAAAATAAAGTTTACAATGAACATAAAGCGATCATGATTCGATCCTAAAATAAAGTGATTATCACAAAACTGATCGTGACTCTATCCAAAAATAGTCTGTGATTATCATAGAAATTATCATGATTCTATGCCAAAATAAAGTTGATAAATAAATGATCATGATACTAATTTAAAATAAAGTTTATAATAAACATAAAACGATCGTGATTCTATCCAAAAATAGTCTGTGATTATCATAGAAATATCATGATTCTATGCCAAAATAAAGTTCATCAATAAATGATCATAATACTAACTTAAAATAAAGTTTATAATAAACATAAAACAATCATGATTCTATCCTGAAATAAAGTGATTATCACAAAAATGATCGTGACTCTATCCAAAATTAATATAGTTAGTTATTAAATAAAGTCTGTGATTATCATAGAAATTATTATTATTAAAAATAAAGTTTGTGATTATCATAGAAATTATGACGATTCTATGCCAAAATTGATCATGAAATTATCGTGAAAATAAAATAAACTTAAATGAAGTTGGTGATGGTCACAGAAATGATCATGATTCTATCTTAAAATAAAGTAATTATTACAGAAATGATTGTGTTTCTATCCTAAAACAAATTTTGTAATGGATATAAAATGATTATGATTCTATCTTAAAATAAAATTTGTTATAATCATGATTTCCTACATACAAATGAAGTTTGTTATGATCAGAAAATGGTCATGATTCCACTGTGAATAAAGTGTGTAATGATCATAAATTGATTCCACGTCAAAATAAAGTTCATCATAAAATGAGCTTGATATTAACTTAAAATAAAGTTTATGATGAAAATAAAACGAACATGATTCTATTCTAAAATGAAGTGGTTATCACAGAAATGATCGTGACTCTATCCCAAAATAAAGTCTATAAAGTCATAGAAATTATCATGATTCTATGCCAAAGTAAAGTTGATCATAAAATGATCATGATATTGACCTCAAATAAAGTTTATAGTGAACATAAAACGATCATGATTCTGTCCTAAAATAAAGTGATTATCAGAGAAATGGTCGTGACTCTATACCAAAATAGTCTATGATTATCATAGAAATTTTCATGTTTCCATGCCAAAATAAAGATTGATCATCAAATGATCAGATCGTTATTTTGATCATGAAATGATTGTGATATTGTCCTAAAATAAAGTTGGTGATAATCGTAGAAATGATCATGATTCTATCCTAAAATAAAGTGATTATCGCAGATGTGATCGTGTTTCTATCTTATAATAAATTTTGAAACGGATAAAAATGATTATTTTTCTGTCTTAAAATAAATTTAGTGATAATCATGATTTCATCCAAACAAATGAAGCTTGTTATGATCAGAAAATGGTCATGATTCCAATGTGAATAAAATGTGTAATTATCATAAAAATTATCATTATTCCATGCCAAAATAAAGTTCGTAATAAAATAATCATGATACTGATCTAAAATAAAATTTACAATGAAAATAAAGCGATCATGATTCTGTCCTAAAATAAAGTGATTATCACAGAGATGATCGCGACTTTCTCCCAAAATAAAGTCTATGATTATCATAGAAATTATCATGATTCTATGCCAAAATAAAGTCGATCATGAAATGATCGTGTTATTGTCCTAAAATAAAGTTGGCGATGATCATGATTCTGTCTCAAAACAAAGTTTGTAATGGAGATAAAACGATTGCGTTCTGTCCTAAAATAAAGCTTGCGATTATCCTAGAAACGATCATAATTCAATCATAAAATACAGTTTGTGATTATCATGAAAATGATAATGATTCCACCCTAAAATAAAGTTTACGATGATCATAAAATGATAATAGTTCTCTCCCTCCCTCCCAAAATAAAATTTGCAACAAGATGCGCATGCGATGATTACGTGAAAATTACGAATGATGAGGTTATCGTCGAAGTAGGGGTCTTCACATAAAGATCATTAGAGAATGCGCATGCGCTTAGGTTCCCATTATAACACAGTTTGTTGCATTCCATGTTGGAAGAAAAATTGCTCTCCGGGGAAAAAACGTAGTTTATTCGGGTAAAAGGATGTAATATTTATTAACAGTGTGACAGAGGAAGTCGTTAACCAGGGTCTTATATTTGCACGCGAGCGACACGCTAATAAGAATAACTAACTATTCTCCTGTCATTAATTGCGATTCTTTTTTCTTTATCGAGGATGCATTTTCTCCTGGCGCTATTCGTCACAGGTCGGGCAAACGACTTTGGTGGGAGGGCAAAAACGGGCAAGGCGTCGTATTTATGGCGAATGAACGAGAGAGAGAAGAGTTTAATAAACAGAGATGATCTTTTAATCAAAAATATACACGAAATTATCAAAAAAATCAGTTTTTCCAAATTCCCGGAAGTGTTTTAGAGTCTCAACGTCATATCCGGTTTAATTCAAAAGCGCGGATTAATCGTGTTATCTTAATTGTTCGGAGGATGCATTACTGGAGGATGTGGAGGTAATTAAATCGTTTATTAAGTTTCGAGGAGTCACTCGCTGGACTGCTGAAGACGATGCCAAAGTGGATGGCATTTGCAGAAGCGTTCTTATTGGTTTTCTAAGTGTTCTTCCATGTTCGGTTTCATGAGGAGGCGATGCATGAAAATTCGATACCAACATTTCCTGTGGGTCATTGTGCTCGGTTTACCTTCTCCAAGCGATTTGCACGTGTATGTGAGGCTCCCCAGGTACTGATGGTAGGGATATTTACATGGAAGTGTCATTTGGCGTGTCACTGAACTCGCGAATAGCAGTCGAGGAGACTCCCCGAACTTCAAGCAAAAAAAAACAACCAGCTTCGTTCGTGCGCTATCACTGCACAGATTCGCGCATAATCTTCACTTTCATTATAATTAATCGAAATACAGCTGTACTGTCAGAGACAGAGAGAGAGAGCAGTGGAAAAGAGAAAGATAAAAGAGAGAAAGAACAACGGAAACAGAAAGTGTATGAGGGACAGAAAGAAAAAAATCGGTGAGAGAATGGATATGGAAGTAGAGAAGAAAAGGAGGCATTCGGAGAAAGGTAGATGAGAAAAAGAAAGAGAGAAGAGAAAGAGGAAGAAGGAAGATAAGAGAAATGGAAGAGAGACAGGAGAGAAGGGAAGAAAGATGAAGGAGAGGAAAGCGAGGAAAAGGAGGACGAAAGGAGAAAAGAAGGGAGAGAAGAAAGGCACGCTGGAAAAGAGGAAAATTACGAGGAAGATGAAAAAAAAGAAGAAAATAGGAGAGAGAGAGAGAGAGAGAGAGAGAGAGAGAGAGAGAGAGAGAGAGAGAGAGAGAGTGAGAGAGAGAGATCGAATTTAAACGGATGCTAGAGAAGAAATGAGAAAGATGGAGAAGGAAGAAATAAAGAGGGGAGAAATGGAAAAGAGACAGGAGAAAAGGGAAGAAACATGAAACAGAGGAAAGCTAGGAAAGGAAGGAAGGATAGCGAAAAGTAGGGAAAGAAGAAAAGAATGCTGGAAAAGAGAAAAATTAGGAGGAAGATGGGAAAAAGAGAGAGAGATGGAATTTTACAGGATGCTAGAGAAAAAACGAAAGACAGAAAAGATTAAGGAGATAGAGAAAAGGATTGAAATAGGAAATTGGAGAGAAGGAAAAGGAGAGAGAGAGAGAGAAATCGAATTTAACAGGATGATAGAGAAGAAAAGACATACAGAGAAAATATTGAAGGAGGAAATTGTAGAGGAGAAAAATAGAGAGAGATCGAGAGATCAAGTTTAAGAGGATCTTAGAGAAAGAGAATGACTAAGGAAGACTAAGAAAGAGAATGGCTAAGGAAGACTAAGAAAGAGAATGACTAAGGAAGACTAAGAAAGAGAATGACTAAGGAAGCCTAAGAAAGAGAAGAATAAGAAGACGGAGAGAAAGATTCAGAGGAAGATTAGAGAGGAAGAAATTCGGATAGAGAGAATAGGAAAAAATAAACTTAGAATAACGAGAGGGAAAACAGAATTTTAAGAAATAATTAATTCAGAGAGAAGGAGAAGAAAAGGAGGCATAAAGAAAAAAAAATAGATGGGAAAAGGGAGAGAGGGAGAGAGAGAGATCGAGATCGAATTTAACAGGATGCTAGAGAAGAAAAGACTAAGGAGACAGAGAAAGGGATTGAAGAAAAAAATTGAAGAGGATGAAAAGTAGAGAAAGATCAACTTTTAGAGGATATTAGAGAAAGACTGAGGAACACTAAGAAGGAGAAGAATAAGGAGACGGATGAAAAGATTGAAGAGGAAGATTAAAGTGGAAGAAATTCAGAGAGAAAGAGAGAGAGTGAGAAATAGGAACATATGAACTTAGAAATAACGAGAGGAAAAACAGAATTGTAAGAAAAAATTAATTCGGAGAGAAGGACATAAATAAATTACGTGTTTATGCTCCCGGACGACCACAGGAGTTCAAACGATAGCGAGAATACAAGAAACAGCCCCGTATTTAGCCGCCACGGGTTTGAACCCCGGTCACTCAAAGCATAAGGGTGCATAAGCACTTGTACTTATGCACCCTTATGCCTGACCACTCAGCTACGGCTCAGTTTGAAAATGGATTATTTAAGATTCGTTCCACGGAACAAATGACTGTGGCACTGTGAATGCTAGGAACGCCTTTAGTTACAACACGAGTCAACAGATAGCGCTATGATTATTATCTCTAATTGGTCGATGTATCCGATATCTCTTCCCTCCACCAATCCACTGGTCGTTCTGCTTATTAGTAATATTGGCGGCTATTTGTTAATTGGAACCATCAGTCAGCATCCTACACATTACCATCAAGGTCTTCATCAAGTTGATGGAGCAAAACAACTTTTATACCCGCAGAATAGCTGGAAATTTTTCTCAGTTCTGAGGCCATGAACCGCCTTGTGACCACTTTAATGATAGAGTTTGCGCGCTGTGCAAAGGCCTCACTCAGCCAAAGGCACCCCCCCCCCCACACACATTCTGCCTTTCCCAAACCTTGATATATAGTCTATTCTCCGCACTTCTAATATCGTCACGCACGTGCGCTTACAAAACCCTTTCAGCGGACTAGACCAGGTAGAAGTTGTTGGCTGGCGTCTGTAAACATTCCCAAGGCTTTGTACATTCGCCGTTCTGCGTCAAAGAATTGTTAAAGAAATGGTCGAAGAGAAAACCCAAATTGGTAAAAGCTTCCACGATAAAATAATTTTGATTTATTGTTGGGGACGCACAAAAAACGTTGGGTGGTTGATATATGGAGGGAACTCCACAGGCTATTCAACAAAAAATACTCGAATTTTCTTTTCACCAATACAAACTATGGTCGAGCATCATTTTGAAAGAGTAAATGAAGTTCTCCAGAATAATTAATTTCTCAATGGAGAAGTCAGCTTTAAAACAGGCCATTGCAGCTGGAAGAGTGGGTACACGAAGGGTATTTGAAAAGTTTTTGGCTGATTATGAAAGAGTTTCATACTCAACCACTACAAAATTTCTGAACTTAATGCACTTCAAATACATACACGGGCCAAAAAAAATATGAACCTTTATTCAGTATCGAATCCATGTCAACAGCAAGCGTTGGCATGGATTCTATAAGGGGTTTTAGTGAGGTTTCGTCTAACCGTAACCGTTCTTCCAGATGAATCTCACATAGTTGCGACAAAGCTGAAGGGAGAGGACTTCCGGGCCGAATAGCTCTCTCCAGCACATCCCATACATTCTCAATAGGATTGAGATCAAGTGGATGTAGTAGTAGTAGTAGTAGTAGTAGTAGTAGAGGCATGCGATGCAAGAAATAAAGCTTATGTAGCATCAGCCATTTCACACATCCATTCCATCTAAACGTTTGTCCTGTTCCTTATTTAAGCTATCAATTTCCACAAGGACAGATGAAAGTTTGTTCCAGCAAGTAACCACCCGTTGGCCAAAGACAAACTTCCGCACAACTATTCTACAACTGTATTTCCTCAATTTGAATTTATGCCCCCCTCAGGTTCGTAATCTGAGAAAGAGGAAGAATCACATCAGATTGAGCCTGCTCAACCCATTCAAAACCTTATACACCTCAATCAGATCATCGCGCAGGTGCCTAGTCTCCAGACGCTGCAATTTGCAGAACTTAAACCTTTCTTGGTAAGAGGACCCCTTCATTCCCCTCACCAATCTTGTTGCCTTTCTCTGTAACTCGCTCAAACAATTCTACATCCTTCCTACAATGAGGCCTCCACACCTGTACGCAGCACTCAAGGCGTGGCCTGACCATTGCCATAGAAAACCAGGAAAACGAAAACAGGGTGATAGTGGAGTGGTAAAGTGTTTTTGGAATTCATCAGTTAGAATGCTAAGATGTTTAATCTTCAGAACAAGAGATAGCTGGAGGCCGTTGATTTTTATCTGAGAAGGTCTGTTGTAGTTCAGTCTATTCTTAACACTGACCATCTCTGTGTTTGTTGGGCTGATGAAAATGGTCAAATCATCTGCTAGGCGATGACATGTTTCTTAGAGAACGTACGACACAGCCATTCATCCAAAACAGTATTCAAAATGAGTGATTCCAATATAGGACACCCTCTAGAAATATCATGGGTAACATGCATGCTGGAATTTAGATTTGAGAATGATCTTCCTGTCCTGGAAATAACTTCTGACGATCTTGAATAACTGCAGAGAGCCTCAAGCTGTTCTAAGACATTAGAGAATGCTCTCCTAACAAAGGGAATCAAAAACGCTGTCGAAGTCAGTCAACAAATATACCAAGCTCGTACTTAGAACGAGAAGACTCAACATCAAAAAGCAAGTCCACAATTGCATCTTCGCAGGATCAGCCTGTACAAAAGCCTGACTCAGAGAAAGAAGGTGTTGAGAGACGAAAGAGTTTAGATTCTCAATTAGACGCTCCAACAGCTTACCTAGATTTTCTCTCTCCAATATTTTTGGTGAACCAGTATATGTAAATTTAGTACAGTGGAATGACTTCTTTAAAAACGCCTTTATTTTTACTTCTTTAGATTTTTATCTGTAATCTTCGAGGGTTTTATTCTTTCCAAATTAATGCAACTACCAAGGAACTCTGTAATCAAAACTAACTGCGAAGACTTAGATCAATGCCTGGCTGCTCCTGTGTACTCACGAAACCATGAACAATAGTAAGAAAAAAAAAACACATTTTACTTAAAAAGATAAATGTTTCTTTTGCCGGTATTTATCACATATTGTGGTCCTTTTAGCTGAAACGAATTTCACAGATAACTGCCCACGTAAAAGAGTTTTTCCCCGCATAACATTTCAACGCGTTCACGAGCGGTTACGTCACAATGGGTGAAGCATCGTTTTCTTCAAGAAGCTACGTACGGCGTTCTTTCTATTTAAAACTCTATTAATAATCGTCAGCGCGAGCAGTTATTTCCTCCACCAAGTTTTACTTACATTGAAAACTTAGGAAATAATCTGGAAGTTCAGTCAGCGTTAGATTTTAATTAAATTTGCTTTCCCAACAACGAGTATGGAGTCGTTTGCTTTCAAATGAAAGATATATGAGCCTTTAGGAGGAAGGTAGTTATCAAAGAACCCGAAGGGAAGTTAAAGGTTGGGCTGTTCCATTAGAATCAAACGCCAAATTGGGAGTTGGGTCCATGTTGTGTTCGTTTACATGCTGAAAGTAACCAAGTTTTATGTAGTTCTACTTAATTTGCACTTAACTATCAACGGACTTCTCTTTCTTAGCCCGGCCCTAAATTGCTGTCGATCAAATTTAACGCATCAAATAAACGCTCTGTTACCCCGATGGCTTAAGGTGGTAACCCTTCAGGGTAAAAAGGCGCTTTATCTCCACCAGTTCTCGATTTCCAAAAACACCCTCCTTCTCTGCTTCCTCGAGGGTTGAGAACAGTTGTCCCAACTGTCTGTCCACAGATTAACAATCTCCAGTGAAAAAACAAAGTCAATCCTTCTAAAAGGAAAGCTCCAAATCCGACGGCCACCAGTGATGAAAATTAACAACACCCCAATCCGTCTCTACACAGAAATCAAGTATCTGGGCCTGTATCTAGACGCCAACTTATCCTTCCATCCCCACTTAAAATACCTGTCAGCTAAAATCCGAAAATACACTGCAATGATAAGGCGGATTAGCAGAGCGGATTGGGGCCTAAAGAATAAAGCTCTATCATTAATATATAAGGCAGTATATGTCCCGATTGTGTGCTATGGAGCCTCCATCTGGTGTGAAAAGGCAATCCTGGAAAGGAACAAGCGCAAGCTGGATTCCATTCAAAGGTTTATTTATTATCGGTTACCAGGGCGTGCTGTACTGTCAGCACCCCTGCATTACAAGTCATTGCAGGATACTTACCTCTCTATCTGGAAGTTGTCAAGAGGGGTCTCTTCCAGCGCCTGAAGAAGGGAATCCCAACTCATTTGTTAAACCTGCAATTGAACCATGCAAATGAACCTAAGAAGGAAAGAAGAAAAATTGCAGACCACCTACAAAACCTCTGGCAAGAAACATGGGGCAGAACGCCTAAAGGAGCAATCACCAAAAGGTTTATTCCCTCAATTAGTCGGACTTCCCTAAAGCCTCCTCCCTGGTACTCGCCTGGATTGCAAGTCACCTTCCTGCTTACAGGCCATGGACCGTTCCAGCAAAAATTAACAGCCATGGGAATAGAAAATAACCCATATTGCCACTGTGGTGAAGAGGAGTCCTGGGAACACCTTATGTACGAGTGTCTCACTTACGACAACGCCAGACTTCAATTTCTCACAGAGATTCAAGGAAACCCCCGCAATCAGGAGTCAACTTTACTTCAAGAAGAGGCCACATACCTAGCCTTAACACGCTACGCCCAGGCTGTTTTCAATTGTAGAAGAGCAAGACTTGCGGAACTCAGGGCAGAACAGAATAACGTGCCACCCCTGCGATCCCCTACTGGGATAGGATAATGCAAATTACCCTGGGTGCAGGATACTCACAGGAGCACCTGCTCCTGTAATTTTCAACTCCCTTCTCCATCCTCTTCCTTAGAGTGGACTGCCTTCCCTCTTTGGTCCACTCCAACTACCGTTCCCCACATTTGACCTCTTCTTCTTCTCTTACTCCCCCCCCCCCCCCGATATGCTCTCTTATCTTTTTATTTTATTTTTATTTATTTTTTTTTTTTTTACAGCCTTAACTTTTTTTTATTTTCACTCTTCATTGTTTTATTATTATTTTTTATTTTTTTATTTTATTTATTTTATTTTTATTTTTTTTTATTTTATTATAATTTTTTTTTTTTTATGGCTTCTGTCAGGTAGCTTAGGCAACCCTGGCAGAGGCAGCCAGAGTATAATGGGCAGCCTGGCTCACCTCCCAGTGGTTGTGGCGGGCAACCTGGAGTCCCAGTAAGGGCCCGCGGCCAAGCAGCCAGACACAACAACAGAACAAAGCACAATACTACATTTACCAGACATTACACTTTTTTTCTGGCTGTGCAGTAGTTCTGCATTTCATCACAGAGTACATATGGTGCAGATGTGGGAAACCACCGGTGGCGCCTGAACCTAAATACTATGCCACTATGTCCACAGATTGAACTACGTGGATAGCTTTTGCTTTGTGCGGTCATGGTGTATTTAGTCTCTTTGGATTTTTACTCTTTCTTGTGTTTTCAGGAAATCCCCCCAAGTATGTTGGTGTGTCCCTTATAGATGATGTGTGGGTGAGTCTGGAGATACATTTTTTAGGACTCTTAGTGAAGGTGTCGCGCTCTGCTGGATGATTTTAAATTAGCTATCGCTAGCGATAAATTTTCATATTTTTAACATTATAAAATGGCTGACAATTACCATTGGCACCTTCACTGAAAGTAATTTTTCTTGTGTTTGGCCTTTGACTCTCTATTATTGAGTTGTCAAAGGTTTTTGACATCTTTTAGAACATTAGGGTGGCTGATGGTGACACTGGGGATGTAAACATTATATCATTATGTGTCAATAGCCAGCCAGAAAAAAGTTTTGTATTTTCTTGGCTTTGCCCACATTTTATAGTTTTGTTTTTGTTTTGGAAGCCATTGCTTCTTCCTCGTTTGTTCAGCCAATGATCGTTCTCTGCGTGGTATTTTGGAGGGAACCTTTTCTATAGTAAGCTGACATTTTTTTTTTTTTTTAATGGCTGCCTACAGTGGAGGCTGCCATCTTAAAGTGTACATATATTTCTGTGGGGACCACCATTTTGTGTGACATGCTAATAAGCTGTCTGAGTATAACTGTATCTTAGGGAAAAAATATTAGTTGCACCTTAAAGAAAGACTAAAGACTTTTTGCCGTTACCTTTATGTATGCTTCTGCCAAATTAATGGTTACACTTAAGTTTGTGCTTTTCTAAAGGATTCTGATACCTTTTTGGGCTCCTTGGGCTGAAAAGTTTAATCTTAATTTTCTCAGCTTCTATGGGGTGTTTTGATATGGTTCTTGGTTTTTTCACGTTCTTAATTGTCCCTCTTTCGATCCCATAGGCTTTTAGCTCCCCCTAGCGGTAAATTAAGTAGATTGCTTTTATCTTTGTTCTAGAGCGCCGATTCTTTTGGTAAGGAGGTGCACTCGTTAGCTTACAGACAGTTACAGCTTGTCTGTGAATTTCAGCTTATTTCATCATTTATTTACTGAGTTCTAAGGCTGGATGTAAAAACACTTTTTCATCCAACAAAAATTTACCATTTTTAGGCTATATTTTCAAAACTCCATAACTTTTTAACCATTACTCCATTTGATCTCAAATTTGGTCAGTTGATTGATAACGTTTTTATCTCTTTTTTGGCATACGTGGCGCCCCCTGGTGGTGTTTTTGAAACTGTGGAAATTTTTAAATTTTTTAGAATCCTGTTATATCATAATTCTGACATGGCAGGTAGTTCCTCTACACCATTGATTGTCCCTGATTCGGTTTCTTCTAATTTGATGCCTTTAAATTCAACTTCAGCTCCAGTTGAGGGGGATCTCCCTAATCCGTGTGTCAAACTGCATGACCTTCGTAGCGTGGATCCATCTGTACTTGGGGCAACTCCATTGGAACCTAGCAAGTCCCCTCCTACTACCTACATTTGTAGGTCTATTAACACCACTGCTTCTCAAACTGATCCTTATATACAAGGTGACAAGGAACTCATTGCTCTTTCCTGTCCAGAAAACATAGTTTTCAATTGCTATAAAAATCAGTTTTCTCCTTTATTTATTAGAGATGCCATTGTTACACCCAGGATTCTGGCTATTTTGTGGGAAATCATGAATAAGATTGAGGAAATTGTTCACCTTCAGGCTTTTCAGTTTGATGAGACCAATAAACGCCAAACTATTTTGGTGGAATCTTATTATGTCCAAGGACGAAATTATTGCAGAGCTGGATAAAGAGCTTACTTCTGTATCCTCTGATCTCAACCAGCTGGCCCTCGATCTCAAAGCTAGAGACGAGGAATTGCTTCTAAAAAATGAACAGATTACAAGTTTGAAGGCTTCTCTTGCTTCCTTGCAGGATGTTTCCAAAGAGAACCTTTACCTCATAGAGTTAATTAAGTCAAAGGACTTTCAGTTAAATGAACTTAATGTAAAATTATCCACTCCGGAAGAAATCATTGGTAAATACGATGATCTTATTGAAACTTTCAATGCTAAAGAGGCCCATATAACAGACCTCCAATCTAAATTAAACACTCTTTCTGAACAGCTTGACGAAGTGGTTATCAAGTTGAGCTCACTTCCAGATTCTATTTCTCCTCCGGCTCCTGTTGCAACCAGCTCTTTTCCCTCTCAGCCTACAGTTGATGCTGCCAACCTTTCTTCCAATGTTCCAAGTAAACATGTATTGCTCATAAAACCGGACGACAATTGCTCACCAATTACTAGCGAGGAAATTCGCTCCTCTGTCTTAAAGGACCTAAAAGATGAACTGAAACACTTTGTCCACAGATTGAAATAAACAGCAGCGTACATAAGTGTGAGAATAAACAAACAAATATCGTTGGATTCATACAAGAATTCCTTAAAATCCACTCCAGCAAAATGAGTTGCAGCCAAAAAGTGGTAAAAAGAAGGTCTCTTTTCACTGCCCGCCAAAAAGATATTTCTCTAAAGATGGCTTCTCTGACAGCAGTATCAATAGATAAATGTGCACGAGCATTCTGCTGCTATGATGTAGCAGAATCGGAAGATGGTGTAACAAATCTTAAAAAGTAGGGTTCTGTACTGACTTTAGGAATAAAAAAAATGTGTACAAGCGTCATCATCATCTTCAAAAAAAGATTTGTCATGTCAGGGTTATCTGAATACAACCTCATCCTCACATATTATGGCCATAAATTATGTTTGTCCTCTGATCTGTCTGAAAGTTTTACTGGATGAAAAACCTGAGTTTATGGAAAGAAAAAAATTATAGACATAGCAACATTATATCAGCAGAATGAATGCTAGGGTTCACTCAGATGTGTATTTTCTGGGATATTGTTTACAGCAGCGCTAATGTCATGTATCTTGAGTAGAAGAGATATATTGATATATGCGAGTGATAAGCATTAAACTACTAACCCCTATTCCACTAAACAGATCAAATCTGGCCATGACATCCATCATTAATAATAAGATCAAGCAACTAGCTAGCAGGCTATCTAAGCTGTCTTAACCCAAACAGATGATATCAATAACGGTTCTTATTTTATTGTTAAAATGAAATTTGCATCGTCATGTTACGTCATTTAATTTGAAAGGTACGTCATACAGCATCATTTAACGTCGCGTCATTTCATTTGAAGTGTGTAAAGTGTAAAGTGTAAAGTGTGTTTAGGGTCTAACGGCACCAGGGGTTACCCCCATCTCCGTGTAGTCTACATTGTCGCGTGTTACAGAACACTGTAAAGGCCAGAGATTTAAAAGTGTATGGATATTGTTGGATGTAGTGTCGTGTACCGTTGTTCATCTGGCTATTTAGCCGCTGGACCCCTACTGAGGCCCAACGTTGCCCACACTTAGCCCCGTGGAGGCAAGCTAGGTACACCAGTATTTTTAAATAAGTACTCTGGCAGGTCCTGCCACCTAATTTCCTGGGATTTCAGTGGCTAGGACCAAAAAAAAAAAAAAAAAAAATGGGGGGTGCGCTAGAGGTTGGGTCAGGCCAAGGAGTTTTAAGTTATACAGTGTGGAATTAAGAATTTTGGGTGTAGGGCTAGGATAATTTTGACATGGGATGAACGCTAGTTGGAAAGCTAGAGGGGGGAGGGGAGACTAAAGGCTGGGGGGGGTGAGAGACAGAAGTATAGGGTCGATAGAGTAGATGACCCCAAAATCAGTGAGGCAGGCCCATGCCACACCAGAAGGAAGTACACGTCATTCATCATCATTTAACGTCATTAGGTAGAACGTCATTTCATTTGAAGGACACGTCATTCAACATCATTTAACATCACGCCACTTCGTCATTAGGTAGTATGCCATTTCGTTTGAAATACACGTCATCCAGCATCATTTAACGTCACGCCATTCACATCATTTCATTTAATGTACACGTCATCCATCATCATTTAACGTCATTAGGTAGAACGTCATTTCATTTTAAGGACACGTCATTAACATCATTTGAAGGACACGTCATTAACATCATTTAACGTTAAGCAATTTCTTGTCATTAGGTATTACATCATTTCATTTGAAGAGCATGTCATTAAACATCATTTAACATCACGCTACTTCTTGTCATTAGGTAGTACGTCATTTCATTTGTAGGACACGTCATCAGCATCATTTAACATCATGCCATCACATCATTTCATTTGAAGTACACGTCATTCATCATCATTTAACGTCATTAGGCAGAACATCATTTCATTTGAAGGACACGTCATTTAACGTCAAGCCATTTCTTGTCATTAGGTATTACATCATTTCGTTTGAAGAACATGTCATTAAACATCACGCCACTTCTCGTCATTAGGTAGTACGTCATTTCATTTGAAATACACGTCATCCAGCATCATTTAACATCACACCATCACATAATTTCATGTGAAGTACACGTGATTCATCATCATTTAACGTCATTAGGCAGAACATCATTTCATTTGAAGAACATGTCATTTAACATCAATTAACATCACGCCACTTCTCGTCATTAGGTAGTACGTCATTTCATTTGAAATACACGTCGTCCAGCATCATTTAACGTCACGCCATTCACATCATTTCATTTGAAGGGCACGTTATTCAACATCATTTAACGTCACGCCATTTCTTGTCATTAGGTAGTACGTCATTTCATTTGAAATGCACGTCATCCAGCATCATTTAACGTCACGCCATTCACATCATTTCATTTGAAGTACATCATCATTAAATGTCATTAGGTAGTACATCATTTAATTTGAAGGGCACGTTATTCAACATCATTTAACGTCACGCCATTTCTTGTCATTTGGTATCACGTCATTTCATTTAAAGAACACGTCATTCAACATCATTTAACGACACGCCATTTCTCATCTTTAGGTAGTACATCATTTCATTAGGTTGTACGTAATTTCATTCAAAGGACACGTCATTCAACATCATTTAACGTCACGTCATTAGGTAGCACATCATTTCATTTGAAGGACACGTCAACAACATCATTTGAAGGACACGTCATCAACATCATTTGAAGGACACGTCATCACATCATTTGAAGGACACGTCATCATTTCCCTTCATTTTCCGGATTTTATCCCAGACTACCTTAGAGTTGGTAAATTAAACCTATCATCCTATGGATTTCCCTCACCTGAAGGTACTATCCAGATGACCTTTGAATTTCCCCAAACTGTCAGCCTCTACCACCCATGCAGGCAACTTATTCCAGTAATTTATAACTTGCTAGCTAAAATAAAACTTCCTGCTGTTCAATCTAAACATCTTCCCTCCATAACTTGAATTTATCATTTGAAGGACACGTCATCAACATCATTTGAAGGACACGTCATGAACATCATTTAACGTCACGCCATTTCAATTCATTTCAGTATTCTATTATTTGACTGTACATTATTTAATCATTGACGTCATGAGCTTAGCAATGTGTTTCAATAAAAGGTGAAAACATTAAACTATTTACTTTTCACTCAGAAATGCAGTTTTCAATACATAACGACAATTCTTATTATGTACACTTCGCCAAGAATGTACTGCAAAAGAAAAGCACCTAACTCTAATTTTAGACGTAGTCGTACCTGATACGTCATTTACATCATCCTTCAAGCATCATTTTACATCATTAGAGTTTACTTACGTTTTCTGCACTTCCCAGCCATGTCTGGGACTCATTCCATCTCATCTTTATTCATAAATATATTCGTTATTCAATGTCTAGTGAGTGCATATCTTAAACGTAAATGAATGATATCCTGCGCGCGAATACCTAATAGCAATGTGCTAGCCTTTTGTTTATTACTCTACTAGTTTCAAATAATCTGAGGTAGCTTTTCGTGCGTTTAGATCGCACGCAGAGTCCGTGCAATTAGGGAGAGAAGAGATTGGTAAAATGAAGCAATTTCCTCGCGCTCAGTTTAATTAACCCTGCGTGTAGTATTTCCTTAAACACGATGTTTATCTGCAGACTCTGCTCCGGCACATGGCGATTAGTGATGTAACATTCAAATTTACGGAATCAAACATCCCTCTTGGACCATATAACTCGAGCAGAAAGAAAAACTGCCTTTGTTGGATTATTTACTACCACCTACACCAACACTTTTGGAATTTAACTCGAAATTATGCAAAACATTAAAGAAATTAAAGCCACCGTGTTTACATTAAGATGCTGGAATAATTTCCTGTACATGGAACAGCGTCATTGAGCGTGCTTTGAGTTGGATTCACTAATCCATCTACCTTATCAAGGCAGACAGATGGAAGAAAAAAATATTATGGTTGAAAAGCCTTCGGGATTCGCAGTTATAATTAAAGTAGGTTGAAGGGGATGGGTGCAAAGAATCGTAGTTTGGAAGGTGAACTCATCTGTGTTGTTAAATCTCTAACGTTAAGGAATACAATTTTAAGCGGGACTCATCTGTTACTGCTTTTGGATTGCCTTTTGAATGATTTTGTTTGCGATGTGGTCCAATGTGACAGTGGTGGACAGGCCTTTTGGGATTGAGAAAAAGTAATTTCTGTTGATGGTGATGTGATGACTGATTGGTTTTGTCAGCAAGTTCACAAAAGATCCTAAATGTGGGAGTTCGCCGCTCTCTGTGATCATCATTGAGGATGCCTGGTGCAAACTTGGCTGAAAAGGGTTATAATTTGATTGATATGTCCGATAAGCAATATCAAATTCATTGGTTGAAGGGCAGCCAGAGGGAAGATAATATTCGATAGAAAAGCGGTCCTCTTTAAACTCTGCGAACGTTTGAAAAGTCTTCGAAGGACATACAGTACCTTTTCCAAAACCCTGTAATAAATTTGTGGGTTTCTGTAGCATTTTCCCCTAATTAAAGAAAAACAAGTTAAATTAGAGTTTTCTAATATATTTTAGCAAGCAGATGAGGACAAATAAGTCAATGCAACTCTTGCAGATCTGTATATTTAATAAACTGTTCTCTTACTGTCACGAGAATGACAATAAGACAGCAGCCACAAAATAAGTCCTGGATGCCCCTTAATTAATTGTAAGATAATTAAGAATGCGCATATATGTTCAAGAAACCTGGAAACACCTCGAGAAGGGAAAAGAGGTTGGTCTAAAGATGTGTTGAATTAGCTATTCAAGATGTATGGGAACATGGCATCTGTTGCTCAGTTTAATTCCACATTTTAATGACGCGCACAGATGGCGTTGCCGTGGATACCTGAAACAATTATGTCTGCCATCTGTTTCCACAATCCACACGAAGAATGGGTTCACAGGCCGAAGTTTAACAGTAAGTTAACTACCTTGGTGAACGCTTAAAGGAGCCAGCCAAGAACGCAAAATTCTATTAGTTTATCCGCCAACAGGTGGCGCTGAAACTTGCAAAAACATTCGGGGTTATCGAATAATTACTGGAATAAATTTATAAATTGTTATTTCCGCTTCCAGCGCCATCTGCGAACAGAGAGTAGTAAACATTGAAAACAAAATGAAAAATTGGAAGCGGGGTGCCTAAGCCAAATTTTAGATAAGCGTTTTCTTTTCCAGTGCTCGCTGACAGCTGATTATTCTCTTGCCCCGTCCTCCATTCGTCAAGGAGAGCGAAAACAAGGTTTCTTTGGTCGACGTGTAACAGCGGAAGATTCAATAAGGTTGTGGAGGCGATCAGGCGATGATATGGCGGGACATGATCTCGGCCAACCGATAAATGCATGATAAGCCGGGAAATTTTTCTTCGCATGTCGCCTCTTTCTGATCTCGGATGAGAAGCTCCTCTCGGATCAATACCGGGAGCTGGAAGGTGATTTGAGGCAGGAGCGTTGAAGTTAGAGCCGCGAGATAAGCAAACAAATGCCACTCGGTGATGTCACCCTCCAGTTTTGGATTACAGTGTGGATAATCTCAGAATGTTTATTTCTTCATGAATCCAGATGCCATCGAAATTTTTTGAGGGTAATTTGAGATTAGGAGGTATATTTCCTGGAACTGTTGGAATAAATTACAACTATTGTTCTATTTTTGCATTAAAGCAAGTAAGGTATAAGCGGTGGCGCGTTATATCTTTATGGGCCCAAGGCAAAATGGAATTTGGGACCCATCTTCATGGGACCCAAGACCAAGGTGGAATTTGGCGACCCTCGTCTAAAGAAAAAGCTAATAAAGAATATTTTCAATTTTATTTTATTGTAACAACAAAACAAAGAAATTATATGACAAGAACTAAAAATGCAATATCATCAAAATCGGTAAAACCATTTTTGAAAAGAACGTAATTTTCAAGTAAGTTCGTTGACCTTGGCAGGTAGAAATTTCAGTTTCCGATAAAAATCACTTAAAACTATTAGTATAAAACAGGAATGAGTTTTTGAAACAGTGATTTTGGGGCTACACTCTGATCGGGGCCCTAAGCAGGTGTCTTTTTTGGCCTATAGGATAACGCGCCACTGAGTTTGAAGCCTCACTGTGTTCTGTGTCGATTTGCCTGGTTTTCTGGATGAAAAACTACCGTTTCCGCGTATATTTAAAGAAGTAGAACTCTTTAAAATACTCAATGTTTTCACAGGTTGGAAAAATCCATTTGCAGTTTGATACATTGCAGAAACATTTTACATAACCTGTGGCATCTAAACGTTGCTCTACTGATATCAAGAGGACCTAGTGCGCACTAGGAAAGCTTCCCACACTGATATACCAACACAATCAGTCTGTATTGTCCATGAAAATAGCATGAGTCCATGGGTTCATGGTCTAATGCTGTTTACTCCGTATCCTGGTCCTCCTATCACCGTGAAAGAGCAAGAACTGATTATATGCGAGAGACCAACTCAGCCTCCGTTGGTCTCTCGCATCAATGCCCTCGTAGGTAGCACAGTTGTAGGATCGCTGTCCTTCCCTCACCGAAGGAAAAAGACCCGAGTTCCAGTCCTGTCGATGAAGCGCCGAAGTTTTATGGTCTTTTTCACAATGTTGCTGAGTTAGTCGGTTATGATATCGTCAAGCATGTCACCTAGAATGTAGCGACAAGCATTATGATGTTTTCCTTCAAAGCCAGCGATTGTATATCTCGGGACATCCGCCTGTCTTTGGATATCCCCATAACCAAAAGTCACAAGGATTGAAATGTGGAGGTCGAGGTGGACAAGCATTGAAAAGTAACGAGAAATGATGTGGTTGCTACCATGGAACATGTTACGAATCAGCTGGATTATTGGCCGACCAACGTGCAAAGGGGCTCCATCCTACATAAAAACAGTTCTCTCTGTTTCCGTTTCCTGGAGATCAGGAATTACAGAATGATAGAGAAGATTGCAGTGACGCTTGGCTGGACCGTGAGCTCGAATTTCTTCAAAGAAAGGTGGTCTTATTAAGAAATTCGCTGAAAACTTAAACCAAGCATTAACACATGGACAATAGAGAAGCACTTCGCTGATGACACCTGGAGAGAATCATCCCTACACTCGACAATCACAGAGCTAGTATTGACAATGCCACTTAATTGGAAATCCGCCTCGTAAGTCAGCAAGTTGTTCACCATTTACATGTCATCGATCTCCAAACTTGCTAGAAATCATAGACAATGTCACGTTGAGGTGGATGAGTTTGTATTAGTTACTGCACCACGCGAATCTTGTATCGATTACCATTGGATCTGTCCACTGCATGGGCGTCAAAAATGGTCACGTGATAAGGTTATACTGTACTTACACTACAAAAAAAAAAAAAAAATAGGAATCTTTAGTCAATAGGGTCACCTTGTGCCCGAATTACAGTCCTTACACCTCATAGTATGGATTCGTTAGATGTGAGGGAGTCCCGATCCAGTTTTGATTATTCTTCCATCAATATTTTCCACTTGCTCTACTGTGGTCGGTAGAGAACTGTGAAGTGGAACTGCCCTTTCCGAAATATCCCACATATTCTCAACTGGATTCAGATCTGGAGAATTAGGTGACCAGGGTGGGCGTTGGAAATCTTGGGAATGTTCCCCAAACCGTACAGATACAATTTTTGGGCAGTGGACAGTTGGTGCATTGTCGTCTTGAAAGAATCCATCGCAATGAAGTTGGTCTGGTACGATAGAAAGATATTCATTGAAGGTAGCATAACCTTCTAATGGTATGAGCAGAACCAGCCAACCAACCCATCATACTAGATTAAATCATCTGTTGATGCCAATTGCAAATGGTTTCTAATTTTTTGGTCCAAGGAGTATTCACAAAAGTTCTTAAAAAAATTGTTTGAAGATATTTTTATTTGCAAATTAATTTTTTGGAATAAAACAATTTTTATTTTGTTTCCAATATAAGTTGATTTCCAACTACAATATTCACAGCGATCAAACATAAAGCAGCTTGGCTTCAGACTCTTCTCTGAAGGTCTTTAGATACACATCTATTTTTCCGAAAGTATCGTTGAAATCGAGGACATAACTCATGTTTATGTTTATCCCGATCAACATCCATACACTTTAAGGGTAATTTATATCAAGAAATATAAATTTTGTTCGTCCTCTGCCCGTGACATTTTCGCAATTCACTTGCGTCCCTAAACGAAGCTATTCATCATATCCTCAAACAATCCCCTTTCTAGTTAAGCAGATTACCGTGTCACCTTCTCTTGTTCAGTAATTTCGCTTAAATCCCTGTGATGAAAGAGAGAAAACAGTACGATACTTACAGAAGGAACAATGAAGACCTTATTCTAAGCCCAGAAAGGATAGTCTGTTGTAAACTTAATACTTTTGAGCAACGATAAAGGATCTGTTGACAATTTTGGTGCCCGAAAAGTAATTATAGATATAATATTCTTTTCAGACTTCTCAAACAAGAAGATGGCACTTTAATGCCAAATTAAATGCTTTCAGGTGCAACCGTAAGGTGGCGCTAATGAAATTACTTCTACGTATATTATGAACTATTTAATTTATTTTGTTTTATTAAATTGGTTCTATAAAATGTTTTCTTGAATCCTCGAGACAATGAAATAAACTGCTTTTTGGAATTATTATATTCTTGTGTTCCACTGGTGAAGATCCATGGGGATCTTTCCTCACCAAAGACGTTTGATGTGGTAATGTCAGAATTAAGGTTAAGGTGCATCATCAACTTAGGCCATATTGGGCAGTTGCGTGTGTTCTGTGGTGGATTTACTGTTTGCTGGACGAAAAACCCAGGCTTTCGGGTGAAAAAAATCACGCTGTCCTCACCTGAGACCGACTAACTCGGCCACATTGTGAAAAATGGGCCTTAAAAATTCTTCTCCCCATTTACAGGATTCGAACTCAGGTCTTTTTCACCCTGAGTGGGCAGGATAGTGATAATACCAGCTGTGCAACCCACAAGGATAACCGTTTGAAGTAAAAAAGCCCTCGTGGGTAGCACAGTTGGTAGAATCGCCATCTTCCCCATACCGGATGGAAAAGACCTCAGTTCCAGTCCCTTCGATGGAGTGAAGAATTTTAATGGACCTTTTTCACAACATGGCTGAGTTAGTCGGTGTCAGTCGAAGGTAGCATGGATTTCTCTCCCGGAAACTTGGGTTTTTCGTCCAGAAAACAGAAAATCGACCACAGAACCCACGCAATTTACAGACTGTATAAAAGGAGCTTGGTTTGGTTTTGATTTTATTGGTGCATTAGCTACTAAGGCTATAATGCGCTACAAGGAGCAATACGGCCTTAGTTGTTGATGCTCCTAAAACCCAACAACAACAACAGCAACGACAACTGATTAAATTCAAAAAGTTTTCAGATGTTATTGGTGACCAAGGAGAATTAAATTTTCGATTTGGATGACTTGAACAATGCATCGTTTTATGGTATGTTTCCTATTTCGTGTGATGAAAAACCAATATCTGAAAGAGAATGAAAACATACAGTAATGTCCCGAGACCGATGAGCTCGGCCATCATTAAAAAAAGTATTCATTCTGGATGGCACATTGGCAGAGATAAACCATGAAACTCGAATTACTGTAAGGCCAACTTTTCTTTTCAATTTCACATATTGTAATGAAATGAAGTTAGTGAATTTGTAGTTCCAGTACTTGATTGTCATTTAGCACCTGCAAATCAGACCCCATCTATTCCTAATGGATCGTCTGTTATTTTATAATGTCTCAGACACTCTCATATTACTCAGAATATGTCCATAAATTGGTCTGAAGCTTGTAATTTTGTCAAATTTAATGTCGCAGTGGATGAAACATAATTTATGGACAATGTTGATTGAGACAGCAACGGAATAATGCATGTAGGGAATAAATGGAAGTTAAAATGACTTGCCGAGATGAATGAAAACAATTACCTTCTGTCTTATTGCGGGGTGGTATCGAAAACTGATTGTCTCCGAGCATCACTACGAGTTCAGATAAATCTTTTTCAGCATCCGCCCTTGGACTCATAGGAGTTGTAGCTTTGCAGAGGAGGTTTGTTAAGGGGGAAGTGAAATGCCCTCGTAGTGTAATTACACCACTGGCAGGGTGCTTCCTCGTTAATTTCCGTTGGCCATCTGCTTGTGAGGATGTTGTTACCATAGTGACAGAACCATCTGTTACTAGCATCCAGAGCATTCCACAATCAAGGAAGTGCCTCCCTATTACCACTGTTATGACCGCCTTGTGGAGAAATTCGTCTCCTTTATAAATAGCGCGCGTGCTTACCAGATCTGCGGTTGATAAATTCCCGGAAGTTACAATAAATGCACCATATCTGCCGCTGTGTGACGCTCTTGTACTGGGTGAGAAACAAATGTTTGTCTGCAAGATGTACGTGAACTTGGTGACTCGCTGCTATTACTGTCATGTTCTACTGTCCTCTAGCAGTTCCCTTGGCAGCAGTAAAACTCATCCAACGACATCAAATAATAGTTGGGAATAAATCCATCCTCTTACTTATACTCCATTGAAGCGCAGGAGAGAAACGTCTGTCTCTTCAGATGTCAAAAAGAAAATACAACGATTTGAATGCCTATATTTTTTATGATTGGACAGATATTGCCGAGTTTGATGTCGTTAAATACATAAAGTATAGGGTTTTTCCTTCCTCGAAAAATGCACCCTAGAGGGGAAACTTTGTAAGAAAGAAATAGGGTGGACCACTGAGCAGGGTATTCTTTGTGTGAAGAAGTTTTATGAAAAGGTTTTGCAATGTAACTTGAATTTAAAGTGGAATTTGTTAGTACAAAAAGATCTAGAAAGTTGAAAGCAGAATATAAGATAAACAGAATCTTCTATCAGGATATTTTTCAGCTGTTCCATTATGTTCATAGAGAATGGAGAGGGCGAACTGCCCTTTTCAACACGTCCCAGACATTCCAGTTGGATTCAAATCTAGAGAATTAAGCGGGAAGGGTAGATGTTGGGAACTTTGGGAACGTTCCTCAACCATTGAGATACAATTTATGCATTGTGGACAGTTGGGTTGTCGTTTTGAAAGGATCCATGGCAAACCGGGTAAAAACGAAGCATTGCAGGGTGCGCTTGGTCGAATACGATAGAAAGATGGTCATTGGAGTTAATACACGACACTCAAACAATATCAGCGATAAGCAGTATTCATGAGGTTAACGCCACACTTTAAGAAGCTCCAGGAACGTGTACAGTATTCATCTGATTCCAATGAATTTGTAATCATATCATGCATTAACTTGATTAACGTACGTTTAATTATCTGTTGATACCACTTGCTAAAGGTTTTTCATTTTTTTATCCAGTGAGGTCAGTTTGGTAATGGCTTTGAGTTGAAGTGTCAGGGATTACTTCTTCTGATGAGTATCGTTTACATGCGCCACTAGGTATGCTGCCTATAGAGTGGCAATAGTCATTGATAAAGAATATGAATGGAATTGGTCAAAAGAGATTTGTTGGGATTCTTTGGAAAACTTACCAATGTTTGAAAAGGATTAGCTGGTCTTGATCCGAAAAGGTTGCTCAACCATCTTTTTTCTTTCACAGAAAATAAACGAAAAGCTAATTCTGGACTCAAAACTATAACCTTAGCAAGGAAAATGTAACTGTGGCCATTTATAAATATTAGCAGAGTTCCAAGGAACTTTTTTTAATCTTTCTCTCTTGTTGTTCCACTACTTTTGGAAGCCGATATACATATCCATGATGACTCCAATAAGAAATTGTCCTTTTTATAATTCCAGTCATGTTTTTAACTTTCTGTGGATCCCGAACGAAATACATTCACTATATCTTTAATTCCTTTATTTTTCTCTCCATCTGTAATGAAATTCTGAAGCAGGTACGAAGCTGAGTTATCAAACTTCCCATCGTCTGGCTGACTTCAAGTCTACGGGATAGAAATTGATCCTCGACTACTTCTGGAGTTTGGGGAGCGAAACGCAAAGCTGTTTACTGAGAAGTGCAGACTCTAGACAAGATTAATGGCTTCTGGATTTCAGGTGATTAATGAAGGTAAGAGAAATCATTTTACCACTCCTTCAAGAACACTCTAGAATATTAAACGCTATAGAAAATTCCGAAGATTTGGACTCGCCCCATTCAGATGTCGAAGCTCATAACTTCGTCGATGAAGCTATCAGTCGGGAAAAGAGGACTAATGAAAGGTACCCTTCCGATTGAGAGCCCATTTAACTCCACTCGCGATATTTTCGTGTTTTTTTCCAACCCACCAACTAACTACTCGAAAGATCTGTTAGATTAACGCTACCAGCTGGTACTGGGAAAATGGATGGCTTCAAGAACAGACAAAACGTGTTCATTCTAAGTGGTTAAAATATATGAGCTTGGGTGTATCAGTTTGATGATTATTTAATCCTCTCAGATATACATTCACAGGCCAAAAAATTAGAAACCTTTTCAATGGAGGCAACAGATAATTGAGCGCATGGTACGCAAATGTAACTTCTCATTTGGTTTGATCATAAGTTCCTCGCTATCAGATAAATGGTGTACGCTTTCCTGGGGCTTCTAAGTCGAAACAGTCAAGGGAAAGACAGGTGGTCTTCCCAGTTTTCACAATGGTGTTATTGTTTGCTAGGAGCGACAATTGAAGAAACAAAGAAATCATTGGTGTGTCGAAAGCAACCGTATGAAAAGTACGCAGTAAGTGGAAGAAGAAAGGAGAATCCAGCTCTAAAAGGAAGAAATGCGGCAAAAGTCCAAGAATGAGGCCACAGGAATTTAAAATGAATTTTTCGTCATAATGGAAAGCTAACTGTGCAGCAACTGAGTGAATATTTCAATATAGGCAAGAAAATACCAATTCCATCCAAACTGTCGCCGGAGTTGAAGAATCTGGGATTTGGTAGTAGTGTGCTTTGCGAAAGCTACTTTTTTCTGTAAAAATCGGAAGATTCCACTAGAGTGGTTCCACTAACACCAGTACTGGACTGTGGAACAGTGGATAAAGATCCCTTGGTTTGACGAGTCTCGATTTACATTTCTTTTTGCACCAATGGTAACCAGAGTGAAAGTGTGGCATTAAAATCCTGAAAAATCCAGATGTCTCGTGTCTACCACTTAAGCGGGCGGAGGTCTGATACGAAATGGATCCTCTCATACTGTTTGAGTATTGTGTTACCTCCAATGAATATCTTCCTGTCTTATCGAACCAATGTTGCACTACAATGCTTCATTTAAACCCAGATTACGATGGGTTCTTTCAATAAGAAACCATCGTAATCCGGAGGAACATTCCCAAGTTTTGAATTCAATTTAGAATGTCTGGAATATGTTGGTAATGAGAGTTCCGCTTCGTATAGGAATAGAAGAATTGGTGAAATCTGGAGCTAGAATCTCGAAGACACCTCAAACATCGCGGCATGGATTCAGTAGAATCCATGCCGCGATGTAATCAGTAGATGAGGGAGGACCTAAAGGAAACCTTGTGGGACTCCCTGTGATACACTCGAAGAAGAACTGCAGCCTTGCTGTTGTTGTAGTAGGGAACCAGCTTCCCTTTAGTTTAGCATTTTTAGCATTTAGCGTTAGTAGAGGCATATGATGCAAGAAAGCAAGCTTATGCAGCATCAGCCAAAAAAAAAAAAAAAAAAAAAAATCGCTCCCATTTCACCCCTCCGTTCGTTCGAAATACCTGTCCAGCTCAGCCTTAAATTTATTTAGGCTATCAACTTCCACAACAAAGGATGGAAGTTTGTTCCACCAACCAACTACCCGCTGGCTAAAGGCAAACTTCCGCACATCTATCCTACATCTGTCTTTCCTCAATTTGAATTTATGCCCTCTCATGTGATTATTCTGAGCAAGAGGAAGAATCCCATCAGCATTGAGCATGCTCAAACCATTCAAGGCTTTGTACACCTCTATCAGATCACCCCGCTGGTGCCTAGTTTCCAGACACTGTAATTTGCAAAACTTAAGCCTTTCTTCACAAGAGCAAGCCTTTGTTCCATTCACTAATCTTGTTGCCCTTCTCTGTACTCGTCCCAGTAACTCTACATCCTTCCTAAAATGAGGCTTGAGACCTGTATACAGTACTCAAGGTGTGGCCTGACCATTGCCTTATATAAGGGAATAATCACATCCTTATTCCTGCTAGAAAAATTCCTGTACATAAATGACAAGACACCATGAGCTACTCTTGCAGCCCGTTTGCACTGCTCAGAGAACTTCATATCTACCTGCACAATTACCCCCAGGTCCTTTTCATTCTCTACCACTGTCAGTGTAGTACCACAGAGTTGATACGTTGCTCTGGGGTTGCTGTTTCCCATGTGTAGTACTTTACATTTGTCAATGTTAAACTTCATTTGCCACCTCTCAGCCCATCTGCTCAACCTTTCTAGAGCCTGTTGCAGCAGCGTACTGTCATTACTGTCATTAACAACCCTGCCGACCTTCTTATCGTCTGCAAACTTGGACATTAAGCTTGATATACCATCATCAATATTATTTATAAATACAGAAAACAGTAATGGACCCAAGACTGAACCCTGAGGGACTCCACTAATAACATTAGTCCACGACGAGCAGTGTCCATTGATTAACACTCTGTCTTCTCCCACTAAACCATCCCTTTATCCACAGCAGCAATTTGCTTCCAATGCCACACTGCTCCAATTTGTGCAGCAGTCTTCCATGTGCAACAGTATCAAAAGCCTTTCTAAGATCCAAGTATATAATATCAAAGTTATCCCCTGCATCCAGTTCCTTTGTGACTGCATCATAGTATCCAATCAAATTGGTCAGGCAAGACTTCCCCTTAACAAAACCATGCTGTGTCCGAGCTATAACTGAAGTCTTGTCTAGATGATCCTGCAGTGCTTCTTTAACCAGTGCCTCCATTAATTTCCCTGGAACAGAAGTTAAGCTCACAGGTCTATAATTACTCGTGTTGCTCTTTGATCCTCCTTTGTGAATTGGGATCACATTTGCACATCTCCAGTCCATGGGTACCTTCCCAAAGAAGCTCTCATAATTATGGCTAAGGGTTTTGCTTACTTCCTTTGCTGCCTCCTTTAATATAACTGGATAGATCCCATCCAACCCGGATGCCTTTTTTATATTTATCTTCAACAATTTCTCCTCCACTTTGCTCTCAGTTATTACAAAATCATCCAGCTCCTTGCTTTTTTGGGAAACAGATATTTAACACGCCTTTAGGCACGAGAGAATGTACGAAAAGACAGATAAAAGTAATTATCATCTCTTCTCTTTCTGATTTTGATCAAAATATTCTTTAAGAAATTGCGACATTTACTTTATTAATAACCAAAAATTAATATGAAAACCTTTCTATTCGTTACGTCACATCCTCTTTATCGTTTCTCACCGGAAACGCATTAAAAGATAGAAAACTCCAGCTTTCGGATATTAAGAAGCAAGACCTGACCTATTATGGAAGTCAACAACAAGCCTTAAGACCTACCGGAGGAAGCTATCATGTTATGCGACCTTAAACAAGAAGAGCTCGTGCCCCCGGTGGTCCTACACTTCGCATATTGCTGGTTACCCGTTCCTCCTGAATTATTCATGGTATCTGTACAGCCACGTGCAAGGTAATCACACCCAGCTATTCTCCCAACGCCTCCGCATGTTCGGGATAGTGGAAAGATACGATTCATCTCCGTAGCGAGTGATCGTAGCCAGCTTCCCTCTATCTTCATGCTCGAGCCTCAGCAGAGAGATTGAAACAATAAGGAGATGTAATCTAGAAGGAGAATGACTGTGGTACAGAGGAGTGATGTTCACCACGCTCTCCTTGATGTATTTGCATTCCTACAGATATTATGTGTGTAAGTATCACGCTTTCTGGCAGCTTGCCAATTATAGGCGCCTTCCAAACTAGCTCCACCTTCCTTCAGTTTCTTAAGAAGTTGGTATTAATCATTATAAGAGAGCTGTAAATGTCGTTTCCTGGCAGTACAGTTGAGTAGTGCAGAGAAGCGACCTTCGAGGATGGGAAGTTTTATTTTGGAGTTCGTTAGCATTGTTGGGCGGCAAATTAAAGACGATCCCGGCATTCCGTCTGGCGGGAACGCTAATATTTTTAAAGGTTGTCGGCTGTTGATGTCTGCGGCGATTTAAGGATGGTTTTGCGCGCGCTATTAGGGGCCACCCGCCCACCGGATGCCATCGGGGCCATCTGTAGACCACCGACGTTGTTTCTTCGCGGGCGTTCGAGCAAGCAACAGGGTGTCGCGTGCGCGTTATCGAATGAAATCAGCAATTTCCTGCGTGGAGCTCTAATGAACGCTGTAATAAGCGAAACACGCATCGAGCTCGGCAATGACAGAGAGCTTTCTCGAAAACAGCGCCGCTCCTTGCTGGCTTTGAATGGCAGCCGTAATTGCAACTGGCCATTAATCCGGCCATTGATGGCTTCTTAATGTGATCGATGTTTGTTTCCTCTGTGCGGATGGATGCGCTGCCTCTTCCTCTGCCTTTTCCGTCTTCGCGTCATCTTCCCAAAGGACGATGAAACGGTCAAAAGAGTGAGAGAAAATAAAATTTCTGTTTCTACTCTGACACGTTCTCTTTCTCATCCGTCCTCTTTCTCTTTCTTCATTCCCTGTACTTCTTAGTTTTCTTTCTTTCTTTCTTTCTTTTTGCACTTCCCGTTTTCATCATTCCCCTTTCTTTCTCTCCTCCCTTTCTCACTCTTTCTCCATATTCTGTTCCCAGTTTTATTTTTATCTTTCCTCATGTTTCACGATTATTCTTCTCTTCCTTTCTCTCTCTCTCTCTTTCTCTCTCTCTCTCTCTCTCTCTCTCTCTCTCTCTCTCTCTCTCTCTCTCTCTCTCTCTATCTATCTTTCTCTCCCTTTCTCATTCTTTCGCTATATTCTATACTTTTCAATTTTCTTTAATTTCCTTGTTCGTTTTTCCCTTTTCTTTGTCTCACTTCCTCTGTATCTATTTGATACGTTCTTTCTTCGCTTTCCATATTTATCCTTGGTCTCTCTCTCTCTCTCTCTCTCTCTCTCTCTCTCTCTCTCTCTCTCTCTCTTGCGCGCGCTCTCTGTCTCTGTCTCTTAGTCTTTCTTCAATTACGATTCCTCCCCTCTCTCTCTTCCTCTCTCTTTACCTTCATCGTCCTCTTTTTTTTCTCTCTGTCTTTCTGCCTCTTTATTTCATCTTTCTCTCTCTCCAGCCCTGTTTCTCGGGCTATCTTTTTCTCTTTATACGTACCTTTGTCTACTCCTGCGTTGATAGTTAGAACTGAACCCCCGCGCTGCTTCTGCATGTCATACAGGTCCACTAAACACAGTTATCATCAGAAAGCCCGTCTATTCAGAAACTCATCTTGAAACAATCATTAGTCTTTTATACAGAAAAATCTGTGAGGCCGGCCCCTAAAGTAAAATTATGGCCTATCAGTGAACACTGATCCATGATCCACCTATTTCTCTTTTATCAGTTTTCCTGTTTCTCTGTCTATCTCTCTGCACCTCTTTCTTTATAATTTTTTTTTTATTTTTAACCTTCTTCTTTCATTTTTCTCTGCTTCCTTCTCTTCCTTACTTCTTCTGTGTTTCCTGCTCCCTCACCTTTCTCTCTCTTTCTCTTACCTCTCGATTTTCTCTTTCCATCTTTCTTCTAATTTTCTTTGTGTCTCTCTCTCATCATTTTTCATCATTCTCTTTTTGTCGATGCTTCATCATTCTCTTCTCATTCGCTTTCTCAGTTTTTCTCTTTCTTCTCATTCTCTCTCTCTCTCTCTTGGTTATTCTCTTTTTCTTCCCATTCTCTTTTTTGGGTTCATCGTCTCTCTTCTCATTCTCCATCTTTCTCCTCATTTTCCATCTTTCTCCCCATTTTCCATCTTTCTCTTCATTATCCATCTGTCTCTTCATCCTCTCTCTTTTCTCCTCATCCTCTCTTTTTTCTCCTCACACTCTCTCATTCTCTTCCTCCTAATTATTTCTCTCTTTGTGTAAATTTCTCCTAAATATAATAGCTTATTATATATTTATTTAAATAAACATAAATGGATAATCGGAGGTGAAAGATAGGAAGGGAAAACAAGAAACTGAGGTACTCACCAACTGGGAGAGATGGATTAATAGAGGGAGAGCGCGATCGTTTTGTCTTTGAATGATTATTGCTCTTTGCTCTTGAACGCAGCACTTTCGCTACTCACTTCACAGGATTATCCACAGTGGTCTATGCAGTGACACGCGCAATCTGTTTTCTTCCTCTCCACGACGAATTCCATACAATTACAAGATACATTCCTCTTAATGAGAATAACAAGGTCCACAACGCCACCTTTCTCTCAAGAAATGGATGTTACGTAAGATGTGAAGGAATGTGGCTTCTTAGGCGACCAAACAAACATCGGATGATTTGTGGCCCCATTTATCTAATATACTCTAAGGACCCAACGAAGCAGTTTCTTAAATGCTATTTCTCTCCTATTGTATAAGGAGACACAAGCCGAAAAGAGGATGAGTGGAACAGAAGCTGGTGGACATTTATATTGCACACCATGTGTATCCATGGTAACTGGAGGAGAAAGAGATTGTCACATATTATTAAGAAGCATATCCAGCATTATATTAGACTGTAAAGCATTTCTTTCCTATTTTTAAAGCTGTCAAAGACCTAACGTCAAGTTGTGATCGCTAAAGAGAAGAAGAAGAGAAGATACTCTTGCAAAAGAAGATAGGTGGCAGTAGAGTGAACGAAGATACAAGTGGATGAGGCATATTATCATAAAAATATATAAAATACTCAGCGATATTTTATCCTTAAAGAAAACCTTTTTTTTATCCTGATATAATAATCGAAATTTAAAATATAAGATAGCAACTAACTCTCTCATCTCATCCCTGCATTTAGCAGATGCAAGAAAAGTTCGGTTTTTTACATCTCAGGCAAGGATGGCAAGGTTTTTTTTTCTTCCCCGAAAACGTGGAGATTTTTGTAAAAAAAAACAGACAAACCGACTAGAGGAAACACGCAATTTACTGACATAATACACATTTGTATATGAGGTAATTCTCGAGTAGTCCTAATATGACAGTCTCTTTATTCAGTTTCGTTTTGAATTTTTCCAAACTCTCAGCCTCGGCCACTTTACAAGAAATTTACTTCGAGCTATCTACACCACGCTGTCCAAACGTATACTTCAGTATATTATATACACCTGTTTCAAATGATCATTCCACAAGGTGTTGAACGATTATTAGAAAAGTTTTTAATAAAGGTTTTGTTAATCAAATAAAACTCAGAGTACCCAAAATGCGTTTGGTATTTTGTATCTGATGAAAATGTCTTCTTTCGATATCTAAACGTTTGATAATTTTCGTTTTTTTTTTAACCAGAACATATTTCATATTTCCACTTGTACTTATTGATCTGGGTGTATATAAAATCTGAAGATAAAAGAACAACCAGTTGGCAGTGACCATCAAGTGAATCCCACATTGATGCGTATAAATATTTGATGATTCAGAAAACTGTGCCAGATATAAACCAGCCTGAGATCAAGTCACAAAGGAGCTTAGCAAGCTAAGTCAGATTACAAGAAGTCTCTGGCAAAGAATGGAAAGAAAAGCAACAAAGACTTCTTTACTTATGCGAAAAGTAGAAGGAAGGGAGTTGAATCACTTGGTCCACTTATCAATGGTTTAATTGTTGATGATCGTGCTTGGGTTGCTGAAAAACTGAAAAAGGTATTTTACATCTACATTCACACATGAGGAATTCTTTAGGGAGGGGAATGCCTGAAGTTTAGGAAATTCTAACAGGGAGCTAAATGATTTTGTAATAAGAGGTTGGAAAGTGGAAGAGAAATTGTTGAAGCTAAACGTAAAAAAATGCACTGGAATGGATGGGATCTATCCAATTATATTAAGGTAGGCAGCAAAGGATGTACACTGAGTGAACAGAAATCATAGAATACCTGCCTAGTAACGGGTAGACCCACCTTTCGTCCGGATAAGAGCAGTCACAAGGCGAGGCATTGAGTCCACCAGTTCACTAAAGCGTTCCACGGGTATTCCCATCCATTCTTGTTGCACCGCTGTCCATAATTCCGTCGCATTCCTGGGTGGAGGATCCAAAGCTCAAACGAACCTTTCCACATGCTCTACAGGGTTCATGTCCGATGAACGGGGAGGCCATTCCATGTTGGTAAAATCTGCGGAATGTTCTTCAAACCATGTTCTAGTCACCATGACTCTGTGGGAAGGCCTATTGTCCTTCTGGAAGAGTCCGTTGCCCTGTGGGTGCACGATGACCATGAAGGGATGCAGATGGACTGCAAGGAGGGACCGTTCAGAGATGCGTCAAGACGTACCAGAGGTCACAACGTGTACCCGTTGAACACGCCCCAGAGCGTTACCAACCGTCCATCTGCCCGAACAGTTCCTTGATGACATGACGGGTGCATAACTTTGTGCGGTTTCCACTGGATATGCACCCTCCCGTCCGCTCGAAATAACTGGAAACGGGACTCATCGAACATGGAGATCCGTCTGCAATCATCCAAAGTCCAGTTCCGATGTTCTTTCTCCCAGTTGAGGGTGGAGTCCTCAGTCGTGGTGCTAGCAATGGGACTCTGGTGGGTCGGTGGCTCCTATAACCTATTGCGGCTAATGATCCGCCTTCATTCATTTTACTAACCCCTATCAGAGCCTTCTAAACCTCACTCAGGTCACCTCTGAGGTGCCTGTTTGCCAAGCTTTGCTCACGTATACGGAGTCTTTCCTCATATGGCCGCCCTTTTGCCGATCTCACCATGCGAATTGCCCATCTTCAAACCCTTTCAAGAAGCTCAATTTTGTTTTCAGATGAGGTCTCCATACTTGGATTCAGTATTCCAAATGTGGTCTTCCAATTGCCTTATTCAGCGGGATTATGACCTCCTTATCTCTACAGAATAATGTTAGATAAATCAGAGGGGCTTACATTATTTAATAGTTGAAGTTCCGATGACTTGAAAGAAAGGGGAAATTATAGCCGAGAAGAATAAGAATGCGTTTCTTAAAGTGACTATTTTACCACTTCCAGCAGGAGCCCTGAGATACAGTTATAGTTGTGGAGCAGAAATATCAGGGGACGAGCGATAAGGCAGCCGCGATACCATGGAAGAAGCGATGCAGATTTTCCTTTTCCTTTCTGCCAAGTTGCGTAAATCGTGGAAATGAATTCAAGAAGACACGTTTCAGTTGAACTTGCTGAGATGCCACAGTGAGTTAATCTAGAAGCAAAAATTTACCCAAAAAGTGGTTTCAAGAGAATTTTGTCTAAAAGCTTTAATAAATGTGAGCAAATTAAGATAAGCCTGAAGTTGTTTGGCTCCTGTGGTTCTGCACTCTTGGGGACAGGAACAACTCTATAGTATTTGCAGTCCTGGAGGTACATAAACTCGAGTGAGGGTTGGTTGTAAAGATTTGCCAATGTATCTTAGGAATAAAATGCGCAAGTGAAAATATGAAATCCTATTTCAGGTTGTACTTTTATTTCAAAATGCACTAAGATTCATAAATGCGTGTCCAGGAGGTATACTGTGGAAATAAAACAAGTTAACCTAAATGGCAAAGATGAATCTTACGTGAATTTATTTGAACTTCTTATTGATTTATTAATTATATACTAGACATGCCATCGATCTCGATAGAAATGTTAGGGTGAAAGACCTTTCAAAGTATATTATTTCTTTTCAGGTTTACCACAGCAATTTTGTTGAATTTGTTTGCTTAAACGTACAAGGATGCATAATCAACTCTGAGAACACCACAAGCAATGAAAATGAAATTATAACCTTAGAAAAATTGCATGTGGTCTGTGGTGGATTTTCTGGATGAAAAAATTACAGGTTCCGGGAGAAAAATAAATCCAGTCTACTTTCTCCTGACACCGACTAACTCGGCCTTTGGTATGGACTGTGTCCGCTCATACCATTAGAAGGTCGTGTTAATGAATCTTTCTATCATATCGGACCAACTTCATCCTGCAAAACTTCATGTTTACCCAAATTGTGATGAATTCTTTCAAGCCGAAAACGCAGCTATCCACCGAGAAGAAGTTTTATCTGAATGGGTGGAGGAAAGTTCCCAAGATTTCCAACATCCATCCTGGCCACCTAATTCGCCAGATCTGATTCGAATTGAGAATTTCTAGAATATCTTGGAAAGATAAGGTCAAATTTGAAGTTCTTCACAACCACAATACAGCAGCTGACAAATATTCAGATGGAAGAACAGTGAAATGCAGAGCTAAACTGCCTAACGAATCCATGGGTCGACGTGCTGCAATTCGGAAGTTGGTTCTACTAGATCTGAATAAAAGTGTCTAATTTTTTGGTTGGTAAGTATATATGCATTTCCTTGTGGAAATGTTTTTATGATAATTTAGCCCCAAAAGTGATTCCTCTTCATAAAGTGGATCGTTGAAAGGTTTATCTGCATTCTGACAAATCTCACCGTTGTTTGGGACTAACTTTCAAAGCCACGTGCTAGGGTGGTGAGCATCATAAAATAATTATAAAAATGCTCTGTTTTATCCTCTTTCTACCTAAATACAGTGCTTTGAGACCACACATCAAGTTAACAAAAGCGCTGACAAGGGTGTGGTCTTCCAGGGCGGGAAATGCCTTTAATAAATAATATAAGAAGATGACAAGGAAGAGAAGGGAGCACTAGTCCGTTCTTTGCGTTGCCATTGGGGGGAAGGAAGTTGTAGGAAAACAAGAACTCTGTGATCAGAGCTGCTTTCATTTCCATCACGTAAAAAAGCTGCATTTTAATAGTCTTTGGATAAAGGTTAGCGGTCATTACCCAGTTATCCACGTGCCGATATTACGCAAAGGAAACTTTCCACCAGGTTGAGCCACCGTTCCTTCCACTACACAAACGGAAACTCTAAGATTTTGTCAAAGTTCAAGACAATTCTCCCTTCTGGATCTTTTATTTGTAGGCTGGTTCCATGGGTTGTACTTAACTGTCTAAAATTGCTGATTGGTTCAAAAAAATCTGACCACTTTGACCTCGCGATCGATTACCATAAAGAGTGGAAAATTGGTCTTCCCCTCCATGATTCAATAACAGAGAAACAATCGAAAGGCATGAACTGGACTTGGTTGTACAACAGGAAAACAGTTGGAAACGTTGATGGGGCCTTTAGCCAGCGGGTGGTTAATTGCTGGAACAAACTTCCATCTGTGGTTGTGGAAGTTGATAGGTTGAATAAATTTAAGGAGGAACTGGACAGGCATTTGGAGGGAATGGTGTGATTTTTTTTTTTTTTTTTTTTGGCTGATGCTGCATAAGCTCATACATTTGTTTCTTGCATCACATGCCACTACTACTACTACTTCTTTAATGTGCACAATTTTCTATCAAAATACTAGAAGTCTGAGAAATAAACTTCAGACAATGGAAATTCCTCTCTTGTCAAGGTTGTATGACATCATTTGTATCACAGAAACATGACTGTCCCCCAATTAAGAAGACCTCGCATCCTCTCAACCCGCTTGCTTCTCGGGCATTTTTGCCTCCAGGGAACAGACGACTGGTGGTGGCGTAGGTATTCTCTTTAACACACAAAAATTCTCACTGACTAGCTCAGCCACTCTAAAAACAAAACTGTTTGAAGCTGCAAGAGCCTCACTCAGCATTCAAGGCCACAGACTTGACGTGTGCACAGTCTCCATCCCCCGTCCCACAGTAAAGAACACTTTACAAGAGATCTCCAACTGGATCATTAATCAATGCCACCCCCAAAGCAACATTACTTGTGTGTGGAGACTTTAATATTAGTTCAGGCCAACACAGTCTTCGCAGATTGTTATCTTCTAATCTGGCTGCAGTAGGTCTGACCCTCCAGAATTTTTCCCCTACCAGAGGCGCTAACCTGTTGGACCCAATATTTGCAACACACACCCTCACCGTTGACAGCCAATCTGAAACAGCCTTCAGTCAGACCATCTACCAGTAGTCCTCATTCTTCCAATCACTTCCAGGACATCCTGGAAACATAAGGCCCCAGTTAAGAAGACAGTGATTAGTCCTTCACTCCTCAATCCAGAGAAATGCTGCTTCGCAGCATCCATTTTTCATTGGGAAGCCCTAAACCAATGTCATTCACAGGGCTGCACTTTCGTACCTGCTGGCTGCAGTCTATTGCTCGAACTGCAGTCAAAAACAGTTTCAATCTCCTGTCGAAGCAAAGCATGGTGGACCCAAGATCTCAGCCTTAAATTTCGGAATAAACAAAGACTACATGCAAAATGGAAAGCAAAATCAGACCCACTAGACAGGTTTGCATACTCAACAGCCCGTGCCCAGTTCAATAGAAGCAAATCTGAAGCCATTAAAGCCTACATCGACAAAACAATCAAGATCGGGAAGGCACCGTATAAGGCAAGGCATGATGAATTCCCTCACAACTTAATCCAATCGAATGGCTAGGCTACATCACAAGATTTAAGCCAAAGTCAGCATCAGACCTTAAGAGCATTCACAACAGTTGTCAGCGAGATGTCCTCGCTTCCATCATCATCACAAAAAGAGAGCTTATCCAGGCCATCAATGATATCCCACCAACGTTTTGCACTGGATATGATGGGTCCCACAAATCATTCTTAAGAGCGTTAGTGTTTTCATCATTGATGCACTCCTAGGTATCTTTAATGGAATCCTCACAACGCAAAGTTTCCCAACAGCCTGGAATCAATATATTGTCCGACCAATCCCCAAAACACAAGGAGCGACATCAATTTCACAATTCAGGTCAATAATGAAAGCCTCATGTCTCCTCAAAGTCATGGAGAAGTGCCTTCTTCCCATCCTAACCAGCCAGGTTCTGCCATGTGAATCACCATACATTCACTATTGCCTTGAAACGCAGGTCTACCATTACCAACCTACTGCAAACCACCAACACCATTCTGGGGGCTCTACAAGATAGGGCTGAGATGGCAATTGTTTATCTGGATATCCAGTCTGCATTCGACAGCATAGACATTCAGCCCCTCCTGCAACTTTGTGAGGATGGATACCAGATAAAAGGCAATATACTGGAATTCTTTGGCAGTGATGCATCTGTATCATGGCAGCCAGTGCTATGTTGCCATTTTTGAATAAAGTCCCTCTGTACCGTTTTGTTTCCGTTGTTGTGTCGATGTTGTTCCCTTCATCATTTCTGTACCTCAGTAGGTTCTTTTGGTATGCTTTTCCATATCCAGGCCACTCCTATGAGAAGCTACAAGTGAAAACCTGACTGGTCCTTTGCACACCAGTGTAGTAAGTGTCTTCTTTCAGAAGATTAGTGGTATAACGTCTGAGCCAATTGAATAGTTTTTCTCATAATAGAGAGGACATTGAGATGAATCCAATGGGAGGGTTTGTCCAGAGTCGTTTGTTATCCATATGTTACATCAATAATGGAGAAGATTTTGACATCGCCATTGAGGATTTATTTTTACAGATTGAAAGTCTCAGATTCAGAAAGTAGAGAAACCCAATGGATTCTAGTATAGTCAGTCTACCACCACGAAAGTGAAACTTATATCATGTAATATGTGACTCAACTAATTTTGTCCTCACTGTCCTAATAAAATAAATCAATCTTTTGGACTGAATGGGTCATTGGTATTCGTGTTAAAGTTGTGCTAACACTGCCGTGGTGAGTGCTGCTCAATTTCTGAGCCAGTTCCCGGTAATCATTTTAGGTACATAAAGGACAACTTCCTAACTTTATTAGATATACCACAAGGCTGCATGCTAAGGTCAAATCATGTCATGTGGTACATGGCTACCTTGGGGTGTGCAAGGACATGCTGGTAATAGGTGGAGTAATGCGCCATTGCCACTGTGATGAAACCATGTCCAACAGGTTCGAGAAACATAATGGGGACTTCTCTCTTCTTCAATGGCCCCATCGAACCTCGAGCCCATAGAGCATGTGTGTGCGTGTCATCTGTCAATGAGAACCACCATCAACTGTTGTGTCCATGGGCCAGTAAAACCTTACTAAGTTAATGGAGTCCATCTCAAGATGAATCGCTATCGTGAGGTAGGCAAATTGAAGTTTTAGGCTATATTAAGTAGGGGTCACCTAATAAAGTGGACACCGAGGTAGTAAGGTACATTTTTAGGGCACTCAGGAAGTTAACGTCACTTCCAGAATGGTTCACAATAATCATGTACCCCTTTCTCATTAAAGAGAGCAAGAGTTGGATGCGTCGATGTTAATAGGGAAGCGCGTTCCTTAGGGAAATTATGCTTTTCTTATCAGACATCTCACTCCGGTTTTTGCCCCTATTAACACCTTATCTATTCCTTGCGTGACGTAATGCAAAACATTCCTTTTAAGCGGCTGAAAATCCGTGGTCTTCTGCTGCAGCGTCAGAGAGAAGCCGAACATAATGAGTGCAATCTTCGTTTCGGATGTCTTCCCTCAATATCGCGTTCCCCTAACGACGTTCTCTTTTTGTTTTTCGGCTCCGGTGACAGCGGGAAAGATGGCTGCAGCGTGTACACATTGATTGGCTTAATGAGCCGTCAGGAGCCGAACTCGGTGACGGACAGCAGCTCGGAGGTCCAGTAACGGGAGCGCAACACGAGTTTGTAATTTGCACGCTGACAGAAACGCGGGCTGGAATGCAAATATTGGAAGTAGCGGCTTCTCCGTGCAAGCGGAACACGGTCACTGCCAATGTGACTCACGACGCACATCCGTGTCACTGTGGATCGACGTTCCGCCTCGTGAGGTGAACTCGACCTCGATGGTCGGAGTGGAACTCGGTGGACAAATTTCGAACCTCATTCATTCACTGACCGGTAATAAGCGGTGGTCAATTAGCCAACGGATGGAGTAGCAATTTTGGAGTTGGAAACACGCGCCTGTCCTTGCTGCAATTAATATGCAGAGGTTCTATCCATTTAACAGGTCGCGTGATCAAAGACAGCGGTGTTTTATAAACGACCCAAGCTGGTGTTGTGGAAATCCTCTTAAAGACTAATTAGATTGGGACAACCCGATGAACATTTCTTTACTGATTTCATGGTACATTTTTAGGGAACTTTTACACTCACTGGCAAAAAAATTAGGAAAGTTTTACAGTTGGCGTGAAGAGATAATTAAATGTGTAGTATGCAAATGTAAGTTGTCATGTGGCACGATTAAAAATTCATTGGTAAATATTGCACGCTTATTTCTGAAAAAAAAATCGAAAGTTTCGACTGGAGTGGTGGCGCCAAAGCCAGAACTGGATGGACTGTTAAATCATTGGAAAATCATATCTAGATTGCCTGGTGTCCACCAGTCAAGTGGCTCTAAAGTATAATGGTGTGTACTGAGTCTGCTCATATCGTTAGAAGATCGGGTTACCTCCAATGAGTACCTTTCTGTCATCTGGGACCAATTGCACCCTTCAATGCTTCATTTTTACCCGGATTGTGGTGGATTCTTTCGAATCCAACAAAACTATCCACAGCAAAAAAAATATTGTATCTGAAGTGTTCAAGAAAGATTCCCAAGATTTTCAGCGTCTACCCTGACCTCTTTTTATTCTCCACATCTGAATGTAATTGACGATGACCGAAATACGTTGGAAAGGGCAGTTCGACTTGGCAATTCTCTACCGAGGAGTTGGAAACTGCTATCTCGGGGGATACACAGCTGCTGGAACGCGTACAGAGAAGGGCAACGAGATTGGTGAGTGGAACAATGGGTTGCTCTTACCAAGAAAGGCTTAAGTTCTACAAATTGTAGCGTCTGGAGATGATCCGATTGAGATATTTAAGCCTTCGTATGGACTGTGGAAGCTCAGTGCTGATGGAATTCTTCTTCTTCTTCTTCTTGTGCAGGCTATGCCCATGGGGGGACTAAGACCAGTGGGTCAATCTGCTGGAACAATTCATCTGTTGACCCAAATATTGAAGCAAAGTGACCCCCTACGATTCTCTAACTCGAATTAACAAAAATCAAAGAAATGTTGTTCAGAATTAAGACGTCTCTTACAATCCTTTCAAAATCAATATCGTCCCCTACCTTTTGTACGTCTGTATATTTTTGAACGCATTTATCAAATAAAAAATTCGTAAATGTGTTCGCTACAATCAACACGCGTTGACAGAATGAAAGTTTGAATTTTCATATTTCTTATTGATTTTAAACAGCCAACTGCGGCGCTGCTGTAGCGTCAACAGAAATGGCGACACACACACACACGCATGCGCAGAAAGAACATAATGTATTATCACACATGCCTATTGTATTGTGTTTTCCATCAGTCTATGACTATTCTGTGGTACATTTAGTAAAGATTATCTATTTTTTATATTACACAACTTCATCAGGAGGCTACAACTTTGTTGTCGAAAATGCAGGATATGTTTCTTTATAGGATAAAAGGGATTCTAGACGTATATGCAGCCAAGTACATGATTTTTTTTTTTTAAAGTATGATTTAATTTCACCCTGAAATTTTAAATTGAAGTGGAGCAGTTTAAATCTTCCATCTTAACCGCATCGCAGGGGTTGTTTGGAAAGAAATCTTGTAACTTAACTCGGGCTGTTTTTGTTGGCAGATTATTTTAATCAAAGCAGACAACTGTCTACTGAATTATACATGCACTTCCCCGCGTTATCTCAAATTTCCCGAGGAGGAGGAAGAAGGGGGGAAAGGTTGGAAATAAAGCAGTACCAACTATATCGCGTGTCAACTAACGCGTTCACCTGGGTCTTCGTGATGGCCACGTGGGGTAGCAACTTACTGATGCTGTTGTCATAAGCAGATTAACTCCAAACCCTCCCACTCTCTCCCATTTCTCCCCCCCCCAAGAAAATTGTGTTGTTAAGAGAAAAGAGGATTATTGCCATCAAGTCAAAGCGACGGGCCAGGTGGCGAGGACACAGTTCACCCCCAGACGCTGCGAATCGACGTCAGTAACTGTAGAAGCGGAAGATCTCTAAGCGACGCTAGTGCACTCTCGCGTCTTCCATTTCGTCAACCAACCGTGGATAACTAATGAGATTGGCCGGAGGTTTGTTAGGGTTTAATGTTCGCCAGCGTCGTACTTAGATACCCGCCACGTGTGTGGTCTCGTGGCTGACGACCCGATACGATCGGCTTGAGCCAACGAGAAGAACACTCATTACATATGTTCGGTAATTATTTGCGACGCACAGAGAGAAGTAAGTCAACGACACCCCTCCCGCCCGACCGGAGAGAACGCTAGAGCCGAACTGACGAAGTGTGAGATTCGGAATTCCGGCGATCTTGTTTCTGCTCCGAAAGTGGTTATTTGAAGCGACAAGTTGCGCCAGCGATGCGTCATTATCGGACCCGTAAACTTGTGCCGCTAATTGTAATCTTCGCCAATAAAGGAAGAAATATCACCCTCCGCATTACGAAGCGTCCGAAATGAAATATCGACGGGCTATTCGCCTTAAATAAGCGGCTTCGTACAGGTCACCGAGAGATGTTTTAAATGTAATGGCCGCTCGAAAGGAATCGAATTTCAACGCTGTCGTTTCGAGGTTTAAAGAGAAGTATGTCGTGGAAGGACTGGAACGTTTCGAGTTCCTCGTTGGAATGTTCATCAGATGCAAAGATGGAAGTGAAATCGGTTGTTAAGTTCGTTGTAAGGCGTTCTCCCTTTAAATTAAATTGTTATTTAAAGTATAATTTAGTTGGAGACAATGAAGGAGATTCATGGTTTGATGAAATCAATCATCGCAAATGTGTACAATGAGTGGAAGACGAAAGGAGAATGCAGCTCCAAAAAGGAGAACTGTGGCAGAAAGTCATACATGGTCCAGTGTGCTTGTAGCAAATAATTGAAAAAGTCAGTCCAGCAAAAGAAGAACACAATTCCAACCGAATGCATTGGCAGTCGTGTGCCACTCCAGTCGATGGAGCCACTCCATCAAGGAACCACTGGAGTGGTTCCTTGATGGAACCACTCCAGTGGTTCCATCAAGAAGTAATTGCAATGGGACAATAATTGGATGGGAGGGATTTGTCATCCGTATTAGGCTGGATATGAGCAAATTTCCAAGTGAAGGAAAGACACCATTGCAGAAGAGGAGTATGCTCAGGAGCATAGATTTTGAGAACAAGTGAAGAAATGCTATGAGGACCTGGAGCTTTCTTGTCATCAAGATTGATGGAAGACCACAGGAGGCATTTAGTTGAGTATACTAGGAACGGTAGGAGATGGTTTATGAAGATTGTAATTTGAAGAGTTAGATGAAAAGTTGGTTTCAAAGAGGCCAGCTTTGTCTTTAGCTGGGGTGGCAATAGAACCATCAGATTTTAATTGAGGTGAGAGTGGAGATGGGCAAAAGTGGTGGAGTGTGGAATTAAGGAATTCATCCCTGAAAGACTTATTTTAAAACAGTAATCCAACCAAGGAAAAAGAATAGAAATCTTGTAGACATTACTGGCGGTGGATGTTAATGAATTTTTATTATGTTGTGGTGGTACATCTGATGTAAAAAAAGTAAAGTGCAGCCATTATCAACCCACTGCAGGATGGAAGCCTCCTCAACAATTCATGCTGAGGGAAATGGACCATAATCTGCCACGCTGGTCCAGTGCGGGTTGGCAGATCAACCGTATTCAGCAATCAGGGGCTTGAACCCCGGTTTACTCAAAGAGCGTGTGCTACTGCACTCCCGCTCCTGCCCACTCGGCTACGGAGGTCAGCAACTGAAGACCCATTTGTGGTGTCCGTAGGATGATTTTGAGATTGAAAAAAAAAAAGAAATTAATGCACTGCAATGAGAACTATGTCCACCTAAATCAATTAAGTTCTATCCACTTTTTTTTTCGTTGAATGCCTGTGTCCAGCGAGTTCCTAGCGAGGAAGGCAAATTGTATCCATTCAACTTTTCTTGTTACCATTCTGAAGTAATCAAGAAATCCATCAAATGGCAGTTCTGATACCATCTTGATACTCTCCAGTTTGATCGATGGTCTCCGAATGGATTCTCTTTAGTGGTGATCCTCGAACGATCTCCTGGTTTTCGTTGTAATTTCTGGCTAAGTTTGGTTGAGAGTTTGGCCACTTTCGAGCAGTTTCGGAATTGCAAGGCTTTGCAATCAACTTGGCCACAAGGATTGCAATAAACTTTGGCCCAAGATTGTCTAAAGGAGCTTTGCAGTCATCTATCTTTTGAAATTGGGGAGCTGAAATCCTGGTCAGTCTCTTTACCACGTGTGCTGGCAAAATGCTCTCTCTTTTCACACTTACCATGTGAGTCATTCCTCAGGAATGCCTGAAGGTTCTGGTCTTTCGTTTGCTATTTTTGTGTTGTAGTCGCGGACATCCTTCCTAGAAATCCTCTCCGTAGTTGCGCGTCTCCAGTAAATTGCAATCGACTTTCTCGTTTGGCAATCCTTGTGGTGCAGAAAATGAAACACTCGAACACGCGCTTTGTTTGATGAAGATCGCTTGGAATTTCTTCAAGTAATTTTCCAAAAGGAAAAGATCGCAGTCAACTTGAGCTCTCTGAGAATAGAAGAAAGATGAGTTCTCATTCTCCCTTCCTTTCTGCCCACTCATTCTCATCCTCTCGTTTTTCTCTCTGTTTACTTCTCTTCCTTCATCCCATCCTTCCTTTTTCTTCTTCTCTATCTAGACCTTCTTCTGTCGCTTTCTGTGTCTGCCGATTTACTTCTCTTTCCATCCCTCTTCCTTCTCTTCTTTCCTTTCCGTTTTCTTCTACTTTCCCATCCTTTTTTACTCGGTCTGTTGGTTTCTCTCTCTCTCTCTCTCTCTCTCTCGTTCTCGCTTTGTATATTTCTCTCTCTTTTCTTATTTTCTATTTCTTTCACTTTCTCTTCTTATTTTCTCTCTTCTCTCTATTCCTCTCTGTCTCCTTTTTCTCTCTCCTCTCCCGCTCTTTCTCTTTCATCTCTCTATTTCTCTCTTGTTCATTCTCTCTGCCTTCTAATTTTCTCTTCCTATTTTCTTTCCTTTTCACTTCTTACTTTCTTTCTTTCTCTCGCCATTCTTGTTTTCTCTCACCTGTTTCTCTTTCTCTTCTTATTTTCTCTGCTTCTCTCTCTCTCTCCTTCTTTCTCTCTGCTTCTAATTTTTTCTTCTTACTTTCTTTCTCTCCCACTGCCACTTTCCTTTTCTCTTCTTTCTTTCTCTCTCTCCTCTTTCGTTTTCTCTTCTTTCTTTCTCTCTCTCTCTTTCTGTTTCTCTTCTCTCTTTCTCTCTTCCTCTTTCTTTTCTCCCCTTACCTCTTTTTTCCCTTACGTTCTCTCTTTCCTTTTCTCTTCTTGCCATCTCTTTTCTTTTCTCACTCTCTTTCTCCCTTTTTTCTTTTCCTTCTTTGCCTTTCTCTTCTTATTTTCTTTCTCCCTCTTTCTTTTTCTCTTCCTACTTTCTTTTCTCTTTCCTTTTCTCTCTCCTGTTTCACTTTCCCTCTCTCTCCTGTTTCACTTTCTCTCTCTCTCTCTGTTCTGCTGTTATTATGGCTGCCATCCTTTAACGTGCTCTACACAGAATTCGCCTTTCTTCTCTGATTTGAAATTGTTCTTTTATTTTCTTACTCTCTTTCTTTCTCTCTTCCTCTTTCCTTTCTTCTTTCTCCCCTTACCTCTTTTTTTTTCCTTACGTTCTCTCTTTCCTTTTCCCACTCTCTGCCTCTCCCTGTCTCTTTTTCTTTTTCCCTGTACATTGCAATCAACTCTCTCTCTCTCTCTCTCTCTCTCTCTCTCTCTCTCTCTCTCTCTCTCTCTCTCCTCTGCTGTTGTTATCATGGCTGTCATCCTCTAGTGTGCTCCAAACAGAGTTCTCCTCTTCCTCCTCTCAAAAATTGTTTTAAGTGGAGTATTTTTGCCATTGGTCGTGCTAACGCCGTTTATTAAATGTTGTAGATATCGCTGAACGACCTGCGTAGTCGAGTCCACGGGGAGTTTCTTGTCGTAGCCGCCCCACGCGCGCGGAATGCTAAGGACGCACAATCCATTCGAGTCACACACACGAACACGCTCACTTAGTTGGCTCTACAGCTAAAAGAGTGCAGTTGCCAATTCTTAACAATCTTCTTTTGCAAAAGGCAACGAACAAAGTGGAGGGAAGATGCGCAGACGCCCACTATTAATGGCGTCATCTTAAAAAGTTCGTCGTCTGCTTAATTCGATTATTTCGGTTGCTTTTCCGGAAACCAATTGATAATTTATCTTAAATGCGATACGCCGGCATTAACGAGCCGTAGTTTAAAACAATATCCATATCACGGTGCTGCCACCTAGGAGTGAAAAGTTGTATTCGAGCTTAGATTAACCAAAATGCGCGTTCGTATACATTAAAACCGATCTTCGAATGTGGGTGGTCGACAGTTAACTTATAAATAGATTTACTTCGTAATGCGCGCATATCTTGAATGTTGTCGTCTGCTTTCAGAACAGGTCACCCGATCGTCTGCTTTCAGAACAGTTCATCGTGTGGCATCCATTAAGGAAACTGAGGCAGTTCCAGAATCGATTGTAAGTAGCAGTTTATTCACAGTTTGACCATTTCTGACAACTATAACGAATAACTTAATGAAGTTATTTGTTAATATTCCTTTTCTGAACCTCTACCTCTTCTGTAATTCCTTTTCTGAACGTCTTCTGTAATTTAATATGGCCATTAAACAAATTAGACCCAAACCCAATTTCAAAGTTACCTCAATGAAAACTTAGATTTTAGCTATCGAAATGAATTAGCCGGATAAATGTACAAAACTCGAAATATATTAACAAGATGGTGGCGATCGTTGCATGATTCGAAGGCCGAGAACATTTTGCTATAATTATAATACGTTTAGTAACAATTTGGCATGGGATAGAGCTACCTAAGGGAACTATTTTACTTAAGTTGACTGATACGGTCTGAAGAATTAGGATCAGTGGACTTAAGAAGACGTACAACAAGGAAATGATTACCAGAAATCATCCGATTTATTTTCAGTGATTCTAAGAAATAGAAGAATGGCCATGATGGATAGTTGAATAAGTAAATGAGCATTTTATGATCAATCCACTGAAACCATCATTTCTGGAACTCCAATTCTCTGGAAGTTCATCTGATTCTGGTGATGCCTTGGTAACTCTATCTTTAAAACGATGATTTCTTTCCAAGGGTGTTTTGATTTCATAAAATGGTTTAAATCATTTTTATTATTTTAAATACAACAATTTCAATGTTTTACTCGCCGCGCCTATGCAGCGCTCCATTCGCGATTTCCAGGATCTAAAACAGCAGTGGAAGTCTTCGGAAGATACCACCTTTAATTGTGGCTTTCTGTTCTTCTGAGTGTCTGCTAAGTCCTCAAATCCTTTGAGGAGGATTTTAATTTTCGTGAACAGAAAAAAGTGGCACGGCGCCATATCTGACAAATAAGGCTGGTGCTGCAACTTTGTGATCTTGTTTTTCGTTAAAAACTCTCTCACTGCGACAGAGGAATGGCAGGGCGCATTGTCATGATGCAGAAACCATTTGTCCAGCCATAAATTGGGCCCTGTCTTTCGACTTTCTTCACGAAGTCTTCCTAAAATCAAAATGTCGAGTGTCTAGTTAGTATTCAGATTTGAGGAGAAATCTGAATGCTAAGAAATCCTTAGGGTTATGGAAACCACCGACCCACCAGAGTCCCATTGCTAACACCAAGACACAAGACTCTACGACTCAACTGGGCGAAAGAACATCAGCACTGGATCCCGTCCTGGTCCTATGAGTCCCGTTTCCATTTACTTCGAGGGGGACGAGAGGGTGCGTATCTGGCAAAACCTCACGAAGCTATGCGCCAGTCATGTCAACAAGGAACTGTTCAGGCAGGTGAACAATTGGTAATGGTGTGGGGCGTGTTCAACTGGCACACTTTGGGACCTCTGCTATGTCTAGACGCATCTCTGAACGGTCCAGATTACTTGTCCATGGTCATCGTGCACCCACAGGGCAATGGACTCTTCCGGAAAGAAAATGCGCTCCCCCACAGAGCGGTGGTGAGAAGAACATGGTTCGAAGAGCATCCCGCAGATTTTACCACCATGGAATGGCCTCCCTGTTCAACAGACATGAATCTTTCTGATTCTGTGGAAAGGTCTGTTCGAGCTTTGGATTCACCACCAAGGAGTGGGACGGAATTATGGACAGCGGGCAGCAAGAATGGATGGCAATTGATTTCTGTCCACTCAGTGTACAACTGGAACTACTACCCTTTCAGGGTGCATTGGATTTTGGTGAACAAAACGTAGTCCGGCATATATGGATGAAAAACCCGAGTTTCCGATGGAAGAACCTTGCCATCCTCTCCTGAGGCTGACTAACTCAACTAAGGAGCGAAAAATTCGCATAAAAGTTCCCGCGTCATTGAGTGGATCGAAGTCGGACCTTTTCCACCCGGTGTGGGTAGGACAATGATTATAACCACTGTACTGTTCGCGCAGACATATTGGATTCGGGAAGTCGTGGATTTGAAACCGCCGCATGTCTTTCCCTTTAAGTTTCGTGAAGAAAATCCACGACTTCCGGCATCCATGTTTATTCAGAAGCAACGCATTAGTGGGAGTGGTTTAAATCTAATAATGAATCATGCATGAGTCCACCAAATGAATCGGTTTAATTTGCATTTATTTCTATTGCGCTTGTCTCCTTTCCATAATGTCATATTACAAATTTCTTAAATGAATCACATTTCTGGCCCGCTCTGCCATTAATTAAAATCATGGAGGTGGCCGTTTTAGCCGAGAAGATGAGTCCGAACACAATTAATAATGTTTCTGAACAATGTACTCGGTCTTTCGTTTATTAAGACTTATCATATTGCCATTCTCTTCATTTACCGGATGTAATGGCTCGCGCGCATCTTTTATCGACCCCATTAATTGGATTTTAATAATTAAACATCGAGTAATTCAAAATTATCCTCGTGATTTCAAAAATTTATTGTGAAAAGCATATTAAATTCAAATGGATAACGCACTCTGAGTATTCACTCTTCTAAAAGGTTTAAGCATGAAATCCGGGTTTTTCCCACATTACCCAAAAATCCATCCTGAATCCTGAGACCCATCTTACTTTTCGACCACTGAGCAACGCTTTCTGATCATTGCATCGAGGGGGGAGAGTACAAAATTCTATGTTTTTCTTGTATTTAACAGTCATGGTCTTGAACCACGGTTTACTCAAAGAGCGTGTGGTACTGCACTTTTGCTATTGACCACTCGGTACGTCAGAGCTTTGAAATGAGTTCCTCGAAGTCACGTTTCTGAACGAATAATAGTCACTTGGAGATAGATCAAATCCACTTTTATAAATTTCAGCCTGTGCAATCCGGGCTTTGTGCACGAGTCATTGTTAAGGAGATGAAAACCCGATTGCCCAACCTTCCTGGTCTTTTGTTTTTCCAATTTCAGCTTTAAACTTTATCATAACAATCCCCTGTTATTGTGGAAGGTAACCAAGCAACAATCCTTTTGTGTTTCAGAAACTGAAGCCAACGCTTTTTCAGCTGATGGTTCAGTTCGCAACTTTTCGGGGTTGGAGTTCCTTGTGCTTCCACTAATGCTTTCTAAATTGGATTCAGCATCATAAAAATGCTGCCAAATTTCCTTACCAGATGAAACGGGATAAAGATCTAACTGGTTCAGCAAGAATTAATTTTAAATCTCTTTTGATGACTCAACCCTCCAATGTTTGTCACCAATGGAACGGTCTTTGGGAATCTACCTACCACAGCCTTTGGATATTCCCAAATGTTCATATATTGGTGTTAAAATGCTTCCATGGAATATTTTAAATATTTTACAATTTCAGACACTTTAAATTCTGTTTTCTAAAATATTTTTTTCACGATGGCAATCCTTTCATTGATTTATTGCTTCTAATGGCCGGCCAGACCTTGGATCATCTTCAACCGACTCCCACCCTCTTTTGAACTCTACCAATCATCTTGCAATACAGTAGCATAACTGGTGATACCCCCCCCCCCTCAAGAAGTCATTCTTCCATGGATTTCTTTAGCATTTCTTCCTCTTTGGTCAAAAATGTGATTATTAAAGGATGTTCATCGTAATCCCTGTTCTTTTCAACAAGAGATTCCACATTGCAGTTTATTCAAGTTGGTAGTTAATTCCCCTAATTATCCTATAATTACCCATCGGGTGGTCCCTTTAAGAAATATAGTAGATTTAATTTAAAATATCTAAGCAAAAGTGATGTTATCTTAAAAAAAACAGTTTGGCATCAATGTCTGGCAAGTGGTCCAAAGAAAAAAGATGTTTGGCAATTTCTCATCTCTCTCCTTAGTATTTTCCTTTAAATTGTGTTATTTTCTTATCATCCCCTGTAAAAACAATTACCGCACACCACAAATATCCGAACGACACCGCTATTTTCTTTCCAGATCCGACTTATCCTCCAATCACAAAGCCAAAGTCATCCTGCGAAGAAAACTCCAGTAAACAATGGCTACTGCAGCGCCTCCCAGTGGAAGGTAGACGTCAGCTGCAAGAGAAAATGAGCGTGTACGTGTGAGTCCACGGCATCATTGCTGGAGTCGGTAGCAGAAAGAGGAAGACTACGATACACTGGTGTAGTCGCTCGTCAAACTCACCGATCCACCGCAGAAGGAAACGCGTGCGTCTGGCACGTGTTTGGGGAAACACGGACGGTGCCCCCGATGCAACATCCGTAAGCTCAGTGACTTAATCGGACTTAGTGCTTGCAGTGTGGGATGATGTTTTGCACTTGACACGTTAGTTTTTTTTTGTGCTGCCTGGTTAGCGAAGAAAATACATTTTAAAGATGTTCCAGATATCCTCTGCCTCCATCCAAATCCTCTGCCTTAGCTGCTTCTCTGTGTTCCTTTGTGAAGGTAAGTGTCTTAGAGATTCTCAATAATTTTCCTAAATTATTTTTTGGTATATAAGATAGATAAACAAATGTGGATAAAAGTTAGATAATAATATGGATAAAAGATAGATAAATAGATGGATAAAAGATAGGTAGATAGATGGATAAAAGCTAGATAAAAAGATGAATAAAAGATTGATAAATAGATGGATAAACGTTAGATGAATAGATGTATAAAAGCTAGATAAAAAAAGATGGATAAAAGATAGATAAATAGATGGATAAAAGATAGATAAAAAGATGGATAAAAGAAAGATAAATAGATGGATGAAAGCTAGATAAAAAAAGATGGATAAAAGCTAGATAAAAAGATGGATAAATGCTAGATAAAAATTGGATAAAAGCTAGATAAATAGATGGATAAAAGATAGGTAAATAGATGGATAAAAGATAGATAAAAAGATGGATAAAAGATAAAAAAAATAGATGGATAAAAGCTAGATAAAAAGATGGATAAAAGCTAGATAAAAATATGGATAAAAGCTAGATAAATAGATGGGTAAATGCTAGATAAAAAGATGGATAAAAGATACATGAAAAGATGGATAAAAGATAGATAAAAAGATGGGTAAAAGATAGATAGGTAGATGGATAAAAGATAGATAAATAGATGGATAAAAGCTAGATAAAAATATGGATAAAAGCTAGATAAAAATATGGATAAAAGCTAGATAAAAAGATGGATAAAAGAAAGATAAATAGATGGATAAAAGCTAGATAAAAATATGGATAAAAGCTAGATAAAAAGATGGATAAAAGTTAGATAAAAATATGGATAAAATCTAGATAAATAGATGGGTAAATGCTAGATAAAAAGTTGGATAAAAGATACATTAAAAGATGGATAAAAGATACATTAAAAGATGGATAAAAGATAGATGGATAAAAGATGGATAAAAGATAGATGGAGGATAGATGGATAAAATCTAGATAAAAAGATGGATGGATAACAGCTAGATAAAAAGGTGGATAAAAGCTAGATAAAAAGATGGATAAATGATAGATAAAAAAGATGGATAAATTCTAGATAAATAGATTGATAAAAGATAGATAAATAGATGGATAAAAGCTAGATAAAAATATGGATAAAGGATACATAAATAGATGGATGAAAGCTAGATAAAAAGATGGATAAAAGCTAGATAAAAGATGGATAAAAGATAGATAGAAAAATAGATGGATAAATTCTAGATAAATAGATGGATAAAATATAGATAAATAGATGGATAAAAGCTAGATAAAAAGATGGATAAAAGATAGATAAATAGATGGATCAAAGCTAATAAAAAGATGGATGAAAGCTTTTCCATTGGTAGTTTGTAATCCGAATAATCAGAGTATATAATTGAGAAATTTCTTTATTTAATCAAATATTTAATAATTTTTTAAAATTTAAATTCTTAATGAAAGATGCAGGCGAAATGCAATTTAGCCCATGATTAAATTCTTAACTGCATCCGAGATAAACAATCATTTCTTTTATTGAACAATAGGATTAAAAAATTTAGAATAAATCCCTATCGAATATAGAAAGTTATATAATATGCAGTGAAACTACATTTACAGGGACACGAAGGTTATATTTTTAAGACAAAATTGCCAAAAAAATATCTTTATATCGAAGACAATTTATTATATGCATTTAATTTGAATGCACTTTTTGAACGCAAACCTGAAACTTTATTTTATGAAATTTAATTAATTCCAGTAATTTTTTTTAAATTTTAAAATTAATAATTAACAAATATTATTATCTAAAACTTGTATTCATTCCTAAAAACACAAAAATGCTTTCTTCAGACGTGTAACGTAATCAACATAAATGAACATATATACATACATATATGCATATCCACATACATTCAAAAAATAAATTCAAAATACATTAAACCTTCTGATATATAACGTGTCGTATACATTCGTGTTTATCCACCTACTCTTATATGGATGCTGTCTAGGGGAGGATGAAACTTTCTCGCTGTTTGAATAAATAATAATAATAATAATAAAACCAAGATGGTTTTCGAAAAAAAAAACATGCGCAATAGGGTAAGGCTCTTTTCCAGTACAATAACCGACCATAATCGCTTTTATTTTCTCAGTTTTTCTGATGTTACGAGTTAACCAGTCAATCTTTAAGCTGTTTAAATATTAAAGAAAGCTCTATTCGAATTCTCTGTTTTCTCTTCCCCACTTATGCTGTCTTTCTTTTTCTTTTATTCCATCTCTCAGCTTACTCAAATATTAAACATCAAAAACCATTTTCATATGCGCGATGCAGTAAGGGTTTTAGACAGAAATTTTCTCGGGTGTGCTACAACAAGGGTCATTTACAAAAATAAAAAAAGTGCTTAGCAACAGAGAAATATCACACACCATTAACTAGTTAGCCAGTCCACTTCTTTCGATGATTCAATAGACGAATATTATTGATTAGGAACAAAATAAGAGAAAAAATCGTTAATAAATAACCATAACCACGTGGGATGTTCTAACGAATAAGTGATAAAATACTTCTATCTTCTCCTTTACCCTTTTTGGCTTTTAATTCGATTCTAAGCATCACGTGATGAAACCAGGCGTCCATGGACATGATGTACATTGAAGGGAAAATTAACCGAAATTTGTCATGTTCCTAAGACATATTCTAAGCACTTGAGAGTGGTAGTTAGGTTCGGTGCATCGTTTTAGACATCGTAATAGCCACAATCCCTAGACAATAGCACGTCAAAGGGAACTGTGGAGATGACACATTGATAATTGAGTGTACACACAAATTACTAAGATCTAATGCACGTGCCTTTGTGAGAGCCTCTATCCGGGCAATGTAATCAGCAACAAATGGAGGACCCATATCAGATAGAGGGTCGTCTCTTAGTCGTATGCGCTCCACAGTTAAGTGTACCTTCAGGGCAGATTTACAAAGTTCGTTTATGACATCACCATGGCAACGTAAATATCATTTTATAATGATATTTATAAGGTTTCGCGTTGCACACACACTCTCTCTCTCTCTCGTCTACTCACTTTGGTCAGAAGACGAATTATGAAGTCCACGATTCACTGCATGGATTCTAGTGTTACGGCGGACACTTAATTGGACTTCCGTGCATTCGCCTCTGGAGACCTCCCCCAGATAATGTTTATGGTTGAATTTCTGAAGCAATAGCATTCCTTCTGCGTTAAATTGGAATGTCCTGGAGCGGAGTTCCAATTATTATTTACTTCTGCGATTCTCTTAGATTACCGCGCACTTTACGAGTTTGCTACTCGATTACGAATGTTTATACTGCACGTGGATGGAGTGGAGTGACACACGCAAACTCTCCAAGACATTTATTGTCTACTATAGAAACTGTTAAGAGCATTCGTTACATTTTGAACTCAAAGAGCTCTTCCTCCTCTTCGTCTCGTGATTGTGTAGCGTTGATCAGTGGGATTCTAACATTTCTTTATCTTAGAAAAATTCCTCAGTTGTTTACAAGCGCTAGAACACCTTTCCATTAACTGTAAAGTGAGAGTAACCATCCTAGCAGACACAATGGAACCTTTGAAATCTTTCCAGTAAGTCTAAATAATGTGAGAGATCGCTTGGATAAATGATGCTTCTTGATTTATTGGCTCCATCACTGCAGAGAATTCAGCACCAGAGGGTTGGATATCGAAAATCAAATGTTAGAGGTTTTTCCACCAGAGGTCTCCTCTGTATTGCTTCGATAACTGATGTAGGAATAAGCGTTCGATATATGCACAGTTGTGTACCATTCTTAATCGGAGAGTGAGTAGGATGCTTTTATTGAAGTATCAAAGATGAGCTTTATTCAGCTTTAAAAATGGATATCTGATCGTTCTGTTCGTTTATATTTCAGACACGTCCTGGCTGATCGTTCTGAACATGCACCACATTGCAAAAAGTAAACGAACACCCGCACGTTTCCAGGAACTTTTTTAAGAAATCTTTAATGTTGCCCTTCACGGCTACCAGGTCAGGGCTTAAGGTTTTGAGGAGGCGATGTGGAAGAAGTTGTTTAGTTAAAACGGGGAGAAGTACCTTCTCAAGGAGTTTAGAAGACTTGAGGCATTGGAGATGTATGATCAGGACATTGTTCCGTGTTCGAGGCAAATCTAGATATAAAGTCAAGCCACTGGTCAGGTTCAAGATTTAGGGGGAAATCAGTCATCCTGTCTTGGGCACTTTGCGACTTCTTCCACATTTTATGCAGTTGCTGCTTTAACTTTAAGCTCATATTAAGATGGAGAGTCCACCATGCTCTGGACCGAGGCATGATGGAAATTCTTTTTGATGCTGCAAAGGTCGCAATAGTCTTAAGCCAAGCAAATTCACTGCAATATCCAGATCACAGTTTTCTAAGACTGTCCATGGGATGACAGAGGCAGCCTCAACACATTTAGAAATACTCAGAATCCTGGGACTTACTATTACTTTGGTATTAGTGGAATTCACAACATTGAAGTTTGGAGCAGGTATGTGTAAAAGAACAACAATTAGCTTGTGGTCCGAATAAGTCTCTGACAGGTAATCAGGTGTGCAAGGAAAAGAAGCAAGGATGAGATCTAATTGGTTGTTACCTCTGGTCGGGAGATCGTTGATCATTTGTAACCCTGTACAAGATAAGTTTGATGGGAGCATTTGCTGAAGGTTAGTTAGATGGGGAGGAACATTAAAGTCTCCACACACGAAGTGCAAGGTCCGAAGGATGAAGCTGGTTGATGATCCAGTTAGATATTTCATGGATGGCTTCATAAGAAGGTGCTGGGGGTATATATATATATAACAACTACATATATGAGGACCCTATGATATGAGAGTAACAGCAAGAGCTTCGTATGCTAATGTTTGGCTAGAGACTTGATGAATAAGTGAGGTCTGTAAACTCTTAAAGAAAATTGCAACACCGCCTCCTCTTTGTCCAACTCTAGAAGTGAAAGCAGATTTATATCCAGCTGGAACACGGGATATAAAAAATTCTTGGTCTCTATCTCGGTGACACAGAGGATATCGATATGATTGGCGAGGAGAATTTGGTCAAAGGTATCCAGCTTGTTGCGAAGGCTTCTAACATTCTGGTACAAAACTGACTGCATAATTCCTGGGGACCTTTTTAGGGCACATACTGTACCTCTAGTGTTTTTATTGAAGGCAGGCTTTCGAGTTTGTCGATTCGTGACCCATTTTGGGATGAGCATTCCCGAACTGTTTATTACTGGTGATTGCAGGCTGATGGAATCAGTTTGATGATGCTGATGTGGTTCACCACTAGTATAATTGCGACTTATGCTGCGCACATTTTGAGACAATACCTGGAGCGTGGAGCATTCATACTTGTCTCCTTGAGGCTTTGGTTGCTGTCGAGGAGGGTGGATAAGTTGAGATTGTTGATGTGGTCTGTTTTCCTCCGAAAAGGGGCTGATATATATTCCTTGGGGCCAGGACGCAGGATCTATAACCTTTTGGTAGACAGCGGGTGAACACATTATAAGGAAGGAAGCGTAGGATGTTTGCCGACTTTTAAGCCGTTTAACCTGAACTGAGAGGTTATGATCCTTAATAAACATTCTCCTAATAGATTCATGAGATGTTCTAGGTACAAATCTGGAGGCGAATATCTTGGCTCTGGTGGGAACGACGGACGGAGATATTATATTTCTCATCCAGTGTCAGACGAGATTTGGAGGCTGTTATTTGGCGGCTGTTATTTGGCGGGATAAAGAGGTCTGGTTGGAAATAACAGCATGATGGGGAGGGCGATCAATATTGGTAGCTCGAAGGCATCCTGAGGAATTTGAGGCGGGGTTGGCTGTTGGAATCAGTGAATTTCGTATATCTCCAGATGGGACGTAGATATCGCTAGAAGGGCTGCTGGTAAGCCCACCAGCATATGAGGTGGGCAGAACATGATGGACGTTAGTTAAATTATTGTTTAGTTCTTGGGCCTATAGGGAGTCTTTGTTATTTCTTGGTCGGTTCTCTGGCTGGGATACTTCTTCAATAGCGGGCAGCTGTGGTTGCTCACCAGCCACTAAGTGTCTGAGAATGTCTTTCTGATGAGTGCATGATCGGTCCCTGCTAACGTGCTTAGTCGGAGTGTCTGCAGATCTCCCTAATGATTGTCTTGAGTGGATTTGGGTGTGGGAGCCAGGATTTATAAGGCTAGGAGGCTTTACTGGATGAATAGTTTTTGTCCTTTTGGGTATTATTGGTGGCTGAGATGTCAGCTTGCCATTTGGGCTCGCCAAAGAACAGAGCTTATTTTGGTTCCTCAGCGAGCAGACCTCATCCTTCAGATTCTCAATTTGGAAACTCAATTGGAAAATTGATGTCCTAAATTGAGGTGGATCACGAAATCTGCACTGTCTGGCTGTAGAGGAGGCGGCGACACTGTAATTTCGGCATTAATTCTTGGAGAATTACCTCCGTCTTGGAAAGTATCTGTTGTGACTAATGACTGGCTTGAGGTGGAGAACACGTTAGCGTTCGAGTCACAATTTTGATCATTATTTTCTGATGGAAAATTGGGTTGATTAGTGCTGTATATAACGTGATTGGCAATGCCATCAGGTGACGTTGCGTTGGCCACTGCTTCATCGCCTGCGATGGTCATTAGTGAAGGTTCAGGCAAACCAGTATTTGACTGAGAATATTGACTTGGATCAGTGATTGTCTGGTCGCTAGGGCTAGTTTCAGTCTGGGAGAGAGGAAGTTCAGCTATTTCAGAGACATCCCTAAGGCATTTGTCACATGCGTACCTTAAGCCATTAGGATAATGGGGCGTTTTCCAGGTTCATGAAGGCTAAAGCGCTATGCATACAATGTAATGGAGGGATTCAAAAGTGAGCGGGAATATTTAAAAATTAGAAATACCTGTTCATTATATCAAGAAGATGATACCACATCAATTGGCTCGTCCCTCCTTTAACACAGCAGACCGGCTAATGAAGCTTTGGCTTTCTCATTTTCAGAGAGAATCTCTGCATATTGTGGATTATGACTTGGTACATTGTCATGCGGAAACAGAAAGGGCTCTCTCTATTTCTGCTACAATGTAGGAAATCGGAATTGTCCAGAATGTCAATGTACGACATGGCATTCGTTGTTCCTGGAACAACAAGCAATAGTCCAAGCCTAAACCAAGAGAAAGAACCACAGATGGTGACAGCACCCCGGCCAAACTTGATTGGGTCGACACACTGGTAAGTAATGTTCTCTTGGCATCCATCAGACTAAATAAAGCCATCAGATCAGAAAACGATGGGTTGTGAATCAGGTAAGTCTCGATTGTGAAGTTTAAGTCACGTACTTCAACTCTTCGATAAAATCTGATGTCATGCAGATCCCTAAATTTTGTCTTTATGTCAGCTACTTTGGCCTCCCTGATTGACAGTATTCGGTGAGAACTAACTAGATTTACGTACTTCTGAGCATCCTCCAGTCTCTTTCCTCAATTTCTGGTCAACTCGAACTGTAGTAGCCCTATAATTTTCGCGAATATATCAGCAACCGTGGATCTAGGATGTTTTAATTTCGTTTATGGCACAAACAGATTGATGACTAATATGGCATCTCATGTTGATTCAGCGTTGGATGTCGCTAAGCTCAATGCCTCGATTATCTACTGTGTTTTGCTGATCCCCTTACCTCACATTATCGAAACCATCAGTTGTCTAACGCCGAAGGCAGCTGTATCTGGAAGTCTTCAACAAAGACAACGTTGCAACCATCACATCTAAGGAGTACTGGTACTCCGGCAGATTCCGAATAAACATAATCTTCCTCTAATGAACACACATCACGGATAACGGAAGTACTGAGCTCTTCAGAAAAGTTTCCAAATGGATCTTTTCTCTCTTCTTGGTCATAATAATAAAAATGACAGCGGGCAGCTTAACTACCCCCCATTTCTCAAGAGCTCTACACTACAGTCGGTCGTATGGAGTCTTAGAAAAGTCGGCAGGTTGCTGCCAATGGAAATGGGCAGGCCTTCGAGGAGAGGCTGTCATAAAAGCTGAAGGTTTCAGAAATTGAAAAAGGATCCATATAGTCATCTTGGACAAGTCATTAACTGTAATAATAATAAATGGCTGGAAGTCAAGAGGAGAATAAATTTCCAATGGATAGGATTCAGGAAATACAGTCGCATATGTACACTCCCAATGTATACTCCCCACCATGGCTTATGGACGTGAAACTTGGGCACTCGCCAAAAGAATGGATTAAGCAGCAAACTCAAGTAAAGGATTTTCTTATCAAAACTAAAGAACTGATGTGGACTTGGGAAGGACATAGCTCGAAGACATGGTGATAAATGGACTAAGAAAATAAGAATGGTACCCAAGAAGAGCTAAAAGAAAACCTGGAAGACAACAACTGAGATGGACAGATGGAATTCAAGAGTTCGTGGGAAATAAATGGATGACCATTGCACAAAACAGAAGGAACTCGAAAGTTGCTAGAGAGGCTTTCTTCTTGCAGTGGATTGAAAAGGGCTGACGATGATGAAAGCGTTCTGGAGAGGCTGCCATAAAGGCTGTAAGTTTTAGCAAACGATATTAGTTTTTTTGCAAATAAAGGTCATTTGTAGAAATGTAGGTGTCCAGATATTAATGGTATGGCAGTGTAGATCACCTCAGCCAATGCGAAGAATTTGTGAAAAGCATGTGTACATAGTTACACTTAAAAAAGCAAGCAATAAGTTTTAATGGAAAAGTTTCTAAGTTGACTTCCGCGTAGTTTGTCGGTCGCTTTATCTGTTATCAGTTGTTCAAGAGCCCCATATTATTTCGGGGAACGATTATAAACGTTCATTTATAATCTGGTAACTGCTAACTGCAAACATGTGCATGACAGGAAATGAGCATTTTCACAGACATAATCTTAAAAGGGAGTTAATGCATGCAGATAATCCTTGGCCATGTATATTATGGCAATAACTTGGCCACATCAGCACCCGTGATCAATTCTCCACTACCTGTAATACGCGTCTGCAGTTTTCCAAGACATAAAAGGGGTATTTCGAAGCCGGGGCCACCGGTGTAAAAACCCATAAAGGGGCAATCATCTCTGCTGGTGCGATTATTAATAGGAGTTTTCAGAGCTGAATATGAGTCTCGGTTTAACAGAGCTGGGTGCGTTTTATGGCGTTATAGAGAATGGTTCGCTATAAAAGTTGGACGTGGTGTGAGCGTAACAAATTTCTCTTCATTAATAACCAGGATGTACGTTAAATTATATTATTAGCGAGCTAACGCCTGCCACATCCAAGAACCTATTAACAGTAGCCATGCCTCGAAGGCTGAACCAGTTAAAAGTTTCCCACAAAACAGGCCATTAGCTCAAATATTGAATTATGCAAAGATTAGAGTGTCTTTGGCCGAAAGAATCAAAACATAAATCAAATTCTTAGAAACCGGACGCCTAATTCATATTAAAGCAAATAGGATGCCCCTGATAATGTACCTAATAAATTTCACGCTCTTTTTATTCGTTCCATTTTAAAAACTTGATTGTGTTAGTGCCGGCCCTTCGTCATACCTAATTAATAGACTCTTTATGAAAATAATTTTCAACAAAAGAATCGAATAAATCAAAGGTTAAGTTTATTGTTAAGAAGGCTGCCATTTTTTTTTTTGCTGTTCATATATTCTTAATAACGAAAGCGATTATGGCTAATGTTTCCAACATAAATCTTTCGACGTATTGTTTTCAAATCTTGAATACAGTCCTTGAAAAAAAAAATAGATACAAACAGTTTTTGGTGTCTTCAGCAGAGAAACTAGAACATCGCATGCGCATTTTGTGAAGTTTAGTTAGAATTCCGATATTTTATGTTGTTGGTTCAAGTAGGTCACGAATTTAGTATTTATAACATCCCAGATGTCATCTGAAGCTTCTGCAAAGGCCTTAGTTCAAGATTGATTTATACATGACACAGATATCTACATCCGGGCAAACTTAAACCAAAAATTCTTCTGTCAACAACGAAGTATTACTTTTAAAAAAGTGGAAAGAGATAGTTTGAATTTTATATCAATGATACCCGCTTTGTTTACCCACCCTGCACTCTCAGAAAGTTTAAAGTTGCATCTCAATTTAAATGGATTTATAAAATGAAATCGCATGTAAATTTTAGTGGAGTACAACTCGATCAAAGATCCTCTCTCTCTCTCTCCTAAGAGCAAGTATTTCTTTTCAATATCTCTTTTAATTTTGAGATTCTTATTTGTCTGGTGATGAAATTCTTGTCAAGACGTTGCTCATCACTGTCACTTCTGCTTCAACCATGACAGAATATTAAATCTCGAATTTATAGAGAAATAAATATTAAAGTGGGTGGAAGAGTTCTTTCATGGACAAACTGATGTGTTTTCTATTTTTAGACTTTGATGTTGGCTTTGGATTAAGAGATGGACTCTATTTTTAGCTTGCAGCGACAGACTTTGACCGATACAAAAACAAAGAAGTAATAGGAGATCGACTGGATTCATTCAAGCGTCTTTTTTATGTTTGGGAAGGACAATGATCCATGAACTGTACCACCAGCGAGGACCATCTACATTCTATCAAATTACTTTAATTACAGCTTGATCAACGCTCTAATTAAGATAAAGGACTGTTGTTTGATATAATTTCAAAAGAAGCTAACCTTGTTGAAGACTTCTGTACAATCCAGGTCTTCTATTGGAAGTTGGTGCTCATGCATTATGAACTTGAGCATTTCAATGGTAATCTCTAAGGCATACTAGTCGAATAAACTTATCTTAATTGCTAACGAATTTATATTTTCTTGTAAATATAATTAACCAGCGTTTCTGAAATGAATAAGCTGTGTTGGATACTGGCAATCTGGATTCTATCTTTGCAAGAGAATCTTAGTTGCATTTGTAGACTTTGCATTATTAATTACAATGGCCAAATGTACACAGATGGGAATTTAGTGTGCGATACTTTGTGAAGTTTGTTTCTGTGGAAATTACCAAAGGAGTTTGATTTAATAATGTCCTTAAATAAGCGAGCATTACAGAAATCTTGTATTGAGTTTTGCAAAACTTATGGTCTCAAACTCTTCATTATAGTCCTGCTGATTGTGGCAGAACTGAATAGAAAGGCGATTGTCCTTTATATAAACGACCATAGTCAACCGTACAGCATAATTAGGACCTCAATTACTTATCAGCATTATCTATTATCCCCCTATGCCTCTGTTAAAAAATCGGAAACTAGAATCATTATAAAGTTTGATAACATAAAATAACAAAACAGATTTTAATGGTATCTCATCCTCCAATCTATAAATTTAAAAAAATCAAAGAAATTTATATTTGAGATCCCTTTAAATAAAATAATGGCACACAAAACTTTTTTTTCCTATTCTTACTCTAAAATATATTTTATATTTCTTTAAAAAATAAGCAGAGTGTCCTTTTCTTCATTTATGTACCATATTTCTACGTAATGTACAGTAGTTATCAAAAGATGAGGTCCACATTTGGAAGAACCAAAATTTTATTATTTTAAATTATTAAAATTATTTTTAAACCAAATCGTGTGCAAGGGAAGATATTTTAATTATTTAAGAATTATTTTAGATATTATACGATTTTTAACGCAAAAAATATTCATTAAATATTTTACAAAATTATTGCAAAGGATTCTAGCGTACTAATTTTAATTAAAAATAAAAATGGAATATTTCTTTGAGTTAACATCCCTCAAAGTGAATTTATTTCATACAATAGCAGTTAATAGACAGAATATAATAATTATTTGAACTTGAATTATAAAGAGACTCCTCTCTGTAAAGTTCAGAGGCAACCGCTCTGTGAATAAACCAAGTACAATTGGTGCCACCCCAGTTCACTGTAAGATCAAGACCACTTAAGTATCATTATCTCTCTCTCTCTCTCTCTCTCTCTGATTGCTTTTAACTAGTTTGACTCTTGTACAGAGACATGGGCCTCTGAGAATTTCATCCACTTAGGCACAGTTTGAACGGATCTTAACATACCAATGCACTATCCGTCCGTCTGTCTTTCAGTACGCATATAACAGCTTCCTTTTGGCTGTACAGATTTTACTACAATGATTCTCCTCGAAATTTATCGATCAAAAATCTATTATCTGGACAATTTTAAATTAATTTTTTAAAATCTACATTTTAAATCTTATTTCCAAATCACTTTAACTGTATTTTATAAATTCAATCGTCTACGTATTGCAGTCTCTCGCCAGAATATACAATGAGATCCTTAGAAAAGATTCTAATGTTTAAATAACCTTTGTCGGTTTGTCTCCATACAATGAGATCCTTAGAGAAGATTCTTCTGGCGTTTATATAATCTTTGTCGGCGTGTCTCCACCTCCATGGACTTTGGACAATACCATCACAGACGAAACAAAGAGCCTTTCTATGATCTACACGGACACTATCTAAGTTGCGTAATCTAATTCCTTCTTAGACACAAAGAGGGACTTATTCAGCAAAAGGTCCAATGAATGGATTGTTTTAGTTGATGATTGTTTCTGCCAGGGCGTTGTAGGTGTATTGATGACCCGACTGTCTTCTTTTACAACACTTCATCGGTCCGACAAGGGTAATAGAATTCCGATAAGCAGCGAGACGCTGTATGAACAGTTTCTTCGATATCAGAAGTGTCATACAGAGCACTCTTTCAGTACAACGGACATAGCCACGAGGTCACGTTGTGGGTGTCATTTTTGCTCGAGTTTTGGTAGCTTCATCGACAATCGATATATCAGGTTATTGGCTTCCGAAATAGAAGGCAGATGTTTTGTACAAGCAACTTAGTTGCATTTAAACATTCAAACGGGGGGCCCCTTCTAAATTAACCGTTAGCCATCAAAAAGACACGGCCCTACTTCATGGCCTGTGTGAGAATCGTTATTCGATACTTTTAGGAGTCCAATAGAAAATTGGATCGCAGATTATAGGCTTAATCTAATTTATCACCCTTCTAATTCTTCGACTCCTCGCCAGAAAGAATAACCGAATTGAACTCGCGCTGTTCGTTCGTTTGGGATAACACTATCAGCGGATTATTTTCCGAGTTAATGTAAAATGAAATAAAAGTCTACAACTGCGAGCGAACGAAGAAGATAGATTTTTAAAATCCATTCTTGGTTCTAGAGTTCAATATTCACTTACTGTACACTGAGGGGCCACTTTATTAAGTCCATCTACTTAATAGCGAGTAGGTCCCATTTTAGCTCTAAAAACAGCCTGGATTTGTGTGGCATGGACTCAGAGAGATGTCCAAAGCCACAGACACGCTGGCTCCAGTTGACTCAATTGCTTCGAACCGAATTACAACATCCCCAAGTATCAGTCCATCTGTTCCCCAAAGAATACTTTGAGAATAATTGTGACCTAATCGTATCATAGCGAGTAGATCCCATGTTAGCCCCTGGATTCATCTGGCATGGACTCAACGAGAAGTCAAAGGCCACAGGGATTCTGATTCATGTGATTCTATTGCTTTGCACTGAATTGCACGCATACAGCATCCCCAGTTATCAGTCCATCTGTTTTATATCGTATGGTACAAAGCACTTTATTAGGTAGGCGTACCTAATAAAGTGGTCACTCAGTGTATATGTAGTGTTTGGTACAGAATATTTGAAAATAATCGTAGGTAATGTACTCTTTGAAAGATAAATACCAAGAAACCAGAGTTCCACCATTAAAGGAATTTTAATTCGATCTTAAACTTCAACTCTGTCAAAATAGCGGAAGAGGGTCTTGATTTTTATTAGATCTCGAGTGACAGTCATGGTCTATTATCGGATGTTAACCCCTCCTCCTCCCCCCCTGCCAACAGAGCTCGCTATCTACAACGCTCCTAGTAGCTGGTCCAATTCCACCCAATATTTATAGAAGTTTAAAGCTATCAACGTCCGCTTTATTCCCCCAACAGGAATTGGAGGGAGGACGAATATGACGTTGCTAAACCTTCCACGGGCAATAGACCGGACTCGCTGCTTGATAGAAGTTGCTTTTCAGCAGGTCGTTAGCGATTTTTCCCTTCTTCTTTTTTTCTTCATATTTTTTTCGTCTTCACTCGGTCACTTAGACGTTGAGGATACGCCTCGTTCCAGACAGCAGATTAAGGAAGTGGCGAAGATTATTGGAGTCTCATCAGAGTGAAATGAAATTAGGTTTTTTTTTAGGGGGGAGGATTCCACTTGGTGTTTATTCTTACCAATTGATTTTTTCATCGCACCTGCTTATTAGAGATCGCTCATAAATGTGTCACAACCTCTGATGAATAGTGTTGGTGAGAAAAAAAATAAATTGCATTACCTCGGCTCATCTAAAATATTTCGCTCTGGAGAAACCCTTGATTGAGTTGGATAATGCTGAAGAAGAGACTGAATAAACCTTTTATATCTTAATTTTTTTTTAAATACGAGGATTCAAATTTTAAATTTATTTATTTAAAGGGACGCAGCCTCTTTCTCATAAGTGTGAGGATTGTTCAAATAAAAAATGGAAGTTTGGTGGAAACTTCCAATTTTGAGGTATTTGATGGAAGAAATTATATTTCTTCCATCAAAAGGAGGGGCCTATATATGCGTGTACATATAACAGACATACGTGCCCGATAAATTGTTCGATATGGGCGCTCAGTCGATTTGTGGAGGCCTGGAGAATTAAACCGGCACGTGTCTGTTTATCGGAGTGAGTTAGCTCTTAAAAGCACACAAAACCTGATGTTTTCTTGTCTTCAACAAATTGGGGGAGCCTACACGACTGAATTGATCATTAACAATGTTTATTCATACATGACCACGCATGCGCAAGCATAAAGGTGTGTTTAGATCCTGCCTTTTATGTTGGCTATTTCAGGTGAGGACGGCAAAGCATCTTGGGATACATTGCAGAGAATTGGACAAACCTAGTTTGTATAATTCTCTGCAATGAATGACATAGAATTTATCTTCGGGCAGTCTGTTGTAGATCCTTGGGTTAAATTATGTACCGTGGCCGAGGAGGAGAATTTGGTAAAGTTCAAAAGCGGTACCGGATGATCAATTAAATAAAATATGATTATTTTTTAATTCAAATTTGAATTTTAACAAAAATATTTTATTAAAAATTTTGCGAATCTCTCTCTCTTTTTTTTTTTTACCTTAACAATTTACTGTCTTCGTTCACAAGATCTGAATGGTGGTACTTGTATATTTGTACACGTACAAATAAAAAAAAATGTATGTGTGTACCTTGTACGTACGAAAGATGTTTTAGTTTATGTGAAAATATCTTTGGTGGAGTGGAGGCAGATAAGTCAGTTCATAAGAATCGTTCATAACTTCGAACAGCTAGAACCGATGTGAGTGAGTTAGCTTCATTAGCGTAATTTAGGAAGTGACGTCACATGTCTCATTTTCGTTACCAATCGGTTTTACTTCAGTCCGAAAAATAGTACGAACGATGTAACGTTTGATGCGCACACCCGCTACTTACTCCACCTAAATAGCGGGTGTGCGCATAAAACGTTAGTGGCTAGCGTCATTAGCGTTATTTAGGATGTGATGTCACGTGCGTCATTTCCGTTCCGCATTTTCGTTAGCAATCGGTATTTACTTCAGTCCGCAATATTTAGTATGAACGATGTAACATTTTATGCACCCGACTGCTACTTATTCTACCGAATCAATGTTAGTGACTGAATTAGAGTCATTAGCATTATTTAGGAAGTGGCGTAATTTAGGATGTGACGTTATTTCCGTCTTGCATTTTCGTTACCAATCGGTTTTTAGTTTATTCCGAAACATAGTATGAACGATTTAACGTTTTATGCGTACCCTCGCTACTTACCCTACCAAAATAGGCCTGGCACACCCAGGGTACTGAGCTGGATATCATCATTCTTCTCTTTCTTGGTGATTCCCTTCCACTTCTGACTCTTGCTCTCTATCTCTCTCTGTTTCTCTCTTTCAAGGTAACTCAGAATTTTTTTTTTTGGGAGGCACAGCATAAGCCTCAGGTTTCCTTGTACCATATAACTAATAATAATAATAATAGTAATAATAGTGACTAGCGTCATTAGCGTTATTTAGGATGTGACGTAATTTGCGTCATTTCCGTCTTGAATTTTCGTTACCAATCGGTTTTGACTTTAGTCCGAAATATACTATGAACGATGTAACGTTTTATGTGTACACTCGCTACTTACTCTACCGAAATGGGCTTGGCACACCCAGGGTCCTGAGCTGGATATCATAATTCTTCTCTTTCTTGGTGATTCCTTCTACTTCTCTCTCTCTCTCTCTCTCTCTCTCTCTCTCTCTCTCTCTCAGGGTAACTCAGAATTTTTTTTGGCTGGCACAGCATAAGTCTGAGGCTTCCTTGTACCATATAGCTAATAATAATAATAGTGCCTAACGTCATTAGCGTTACTTAGGATGTGACGTCATTTGCATCATTTCCGTCTTTCATTTTCGTTACCAATCGGTTTTACGCCAGTCCGAAATATTTGCATGAGCGATGTAACGTTTTATGCGCACACGGGCTACTTACTCTACCGAATAAACATTAGTTACTAGCATCATTAGCGTTATTGACGATGAGATGTCATTTCCGTGTTGCATTTTCGTTACCAATCGGTTTTACTTCGGTCTGAAAAATTTAGCAGGTGCTGCCAAAGATGTTCTCCCATAAAAAAGTAAGAAACAGTGGAAATAGGTTACAATTACTCACAATGCATGCACATGCTAGAGATGGTTATATAGGTGCACCACCCGAATAAATTATGCGTATATTTAACTGCACGCGATAGAGATGTATCCATGGTGATGTGGCTAATAAACCACACTTCAGTAATCCACAAATTTTGACAGAAGACCTGTCATATTCTTTTTTTTTCCATTGAGATCGCTTGACACTGTCCTTGGTGGTTCCAGGTGGGTGGGCTGAGGTGTTGAAGTTAATTATGCGTTTTTCCCTAAGGTAAGATCGAATCTTTAGAAACGCTGTACTTTTGCCAGTTCACAGTTAATTAATTTGGATCCATTGGGCTTATAATTATGCGCGTGTTATTAATACCGTGTTATTTTAATTAATATATCATTCACCTAGCAACCTTATTAGTTTTTTTAGGGCATCCACCTGAATGGGCTCTGATAATCCCTCTTTTAGCCATTGCGATCACTTCCCAATTCATTATCTCAAACAACCACTTTTTTTTTTCTTTCTCTCGCGGAAGATTTTTTTTTAAATTTCCCCAGATTAGTGCGGTTACTGACGCGCTATTAATGAACGGCTGAGTTTAACCAGCTTTCACTTAATGACAGCCGGCCCTTCTAGATGAATGTTTGTATTGAGCAGTGAGGCGAGACCGAGTTTGCTGTAACGTTGCGCAAATCTGCCCCGAAGACGTTAATTTTACTTAAAGAAGGCTTCACAATGAATGCTAAGGTCAGATGAACATGTGCACATTGGCAGATAAGGAGAAGGAGCAAATATGATAGGGCGATAGTCGCGTCTGCTTTAAACTCTTTCCAGATCGATCACCTCCACGTCATCGCCAGATATTCGCAGGTAGATAGTAAGAAGGAACGACAAGTAGGTCGGGCAAAAAACCGAAAGGACTTGATAAAGCTAAGAGTGATTACGTGATTGGTCTTCAACGCACCAGTGACAGTGCTTGGGCGTCGTGGGATTCACACCATAAGACGTCAATGTGTTGCGTGTTCTAAGGCTGATTTGTTCGCATCAGTGCCTGTGATTCATCAACTTTACGTGAACTGTACCTAATTAGTATTAGTACTGGTAGTGGAAAATGACTCAAGGAACCTTATCATCCAAAAAACAATCTGTCCATCCCCATTAAGAATATGTCTGATTCCTCCTCAACCTACCCACTTTCACATCCAGATGGAATTTTGTTCCAACGATCAATTACTCTCTGTCTGGATGCAAATTTCCTCAGCCATCCAGCAACCATCCTTCCTCAATTTGAATCCATGCCTCCTCACGAGTGTAGTCTTATAAATAGGAAGAATCCCATCAGCATTGCGTTTACTGAAACCATTCAAAGTCTTAAGCACCATAATCAGATCTCGTAACAGGATCCTAGTCTCCAAAAGCTGCAATTTGAGAACTGAAACCCTTCTTGGTATGAGCATCCTTTTGTTCCCCTCAGTAATCTCATTGCCATAATCTCACAATATCAACCTCTTTTGAGTACCTGTAAAATTCCAACACCAACCTATTGTAAGATATCATTCCTAACACCCCCACGTAGAATATCTGAATCCGTATAACAGTCACAATGCTCCACTACTTTTCGAACAGCCCTCGTACAGAATACAAGCAGTCTTGGTAATTATCAAAATTAAGATTGGATATATACAACAGCCGCATATCCACTACTTTATGAACAGCCCTTGTACAGTATACACGTACTTTCTTTTGATAATTACCAAAATGAAGATGGGAAACATGAGAAATTCTAGAAATATGAATAATGAGGTCTCCCTGGGCAACCGTTCTCCTGTTTTCCACTGAAAGATATCGAGTGTACCTTTTTTTTTGTCTTTCGATTAATAAACAAGGGTAGTTTATCCCAAGGTACTCAACGACACGATCTGTTTACTCGTATCCTAGAGTGATTCATTTCCGTAGTTAGTTGGACTGACCTTCCCGGTCCCTTCTCAAACGGAATGTCAAGGAAGATGATCCGGATTGGCTGGTAATCTGATGGACGAGATTACGAAGGCTCGTTACGGAAGGATTGCAGCAAACTTCGTCATCAGCGGTGTCTTGACAAATGCAGCGAGAAATCATCGCATTCTGCAAAGCTCTTGCGCATGACGTATTTATTTCCCTCTTTGACTAAAGCAAATACAGGATTTTGTGTGTTTGGAGAAGAGGTTAATGATTATCCTAATGAAACGTTAAGATGACATCCTCTAGATCAGCTGAAGTTTGTACACCGGGGATTTTCGGTGGATTTGATCAACATTTGGTGTTCAGTAAACAAACAGTTCTGCCAATAATTGAAGCAATCGCAAATAAATTTTGCAATAAATTTCCTATCCTGTAATAAATTAACTCTAAAAGGGATCATTTGAACTTTAACCACTCGTCTTTCATAACAAAACTGCGTTTATAAAACATTACCATTCTCAGAAGATTCGTTCAATTTTCTAAATTGATTCACTATTAATAATTCAAACCATTCATACAGATAAATGAATGCCATAGTTTTTTTCTATTTTTATTGACTGTTCTTTCAATTATTTATGAAGACTGTTATCTGTCTTTTCCCTACATTCATTCTTTTAAATGCTGTATACCGATCTTAGATTATTGACACGAGGGCTGTTTGCAAAGTAAGGTATCGAGTATAAAAGGACATTTGAATTACACACAAGTGAAAGAACGTGTCCATTTCACCAGATTTTACTCCATCGTTTGATTTTACTGCGATCATCAATATACACTCCCTCTCAAATTTTGGAATCACGTTTAATTTTTCTTAATCTTCAAAGGTTGGATTAAAATAGGACCAACTTGTTTGCCAATTATTAAAATATCTTCTGTTATCTATAAAAATCAACTTTTTTATTTTTAATTAGAACGAAAACTATTGTCATACGCTGTGATTCCAAACTTTTAGGCGGCAGTGTATGTCCAACGATAATAGATGAAAGTCGAAAGGGGCAAGGTCAGGCATGTGTGGTGGATCAGCAAGTACTTCCCATCCGTGGAATTGTAAATACTGTCGTTTGTAGATTATAGCTTATCATTCCTTGGTTTTTCTAACGGAGAACATCTTACCTACAATGAGTTGCCTTGGTATTGCGCTACTTCAGAAGAAGAAACTAAGATTTACTTAAGAAACGAAAAGCATTTTCTGTTTCTGTAAATGGTGTAGAGTTTTCACACAGTGTACACTATAGCTTCATAATAAGTGCCTTGGTCTTGCATTACTTCAAACAGCACTTGCCTATGCCAGGCTAGCGATATAATATCAGGGTAACTCAGTGTAGAGACAAAGCGGTGTCTGATTTTTCAGCTATAATCTGTTTATTATTAACTCGTAGTTCCTAGTGCCTTACTAGGCCCTTTCGAAAAGTTACTGTAGTCTTCTCTAGTGGACAGCAGTATCTCATGCTTTAAATAAATTAAAAGAGAAGTTTTAATGTACTGCAGTATCAAGGCAACTCGTGGTAAAGGAAATCCGTCTGCTATGAGTATTTATGTAATTTTCGAAACAGACCGAATAAACCTTTCTTCTTTCGGGAGCCACTGTTCCTCATCAAGTGGTCCCTAGTGGACAGCAGTATCTCATGTTTTTAATGAATTATAAGAGAAGTTTTAAAATAGTGCAATATCAAAGCAACACGTGGTAAAGGAAGTTCGTCTGCTATGAGTATTTATGGAATTTCCGAAACAGGCCGAGTAATTCTTTCTTCTTTCGGAAGCCACTGGTCCCTCATCAAATGGTCCCGAGTGGACAGCAGTATCTCATGTTTTAAAAAATATATAAAAGTAGTTTTAAATTAGTGCAATATCAAGGCAACTCGTGTTAATTGAAGTTCGTCTGCTATGAATATGGAATTTTCGAAACAGGCCGAGTAAACATTTCTTCTTTCGGAAGCCACTCTCCCTCATCAAGTGGTCCCTAGTGGACAGCAGTATCTCATGTTTTTAATAAATTATAAAAGTCGTTTTAAAGTAGTGCAATATCAAAACAACTCGTGGTAAAGGAAGTTCGTCTGCTATGGAATTTTCGAAACAGGCCGAGTAAACCTTTCTTCTTTCGGGAGTCACTGGTCCCTCATCAAATGGTCCCTAGTGGACAGCAGTATCTCATGTTTTAAAATATATATAAAAGTAGTTTTAAATTAGTGTAATATCAAGGCAACTCGTGGTAAATGAAGTTCGTCTGCTATGAGTATGGAATTTTCGAAACAGACCGAATAAACCCTTCTTCTTTCGAGAGCCACTGTCCCTCATCAAGTGGTCCCTAGTGGAAAGCAGTATCAAATGTTTTTAATAAATTTAAAAGTTGTTTTAAAGTAGTGCAATATCAAGGCAACTTGTGGTAAAGGAAGTTCGTCTGCTATGAGTATTTATGGAATTTTCGATTCAGGCCGAGTAAACCTTTTCTTCTTTCCCTCTTTTTTGCAATAATTCTTCTATTTTTAAATTGTTTATTGAAAGTATTTTAATAGGTTTTTACTTCAGGGAGCTTGATTAAAAATCATTTTTAATTATAAAATCGTGCCATTCCTTTTTGTATTCCTTATGATTAAGGATTAAGGAAGTCGTATCTTCTGAGAAAATAAATCGGTTGTTATTTATGGGGAGCTTTAAAATACGACGGTTGACGGTTCTATTCTTTCGTCTGCACCTCTTTATAATTTCGGGTCCCTCTGATTAATTTCGTCTTTAATTAATGCTGCCAAAAGAAAAAAAACAAAATGGCCAAACATTTCTCATTCATAAGCTCGAACCAGCTGTGAAATTTGACACAATTAATGAGGCTGGGGATTTAAAGTATTCTTTCGAGACAAAAAGCTTTTAATTTCTCGCTCTTTCATTCCATAAAACTTTCACACAGGCTCTGTGGGCCCTCGCAAGAAGACGTTTGGTAAAACTCATTTCGCTTCATTACAACTGAGAATGGATTAATCCCGGGCAAATCTAACAGCTGGTCAAAGCTGCGTCTTAAATGGGAAGGTCATTTGGGTGATCAAAGAGAACAAAATTAGCACAACACACACGCGGATGATTAAGATTTGCTAAGAAACATTCCAAGACGGTTAAGAGTGGTTTCGGTGTTGGCTGCCTGCACGCGATTTTCTTAAATTACAGTATCAACGTCCGCTTTATTAAAGGTTTCACAATCTTCTCTGGAATGGTCCACTGCTAATTCAGACCACCGAAGAGGATAATTCAGTGGTGGCTCCAGATGGAATAATGAAACACTTGCTGTGATGGGCTTTTCCCTTTAAACATCTCTGGACTCATTTCTTGAGATAGAAATCGGGATTAGCGCGTGTTTAAAGTTAGTCTTAAGTTTAAACTTTGATGCACTTTTAAAATTTAAATTTAAGATTTCATGAAGCGGTGGATATTAGTGTTTACAACCATTGCAATTGCCGAGAAGAGTCTGTACGCTACCCTTAAGCACTCACTGTCCAAAATATTGGAATCCTTTTTCTTGAATTAGAGGCCGTATATATCGGGTCATCAATTCCATTAGGTAAGGGATTATAGCTCAAGATTTGACCAATTATCCATCAGGATATTGTGGTTGGCAGAGGCATCTGGAATGTTCCTCTAACCATTCCAAAAAGAATCTACCGCGTGAAATGAAGCATGTGGGTGAAGTTGGTTCATAGAGTTCACTCCACACTTTCATCCTACCATTGGGGGAAGAGGAAAAAGTGTAAATTGGGACTCGTCAGACAACATGGTCTTTTTCCACTGTTCCACAGTCCAGTCGTAGAGTTAGCGGGACCACTCCAGTCGAATCTTCTGAATTTTATTACAGAAAGAAGAGGCTTTCGCATAGACGCCACTACCAAATCCCAGATTGTTCAACTCCCGCTGCATAGTTCGGTTGGAAACGGATCCTTATTTTCCCAAATTGAAGTTTTACGCTTTTTGACGAACTGTGGACCAATTGGTGGATCAGTTGTAGTGCTAAAGTTGTGGAAAAAGATGTCCACCTCGCGGATCTTGTGATGCTAGTAAATGATTCAATATTTTATGGTAAAGTATTTCTTAAAAGCCGATGATGATGGAGCATCCGACCAGATTTCTGAAGCGTTTGATAGAATGAGATAGATGAACGTAATGGGACACGATTAATTATTATTTCAGTGTTATTTATGGATTCTGCTTTCTGTTTAATGATTCATATGCCTTTTGGATTTATTTGTGCTATTGTTGTTCAAACTTAAGTTCATGTTCATGTTTAGGCTTCATCCTTAACATGAAGCCTAAGTCTTTATACGATGTTGGCTCTTGGTATTGGCTTGTTGTGAATTTTAAAAAATCTAGTCTTCAGCTTCTGCTGAAGAGAAGAATCCAAGTTGAATTGATAACGTTGACAAGACGGTGTCTTGCAGATACGTCTCTAAGTTTGCAATGGGACTATTTGTTCCTTGTGTAATAATAACAATGTCCTCGTTGGGTTTTTGAGAATATTAAGGTCTTTAAAGCCATCTGTATAAGTGGTGCTGTTTGGCTGATTTCTAAATAAGCGCTGCTTAAAGAATTGGGTCGGATCTTATAGCACCTTTGGGTACGCCACTGGACGTTGATACTCTGACGTCTATTGTAGGTCGAAGGTAATTTCCTTCGGCCGGTACGGCCCATTCCATCCTCCTGGATAGGCTTTCCACCAAATAACACTGCAGGGGGGGATTTTTTTTTAAGTAGAACAGATGAGGGATGCGTTACGTTCCAGTTTGACCCATATTTGTAAAACAAATATGGATCTATACCAAAGAACCGCTACAATCTAAGGATGTGGGAAAGTATCCGGATACTTTTTTGGAGGGTAGTGCATATTACATGCTGCGTGATTTGTTTCGTGTATAGACCGTGTAGTACGATGGTAATCAGGTCCTCTTACACAGCCCTTATTCCAGCTTCCACCAGGACACCACGAAGCTTGTCGTTAGTGCACATAAAGGAGGGTGCTTGTTAATTGAAGATGTTATTTGCAGCGATGAGGCTCTTCACAATGACCCAATAATGAGACGCAAACATGAATTTTCCCCTCAAGTAATTTTTTAATTTTCTTCGACTTCTTTTTAGAAACTGAATACACGATGAGCACCTAATTAAATCCCCTCACTTCCCTCTAATGAAAGCTGTTTTCTCCAAAGAAGTCATCTCAAGTGATATGCTTGTCATTTTCTTAACGAAAACGGCGGCCAGTCGGAAGGAAACGACATCCCGGGCAGCGTTCTGAAATAGCGCACCGCCGCGTTTCATGGATCTGCAGACACAGAATCTAACTCGCACCCCTTCCGCCCCCGCCCTGCGGTTGTCGGTGCACATCTCTGGTTATAAAGGGGATGGGGCTGATGCCGAAACGATGCGCCTATCTCCTAAGTGACCCGAGCGGAATACTTTAACTCTGAATGGGTTACGGGCCTCACGAACGGAAGTCATGTGTGCAAGCGGACTAAGGAAGTTGGAGTTTTAATTTCCGGTAGTTGTCCTCTCTTGAATCTTCTTTAGTTGGAGCTGTTCTGTGCTAAAAGAGCGAGTTAAGTCGTCTGTAAAACCAACACGGCGAAGTAAGGAGAAGCTATCTTAGAGAAGAAGACTCGCCGGGAATATCGGCTGCCAAGAAACTTTAGAAAATTATCTACACCAGTTTGAGGATTCCGAACTGCTCCCCCCTCCAGGTGATATCTTTAGGCTGTGCGGCATCGGTTGGCTTTAATGAAACAGCGGAAAAAGATACTACGCAAGGTTTTCAGGAGTCTGAGGTGTCATTTCAAGAGAATCGTTTTTTTTTTTAAAGTAAATACCAGTGAGATCTCTTGAAGAAATATCAAACAGTAATTTAAGTTGCTAATTTATATTTTTCTATTTATAAATCAAAATTTCCAATTTTCTGATTTCAGTTTTCTATCTTTCAATTTTTAACCTAAATTTCGAGTTTCGATCTTCAGACTCCTAAATATGAATTTCGATCTTCAGACTCCTAAATATGAATTTAGATCTTGGGACTCCAAAATTTGAATTTCCACTTTTAATTCTGTAGATTTTTTAATCTAAATTTCGAGTTTCGATCCTCAGACTCCTAAATATGAATTTCGACCTTCAGACTCCTAAATATGAATTTCGATCTTCAGACTCCAAAATTTGAATTTCCACTTTTAATTCTGCAGATTTTTTAATCTAAATTTCGAGTTTCGATCCTCAGACTCCTAAATATGAATTTCGACCTTCAGACTCCTAAATATGAATTTCGATCTTCAGACTCCAAAATTTGAATTTCCACTTTTAATTCTGCAGATTTTTTAATCTAAATTTCGAGTTTCGATATTCAGACTGCTAAATTTAAATTTCCATCTTCAGACTACAGAATTTGAATTTTCAGTTTAAATTCTTCAGATTTTGTAATCTAAAATTTGAATTTCCATCTTCAGACTCCAAAATTCGAATTTACATCTTCAGACTCCTAAATTTGAATTTAGATCTTCAGACTCCTAAATTTGAATTTCCAGTTTTAATTCTTCAGATTTTTTAATCTAAATTTCGAGTTTCGATATTCAGACTGCTAAATTTGAATTTTGATCTTAAGATTCCTAAATTTGAATTTCGATCTTCAGACTCCTAAATTTAAATTTCAATCTTCAGACTCCTAAATTTGAATTTCCAGTTTTAATTTTTCAGATTTTGAATTCTAAATTTCGATTTTCGATCTTCAGACCCCAAATTTGAATTTAGATCTTCAGACTCCTAAATTTGAATTTCGACCTTCAGACTCCTAAATTTGAATTTCCAGTTTTAATTCTTCAGATTTTTTAATCTAAATTTCCAATTTCCATCTTCAGACTCCTAAATTTGAATTTCCATCTTCAGACTCCTAAATTTTAATTTCGAGTTTTTGGTCTTTAGATTTTTAATTTTGAATTTCATTTTTTCAATCTATAAATTTTTCCAACTAAATTTCCAACGTCTAAGTTGAAATTTTAAATTAAATGTCAGAAGAATATTAACTTTTTAAAATAGTATCGCAAATTTACAAATTTTCATAGTATAAATATAAATGAATCTAAGTATAAAAGAACTGTTTAAAAGTTAATTCTTTAAAAATATTTTGGTATATATATTTTTTAAATTTAGATATGTTAAAAATGAATTTTTAAAATTAATAATTAGTACCATAATTCAATGGTCCCCTTACGGGAAAAAGTTCAAAAATTATTCCGACAGAATATCAGGAATTTATAGACACAGTCGATTAAAAAAAACAAATCGATTAAAAAATAATTTTTGTATTTCACAAACATATACAAACATATTAAAATTATTCTTTGAAAATTTAAATTTTTATTTAAAAAATAATTTAAGAAAATTTAAATTCGGGATTTAAATATGGAAAATGCAATTTGAAAAACAAAATCCTAATTCAGAAACGAAAACTATAAATTTGGGAAAAATCCGAATTTAGAAAGAAAAATTTGAAATTTGGAAAAATCGGAATTCGTAGAATGACAGGGAAAAAATTCTAATTTAGAAACGAAATTAGAAAATTTGAAAAAATTTGGAATTTGAGGAAAATTTTGCAGCTTTGAAATTAGAATTTTGAAAATAATTTTCCAATTTTTTTTTCTTTAATTTGGAAAGTTAGAAAAAATCGAATTTATAAACGAAATTAGAAAATTAAAAGAAAATTGAATTAGAAACGAAATTAGAATTTTGAATCGAAATTAGAAAGTTAGAAAAAAGGAATTAGAAAGTTAGAAAAAGCCAAAATCAGAAACTAAATTAGAAATTTAGATAAAATCTTAAACAGAAACGAAATTAGAAAGTTTGAAATTGTAAGTTTAGAAAAGAAATAGAAAATTCAGGGATTAGGATTCAGGGAAAAATTGAAATTTACGAAATTTTCGAATTTAAAAAAAAATTGGAAAAATTTTACTGATAAATTGTCTCCCAGCATTTCATTATCAACGTATTTCAATTAAATTTCCACTAAAAGATTTTTTTTGGGTGCAATTCCTTTACCAGTTCCTTCTTTCGAATCCAACGTTTCCGATCTCAGTTCGCAGGAAAGAAAGTGTAAAAATATTAAGAAACAAAAAAAAAGGAAGTCGCGTCTTATCTGCTCGTTGTTAAGTCAGCCGAAAACAAAAGTTTGACATTCTGTCACCTGAGTCTACTTTAACCCGACATCAGCCCTCAAAGTTCTGGCTTGATAGCATCTGTGCAGGTTTACCATGCGATGCCCCACTGGGACGAAGTGTCATTAGATAGTGCGTTTCAATCAATTATGCCGGTCCTTAATGCGCTCTCATCCAAGACGTTCGCGTGAAATTTACGCAGTCAGCAAAATGATGCACTGGGGCGTTGCTTTGCGAGGTCTCTCGCTGGGATTGTAATTATTTTTGAAGGAGCCCGTCGAAGACAGCTCAAACAGGAGAGTCGAGTCCAATTCGGAATTGATGTCCGAACGATAATGCGTTATACGATTACGCAGAATTAATCTGTGAGGGAAATTTTGTCTCTTTTTAATGCTAATTATCTAAAGGAAATGAGAAACTTAAACACAACTTAATTTCGGTCCCTAATAAATGGCTTAAGTTTCTCCCTTTAAACCGGCTTCTTCTTCTCCAAAGTTCTTCTTTAACATTTTCTTCTTCTATTGCTTAATCAGACTTCTAATTAATAATGTAAAAGGAATCCCGGTAAAAACAATCCCCGAAGGTATCAACTAGGAACATTTAACTTTGTGTGGCCTCTATGCCTGTATTCTGGAAAGAATAAAGTTTCATTGGGTATTGCTGACTCCCCGGTTTACTAAATTCATTTCAGAAAATATTCTCTAAGATGATTATTTAATATTAACTTTCTTATTAAGTTATTGTAATTAATTTTAGTATTAATAGTGACAAAACATAATCTTTTGCTAAAATTAGACTTACGAACCCAAACAAAATGAGAAATTGTGATTAGACTATGAGCATCCTCAAAGCTTTGATTAGAATATGAACATCCTCAAAACTTTACGATTAGACTATGAACACCCTTAAACCTTTATGATTAGACTATGAACACCCTTAAACCGTTGTGATTAGACTATGAACACCCTTAAAACTTCTCGATTAAACTATGGACACCCTTAAACCTTTGTGATTAGACTATGAACACCTCAAAACTTTGCGATTAGACTATGAACATCCTTAAAACTTTGTGATTAGATGAACACCCTTAAAACTTTGCGATTAGACTATGAACAACCTCAAACTTTGTGATTAGACTATGAACAGCCTCAAAACTTTGATTAGAATATGAAGATTCTTTGATTAGATTATGAACCCACTTAAAACTTTGTGATTGAACTATAAACAACCTCAAAACTTTGCAATTAGACTATGAACAGCTTCAAAACTATGAACTCAAGACTCACGACTATGAACACCGTTAAAACTTTGCGATTAGAATATGAACACCCTTAAACCTTTGTGATTAGACTATGAACAGCCTCAAAACTTTGTGATTAGACTATGAACCCTTAATGATTACACTTAAAACTTTGTGTAAATATGAACACCTCAAAACTTTGTGTAAATATGAACACCTCAACACTTTGTGTAAATATGAACACATCAAAAATTTGTGTAAATATGAACGCCTCAAAACTTTGTGATTAGATTATGAACACCTTTAAAACTTCGCGATTAGACTATGAACAGCCAAAACTTTGCGATTAGATTCTGAACAGCCTCAAAACTTTGATTAGAATATGAACCCGCTGAAAACTGATTAGAATATGAACCCGCTGAAAACTTTGATTAGAATATGAACCCGCTGAAAACTGATTAGAATATGAACCCGCTGAAAACTTTGATTAGAATATCAACTCGCTGAAAACTTTGTGATTGAACTATGAACAACCTCAAAAGTTTATAATTAGACTATGAACACGTTTAAAACTTTGTGATTAGACAATGAACACCCTTAAACCTTTGTGATTAGACTATGAACAGCCTCGAAACTTTGTGATTAGGCTATGAACACCTTTAAAACTTTGCGATGAGACTATGAACACCCTTAAACCGTTGTGATTAGACTATGGACACCCTTAAAACTTCGCGATTAGACTATGGACACCCTTAAACCTTTGTGATTAGACTATGAACACCCTTAAACCTTTGTGATTAGACTATGAACACCCTTAAACCTTTGTGATTAGACTATGAACACCTCAAAACTTTGCGGTTGGACTCTGAACAGCCTCAAAACTTTGATTAGAGTATGAACCCGCTTAAAACTTTGTGATTGAACTATGAACAACCTCAAAACTTTGTAATTAGACAATGAACACCTTTAAAACTTTGCGATTAGACAATAAACACCCTTAAACCTTTGTGATTAGACTATGAACAGCCTTAAACCGTTGTGATTAGACTATGAACACTCTTAAAACGTCGCGATTAGACTATGGACACCCTTAAATCTTTGTTATTAGACTATGAACAGCTTCCAAACTTTGTGATTAGACTATGAACACCCTTAAACCGTTGTGATTAGACTATGAACACCCTTAAAACTTCGCGATTAGACTATGGACACCCTTAAACCTTTGTGATTAGACTATGAACACCTCAAAACTTTGCGGTTGGACTATGAACAGCGTCAAAACTTTGCAATTAGACTCTGAACAGCCTCAAAACTTTGATTAGAATATGAACCCGCTTAAAACTTTGTGATTTAACTATGAACAACCTAAAATCTTTGTAATTAGACTATAAACATTCTCAAAACTTTTTGATTAGATTGAGCATCCTCAAAACTTAGTATCTTTTGATTTCAACCTTATAGTCACTCAATGTATATGTAGCTTGTTTGGTAGAGAATACTTTGAGAATAACTATGGCTAATCGCATAGAAAGGAGATCCCATTTTAGCCCTAAAAAACACCTACAACTAGCATCTTCTTGGCTAATCATTTATAAATATCGTGAAATTCAACAGATATTTCAAACTTTGTATCCCTAAACGACTCCACCTATTTGTTCACATATAGAAACAGAATAATTGTAATAAAATCACAATGGAATATACTGTTAGACGTGAAATTTTGCCCATATTATGTTAAAGTTTCAGTTACCGAAAAAGCATTTTTAAATATTAATTGAAAAGGCAGAATTCATTCAAAGATGTCATAGATGGAAAACTCTTGGTGCGGAACACCAAAAAAATATTAGAAGGGGCCCCATTATAAGAGACATTTCTTTACATATAAATATCCCTTGTATGCAGAATATAATGATGTCTCATATTAACTAGCGGAGCAGATCGAAATAGCGAAAAATGTTTCGTAATGTGAACCAGGAGATAAAATGCGCCCAAGAATCATACGGGCATTGTGAAAGACCCTCATTGTGAGGCAAACATCTCTAATAATAAGTGCACAGTAATGATGCAACTTTTCTTCGGCTTCCTTAATTGCATGCCAGGACCAGTATAATAAAGAATCTCGTGCAGTCTACCACACAAACTAAAACTCTTCAGCAGTACTTTTCCCTCGGGCCATTTTTATAATCTCTAGAACAGCCGACCTCTAACCAATTATATACATGTGGTCAGGTTTTTACGTGGATAAATACCAAGCGTCTCCTTCTGTTTCTCAGATACTTTGATGAAAGTACACACAAACGTAACGAATGCCACCGGTTACCATCAATTACAGCCGATTTTCTCTGGTGTTTTATACCCAACAAGAACCTGCAGACTTCATCGATGTATTTGCCATGACTCCAGCCACCGCCTTTGCTGCCAACCTCACAAATGAACTCTTCAACAATGTTAATGAAATCGAAGATGGTATAATAATAATAATAATCTGCAAAGAAATCAGAATTTACCAATTCTTATTTACTTTTCCCCCTAATACTTTCCCCCTAAAATATTTATGGACACCGGATCTTCGTGGGGTTTATAGGAAAACATAAATGCTCTCACCTGTATTATATATTCCTAAAGAGACAGCAGTTGCTATGGAAATGCAAGTGCATGCCACACCAATAAAAAATACATAAATAAAAGTATACACCGGTATAGATAATGTGCATTATTAATAATCCTAGAGATTTAATAGCAACGTTACGATCCGGCTGGGTTGCCTAAAGCACCATGCACGCAGCAGAGAATATTGGCAAGGTTTACCATTATCTTTCGTTGTCTCCTATCAATAAGAGATAGTGTTCGTTGATGCTCTAACCCTAGGGGTTCGCACGCAGTCCAACACCGATGCAGAGTTTCGTAAACCCCTCCTAAGACTTTTCACATTTTAATGGATGCTGCTCTATTCATTTTAACATGAGATGTACCATTCGGTTGAATGTTTAAATATAATGGTAAGTGCTCATCTTCAGATCAGTTGGCTCTGAGTATCGAGACCTCGAGTCGCATCTCTTAAAACTTTAAAACTTGCTTGCATCTTCGTCTTTTGCCTGAGGCTTTGGGAAATATAAACATTTGTTATGTGCATTTTAAGGTTAGTTTTCAGCTAGTCTTCAATGTCCTTAATTTTCTACCTGATACATACTAATCGTTAATTATACACTGCTCGACAAAATTAACAGAACAAAATGTTTTCGTGAATATTTTATTGTTAAAAGTGTCGTTGAAGGCGAATATTTAATATAATAGGCAACTGCAAATCCCGAGTATCCAATAGAAATCGATTTATCACCCTACAGGATCGCACATTATGCAAATTATTCGTGACTATAAAAACACGGGTTGTGGCCAGATCACTTCATTGTCGTTTGCTCAGTGGGATTGCCAATCTTCAGTACTCGGGATAGCAAGTCATTGCTCTTTAGATGATTGTTTGAGATGGTGGGCAGTTGAACGACTTGAAGCTGGACAAGGTGGTAGGTTAGCTTAATGTGTCGCGCAGTGTCGTCTCTCCACTATGGAAGCAGTTTCAGTAGACAGGAACCATTACAAGAAGAGCTGCCCGAGGGCTACCTCAACCAGAACAGACCGCTATTTAGCTTTAACAGCAAGATGTAAACGCACAATGTCCTGTCATCAATTACCTCTTGAAATTACTGCAGCCTCGGTGAACTATTTTCAACCGAACTGTGTTAAGAAGGCTCAATTGAAGTGGAATCTATTCGAGAAAGCGTGGTTTGAATCCCATTAACCCCAAACCTCCACAGAGCACATCGTAACTGGAACCCTGAAAAACGGAGTACAGTTATGTTCTCCGATGAGTCCCGTTTTAGTCTAGAAACAGATTCTAGACGTTTTTCATTTAGAGACAACGAGAAATGCGGTACCATCGCTCCACCATCAGAGAAAGGAGCACTTAAGGTGGAGGCGGTGTTCTCGTGTGGGGCGCAATAATGATAATGATGTTTTTGATAGGGGAGCGGTTTTGCCCAGATTTTCTTTTCATGCACGACAATGCCACTGCACATCGAGCTCAACTGGTGGAGGAACATCTTGGAACTGAAGATATGCAATGATTGCCGTGGCCAGCACGATCAGCAGACTTAAATCCAATCGAACACGATGTCCTTGGGCGTCGCATTGCATGCAGACAGCCAACTCCTCGGTCATTTGGTAAGCTGAGGTCTGCGCTGGTGGAAGAATGGGATTTGTTGCAATAGAATCTTATAGACATCCTTATATTGAGCATGGTTCACCGCTGTCAGACCTCTTTAGCCGCTGGAGGGGATCATGCGCCATACTGATGTCATGTGACCATATTTTTGAGCATCTTGTATCGGTTTCTGTAATGTAACCTTTTTGGTAATTCTTGTACAACCCCTATAAATGTCCCGTCCATTATACCTTTCCGAAGTTATTATTTGGTACACCGCCATACCAAAATTGTTCCGCTTCATCGTAAGCTGCACGAGTTACGCCATGTTTTCTACTTGTTCTCTTAATTTTGTCGAGCAGTGTAGAATTAAAACATCGCTATGTATATGCAAAAACATTAACAATAAATTCCCAATCTTACTTGTCCTATCGGCACGTGGATAAACCCTGAAGTCGAAGACACTGCTTCCTACCCCACAAATTAAACCTAGCAGCAACCACTCCAAGCAATCATTCAACTCTAATCTGACTGAAACAGTCAGAAAAATCCCAATGTTCTCCCTCTAGATATTAAACCAACTTTTGATGATCCCAACTCGAAAGATGCAGTCAAAATTCTAAAGAACTGTCTTCAGATAATTCAAAGTACACCCAACATCTCCTCATATGCATCTCCAATGCTCAAAATCAACAAAAATTTACCATCAAATCTTCTGGATGATTTCAACTACAATCTTCCAAACAAACTTTCATCAGAATCTTCTGTTGCTCCAATAAACAAACTTCGCTTCCGATACCACAGATCGTTGCCTAGGAAACTGCTCATCAAGGATGCAGTTTCTTTCCATTACAATAAACTAATTAAACGCTTAAAAATGTATTTATTTCTCCACCATCCGATAGTTCATTACACTCTTGTCGCTCTCCAAGCACGCAATCGATAAATAAGACGAAACACTTCAATAAAAATTGCTAGATTGTCTTTTATCTTCGCTACTGAGTCCACAGCCAGTGTGACAATCAGCCAATTCGGGTCAGATATCGAAATACCAAAATAAAAAGCAACACCCGAGTCACAAAGCGGATGATGGATAACTTGTGTCGCCGATACGCAACTTGTTAATTTCCTTTTACAATCTCCATCCCCGGTTGGAACGCAAATTCCCCCTCACTTTTTGCCGCTCCTGGAACAACATCTACGTAAATGGAGAGCGCCTTGTAATCACTGAAAGAACGAAAAGAAGAAGAAAAAAAGGCAGCAGCGCGAACACTTCTGTAACTACCATCGGCCATGTTATCGCAGATTAAACCACAAGAGACGGAGGCTGCGGAAGACGACCCACTTTCCTTTCGATATCACCAAGATGAAGTTGATAAACAGAACGGCGAGGGGAAGGGGGGTTTGTTCGAAAAGAAAATCGGTTCTACTTCTTGATTGAATCGGGGATTTAATACAATTACCTCAGTTTCGTAACGAGCTTTGGAGCGGCCCTAACCCGCTGGCTTCACCATCTCTGGATTGGCTGGTAACCCCGCACTTCTAAGCTCCTATCAGATGAATTCCAAGAGGAAGTAAAAACCGAAGCTTAAACCTCCCCCATGAGTTTTGCACTTAATAGAAAGCTTTCCTCGTTGAAAATTAAGAAAGTTTTCTGCCAAAATTGATTCCGGGTGGTCAAAGGATCTCGGGAAGTCACGCGAGACTTTACGATAAAATTGGAAAACACAAAAGGGCATAATTGTGACCCGCAGTTCAAAGCCAGTAGCAATTATTCGCGCTTATAGCGAAATTGATGAGAAAATACACTCGCTGGCCAAAAAATTAGAAATCGCTTGCACTTGGTATCTAGATAATCAAACGTACAGTATGCAAATATCACTTTTCGCAAGGTTTGTGTATCTGGGCTTTTTATTCCAGCTGGGGAATCACCTCTTGGGGAAGACAGGCGATTTTTCTGATTTTTAGAAAGGTGTTTTGTTTTTGGAACACATGAAACCATCTCTAGAGTATACATCTCGAGGTCTGACGAGTCTCGATTTACACCGATGGTAGGGCAAAGGTGTGGAATGACCTCATGAAGCCATGCATCTGGACTATCTTTGTCCACCACTCAAACGACTGGAGTTGGTATCATGGTATGCGGTATGATCTGTGGGTACGAACTGGGTCCTCTTACCCAGTTAGAAGGTCGTGATATCTTCGATGAATATCTTTCTGTCGTATCGGACCAACTCCATCCTTCAGTGCTTCATTTTTATCCGGATTTGATCGATTCCTCGAAGAGTCAGCTAATCACCGCTTAAAAATTGTATCTGTACAGTTCGTGGAACATTTCCAAGATTAGTAGATCTACCCTGGACATCTAATTCTCCATCTGAATCCAACTAAGAAAGTCTAAGAAATACTGGAAAGGGAAATTCAGATTCACAGTTCTGTACCAGCCACAATGCAGCAACTGATAAACATCCTGATGGAAAATAGTCAAATCTGGATTTGGATTCCCTTCGACACCTACTGGAATCCATGCCACAATGTGAACGGGCTCAATTTAGACAAAAGGTATCTTACTAGATACTGAATAAAGGTGTCAAAGTTTTGGCCAGTGAGTGTATATAAATGAACATCGTTGATTCAATAACTCAAACCCAATAACCATTATACATTTATCTTCATATTATCGATAAATATTAAATAAATCTGATGGTGCCCCTAAACTGATAATCTTTCCATGCTTTTTTTGGTATTTTTTTATATATGGTATATAAATATGTTCTTTTGTGTGTGAAATTGGTACAATGGCTCACCAGATATCGACGTCCCATATTATCTGGCTGCAACGTCCAAATGAATGCATCAGAGAATCTAATCTGATGCTGGCACATTTAATCAATAGTGGTCTATAAAAGGATACTGTACAGCTGAAATACCTCGCAGTTCGCTGCCAGAGCGCTACTAATACGTGTTTCAGAACTTCGGGCTATAACTGATTCAACCATCCAATACTACTCCTGGTCCTAAATTAGCAAACTTTGGTCATGACCTTATTATAAATAGATCGTACTCACTGTGCTTACTAAAAACTACTTAATAATAGTTTCTAGAAATTCGCAGTAAAAGGAATTGAAACACGCTAATTATGTTCAAGAATCTATTCTGGTAAAACTAGGCTAATACACTCTCATTGAACACTGAGTTATGACCACCCCTATCTTTAATGGACTATGCATCTGGTTTTGCAAGTTAAAGTATGGAGCTCCACAACCCAAGTTTTCTGCGTACAGACGTCTTGACTCAGCTGCATTGCATCTAACAAGTCCATACTTGAGATGAATATCTGCCCTCTCTGAATAAGCCTCCATTATCACAGAGAAGTGGAACTAAATGGACATTTTAGGTTTTTCATGTATTTCTAATTATCAGCCTCAAATAATTAAAACGTGAAAATAAATAAGATCAAATCAAGACCACGGGCAACCCAAATTCTGTACCGGCGTGTTTGATCACTTAGCTACAACAGTCAGGGCCTCTTCGGCCTTATTTTTAAGACCCCTAAAAACATGAGCGCCAGGAAGTCCATGCGAAATCATCAACTTACCATGTTGACAATAAATATTTCTTGTAGTGACTAAACACCGCGAGAATCAACAGCTGCTTAGAGTCTCTTACAACTGAATTTTCTTGAAATCATGATTTCCAGCGTCTTTTGAAATTGGTAACTTTCAGGAACATCTAAGGAATATAAATATCTAAATATTTAACCTCTTTCTCATTGTAAGAGCCTAAGAAATGTTTAAGTTGTCCAAAAAGAATTACAATGGACGTGTCTAGGGTACCATCTTGAGTAGCTCGAATCTCTGTCCTCCCCACAAAGGGTGGAAAAGACCTGAGTTGGACTCCCGTCGATGATGTGAGGAATTTTTATGGGTCTTTTTGAGAACGTGGCTGAATTAGAAGGTCTCAAGCGAGAGGAGCATGGTTTTTTCTCCCGGAAAGTCAGGATTTTCATCTATCAAACAGAAAAATCTCCCAAAGAACACACCCAAATTGCAGATATCATACACGGAGCAATATGGTGTTAGTTGCAGATGCTCCTAATATCACAACAACAACAACCACGTCAGTTCCATCCCCAAAAAAGCAAAGACTAAGAAAAAATGCTGAAATTCTCAGTAACCAAATGGTCATGAAGATAAATGGCATTTGCAATTTTCATTGGATCCTGCTAATTTTCTATAAATGATGGCATCAAATTCGCTTTTGACTATTCCTAAAAAAACCCCAATTACCCTTTTTTTCCCCACCCCTTCAGCCGAACTAACCCTAATGAAAATCGTCAACCATTTAACTCAAAAAAAAACTGCTTCTTAATTCCCAATTTCTGTAAAATCTCAGTCCTAAATTGAGGGATTATATTCGCATTTTCTACTTTCTTTCTTTCTTAAAAAAAAAAGAGGAGCCAGCAGACTGAAAACAAAAGATATCTCTTTAAGATTAGATGCAAAAAAAAAAAAAAGAAAAAAAAAAGAGGGAGAGGCAGCTTCAAAAAGTTTAAGCGATGAAAACAGAACGATCCGAGGTCAAGGGTTAGTTTAGAGAAATGTCATGTTGCGAAACATCGGAGATGCGGAAAAGAGCAAGAGGACGTTAAACAACGGCTCCAGGGGAAGAAGGAAAGAGAAAAAAAAATTGGATCCTGAAGAAAACAAGAATATGCCGTTAATTCTAAGTCACGCGTCATTAACCCTAAGGCAAGACAGCCGTGGATGATATATGCACATTGTGATCAACACATACATCCCTTTCAAACAACGTCTCCTTTCTAATTATGTAAACAGGGGACGTACAAGGAGGACCTCCTAGCGAAATCAGCAGCCGTCAGGTAGTGAGTGGCTTATATTACGTTGGGGAGTTGTTTCCTGCTCATTGATCCGGGCGGCTGATTTATGGCCCTTTTTCTCCATCTTCTCCAGTGAGAGAGAGAGAGAGAGAGAAGGTGGAATATTTCATTAATAAAGTCACAATTGATGATCGCGCAAGAGGCTGAATATGATTCATAATTTCCAAGCGTGCCACCCGCATTGCCTTTTTGGAATGTGTGGGATTAGCGATGAAAGTTCATAATCATAATCATCACCCCAGAAGATCTATCCTTTTTATTGTGCGGCCCGAAGAAAGGGCCTTTTTTTATTATAAATAAATTGGGTTTTTGGCTTTTGTGTAGCGAAAATCCTGCGTTTCAGCTTTTGCCTTCGTAAATCTCATTTGCAATAAATGATCGTTAGTAAGATGGCTACGTGCGCTGAGGGTTTAAACTGCTTTCTACCCTTTTCTGTGCTACCCTGCCTTTCTCCTTTCTCCATTCTTAGAATTAGGCTCCCAATGAGCTTTGGTCTAAGTCCTATGTTAAAAATCAATGATACTGAGTACTGTGCTAAGGCTAACGGAGACCATGACACGTCAAGGTTTCGTATGTGAAAAAGGATTGCGTTTTTAAGGTTGGTTTGTCGGTTTTTCGGGATGAAGAACCTCGATTAGTATTAACAGTGGAATATGATGCAAGACAAAAAAGCAAGTTTATAAAGCAACAGCCAAAAGAAAACCTTCTGAACTTCTCCAACAATTATTGGAGATGATGATAAGGATTGCAGAGGTTAATCATCTCCAATAATTTGTCTAGTTCTTTAAATTTATTCAAACTACCCACTTCCATAACAACAGATGGAAGTTTATTCCAACAATCGACCACCGCTGGCTGAAAACAAACTTCTTCTTGCAACCATCTTTTCTTAATTTCAATTTATGCTCCATCGTATGCGTAGCCTGAGCAAGAGGATGAATCCCATCAGCATTGAGCTTGCTCAGTCAATTCAAAGCCTCAAATACCTCAATCAGATCACTTCGCAGGTTTCTAGTCTCTAGACGTTGTAATTTACAGAATTGAAGCTTTCCACAAAGAATGACACACTGAGAAACACTGATAATCACCTCCTTGCTCGTGTTGGCAAAAAAATCCACAGTGCTCTCCTGCCAGCCTGTCTGCACTGCTCAAATAACTTCATATATACTTGCACAATAACTCCCAGGTCTGTTTCATCTTCCACTACCCTGAGTGCAGTACACACTGGTTATTAACCACTCTTCCAATCTTGATATCTTCTGCAAATTTTACGCCACTGGCTGTGTCCTTTCATCAATGTTATTTAAGAAAACCAGAAACAGCAGCAGTCCACCACCGATCTCGATGTACTCCACTTTTAACGATAGCCCAGTCCGAAGAGTAACTATTTGTCACCATCCTCTGCCTCCAGTCCTGCAGCCACCCTGCAACCCATCTTTTCCAGATACTAACATGTTCCAGATATACATTAACCTCACTGAGTCAAGTACTTTAAGTCCAAATAAACAATGTAAAAGTTATTTTCTTCATCTAAGTCATGACTGATGTCCTTAGAATAGTTTATCAGGTAAGTTAAGCAGGATTTTCCCTACCATTGAAATCGGACTGACCTGTCTGTAGTTACCTACTTCCTTCTTTGAACCATCTTCATGATTTAGCGATACTTTTGTATGTCTCCAATCCAAATAAATCATTTCCGAGTACAGTAACGGTTTTATGTTCACCGTTGCCAGTTCTTTTTCTCAAAACAACTACCTCAGGACCCTTAATCGCCTTCAGGCTGAGAAGTTTTCTAATAACATACTTTGTAATTAACATATCGCTGATTATGCAGTGCTCAGATTCACTACCACAGTTTCCTATCGCCAAAGGATCATAAATCCTTACAGATTGATGAGAAGTACCACATGGATTGTATAGTTTGATTCATCACTCCACATTATCCTCTGCCACCGCAAATATTAACTTATTTAATTATTAATGATTGAATTGTTAATTACGTTTATTAATTTTAATATTATTAGATGTTAATTACTATCCTTTCGATGTTTTTTAATGCAAAATCATTGTAGCGCGCCTTAAAATCATGTTGTTATACTTTGGCCCGCTTATTAAATAAGCCATTTTCCAACATTCTGCTCCTAAATTATGAGCCATTTACTTTTGACAATACCCGGCGATAAGGTATCAGTTGCACTTTGGCCAATGTTTGTTGTGTTCTAAGTGACGCCTTGAGAGCATCGAATTAAGTTTATCAGCAGGCGCTTCGCCTTTTTCTTTTTTTTTTGCATATCTGGCGAAGAGGAGGAGGAGGGACATTGATCTCTTTATAAATCACACCTCCGTGCTATACAAATCCAGCTTCTACGATTACCGGCAAAGATAATTATGTTGGCAGATGATAAGTCTATAAAAGCGCGCATTAGTAAGTGTACAGTGACGATCCTCTTGGCCGTTATGGCTAATCTCTTTAAAGGGTACCCGGTGGAAAGTATGCGTAGAACAAATCGCTTGTGTATCTAAATTACTTGATAAAGGTAAGAACAAATCTGTTTTGGGCATCGGGGGATTCTAAACAGAGTCGTTTATCTCATACATCTCCCGCCAGCCGCCTTCAAAGGGATAATTTCTCCTTCGTGATGTATCCCTCGCTTTCACGTGTTGCTGATAAGGCCTGAGATCCCCCTCTCGTGCACCCAACCCTTCCGACAAAGGTGAATATTATCGTTTTTGTAACGAGCAACTTTAAAGCGGCCACTTAATTATGGCTAGTCGTGCCATAAATAAGGTTCTCAGACTACTGGGCAAGATTGTTTAGAAGGAGCAGGCGCAAATGAGGCAAATATACTTTTGCATTTGCTGTTCCCTTCTAATTACTGGAGTCCTTTTTCTGCTTCCACCAATCCTCATTGTCTTCTGCCTTCGGACTACCTTTCTTGAATTGCCTTGTTTCAAAAAGCTGGGCCCTCGTGGGTAGAACCGTTGGTAGAATCGCCGTCCTCTCCACACCGGGTGGAACAGGCCTGAGTTGAGTTTTTATGGGTCTTTTTAGCAACATTACTGAGTTAGTCGGTATCAGGCGAGGTTAGAATGGTTTTTTCTTCGGGAAACTCGGGTTTTTCGTCCAGCAAACAAAAATCGACCTCAGAACATACGCTATTTAAAGACAATATACATGGAGCAACATGGACTTAGTCGCGATGATCTTAAAACCCAAGAACAACAACAACCAATCAAAGCGCTGCAGAGATCTGTGGTCTCTCTCTCACAAGGTCTAATGACCTTTCCTTAGATCATCATCATAGGTTGCCATACCATCCACAGTTTTGCCTGTCCATTCCTTCAAATTATCCAGCCATGATATTCTTCTTCTTCCTCTCACCATTAATTCTTTCAGTCAGAATGAGATGCATCCTCTATTTCTTTAGATGCGTCCTCTAAAGTTCAACACAGTTTTCCAAATACGTTCTCACCATAGACGAGAAAATATAACCTCCTTCTCCCTAGATGCAAAGGTATTGTAAATCATTTCTAAGATACTCTGCGCCTTCCCGGTCACCTGATAACCTTCGTGCGTGATGGTACCAAAACACCCGAGTCTCTTCTTTCATGTCGTTTATATCATCTGAAATATCTCTGATATCTCTGGCCCACCCTAAAAAAGACCATTTATGATAATCTTCATCCTCCTGTCCTGGAAAGAGAAACAGAAAGAGAGTGATCAAGGGAGATTGAGAGAAATAGTAAAACAAAAACTCTATACAGTAATAGAGAGAGAAAGACAGAGAAGGAGGTCGAGTTAAAGAAAGGTTGAAATAAACAAAGAGATTCATGAGAAAAGAAATCTAAAAATGGATAATATGGGACAAAGAATGAGATCTTTAACACTCTCAAAATGTTCAAAATTAAGAACGGAATCCTAAGTGGATCCAATTGGAGGAAGCTTCAATTATACACAACTCAAGGTGATGGTTTTATCGGATCATTACAAGTGCCATAAGAGGTCGTTTCATTTTATTGTTTCGCTCACGCCACCGATCTCTTTCTTCCATTGCAGCAGCAGCATCTTGAAAAATTCCTCGGTATTAAAGATGAAAAATATCCTTAAAGAAAATACCTGTTTTGTGGCGTGCATGACGCATGACACCACCATCCAGGCTACAGAAACGATCATTTCTCCTTAGCTCGCATCGCCCTTCTCCATTTAACCTTGCCGGAGTACCGAGAAGAGTGTCCGAATGTGTTGGTAATTCATGCTATCTTTCCTTCAAGAAACATCATAAACACCGAACTCGCACGTAGCGATAAATTCGCCCTTTATAGCCAGGGTATCTGACCATTCCCTTCAATAGAATGATATAGATGCACCATCTCACCTGCGAAGATACCAAGAACTGGATTGTTAAACGTAGTTATCTTCTTATGAATATCTCGAATCCTTAGTGAAGAAGAAGAAACATATTTCTATTCATCTCCTGTCATTTTTATCCATCGTCCATTGGGTAGATGTTGCCAACTGTTTGTGCAGTGCGAATTTTTTTTTGTCCAACCCTGTATATATAAACAGAAGTTGATGAATCGAAGCTCTATTCCGCGATGTAGTAGAGAAGAATCATTGAGGACCATGTGACCATAAAATATTAAGAATCCTGTATTTTATTTGCGTGTATAAAATGAATCAATAGTATTCAGTACGGAGTCAGACTTAATCAAGGTTGGGAAGGCGCTGTTATGCAGAGAGGGGGGGCATACAGAAGAAGAAGAAATGATTAAGTAGCTGGAACCGTGCACATATTAATCCCCGAAGGATTTAATTTAACTATGCGTTCCCCATTTCAAATTAAAATACCTTCTGAAGAGAAAGATCCTTTGTCCGAAAAATTATTACAAATGGTTTGGAAATCCAACTCTGGGTCCAGCTTTCTTCTTTTAATTGAACTTTTCTACGATTCTGTTGGATAGAAATCCTCCTTCAGTCCCGGAGGCATTCTCCTAAGATTTGTCTTTATGCGCATTTTTCTTCTTATAAAGGAAATGCTAACATCTTTAATAAAGAATTCCCTTTCTTGAAAAATTACTGAAGTTGAACAAAAGAAATCATCGATGGAGTCAACTTACTTCGATCTCTGATTACTTTTTCATCCTCATTAAAATATGCGCCACGAGTATCTCGTGAAATGTAAAATCTGAAAAAATATACACTGCTTTGCAAAAAATATAGGAAGCTAATTGATTTTTCGTTCTTGTTCACTTTTTACGTATAAGAATTTAAATTGAATTTTTAGGGTTTCCGGATACTTTTTGATGAGCACTGTACACACAGTTCCTTCTTACTTGAACTATCTTCGCTGAGATTTCATGACTTATCCGATGTGATTAATTCTATCAAAACTACTTAAACAACTTTCAGTGGACATGTCCAATCCATCAATAAACATTGGCCACTGATAACATCTGTAACACGCGCTGCCCATCTCCTTCTAGCCAGCAAATCGATAACTGGAACCTCCATTGGATTTCGGTAGCACACACACGCACTAATTCATGTAATGTCTCTATCACACACATCAATAATTGCATCGGAGTGATTGGTTTACCATCTATGCACGCGCAGAAGTTAATTCCGCGCTCAATTAATCATCTTAGTCTAACTAACCATGTCAAATACCAATTACGCGTTACTCGCCAAGGATTCCCGATTTGTAAGAAGAACATACGTTGAGGAACAAAAGTTGTCTTTGAAGAATGGTAAACACCACGATGAATATAAACATTCAGTTATTTGAATACATCGAAGAATTCCACAGCGGGATTAAGTTTCAGAACATCATGGATCATTTTATCTTTTCAAGGGATTCTGCTATGGATGAGGAGAGGTTGAAGTCGGTCCATCACAATATCAACCCAACCAAATTTGATTAAAATACGCAAAACCAACAACTCCCAAAAGACAATAGAACTTAGTTAATCTAGTAGCCTCTTAAAAGATAGTTATCCCCCATCCAACCCCCCCGGGGGTCTCTAGAGCCCCTGTTTATGGTTCTTTTTTTGCACACTGTGGAGTTTCCTAGTTTAAGTACTGCATATAGCTACATTCAATAGCGTTATAAAGCCTCTTCGGGACCTTAGCTTAGGCCCGTTGCTATAGCAACCAATTATCCCATCAACGCCCTCCACTCTAATGACCCCGAATGCATTGAAAACAACATTCCCCGGTAATCACGTGGGAGCTTGCCAGGACACAAAGATCGTTGTCTCTAGTTACTGCGCAGGCGCCAATGTGGGGGAGGGGGAGAGGGAGGGAAACGCTGGAAGCTTAGTGGCATTTTCAGTTTTAGACCGAGAGGCCCGAATTAACGACACCCGCCCATGTAATGGACACTAGCGATTACCCCAGAGACAGAGAGAATGAAAAAAAAAAAGGAGAAACAAAAAGAGTGAGTGAGAAGGGTAGTGGTTTATCAGCAGTCTATGACGGCCACAGATAATAGCACCTCAGCAGCAGCAGGCAAAGAGGAGTCAGATGGTGCTGGTGAGAAAGGTTTAACGTTGATTGGCTGAAAGTAAGAGCGAGTAATTATGCTTGCCAGTAAGATGTGGATCGTACCTAACCCCTAAATGGAGACGGGGTGGGTTGAGTTGAATTTTGCCAATAAATAGTTACCGTATTTTTCAGTATATATGACAAAGTGATACGTTTAACGTTCAGAGGCTAGAAGAGTGTTCCAAAATAGGTCAAGAGACTCAAAGGCATTCCCAAAACAGTTTTAATTAGGCGTGGATTATAAAAAATATTTATAATTTACTTTATAACAAAATAAGTTTTAAATGCAACTCGACGCTGAGTAGAATATTTTTTGTTTCGGATTATTTACATTTATTTGATTATGTGTAATTAACTGTTTATAATATTTTATAACGGGCTTAGCATTTATAAAATCTAAAGTAATTTATAATATCTATAATAACTATATATCTATAATTTATTATTGGTAACTAATATTCGTTTAGCGTGTTTTCGTTTAGCGTTATACTCTTGAAGATCACATCTGTCGCGTAAAGTGGGGAATTACTGTACAGGAGCATAGGCGAAACATGAGTTCCCATTATGGTGCTTGCCATTATAGCCATTAGAACTTAAATGCGATACGTAAGACATGGGTCTTATATACCGAAAAATGCGGTAATCCCATCGACCATGCGACCAAATCCCATCACTAATTAGTTTATTTCAACTTTATGTGTATACTCTCCCTGCTGTTGACTTTTAACACTCTACAAAGAACTCATACATTCACTGACCAAAATATTAGAAACCATTATCCAGTATCTAGTCGGACCATCTTTTACGCACCATGGCATGGATTACATTAAGTATCTGACTCGACCATTTTTCCATAAGGACAATTGTCAGCTGCTGTATTGTGGTTGGTAGAGAACTGCAAAGAGAACTACCCTTTCCAACACATCAGACGTTCTCAATTGGATTCAGATCTGAAGAATCAGGCATCCAGGATAGTTGCGTTGAAAGAATCCATTGCAGAAGTTGGTCTGACAACAGAAAGATATTCATTGGCGGTACACGACCCTCTAACAATATGAGTGGACCCAGGCTGTACCAACAGGACATATGCTGTACCATGATTCTACTTCCAGCCACTTCAGTTGTTACAAGATCTATGGATGTACTGTTAGATGAGGTTCACACCACGAGGTTTTGCAAAAGGTTTCTAAGTTTTTGGCCACTGAGTGCATTTATTGTTCCTAGAGCTTCGCTCAATCTATTCTCGACACCAGTTGTCTATGTGCTTTAGTATCTCTTAAGATTCAACAATGCTGGTATTTTCTACTCTATAGTAGTTCTTGAATAGTTTGCGGTTTTGGTGTGTTCCTTGGAGTAAACTTTGTCTGCATCCTTATTTTTTCAACAGATGGTAGATGATAAAGTGTGTGTTTACAATTTATTTACGTTTCTTCTCCAAGTTCTTGCAGTATAAAAGTGTTCCTCACGCTAAACCACCATCTTTGCTCAAGAGAGAATCTTTTATCCTGGCTTTTTTTCGAAGATAAAGGAAGTGTTGAGTTTTTTGGAGCTGGAGAATTTCTCCTTTGTGCTCAAAAGTGTGTTTTTTGGTTTAGTGTCATTAATGCTCTTCATTGTAAGGGGTGTTTAGGTTTATATCTTCTTATTTCAATGGACTATTTTTTTCCTTCCATATTAAACTATTGTCATTCTAACCATGTTTCGTTTTATTACAGGCCCGGCCCTTGTCATTCTCAATGAGGATTTCTTAGAGTTTATTTTCCCTCATTCTTTAGTGCTCTCTCTTTCTTTTTTTCCATCGTTTTTCCCCTTTCCCAACAAGTAGCTACGCGAATATTTGGGATATCTAGAATTCTGTTAATGATTCAGTCATGGTTGGTTAATTTAGATAATTAAGGAATTAATTAACCTATTTAATTGGCCTTAATGAGAAAGCGTAATTAAATCTGAAAAGGAAAATCAACTATTCAATTTTTTTCTTTCTTTTTTTGAGTGAGGATGACGTACATTCCAATGAAAGGTAAAAATCAACATCTCGGGCTGTGCAATGCGCATAAAAAAATAGTTCCAGCCTCTCTGTAGGTATGAATTCATTTCGCCTTAAAAGCCTTCTTTAAGAAACTGAAGAAGATTATTTTTAAAGCCAGAGATTTTAATAAACTTCGCTGTATCTTTGCAAATGCTCACTGGAGTGGTAAGTTGTATTTTACTCGAGAAGAATTAAACGAAATTAGAACTACAGCAATCGATTTTAGTAGAAAACCGATAGAGGAAGTAGCAAAGAAAAATTTAGCTTTTTATAAACAATTTAATAATAAAACTACATTTGGCGCCATCTATCGGAAATAAGGAAAACACGAGCGTCTTCACCACCCATCAAAGCTACGTTGGATTGAAAACAACTCCGGTAAACTAACAGATAAAGTCTAATACCTTATAAACTTCTTCTATCCTCCCAACTTCAACCCTTCCAGCATACCATGATTCTGCATCTTATGTTGATTAATATTTGGAAGATTTTTCAATGAGTTGGTGAATTAGTTCCATCTAAAAGCACTTTACTCCACTCTAAACCGTTGATTAGGTTTACCATTTAGAGGCTCTGGAAAGAGCATGGAGTGCAATTTGTTTTTTTGTTTTTTTTTACTCTCAGTGAGTGCCAAATTTCATTACGTTAAAAGAACAGCTTGGCTAAAAACTTCTCTAAAACAAGACAATTAAATTTCGAACACTTCTTATCTTTCTACTACTCACAGATGAAATCAAGAAAAATGGAAGTCCAGCTGATGGTTTGTTTTAATCCTATAAGTACAACTACACTAAGTTATCAAAGGTATTGGGTTACTAGCCATTAGTGTCTCAATAATTTTGATAACATAGTATACAGATTGTCACAGGAAAAGTTCCCAAAACTTCAGGAGTTCATTCCTTGAGGGATTAAACAAAAAAAATTCATGGGAACATGGATCCAGTTCTGGACAAGTGGAAAAAATAAGGTTATTTCACGATTCGGCCTCTAGTAACTGTAGCGCTGGCTGACTGTTCACGTGTCATGGTCTGGTTACGAAGACTACAACTTGAAAGTGCTCCAGGACCTCGTTAAGTGCCCAGTTGTTGGGATTGATCACGTTTGCTTGTAAACGATGCATATACATTCGCTCTATTGTTGCTTTTTTTTAAGGATAACTGTAATGCGAATTCTACTGTTCAGAAACTAGAAAGTGGATCATTTGATGTTACATTATTACAGAAAGTAACAAATATAGAAGCTGTTTATCAACATCAGAGGGGAAGGGGGGTTATCTATCCATATTTTTGCTTTTCTGAAACCATAAATCATTGAGGAAGTACAGACAGTGACAGCAATTAGATATGAAACGAATCAAGTTGAGATAGGCGTTGAAAAGCAAAAATGTATCGTTCTTTCTTTTCTGTCACGTGCCCTCTAATTATTCAAACTCTACCGTTATCTTTCTCATAATGCATCCTTCAAAGTTCCTCTCTTGTTTTCCACACACCGCAGTATTTTGAACATTAATTAATTTCCTCTTTCTTTTGCAAACTTTTCTGTCAGCTTTTGAATCCACTCTGCTGTAAATGACAATTAGGTGAATACGAACTTCGCGTTGTTATTTTTTGCGCCAAGGAAGCTGAGAACATGAGGCGGTAGACCCTCTTAGAGCGTTCCTAACTTCTGACAAACTTATGACAAAGTTAATTCGTTTAAATGCACACACCACGAGATTACAAACTTCACTATTCATCTTCGAATTCATATTAAAATCTCGTTGCCACGGTAACCGATAGATGAATCTTTCCGCATCTGTATGGCGCCTCGCTCTCTGGAGGGATTTACTCGCTTACTGCGCGTACATCGGGCGATTCCTAAGCAGCCTTTCCTTAGCACCTGAAAGCTCTTTCAAGATCAAACCTTAGAAGGAACTATCCTTACAACGTCGTATAACTTGAGCTGCATAAAATAGACAGGAGGAAAAGTAGATATATAAGCCATCTCTGGAGATTGAGGATCTAGAGACACCATCTAACGATACCTCAGATTAATTTACATATTTCCTTTCTCATTCTAATGAACCGGTATTACTAACGGGAGTATACAGTAACAGGAAGTGCAATTATACGTTGGAGGAGGTCTCGAAGATATCAGGACACGAATTTGCTGTCGCCATGACAACACTTTGTCATACACATCAAAATAGAGGCGCGTTTCCATCGAAGATATTTCGTTATTCTAACAAGAGATTTAGGAGAGGCAATACCCTACGGATGGCAACTTGGTGAACGTCTTAGTAAGTTGCTCCTTCGCTCTATTCGGAGTTTTCTTGTATGTTTTTTTAAGATCTTCATTCTTTTAAATTGTATATCGAATGCGTTGTATTTGCACCTGCAGATGTTGCTCAATCTCCAAAAGAAAGATCTTCTTCTATCAGCTGTTTTCGTTTTTCATTTCCCAAGCCATCTTCTGTCTCTTTAGTAAAGTTGTACTATGAGCCGTTCTGGATTTTCTCTTGGTGTTTACTTTTCTTGTTTGGTTCTTAGAAATTTTCTTCATCTATGTTTGTATGTACATCTGTGTTTGTGCAGTTACATGCCTGCTAGCTTTCTTTTATTATATTTTTAATCCTACCATTTGTCTCTACTATCTTTTACAGTTTTATCCATCTTCTATAAATTTCTAACGGTCTGCGATTTCGATTGAAATTCCTTCTTTCTTTTCTATCGCGTTCCTTACATTCCAATTTTGATTAAATGCTCCAAAACTTAAAAAAAAAAGAAAAACAGTTTTTTTTTTCTAAAGATATTCAAATACCATTTGAGAATAAACGCAAAATATTTTTCTTATGTATTTTTCCAAAAAGATGTTTACATTTAACAACTGAGCACAGTCTTATCGGTTGACTGGAATGAATCTGAATTCTATTTGGTAAATTCGATTGAGCAGAAACTATTCCTCATTCGATATAAAGTTTTCTCTGCCATTTTCCGATTTGTCTATAAAAACTGGAGATAAATATTTTCAGAGATGTTAAGTTTATTCACTAAAAATGTGGTTGTTGTTGAGTGTTAGGAGCATAGGCGACTAAGGCCATATTGCTTCATGTATATTGTGTGTTCTGAGGTCGACTGCCTGTTTTGCTGGATGAAAACCCAAAATTTACAGGCGAAAATCATGCTGCCCTCGCTTGAGACCGACTAACTCGGCCACGTTGTGAAAAAGGCCCATAAAAGTTCCTCCATCGTCTAAGTGATTCAAACTCAAGTCCTTTCCATCCAGTGTGAGAGAACAGCGATCCTACCAACTGTGCTACCCACGAGGGCCTATAAATATGGTGTTAATCTAATGAATTATATGAATAATTACGTCTACCATCTTTAGTGGCCTGTGGATTCATGAGGACACTTTAAGCAATTGGAGACAGTTAAAGTTAGTAGACCTGACATAAATCAAGGATTCTATGAGGATTATAAGAGGAACTTCTAAATGGCTTCTTCTTACTGACTGCCAACGGTTTTATTTACAAGTCATCTATCTTTCTATGGCGCAAAAACATTCCACATTCTTTTAGTGGTTATTCGAAAGAGAAAGAAAAATTTAATTGAAAAATAATTTATTCTTCCAAACTAAAAAACTGGAACGATTGTAGAAGCCAACATTAGTCTCGAAATAATCGAATAAAGAGAACTATTTACAACTGCGATTATCCAGAGTACGGGTGTGTGGGCTTAGAGTAATGAGTCTGAACCCAATTTTCTAATAGGATTTCCGATTAGGGTTGCTTACACATCTATTATTGCAGAAGGATAATTTCATCCCACAATGCACTATTGTTTTCTGAGAATCGAGAATTAGTTTAGCAGATAAACACGTTCATCTCTTATTGCTCTGACAATACCTAGACAGCATTCATTTATCCTTTTTGGCATCCAAAACCAACCCTGGTAATAAATTGCGTTGTTTTTTTTGTTTTTTGTCTTTCCATCTCTCTTTTGGAGATTGCCCCCAAAGGACATCTAATAGCAAGATATAATTGATATCTTTCGAAGTAGCAGCCATTTTATTCCGATAATTGAGGCTCGACATAATAGCCATGTCATTTCCTCTGTTAGCGCAGAACATAACAAAAGCAGAAAACAAAGACCATTCTAGTTCACATTTCTACCTTAATTACAGTCAATTATTCCAATTCAAAATACCAACTACACTCATGTACCGTGTTTAATTATCAAAACCCTAGAAGGATTTTTTCCTTCCATTATGATTCTTTCTTCAGTTTATAGAGAATCCAATGCGCTAAATTCTTTTTTCTTTCCTAATGGTCTTGGAAACACTTGAATTATTCAAACAATCATTTTGGTGGAATAATTTCTGCATTTTTCTCGAAGGACTGTTGTCCAATACGATTCAGATAATGGTTGAAAAGTTCCATAGAGTTTCTTTGTTCTGTCTTAAATCGGATAAGGTTTCTTAAAGAAACCCACAAGATGTATTCTGCCGAATTTACTGCTAATGAAAACTGACTGCATCCTCGGATAATATGATTATCTTTAGAAAACATGTATAATTTCTCATTCTCAATGATTAAGGACCTTACCATGGTGAATAACCTCCCTGGTACTAAAATAAATAACTTCCGCTATGGAAAATTCGGTGTTTTATTAACGCCCTCAGTCTTCAGAGATGGTAGACCGATATTCTGTTTTTTTCTTAAACTTTCATTTGTTCAAATATTAAAAATGGTAAATTCACTCCAGCGTGTAATCTTTGGAATAAATCTTCCTTCTAATGTAAGGATAGGTAGAGCCATTATCAGAGAACAACAAAAACATGTTTGTGCAGAATATTAATAAACATGGATGGTTGTTTATAGCGAAGGATTTGTTCTTATTTTTAAACCTGAATCTTCATCTGGTTTGAATTTTTACTTGGATTTGTAATTAACGAGTTTCCATTATTCTTCTCGATTGGAATTAAAACGAAATAAAAACAAAAAAGTAGTTGGTCTTAGACGCTATCTTTGGTGACGTCACTCATGACGTGTTTCAATTATCGGATGTTTTGTAGTAGCTTCGTTAAGGGAGATAAAACAGGTCACCGAGCAGACATTCCAGCTAGACACCAGATATATGTATAGCGAGCCAATGGAGATAATAATGGCTAATGGACAGTTTCGGGGTCATCAGCAAACAGAAGACTGGGTGACAAGTGGTTAGATATATGGCTGGCGCAGTTTCGGCATCTGACCTTTATCTGGTACCGAGACGCTGCCTTCCACTCTAGGATTAGCGTCATCAGGGATGATGGACGGCCAGAGAAGTCGCTATAAGGGATAGTATCCGCTGTTTTTCGTTCAGATTCTGTCACCAGTCTTTGTTTGTGTGAAACCATACGTCATTGGTTTACCGCAAGAGCCATATGACAAAAAAAGGAACAGAAGAAATAAGAAAAACATGGCCCGATAACTAAAACTATGGTTTGACTTGTCATCTAGTTGCTGATAAAGTAAGAAGTGAAGTGATTCCATCCGTATGAATGGGCTTCATCAAATAGAAGCCAAAAGACATGTATACAAAAAAATCTGTGACCCTTCATGGGGCTTTAAGGTTTGGAAATAAAAAAAAGGAACTCATAACGAGCTAAGTCTTGTTAATATGGCAGATGGAAGACCACAGTTATGGAATGTTTTGCAAAACAATTTGAAGGGGAAGTATAGAGTGTGCAGGGACTTTATCATGATGCAAGACCAACTTCCGGAAACCCACTTTGATGACTATTTTCTCAAGCAACATCTCACAATCGCTGTAAAACGTTTCTGAAGTGTTCCTGGTTCTACACGGGATAAATTCATAATGAACAGTGCCATGTTAGGCAAAGAGTACGATCATCATGATCTTCACATTTGATGGAGATTGTCTTGCTCTTTTTGGTCTTGGAGAAGGCGAATTTAAAACCATTGAAAAGCCTGGACTTTTGTTTCTAGATCATAATCATATGACCATAATTCGTCCAGGAATGACGCAAATAACAAAGGATGGGCAACAGCAAAGTGTTGATGAAGATCTTAGCATGAGAGAACTCACCACTCTTTGTGATCATCAGTAAGATACATGACTGAAACTTGGCTGAAACATGTAGTATTATTGAAGTAGGAAAGGTTACCAGAGTAAGAATTATTATGTTGGTAGGTGAGAAGAATGAATATCCAGTAAGGAGAGAATAGTTCAGTGATCAAGATTTTGACCAAAGAGGACAGAAATGCTAAAGAAATCCATTCAAAAATGACTATAGTGTTTGGGGGAGTATCATCTAGTCACGCTACTTTGAAATATGGTTGTTAGAGTTCAAAAGAGATTAGGAGTCAGTTGAAGATGATCCAGGTCTGGTTAAGGACGAATTTCGAGACATCTTTGAAGGAAAAAAATTATAAAACTGGAGAATTAAAGTCTCTTAACTTGAAAAAGCTTAACATTTCTCATGGAAGCATTTCAACAATAATACGAGTACATGAGCATTTAGAAATGTCCACAAATTTTGTGCCAGACGGGTTCCCAGAAACCCTTCGCTTCTTGGCAAACAATCTAAAATTCACGAATATGGATTTAACGAATTAAAAGATCCCCGCACGGCTGAGATCAGGATCCAAAAGACTATTATTTGTTCATAAACCTCAAATATCATCTTCATGGTACTCATTTTAAAGATGATGAAGGGCTAAAAGCAACTGTGAAAGCCTTCAAATATTTTTGAAGAAAAAAAAATTCTTTTCAAGTTGCAACTCACTACAGTACTGCAATTTAAAGGTACAAAACAAGTCCCCGAACTTTTTAATCACACCTCGTATACACCAACTCAATGTCCATCAATCCTGGATCTGATCCATCACTATTTTTTTCTGGTATTGTTTAATCGGGCAGATAATTCGCTTTCCTAAATAAATTTCCGCTTTACCAATCTATGGACTGAACCTGCATCTATTACTATTGATAGAATCCCCCAAATTTAATGTACAGCCATTGACGTAGAGTGTAGAACATTAAAATCTAAGATAACATTGGGCTTTTCGAAGTTACTTGTAACGCTAATGTGTTTCATAGAACTCGTTCGGTAGATTATACTTGGTTACAGCTGCAACAGATGTTTTTAAACGTTTCTTTCCTCCTAACAACAACCATTCCGATGTCATTCAACCAAATGGGTCGAAAAGACCGGCCAAGATACAAGAAAACTTATTTTTAAGCGGGCAATGGCCAAACATGAAAACGTAAGTTTTTTTAAAAGGTTCCATGAGAATACAACCACGTCAGATGGAGCTGTTCAGATGTGTTCCCAGATGAAAAATAATCGACCCACTTCTGTAAGCATTCAAGAATAATTCAAAAGCATGGAGCATTTTGCTTTAATATTATTCTGAGTCTTTTAAGAAATTGAAAACGTACCTTTCTATAAAATTACCTTTCTCTATCTATCTATCTGTTTATTCATCTACCTATCTGACTCTTTGTCCATTGTCTATCTATAAATTATCAGGGTGGAAAGACAGTAGCTTTTTTTTTTTTTAGAATAATGGCTTGGCATTAACTTTACTTCAAAATGTACACTGGTATCCAAAAAAAAAAGGTTACAATCGTAAAATTCGAAAAATATGTGAGCGTACTTTATGGAAGAGCTTTATTTGATGTTTCCTTTGTCATCCCTGATATACAGAAATCAGATTCGGACATGGAGATCCATTTCAACATATCCTCTCTTTGGAGGAATTCATCAACCAGCTGGGATATGTTAGTACAAGATTCTTGAGTCTTTACGAAGGACTCCAGAATCTTGTACTCTTGTCCCAACCAACATTTTTCGTTCTGTATTATATCCAGACGTAAGATGTCTATGGAGGCAGCAGACTCACTTTCAATAGGATGCTCTCTTTGAGAGAAATAAGATCAGTTCTTCGGTTGAGACCGGCTAATTCAAAATCGATTACCTTGTTGTAAGTCCTCACTTGATTTAAGGTTGGTTTGGAGTCCCCTAAACTCTCTCTACCTATTTCTGCTAAGTCCAGTATTTTTTTTCACCAAATTTGATTTAAATGATTGATTTTCTGTACATTAGGAACAGACTTTTTACATGCGGACGGACATACAGACGGGCATCAGACATAAAGTAATATAAAGTTAATATAACGCAATCATTTGTCAACGTGCTCAGAAAGAGTGCAGTGGGTTACTGCGTCTTCGTGAAATTCATCTGAATCTTAGGGATCTTTAAAAAAAAATAAATAAATCCCTTATAAGAGTTCAAACCCCGAAATATGCCCCATAATAATTTCTGCAAAGAGCAACACACGAAGCTGAAATTTCCCCGAGATTTAATTTATTTAATACGCCAATTCGTATTCTGAAAATAAACTCCATCCCTCCACACATGAACACACAGTAGCATACTAACGAAGGGCCATATAAGTGACTCCCTGTTGCCACGGGCAACGGGAAACATCAGAGTCAGAAGACTGAAAATTGCGTTTGTTAAATGGAAACATTGCCCGCCCTTAAACTAAAGCGTTGCTTTGCGCTCCTTTGAAATATTCTCGGACGCAAGTTGAGCTCCAACACACCCACTCTTGCACCAGCGTTATTCCAAGTATGCTCAGTTAATTGAAAGATGAATTCGTGGAAGAAAATTAAACATCTTCAACTTGGATCCCAGAATGCGCATTCCAAAGTTACGACTTAGATATGCACCCAAACTGGATGTTGGTTGGCACTCTGTCTGTGTTCATTAGTATTGGCTGGTCTGTCAGCAGAAGGAGTGGTTGTAGGTTACAGATGTACGCGTTGACCGCGGATCTCCTATGTCCGCAGTCGACTACAGGGTTAATTAAGCGAGTTGCCTACCTTCTTTCCCCTTCCACTTGCCCCTTTCTCTTCCTTGCTGTTAAGTAGCGTGTTTAATTTATGGTTCACAAAGTTAAGCTGGCAACTTCGGGTCATTTATTAAAAAGTGTTATCGCCTGCAAGGATTCCAAACGAAATCATTAGTATTCGTACCTAATTAGGGCCTATTTATCCTACTTACAAGCAAATGTATAGTTCTGCATTGGTATTAATTTGATTTATTTCGAGGAATAAAAGTTTAATGTGTTTGCATTTGAGCGTGGATTTAATAGTGAATATGGTAACAATGTTTATTTTACACATACAACAATAAAAACAGAAATTTACACTAATCGAGCATAGCAGACGATCTGTTTGCCTCAGATCGTCTGCTATGCCATACTGCAGATTGTTTAAACAACAATGTATAAAGTCTGTAAGCAGACAATCTGTTGTCTTTGTTGTAGCGACTATAAATTCACAGTTCCTGACAACAGAATCTTATATTTAATAAACAAGCCAATAAGCAGACGATTTGTTTGTAATAACTGCAAAATTACAGTTTGTAATAGAAGCAGAAATTTACAATAACCAATAAGCAGACGATTTCCATTTCAGGAACTGCAAATTTATAGTTCATAACAATAAAAACTTATATTTAATAAACAAGCCAATAAGCAGACGATTTGTTTGTAACAAGTGCAAAATTATAGTTTACAACAATGGAAGCAGAAATTTACAATAGATAGCGAAACTAATAAGCAGACGTTCGGTTGTAGCAACTTCAAATTTATAGTTCACAACAAAAAGAAACATATATTTAATAGCCAAGACAATAAACAGACGATCGGTTAACCAAGCCAATAAGCAGACGATCGGTTGTCGCAACTACAAATTTATAGTTCACAGCAAGAAAAAAAACATATTTACTAGCCAAGACAATAAACAGACGATCGGTTAGCCAGGTCAGTAAGCAGACGATTTGTTTGTGCAAATGCAAATTTATAATTTACAATAATGGAAACAGAAATTCATAATAACGAAGCTAATAATAGATGATTTTTTTAAATTTTTGTTTCTATTGTTAGCAATTATAAATATTCAACTGGGCGCTACAGTTTGCAAGAATATAAAAAAATTTATAATAATTGAACAATAAACAGACGATATGTTTGTAGCAACCGCAGATTTATACTTTAAACAACGATTTACCAAGCCAATAAACAGACGATCAGTTTCAGGAACTGTAAATTTATAGTTCATAACAATAAAAACTTATATTTAATAAACAAGCCAATAAGTAGACGATTTGTTTGTGACAACTGAAAAATTATAGTTTACAACAATATAAGCAGAAAATTACAATAACCAAGCTAATAAGCAGACGATCGGTTGTCGCAAGAATAGAAAAAAATTTATTATAAACTATATTTACTAGCCAAGACAATAAACAGACGATCGGTTAGCCAAGCCAGTAAGCAGACGATTTGTTTGTGCACATGCAAATTTATAATTTACAATAGTGGAAACAGAAATTTATAATAACGAAGCTAATAATAGATGATTTGTTTAAATTTTTGCTTCTATTGTTAGCAATTATAAATTTTTCACGTTATAGTTTTACGAGAACAAAAAAAGAAATTTATAACAATCGAACAATAAACAGACGATATGCTTGTAGCGGCTGAAAATTTATACTTTAAACAATTTACCAAGCTAATAAACAGACGATCAGTTTCAGAAACTACAAATTTACAGTTCACAACAAAAATACTTATATTTAATAAACAAGCCAATAAGCAGACGATTTGTTTTTAACAAGTGCAAATTTATAATTTACAACAATAGAAACAGAAATTTACAATAATCAAGCTAATAAGCAGACGATCAGTTGTAGCAACTTCAAATTTATAGTTCACAGCAAAAAGAAACAAAATTAATAGCTAAGACAATAAACAGACGATCGTTTAACCAAGCCAGTAAGCAGATGATTTATAGTTTGCAATAACGGAAACAGAAATTTACAATAATGAAGCTAATAATAGATGATTTGTTTAAATTTCTGTTTCTATTGTTATAAATTATATATTTTCAACTGCACCTTATATTTTTACAAGAACAGAAACAGAAATGTATAATAATCGAACAAAACAATAAACAGACGATATGTTTGTAGCAACTGCAGGGTGTTTACACTTTAAACAACAATTTACCAAACCAGTAAACAGACGATCATTTTCAGGAACTACATATTTACAGTTCACGACAACAATAGAAACATAAATTTACAATAACCAAGCAAGTGAGCAGACGATGTGTTTGTCGCAACTTCAGAGTTATGCTTTAAACAATAATTTACCAAGCCAATAAGCAGACGATCTGTTGAAGCAACAACTGCAAATTTACAATTTATAGCAATCAATAGGGAAATGAATAATAATCAAGCAATAAGCAGATGATTTGTTTGTATCCACAGCAGATTTATAGTTTAAACAATTTATCTAATCAATAAACAGACGATCTGTTCTATCACTACCAAATTTACAGTTCACAACAATGGAAAAGTCAATAAACAGACGATTTTTTGTAGCAACTGCAAATTTATGGTTTACAATATTCAAGCTAAGCAGACGACCTGTTTAAATTTCTGTTTCTCTGGTTAAGAATAAGTTTGCAACTGCAGCTTTATTGTTTACAACAACAGATACATAAATTTTCAATAAAATAGCAATGAGCAGACGATCTGTTTGAAGCAACTTGCAATTTATGATTTCAACTACAATTTATGAAACTAATAAGCAGACGATCTGTTTATAAAAACTTCAAATTTATGGTTTAAACAATAGAAACAGAAGCGCACAATAATCAAGTAATAAGCAGACGATCTGTTTTCAGAATGAATTCTAAAAAAATACATTTGAATTTTAGAAACCTTCATTTATTATCACGTTTGGTCCTTACCAGGAGTTTAATAAGGACAAAAATATATTTTTTTTCAATCAAAACGTGCGTTTCGGATGAAATAAAAAAAAAAAATCAGACGATGCCCCTCGCCACCAACATTGGGCTTGAAGCAATTTCTCTGGTGAGACGCTCATGATGATAGAGCGGTAGCAAAAGCAGAACGCGACATTCTCCAATAGATATTCACCATCAGTTTTATGTCGGAGGAAAAAAAAGGGAAGGTAACGCAGTCACCTGAGGAGAAAGGGGGGGGGGATGAAGCGATTAATGGAGATCGGGTCTCGGAGGGCACTTTAGCAGGGCGTTGACATAAAATGGAAGGAAGAATGCGAAGTGATGGTTTTTGTCATAAAGAAGACCGTAGAAGACTATAACATGGCAGTCAGGTGACAAAAACACCAGGGGGAGATGACAGAACGATAGTATTAGGATGAAGATGAGATGTACGGAGGACATTTAAGATAATACACGCCGATGGTGAGACGCTACTGAAAGCGGAGGATTTCAGTTTCTCGGATACAATTTTTGAATTGCTTTTAGTGCACTTCTGACCTTTCGTAAGACGCTGGTTTATCCCCCCCTCTCCATGCCCCCCCCCCAAAACACGGACAATTTAATCTCTTTGATTGTGTACGCTGTGTAGTGTGTTATTTCAAAGTGGACCGGGTTCCCCGGATGTGGATGCGAAGTACGCGGCTTTGGCTCTCCCGCAGGGGCTGGTGGTATTCGTAGAACGAGCCACGCGCTCCCACTCCTAGCTTTTAGGTGAAATTCCTGGCCTGATTAGCTCATTCAACTGGAGCTAAAGTTAGCTAAGTGTCACGCAAGCATTGATTAATGGCGAAACGAGAAAGGCTTTAGCCGTAAATCCAGGGAAGGTCCCGTCAGCAATTTCTATAATGTAAAAGAAGGGAGATACTTTGCCGTAGTTAGCTATGAATAGAAGAACACCAGTTATTCGACCACCCTCGAGTCGGAGTTGATAAATATGTGAAGCGTTTAGGAGAATAATCCTTGGATCTATTAAACGCTGGCGTGGTTGTATTTTTATAAGTATCAGAAACAGGAGTTCCATTTAAGAGCAGAAGTTGGAATTGCTTATCTATTAGTTACTCCGGGTTTCAGTGCCAGCATCTGAATTATAGATAAACCACCATGTTTAATTCTGGCATAATTGTATGTTTACTGTATCTGTTTTTAGGCGCGTTAGCATATATGTCTGTTGTCTTCATCATGTCCGTCTGTCTGTCAGCATGCAATAACTCGACTCCTAGTTTAGGATTTTCGTGATATTTTATATTCAGATCTTTTGTAAAGATTTGTAGAGCTCTCCCAAATTTTATTAAAATCGGACCAATAAAAATCCGGCAATTATTATTTTTTTGTCCGTCCGTCCGCGTGTAATAGTTTGACTTCATGTGAATACATTTTTCCTGAAATTTTATATTGCACTCTGTTAGTACGATTTCCTGAGTTTTCCCAAGTTTCATTAAAATTGGACCAATCCAACAATCATTATAATTTTTGTAATTTTCATTATTAATTTTTTTTTCAGCCAACTAAAATTGCTTATCTATTGGTTATGCCGAGTTACATCATCTCAGTTATAGATAAACCGCCATATTTAATTCTAGCATAATTGTATGTGTACTGTATCTGTTTTTATGCCCATTCGCATATATGTATAATGCGCCTATTGTCTTCATCATGTCCGTCTGTCTGTCCACATGTAATAATTCGACTCCTAGTTTAGGATTTTCATGAAATTTTATATTTACACCTTTTATAAAGATTTTTAGGGCCGTGCCAAATTTTATTAAAACCAGCCCAATGAAAAAATGGCAACTTTTTTTTTTTTTCTGTTCGTCCGTCCGCATGTAATAGTTAGACTGTGAATGCGTTTTGAATGAAATGTTATATTGCACTCTGTTAGAACGGGTTCCTGAGTTTTCTTTTTCTTGTTTGAGGTTTCATAAAAAAATTCAAGGAGTTTGAACTATTCTACGTTCTTGAGTCTCCTGTTTTCTGCCTTTATTTTATGAAACCCCCCAAACACGAAAGGTTTGGGGGTTGAAGGTTGAGAAGACAAAAGCAGAAGATACCTGTTGACATTACACTTTAATTTCCATAGATTGTAATCTTCAGGAAATACGTGTAAAGGGAGGTTGTTCCAGGAAGCGGAAGTCGAAGGATTAAATGAGGAAGAGGAAGATTTGGTTGTGTGAGTTTGAAGTTGAACAGTAAAAGGGTGTTGACTTAGTTTCAGAACATGTTCGAATTGTTTTGGAAGAGAGAGGAGAGAAAGGGAGTGGAGAATTAATGAATCCAATTCAATGGAAGAGTGCACGTGATAGTATCTATAGAATAAGGAAGGCAACAGAAACAGAATATCTATAAGACAGAGAGATTTTTTAAGAGACGAGTCATTAATTAACCTGACTGTCCTCTTTTGAGGAGTCTAGAAGCTTCAGAAAGGTTTTGGAGAAGCCACCCAGAATATGGGAACAATATTCCATTGTAGGGTGGAATTGAGATTTGTACAGAGTGAACAGCTGTTTGGAAGAAAAGAAACTCCAGGAGAGAAAAAGAGAAAACCCAGTTTTCTCTTATCTATCCAAGAGAGATTTCTCTTATCTAGCCAAGAGAGATTATTAGTCAATGTAACCCCCAATATAGATATGTGATCTTGTCCAGAAATCTGAGTGTCATCAAAGATTAGAATAGTAGCAGTAGACTTCTTTTTGCTAGATGTAAGACAGGACTGAGTTTTAGAAGGATTGGAATCAACCAAGTTATCTTTGCCCCACTGGAGAATTACCTGGAGATTAGCATTTAAGGGATTCGTAGTGGATATTCGAGAAGTTGAAGCTGTTTTCGCAGGCAAGATTTCTCAAAGTGAAGGTGCAATTCAATGTGCTATCATCAGCAAAACTATGGACAGGATTTCCGATCAATGGAAGATGGTCATTAACATACAAGAGGAAAGGAGTGGAAGAAATAGCTGAACCTTGAGAAATGCGCATTAGTGGAGAAGTTAGAGGAGAGAATCATCTACCATCCCTCTCAGCGAGCGGTAGAGAGAAAACTGGATACCCAAATACAAAACGCAGTCTTCAGCCCATAAGATGGAAGCCGAGGATTATGGCTTTATGGCTAAAGCCAGAGGATTATGGCTTTATTCTTGGCTTCCATCTAATGGACTTAGTCCTTGATGGAAGCCAAGAAGATTAAAGGTCTTCTAAAGTCTCTTTAGAAGACCTTTAAGCCAATCAAAAGCGTTGGAAATATCAAGAGCAACTGCTTGCCTTAGGATACACTTAAAAGTGAGGATTGGCAATGTGGATAAGGTCTTCATTTATCCGAATATAAGACAAGGCTTTATCGCTGTGGATAACTCAATAGTGTTTTAAAAATAAAATTAAAAAAAACTAAATATTCGCCTATTCTCAAAAAAATAATGATTATCAGCGCCATATTTTTTCTGGTGGACTCAATACTTTTTAAGAAAACAATATTACTCAAGAATTGCTGCTGAAAATTAACTTTTATTTTTCGTGTAAACCTACATTCATTTGCGACTGCCAACCTGAGAATGGATAAAAGCTAACGCGTTAGAAAACTTCATTCTGCACTTCACTGGTAAAAAAGTGCGATGCTGCTTTTCTTAAGGGGGGGAGGGATGACTGAATGTTCAGTGTACCAGTCTCTCTCTCTCTCTCTCTCTCTCTCTCTCTCTCTCTCTCTCGAAACTTTTAATGTATAATTTTCTTTCTAAGTTCGTCAGTAGCAATTTTCTTTCGGCTTCTGAAGATGTCGCGTTATCAGATGCAAAAGGATCTTTTTTGTTGTTTTCTTACTTGAGAAAGACGCTAATCTGATATGAGTAAAGGATTTTTAATCAAAGAAAAAAAAATGATTTCTTCAAAGAAACGACGTTTCAAATTCCATCCAAAGATCATTATCAGATGGAAACACGAACAGCACACAAAAGCTAGGCCTAAAATCATCATTTTCTATTTAATTCGATAGATTATAGCTAGTTCTGCTGGTTAAGTGTTTTTCATTTGTTGTGTACTCGACTGATAGAAGAATAAAGTTTTAAGTGGCGCCCCCTTTAATAACTTGCAAATGTTAGAATTATGGCGTGTAATTTTTTACAGTTCAAGAAAAGTTCAATGTTTCTTTTAGGCCTAAGTGTACTGAGAATGAACGAAGATTACCTTGGTAGTAATTCGGTCTCTGATCCTGAAAAACACGCTGGGCGCTTGCTCTGACTGATCCTAATTTAGTTTTCCCATTTCTGATAATATTTTTTGATTTAATTATTCGTTTTTCATTTATTTATTAATTTCTGATTCATTTATTTTTGATTAATTGTTTTTCCATTTCTGATATTATTATTTTTCAAAATGATATTTAAATTCCATTTCTGTTTTATTTTTTGCTTTATTTATTTTTTTCTGATTTATTTATTTATTCATTTCTGATTTCTTTATTTATTCATTTTTGATTTATTTATTTTTTTCATTTCTGATTTCTTTTTGATTTATTTATTTATTCATTTCTGATATTATTTTTCAAAATAATTTTTATTTTCCATTTATTTATTTTTTATTTATTCACATCTGATTTATTTATTTTTTCATTTTTGATTTATTTTTTTCATTTCTGATATTATTTTTTTTAATTTATAATGTTATTATTCTTCAAACTGTTTTTTAAGTTAAATTTCCATTCCTGATATTTTTTGATTTATTTTTTTTTCCTGATTTATTTATTTATTCATTCATTTCTGATTCATTTATTTATTCCTTTCTGATATTATCATTTTTCAAAATGTTATTTATTTTCCATTTCTGATATTATCATTTTTCAAAATGTTATTTATTTTCCATTTCTGATATTATTTTTTTCTTTATTTATTTTTTCTGATTTATTTATTTATATAATTTTTATTTTATTTATTTTTTTCATTTCTGATATTATTTTTCAAACTGATTTTTATTTTTCATTTATGATATTATTTTTTTTTCTGGTTTATTTATTTATTCACATCTGATTTGTTTATTTTTTCATTTATTTTTTCATTTTTGATTTATTTTTTTCATTTTTCTCAAAGTTTCTTCATTATGTTATTATTTTTCAAACTTTTTTATATTCCATTTCTGATATTATTTTTTTTGATTTATTTATTCATTCATTCATTTCTGATTTATTTATTTATTCCTTTCTAATATTATCATTTTTCATAATATTTATTTTCCATTTCTGATATTATATTTTGCTTTATTTTTTTTTATGATTTATTTATGTTCATTTCTGATTTATTTATTTTTTTCATTTCTGATTTATTTATTTTTTTCATTTATGGTGTTATTATTTTTCAAACTTTTTTTTTAATTTACATTTCTAATATTATTTTTTGATTTCGTCTTTTTTCTGATTTATTTATTTATTCATTTCTGATATTATTATTTTTCAAAATGTTATTTATTTTCCATTTCTGATTTTATTTTTGCTCTATTTATTTTTTATGATTTATTTATTCATTTCTGATTATTTTTTTCACATCTGATTTATGTCTAGCTTGTCTAGATTGCGAATGCTAGCTTGTCTAGATTGCACATGTCTAGCTTTGTCTAGCTTCCATATGTCCTTTGAGTGAGACCCTGGATCCTACCAGCAGGTAGGTGTGAGGCTTACCCTGCAGTCCAACTATAATCAACCCATCAAAGTAGAATTGTATGAGGCATGGAGGAGTAAATCCATAGGAAGGAGGCAGCAAGTCGTGGAAGGTCATTGGAGAGATAAGTGGTCCTGGTAATCATTAGTCTGTTATGGGTTTGTTTGACGGATGACTCGTCTATCGGGCGAATTCCACCCTGCAATGCTTCATTATTACCCGGATTGCGATGGATCAAGAAGACAACGCATCAAGACAACCGGGATCAAGAAGACAAAGCAACTATCCACAGTGCAAAAATTTTATCTGAATGATTCTAGAAATAAATCCAAGATTTCCAACATCAGCTACATTGATAAACAGCTTTATCTCCAGATCTGAATCGAATTGAAAATGGCAGTTTGCCTTCGCAGTTCTCTTTCTACTACAATACAATACAGAAGCTGACAAATATCCTCAAGGAATAATGGGGAAATCTAGAGCCAGACTTCCTCAGACACCAGTGGAATCCATGCAACAAAGTACGTACTGTAATTGGACAAAATGGTGACCTTCTATATGTTGGATAAAGGTGCCTAACTTTTAAATCAGGGCCAGTCCTAACGCTCGCAATTGAATATGCAGGAATATGCAGACGATATCAAATGCCTTCTATTGTTGAAAAGCTTTCTATTGTAAAAAATTTATATTACAATTGTCAGCAGGATTATCGTCTGCTGATTTTTTTCTAACAATTATCGAAATGAAATTGACATCTGAATTAAACAGACGACTGGTCAGATTGCCAATTTCTAAAAGCCAGAAAAGTCATCTGGAAATTTGTTCGTCACTGAAAAGTATAAAAGCAAAACATTCCAATAATAGGAGTTTTTCTTGAACAAAACAAACTTTTTAAGTGTACTTGTTGTAATGCAATCGTAACTTGCTCCTACATCACTTAGTGCCGACCGGACTAGCCGGGTGGGTAAAGTGCCTGTCTGGCAACCCAAAGGTCGCGGGTTCGAATCCCGCCTCCGGCTTGGATCAGAGTACTGCAAAAACCTTGGGAGGTGCATTATGGCCACAGAAGTCGATGCGCCAACAACTAACAAAACAAAACACCACTTAGTCCGACTGAACACTTGGGGATTAAACTATAAATCAGCTTCGGGCCGGGCCGGGCCAAGCCAAACGCTATTGAATATGCAGACGATCTTAAATACTTTCTATTGTTGAAAAGCTGCTTTCAGTTGTTAAAAATTATATTACAATTGTCAGCAGGCTTATCGTCTGCTCAATTTTTTTTTCTAGCAATTATCGAAATGAAATTGACGTCTGAATTAAGCAGACGACTAGTCAGATTGCCAACTTCTAACTACCAGAGAAGTCGTGTGGCAATTTTTTTCGTCTGCAAAAAGTATAAAAGCAAAACATTCCAATAATAGGAGTTTTTCTTGAGCAAAACAACCTTTATAAAGTTTACTTGTTGTAATACAATCGTAACTTGCTGCTACATCACTAAGTCCGACTGAACGGTTGGAGATTAAACTAGAAATCAGCTTAGGGCCAGGCCAAACGATCGCGATTGAATATGCAGACGATCTTAAATGCCTTCTATTGTTGAAAAGCTTTCTATTGTTAAAATTTTATATTACAGTTGTCAGCAGGCTGCTGACAATTGTCTGCTGAATTTTTGTTTCTAACAATTATGGAAATGAAATTGACGTCTGAATTAAGCAGACGACTAATCAGATTACCAATTTCTAACTACCAGAGAAGTCGTGTGGCAATTTTTTTCGTCTCTTAAAAGTATAAAAGCAAAAGATTTCAATAATAGGAGTTTTTCTTGAGCAAAACAACCTTTATAAGTGTACTTGTTGTAATGCAATCGTAACTCGCTGCTACATCACTAAGTTCGACTGAACACTTGGGGATTAAACTAGAAGTCAGCTTCGGGCTAGGCCAAACACTATTGAATATACATGAATATGCAGACGATGTTAAATACTTTCTATTGTTGAAAAGCTTTCAGTTGTTAAAAAATTGTATTACAATTGTCAGCAGGCTTATCGTCTGCTGAATATTTGTTTCTAACAATTATCGAAATGAAATTGACGTCTGAATTAAGCAGACGACTAGTCAGATTGGCAACTTCTAACTACCAGAGAAGTCGTGTGACAATTTTTTTCGTCTGCAAAAAGTATAAAAGCAAAACATTCCAATAATAGGAGTTTTTCTTGAGCAAAACAACCTTTATAAGTGTACTTGTAATGCAATCGTAACTCGCTGTTACATCACTCAACTGAACACGCCGACCGGGCTAGCCGAGTGGGTAAAATACCTGCCCGGCAACCCAAAGGTCGCGGGTTCGATTCCCGCCTCGGGCTTGGATCAAAGTACTGCAAAAACCTTGGGAGGTGCAATATGGCCACAGAAGCCGATGCGCCAACAACTACCAAATCAAAAAAAAAAAAAAAAAAATCAACTGAACACTTGGGAACGATCTTAAATGCCTTCTATTGTTGAAAAGCTTTCTATTGTTAAAATTTTATATTACAATTGTCAGCAGGCTTATCGTCTGCTCAATATTTTTTCTAACAATTATCGAAATGAAATTGACGTCTGAATTAAACAGACGACTGGTTAGATTGCCAATTTCTATCTACCAGAAAAGTTGTGTGGCAATTTTTTTCGTCTCCTAAAAGTATAAAAGCAAAACATTCCAATAATAGGAGTTTTTCTTGAGCAAAACAACCTTTATAAAGCGTACTTGTTGTAATGCAATGCAATCGTAACTTGCTCCTACATCACTAAGTCCGACTGAACGGTTGGAGATTAAACTAGAAATCAGCTTCGGGCCAGGCCAAACGATCGCAATTGAATATGCAGACGATCTTAAATGCCTTCTATTGTTAAAAGTTTATATTACAATTGTCAGCATTCTTATCGTCTGTTGAATTTTTGTTTCTATCAATTATCGAAATAACCTCTGAATTAAGCAGACGACTAGTCAGATTGCCAATTTCTAACTACCAGAGAAGTCGTGTGGCAATTGTTTTCGTCTGCAAAAGTATAAAAGCAAAACATTCCAATAATAGGAGTTTTTCTTGAGCAAAACAACCTTTATAAGTGTAGTTGTTGTAATACAATCGTAACCTGCTCCTACATCACTAAGTGCTGAAACGAAGCAATTTTAAGAGGCCATTATTCAAATATATGCCCGAAGGAAAAAATCTGTTTATTTTCTGTCACTCGAGACTTAAAATGATAAATGAAACATTCAGTTTGGATCAGAGAAACTTAAGGCAGAAACCGGTCTGCAAATTTAATACATTTAACTGTATATTGTTTGTAATACTGCTGGTGCGGTCAGGCATTAAGTACCCGCGGATAGTCATTAATTTACATCACAGTTGTCGGAGAAAAATCGCGCTCATTTAATTTTCTTGCTAACAGGTAGCCTCGATCTCATTGCGTATTTAATGGTCGGTTGCATGCAGACGAAAGAAAATTGAAAGTATTTTTGGGAGTAAAATTGTTTACGAGATTGCATTACGACTGAGAAGTGGTTCGATGTTGAAAAGCCACGATTTAAAGTCAACACGTGACCTAATTTAGTGCGGTTTACGAAAATCCTACCGTCGTTTGGTGTTTGACAATATAAGCTCGTAGTAGCCCTTCTCCGGCCCTGAATAGCTTCGTGGGAGTTGTTTGTTAGCAGATATTAAGTTTTAGTAAACGAAGTTGTTTTTATTTTAGTCTGCGCTAATGAGGGTGAAATTTATATTTATGTGTACAAGTGGACAGAAGAATGTATGGCACATGACCAGATTCGCACAGAGAGTGGTAAACAAAGACAGTGGATATCAAGAGAGAGTGACAAATTGGGCTAGAGAAATGGACCTAGAGAGACAGAAATCATGGAAAGTAAAATGAAAAGAGAGAGAAATCAATCAAGACAAATAATGAAGAGAAAGATTAAGGGAGAAATCAAGAGAAAACAAATCCAGAGAGAGAGAGAGAAAGAGCGAAAATCAAGAAAGAGAAATATCCATAAATCAAGAGAAAGAGAAGAAGAAATCGAGTGAGTGAGAGAGAAAATCAAAAAAGAGAAATATCAAGAGAAAGAGAAGAAATCGAGAGCGAGAGAGAGAGAGAGAGAGAGACAGACAGAAATCAAGGGAAAAATCAAAAGAAATAGGAGAAAAGTCATGAGAAAAATCAAGAAAGAAACAGAAATCGAGAGAAAAATAAAGAAAGAGAAAAAGAAATCGAGTACACGGAAATCAAGAGAAGAAATAAAAAAATAGAAAGATCAAGAGAAATACTAAAAGAGAAAAGAAATCAAGAGAAAGGGAAATGAAATCGAGAAAGAAAGAAATCAAGAGAAAAATCAAGGAAGAGAAAGATGGAAAGATAAACCAAGAGGAAAAATCAAGGAAGAAAGGATCAAGCGATAAATGGAAAGAAGAAAAATTCGAGAAAAAAGTAAGAAGAAGAAGAAGAAGAATTCGAGGGAGAAAAATCAAGAAAAAGAGAAGAGAAATTGAAAGAGAGAGAGAGACAAAGAAAAAGAAATCTAGAGAGAGAGAGAGAGAGAGAGAGAGAGAAAAGAAATCGAGGCAGAGAGAGCGATTAAGAAAGGAATCATGAAAAAAAATCGATCAAGGGAGGAATAATGAGAAAAAGACAATAAGGGATGAAAACAGAATTCATGAGAAAAATAGAGAAAATAATTCAAGAAAGAGAAAGAGAACAAGAAATAGAGAGAGACACAGAAATGAAGAGAAAAAAAATCAAGAAATACAAAGATTCAGAGAAATATTAAAAGTGAAATCAAGAGATAGAGATAATCTAGAGAGAAAAATCAAGGAAGCGAAACAAATCAACAGAAAAATCAAAAAAGCGAAAGATTGAAAGATAAATCGCGGGGGGGGGGGGATCAAGGAAGAAAGGATCGAGCGATAAATGGAAAGAAAAAAATAATTTGAGAAAGAGAGAAATCAAGAGAAAGAGAAAAGAAATTTTAAGAGAAAATCAAAGAAAATAAATCGAGAGAGAGAGAGACGAAGAAAAAGAAATCGGGCAGAGAGAGCGATCGAGAGAAGAATCATGAGAAAAAGACAATACGGGATGAAAAGCGAAATCATGAGAAAAAATAAATCGAGAAAGAGAAAAAAAATGATCAAGAGTGAAATCTGGCGAGGAAGGGAGGAGAGATTAAGAGAGAAATCAGGAGAGAAGAACCAAAATAAAGAGGGGAGGAAAAGAGAGAAATAGAGGAGTGTGTGAGGGGAAAGAAAAGTGATAAAAAGTGAGTTAAATAAAATAGGAGAAGCGTGAGAGGGATGAAAAGTGATAAAAAAGAGAGTAGGAGAAAATAGGGGAAGAGTAAGAGCCTATAACCGATAGCCTACTTTCCTGGGTGTACTTATATAATTGGAACGTTGCTGAGGGTCCTCTGGGAATGGCCACTGTAGCGCCATGTAATCACGAGACGCATCAAAGCCGCAATTCATCAGGAGAACAACAAACAACCCACCCAGATAACATTTACGCGAGTCCTCCTCCTCCTCCTTCAACTTCCCACTGTACGTTTTGGCACCGGCTACGGGTTGCTCGCTGGAATGTCGTCTGCGAATATGAGTGCAAATGGCGTATAATTTCTACGCAGACGAACTCCGTTTGGTCCTTTTCTTTACAGCGTCTCGAAAATGTTTACGGACCTTATAAAAGAGCGTTTGTGTATGTGCGCTGCAAGCAACACGGAGATTAGTCAACGAGGTGCCATCTGCTGGACTGTGTCCAAATCAAATTATCTCCAGAACAGCTCGGGGCTGTTTACGAACACTGCAAGAAATGAGCTAAGTGTTTTCACCGAATGCTGTTTGTCCATAGATTACATTTTCAGGATCGCGCAACACACTCCCTCCCCCACACCAACCAAAGAAAAAGAAATGAACCAATTGGTAAAGAAGACAGATAAACATTTTACTCCCGTATTTATAAATCTTTCTTTACATCCGAACTCTACTCGCAGTTCCACTTGCGTAAACACGTCCGACTTCAGTATAATTAGATTTGTAACTGAAATGGCTGGCAGAAGAACAGAGCACTTTTCCTCTTCGAAAGAAGCGAATGAATCAATTAATGAGAACATAAATGGGATGTTGCTTCTTCTGCGCTGCAACTTAATCAGTTTTGTACCAGCGACCGATGTTTTTGCTTATTTTGTGTTAAAGTAGCGCCAACTACTTTGATTATTAATTGCACTCACAATGTCCAGGTTTTTTCTCAAGGAGCGTTGTAATTAAATGTTCGGGGAAAGAAAGAAAGAAAGAAATCCCTGGAAGGGAAGGGCAAAAGCGCCATCTTTTAGGGTGCTAAGTATTTGGCGAAGTTCAATAGTTGATACTTCCTCATTGGTGGGAAGAATGGCTTTCGTCTAAGAGATAGGGGTAGCATGGTTTTTTTTCTCCAGGAAACTCGGGTTTTTCATCCAGCACACAGAAAATCGGCTTCAGAACAGATGCAGTTTACAGACAATATACACTGGCCTACCATTAATATCCGGTACACCTGCCTTAAGACAAAAAAAGTTCTTTTATTGTCTCACTTAATATTTTGTGCTGAAACCTTTTGCTTTTATGATGGCCTTCAATATTCGCGGCATACTCTCAACCAGCTTTTTATAAATGTGACGTGATATATTCCTTCACTCGGCCTTTAACGCAGCCACCAGTTGGGCCTTGTTCTTTGGGCCATCTCGACGTATCCGACGATCCAATACATCCCAAAGATGCTCGATAGGGTTCAAATCAAGACTCTGGGCTGGCCATTCCAACTTTCCACACCCATGTCCTCTCAAACCACCCTGGTATTGCACAGCATTAATGGTTTTCTCTATAACGATTAATGGGCCCAAGCCAAACCAAAAGGAGCCCCGTACCATGACACTGCCTCCACCAAACTTCATTGTTGGGAGGATACAATCAGGAAGGAACTGTTCCCCTGGCATTCGCCACACCCAGAAACGGCCATCAGACTGGTAGAGTGCGAACCTCGACTCATCTGTCCACAGGACTGTTTTCCACTGCTCTACAGTCCAGGATTCGTGCTCCTTACACCATGTTGATCGGCGTCTAGCATTTGTTGAGGTGATCAATTCTGTTGAACGTGTCATCTTGCATGCCCACTTTTGCAATTGTCTGTTGTCTGTGCATATTAATAGCAGGTTCTGTGACGTGTTGCATGCATAGGACCTGTTTCCCTATCCAAGGAGGGGTGTCCAGATATTAATGGTAAGGCAGTGTACACGGAGCAATATGGCCTTAGTCGCTGATACTCCTTAAAACCCCTAGAACAACAACAAGGCTTTCGTCTAATGAGGTTACATGCACAGTTTTTCTCCAAATCCTTTTGAGGTACTTCATAATTTTTTTACAGAAGAATGGCTTCAGTTGAAGAACAGTGACAGATAACCAGAATAGTTGGTTCGCACACTGCAAGTTCCGATTTGAATCTTATGGACCTTATAGGATGGAATGGAACGTCTATTGAGCGTTGTATTGCGATCCCAATCGATCTCCAAGAGATCGATTGGGATCGCAATTCAATAATTATCGACTGAAACTATTTCTTTTTTTCCTGATAAATGTAAGTTTCTTGTTGATTATCTTCAAAAGTATTTAAGATTTTTTCACTTTAAGAAAGTTCTGACGTTAACATTTTTTGTTTATTGGCAACCTTCGTATATTTTACAACTTTTGATAAATGGAATTGCAGTTGCAGCCATCTTTGCACTAACCGATCTACGCGTTTAATCCCCTTTGAGGAATCCCCCCCCTTCTTCCACACACCGCTTGCTTATTTCTCATTACTAGCGATTTTCCACTCGAAAATTTTTTAAAGTCTCAATCAATATTTGCCCATTCATTCTCTGGTAAGCGTGGTTTCCAGGGAGGATATTTCATCCATTACTAAGCCTACTAAGAAGTAATAAAATCCTTTTTCCATTGAATTATCCGTGGCGCTGTTTGACGTTGCTCACTTTTCCGAAATTACTTTGGAGGGGAAGTGAGTAAATTACCTCAAAAGAATTCCAAATGTTATGGCCTCAACTGGTTAATGACTTTTCATTCCGTGAGTTCCTTTTGTTTTCTTAGATTACGTTTTACAAAATGTCGGACACAAATGTTTAATTCATTCTATTGCGAAGATATTCTATAAGTTGAATGCAATAAAAAGGAAACTCCGATGGGCAATCCAGACTTTAATGGTCTGTTCCATTTCGACATTCGTTTCTTGGGTCAAAGTGAAATTGGCCGATAAACAGCACGAAGTGGTCACGTGCTGGTTCTACGATCGTTCCATTAAAAGTATTTTTCTCTGTTATCTACGGAAACCGCTTTTAGACATTAGCTGAATGATAGAATCTTTGGCAAATCTCAAAAGATCATATTTTTTTATTATTTCTTTTTAGGTGTCTTTTCCTTCCCCGACTATCGCGCTCCTGTCTTCACACTGGAACCTCCCAGCAAAGTCGTTTTTCTTAATTCATCTGGCTCAACCGTCCACTGTTCAGTCGTTGGCAATCCCCGTCCTGTGGTATCTTGGGTGCTCGGAGATGGCTCGCCAGTTGTCGACATTCCGGGTTTGCGATTGTCGCTATCCAACGGTACACTCATATTCCTGCCGTTTCGAGCCGAAGCGTATCGTCAAGATGTCCACTCGGCCATCTATCGTTGTGTGGCATCCAATATGATGGGAAAAACAGGCAGCAGAGATGTCCGAATTAGAGCAGGTAAGTTGCACTGATTTCTTGATGAATTCTTATATTTTGCATGCACCATTCTTGCTATATCTGATAACATACACGCTTCTGCCAAATTTCAGCACACCAAAATGTATTGTGACTAATTTATTCCACCAAATGAAATATTGACTCATGGAATAAGTTCAGTAGAGTGGCGGTGTGAGGCAAGAGTCATCTGCTGTGAAGATTTCCACTGTCTGCCTGGGAAATAAGTGTATGATACTCTCCTTTTACCCCATTAGGACAACCATTAGTTTAAAGTGACAAATTTTGAGTGCGTTCTTCGGGAAGATGAAGATGTGGTATTCGCACGGCTATAGTTCAGGGCTGTAGGATGGATATTGAGACATTTTTCCACATGTACAGCAACAGCAAAGTCTGGATATCAATCTTTCACGTTGTAGTGGAGCGCTTGCCGCACGTTGGGCTGGTTGCATTTCGGCCCGTCGTAAATGTTCTATTATATCGCTTGCCATAAATATTTACTGTGACTCCAAGAGGCAACCAGACTATCAATAACATTCCACATGGATGGAGTTTGTTTATTGTTTATATTGCCTTCCCAATGCTGAGTATGAATTAGTATTTTGGTGGTGGACAGTTGGAATCTTCCATTGCTGACTCAAACATTTTATCTGCTGGTCGTAGTAGTAGTACGATAGTCCATTGCCTATGATAATTAGATTCAGCAAACTTTTATCCTCTTAACCGAGACGTGGCAGGTTCTGGGTTAGTGGTGAAACTACCATACGATATGTCCCCCACCGCAAGGTCAGAACAGTAGAGAGAAGGCCGACAACTAGTTTCCATGCTTGTTAAAGATTCCGTGGGGACTATTTGGTAATTCGGTGGGGAAAGGGCAGATAGTATTTATATTTTGGGTAGACCACCGGCCCATTGTTAACTTCTACACCTCTGGAAAAGCCTGGTACATTTAAAAAAATCCATGCCATGCATGTCGATGAGAGTTTACTAGTTGATCACGTTAGGCAACTTTTAAAATTGAGTATCTTATGTTTATCTTTGTACATCAGTCCTAGAGCGCGTCTTTCTATGAATATTCCAACATTTTATTATAAAAATCTTCATTTCAGTTGGCCCACCCATACAGTATTGAAAAAAGGAAAACAAATTCCAGGAAAAGTCGATCGAACAGTTATTGTGGGTTCCGGTCTGAAATCGACTCCAAGATCCGATAAAGAATTTTCTCCGCTCTTAGAGTCCATTTCAGAATCTGCCCATGACATCTTACGTTGCATCCAAAGAAAACACGACGCGTGTGGTTCTAAATAATCAAGTGGGTGGAATTAGTCCCAGAAGAGTTGAATTCAGATTTTTCACGAGTATGTCATCGTACATAACCCAGAAAGTATGTTCATGATTTATAAAAACCCCACTGCAGTATTCTAAAATTGTTTTGAACAGTGCATACATAATTCATTAATATTTTTTCTTCTCCATGTGCATCTTATGCGTTTTTCATCCCGTTCATGCACTTGCTAACATAACAGAATATATATCTGGAAATACTCTTATCCGGAGGTCACTTGAGGATACCTTGCTAGGCGACGATTTTAACAAGTATGTTGGAATACACCTGCCAGTAAATGTACAAAGAATTGATTCTTTATCCTTTTCAACTTCTGGAGATTTTTACTTTCATCGGAATCAAGGTGTTTTATTCAAAATGGATATTTCCTGGGACGTATCCAAGGAGCATCAAACAATAAGAGGGGTCTTTTTGTTCGCAATTCCCCGTACGGTATTACGGCACTCTACAGTAGAATAAACAACACCAGCCGCTGGAGGCGAGTATTGAAAAATGTTCCAGGCTATAAACATGCCATGCAAATGACAATCCTATTTTATCTGAAGTGCCACGTTTAGAACGAAAGAGGACAAAATTAATATTTGTACTGAAACAGCTCGATAAGGTGAGTTGAAACGAATGGAAATAATGCGCTGATGTTATTGGCAGGGAAAAAATTTAAAATATATTCGTATAAATGTGACCCTGGTAATCGAAAGAGTGAAAATGCATCACTTGCAGTTATTGGGCAGTCATTGATCAACAAAAGATATAATTAACATTCGAATAATAAACCCTAATTCATCCATTAAGAAATGTAAATTCTCAAAACTATTCATAGCAATGAATTTCTTGTTGCTATGGGAAGATTACCCTTAGAGTGATGGGAAACTTGAATCCAGAAATGGCTTCGAGAATGTCTTAAAAACAAGATATAATTAGGAGTTAATGTTTCTTGCGTCCAGTTCCATATTTGAATTCGAAATTCAAATTTTCGCATTTAAATGTGGGACTTGATCAAATCTGGGATTTTATTAGGATTTTAATCAAGGCAGAAATACATTAAAAAGACATTATGTACATTAAAAATATTTTTATTTCAAAAGAAATATTACCTCTTCAAAGTTAAAATTTAACCATAATCTGTATTGACCATCATTGACCGTTATTAGCTAATTGATCATCATTAGCTGTATTGACCATAAATCTTTAAAGATTTATCAGCTTTGTTCTGAACATTCGATTTTCTTAGCTAAAATTCTTGCGCGGAATTTTTTTTCAAAAATATTCGCTGCTAGAGAACGAAAGAGAAACGTTATAAGGGAACTATTTCCACTTCTCTGCAGGAGAAAAAAAACGTTGAAAACCAAACCAGACTTCCTATTATAAGTTTCAGATTTATTTCTTTTTTCCATAAAATAATATAGACCAAGATTCAATTCGTCTGCATCTCTTTCTCTGTCTCTTTCTCTGATGGGATTCTGAAAAGTATAGAAAGTATTTTCGAAAATTTGGATAAATGACACCCAATTATATATCTAAGAGGTCAGAGTGCTTTGGGGAGCTCGTGTTTTTGCTGTTTCAAGTGTCTGGTTGGGCACTGTGCCAAATCGCTGTCTCTCTAACTGAAAAGTTTCAACTAAGTCCGTTAGAAAACAAAACCTCTCTCTATCTTTCGTTCACTCTTTTTCTCCAAGGTCCTGCTCGATTAAAATTTCAAATGACATTCCGAACTGTGGTGGGTTATGAGCATTACGGATAAAATGGAGCAAAGAGTATTTGGGAGAAAGAGGGTAAAGATAGGAGGGAAAGAGGAGGCGGAGGAGAATAATCGAGAACAGTTCGATGTGGAAGCGCTCTTCGTTTGACTAGAGGAAACGGAAGCTTATAGCGAGGAGTGCATTATCATCTAAATACGCCGAACTTGGAGAGAAAGAGAGAGAGAGAGAGAGTAGGATGGATGTTTCCCTACTGGTTTGAGATATGAAAAAAAAAGGTTACTGCGAAATTTTTTAATACAGTCGGTCAGTTGATAAAAAAAGTAGATAAAATGAGAAACAGTCGGCAGCGAATGAAAACACTGCTAAGGGGGAGGATATCCCCCACGTGGAAAGCGTTCTAGAAACTCAAACGAGCGTGAAGTTCTAAGGCTGGAAACGATGTAGAATCATGATATTTATGACATTCGCAGTGTACTCATCGATCTCGCGCTACTAGCGTTGGAACTTAATCGTCGGCGACATCCTGGAGTGAGGACAAGTGTATGACTCTATCCAGCTGACGGTTCAGAACGCTCGCCTGATAATGTCGTTACTTCTATTCGGCGAACGTGAGAACGCTGCTTACTGTGACGCAAATGGTAAACTAGTGGCCCCCGCGTCATTATAAACAGGAAGCAATTCTTTGTCGATCTCGTTACAAGTTTCTGTGCAAAACTTTTTTCGACTTTGTAACTTTATTTTTATCTGCCCGAAGAATTATTAAGAAGACTTTAGCTTCAAGATAATGCAGTCCATTACAGTGTACTTTAATTAAAAATAGTGTTCTTTTATTTGAAGCATTGCATGCAACTGGATAATATCTAACTGCTTAACCTTTGAGAATATCCTATTCTAGAGATTTTATCTCTGATTTTTATTAATCATATTTTATATTTAAAAATATTAGTTTGTTTATTAATTATTTATAATATTAATTGGTTAATAACGTAGTAATCCTTTTATTTGAATATTAATGTTTATTTTACTTTTACTTTTTATTAATTATTATAATTATTTTTAATTAATTATTTTGGCTAATAAAATAATCGAATAATAAAGAACTCCAGAGGGCGCACTGTTCAATGAATTACAGTACACTTCAATTATACGTAGTAGTAGTAGTAGTAGTAGTAGTGGCACATGATGCAAGAAAGCAAGTGTAGGAGCTTATGCAGCATCAGCCAAAAAAAAAAAAAAAAAAAAAATCATCACACCATTCCCTCCAGATGCCTGTCCAGTTCCTCCTTAAATTTATTTAACCTATCAACTTCCACAACGACAGATGGAAGTTTGTTCCAGCAATTAACCACCCGCTGGCTAAAGGCAAATTTCCGCACATCTATTCTACATCTGTCCTTTCGTAATTTGAATTTATGCCCCCTTAGGTTCGTAATCTGAACAAGTGGAAGGATCCCATCAGAATTCAGCGTGCTCAACCCATTCAAGGCCTTATAGACCTCAATCAGATCACCGCGCAGGTGCCTAGTCTCCAGCCACTGCAATTTGCAGAACTTAAGCCTCTCTTGGTAAGAGAATCCCTTCATTCCCCTCACCAATCGTGTTGCTCATCTCTGTACACGCTCAAGCAAATCTACATCCTTCCTAAAATGAGGCCTCCAGACCTGTACGCAGTACTCAAGGCGTGGCCTGACCATTGCCTTATACAGAGGGACAATCACCTCCTTTTCCCTGCTAGCAAAATTCCTATATATCATTGACAAAACCCCATGACCTGCCCTAGCAGCCTGTCTGCATTGCTCAGAAAACTTCATATCTGACTGCACAATTACTCCCAGGTCTTTTTCATTTTCTACCACCTTAAGTGTAGTACCACACAGTTGGTACGTTTCTCTGGGGTTACTTCTACCCATATGCAGTACTTTGCATTTGTCAAGGTTGAACTTCAGTTGCCACTTCTTAGCCCATCTGCCCAAATTATCTAGATCCTGTTGCAGTAGCACACTGCCATTACTGTCATTAACAACCCTGCCAACCTTTGTGTCATCTGCAAACTTCGACATTAAGCCTGATATACCTTCATCAATATCATTGATAAATACACAAAACAACAGTGGACCCAACACCGAACCCTGTGGGACTCCACTAATAACATTAGTCCACGAAGAGCAGCACCCATTGATTACCACCCTCTGTCTTCTCCCACTTAACCATCCTTTTATCCATTGTAGCAACTTACCCTTAATACCATTCTGCTCCAATTTGTACAGTAGTCTTCCATGCGCAACAGTGTCAAAAGCTTTCCTGAAATCCAAGTATATGATATCAAAATTATTTTTCGCATCCAGTTCCTTTGTGACCACATCATAATAACCAATCAAATTTGTCAGACAAGACTTTCCCTTAACAAACCCATGCTGTGTTTGAATTATTGCTGCAGTCTTGTCTAGATGATCCTGCAATGCATCTTTAACCAGTGACTCCATTATTTTACCCGGAACAGAAGTTAAACTAACTGGTCTGTAATTACTCGTGTCACCCTTCGATCCACCTTTGTGAATTGGGGACACATTTGCACATCTCCAGTCCGTGGGAACCTCCCCTGAGTCCAAGGATGCTCTCATAATTATGGCTAAGGGTTTGCTTAGTTGCTTTGCCGCCTCCTTTAAAATAACTGGATAGATCCCATCCACCCCAGGTGCCTTTCTTATGTTTAACTTCAACAATTTCTCCTCCACTTTGCTCTCAGTTATTACAAAATCATTAAGCACACTGCTACAATTTGATAACCTTCTTCCATTTTCAAACTGTAATAATTCCTCACGTGTGAATGTAGATGCAAAATACTCATTCAGTTTGTTTGCTATCTGAGCAGGATCATCAACAGTCGAACCATCGATGTCAAGTGGTCCAATCATATTCATCCCCTTCCTTTTAGAGTTTATATAAGTAAAGAAATCCTTGCTGTTTTTCTTAGCATCCTTTGCCAAAGATTTCTCGTAATCCGCCTTCGCCTGCCGAACCTCCTTTGTGACCTGATTACAGACTAGCTTATATCTGCCACAGGCTTCTGCGTCACCTGATAATTTATATGCATCCCATGCATTTTTCTTCTCTGTCACGAGTCTCATTAGTTCATTTGATAACCATTTAGGCCTAAACCTTGAACGATATTTCTTAATCGGTATATAAAGTCTAGTAGCTTCCACGATTAATTCCTTGAATGCTTCCCACTTAGAATTTACTGTTGGTAACATCGTCAGTTGATCCCACTGTACAGAATTTAAAAACTGTCTGAGACCACTGTACTCCCCATTACGGAAGCAAAAACCCTTTCCTTTACCCCTGACGGTAGTTACCTCTTTGAGTAAATCCCACTTCAGCACACTGTGATCACTGCCATCTAGTGGTTCCTTTATCTGCAAATTCTTAATACACGAATGATCACTGCTGATAACCAGATCAAGAGTATTACTTTCTCTGGTTGCCTCTCGAACATGCTGCTGCAGAAAACAATCATCCAATAAATCCACAAAAGTCTGACTGGTGTGTGAGTGACCAACCCACAAGTTCCAGTCAATATCTGGGAAGTTAAAATCCCCCATTATAAGACATTCAGATTTACTGGCCCACTCTATTTCTCTGTACAATTGTTCATTGTACTCATTCAAGTCATTAGGCCTATAACACACTCCTACCCTTATTTTTCCTTTCGCAGTGCTTATCTCGCACCAAACTGACTCAACAGAGCACTGTTCATCTATATTAACTGGGTGCACTTCCTTTGATTTTATGTTTTTCTTAATTAACAGCATAACACCCCCTCCCTTTCTGTCCTGTCTATCCTTTCTGTACACATTGTACTCCCCAAATTCCAGTTCTGCATTCCTTATATCTTTGTGACACCACGTCTCTGCTATCCCAACAATATCCGCCTTTGATGTCTTGACCAACACTTCAAATTCATCAAATTTATTTACTATACTTCTAGCATTGGTATACATGCAAGCATACATGCTCCTATGCCTATTCCTGGTTACCCTAACACATCCCATATACCCAACTATTCCATGATGACTGCCATCCGTCCCTGAAACCCCCAACACCCCTCGCTCCAGGTCGCTTCTTATTCTAATAGAAGTTGTGCAAGAATCACCTTCACCTCTGCCTGCGGTTACTGTTAAACTATTAGTCTTTGTATCCCCCCAAACTAGCAGTTTTCCGACCCACCTAACACTGCCTCTATAGCATCAGCAAATATTCTTGCACCCTTTCTATTTAAGTGTATCCCATCCCTGTAGAAGCAATCTCTCCTGTTAACAAGTACAGTCCAGGCTGAAAAAAATTCTACCCCTTGAGCCTTGCACAATCCTTCCAGGGCCGAATTGATCGACAAGGCTCTCATCATGTACTCCCTCCTATCGTGTCTGGCCAGAATTGCAGACACTTTCAAATTCAACCCTATTTCACGGCTTTTTTTCAACAGTGACCTGTACTTGTTGAGTAATTCTGCCGGTCTCCTACTCTTAATATCATTAGTGCCAACGTGTACAACTATATCACCTTTTGTGCCCTTGAAAGATGATATCCGCTCTACAACGTCATCAACCTTTGCCCCTGGCAGACATACCCTGGTCCTGTTCCACCTATCCTTTTTACAAAGGATGTTCCCCGTTTCCCTGACAATAGAGTCACCAACAACGTGGTGTTCGAAGAATTATATTTCAAATGAGAAGCATGATATTATCTAGCTATTAAATAATATTTTTATTTTATTTTGTTAATTTATTAATACTCTTATTAAATATTGTAATATTAATTTGCTGCTTTATTTATTTTTTTCTTCTTATTAAATATTATTTTTGTATAATAAAATAATCGAATAATAAAGAACTCCAGAGGGCGCACTGTTCAACAAATTACAGTACACTTCAATTATACCTGGTGTTGGAAGAATAATATTTCAAATGAGAAACATGATATTATCTAGCTATTAAATAATATTTTTTTTTTATTTTGTTAATTTATAATTTATTAATACTCTTATTAATTATTTTAATAATGATTTGCTGCTTTATTTATTTTTTTCTTCTTATTAAATATTATTTTTGTATAATAAAATAATCGAATAGCTATCCATCCCCCAGAGGACGCTACGATCAATTTTCTTGTTTGATGAATTATATTTCACACGAAGATCACTCGTTAGGTATTATCTAACATTATGAAAATATCCGAAGAGTAAATGATTTTTTTTATATATATTCGCTAATTATTCATCATGATCATGTTCCTAAGAATATGATCAAGCTGTTGATGATGATAATGAGATTCATAAATAATTAAAAATCAAAAACGATTTTCAAATATCAACAGTAGCATTCGACATGAATATTACTGAATGATTTTGATAATGTACAATAGATTTTAATTAAATAAATAGATATAAAACCTTACAAAATTAAAATGTTATTAAAAATAATTACGATATTTTTATAACAATATTTTATATATAAAATATTTTAAGATATATTTGTAAAAAATTAATTATTTTTTTAAATTGTAATTATTTTTAATTTTTTAATTTTGAATTTTTCTATATAAAGATATTTTTTTTATAAAATAGTTTGGTAAATAAAATTTAAATTTTTATATTTTAATTTTCTGCATCAATTGAACAGTTACGAAATACAAATAGATTTATAAACCTTTTCTTTTGTTTTTTTAAGAAATAATTGTAACCGGCTGTGCAGGCTATGCGACCAGGTGTACTTTACTGGTTGTAATTATACACTACTCGACAAAATTAACAGTACACACATTGTAGCTCGTGCAGCTAGCGATGAAGCTGTACAAAATTTGTTGCGGTAGTCTACCATAGCATAAGGATGAAGTAAGGGGGCAGCGAGAAACTTCGGGCAGGCATAAGGAACATTTATAGGGGTTGTATAAGAATTGCCAAAAAAGGTCCCATTACACAAGTCGACACAAGGTGCTCGAAAATATGGTCACATGACATCAGTACGGCGTATGATCCCCTCCAACGGCCAAACACGCCTGGAAGTGGTGAACCACGCTCGATATAAAGGTGTCTATAAGATTCTATGGCAACAAATGCCTAGTGCAGACCTTAGCTCACCAAGTGACTGAGGAGTTGGCTATCGGTATACAATGCGACGCCCAAGGGCATCCAACATATGTTCGATCGGATTTAAGTCTGGGGATCGTGCTGGCCACGACAGTCATTGGATATCTTCAGTTTCAAGATATGCGGTGGCAATGTCGTTCATGAAAAGAAAATCTGGGCCAACCGCACCCCTGAAAAATCACACTAGGGTTCAAGGATCTATTCTCGGTTCCTCTGCACAGTTACGGTAGCCGACCGGGCTAGCCGAGTGGGTAAAGTACCTACCCGGCAACCCAAAGGTCGCGGGTTCGATTCCCGCCTCGGGCTTGGATCAAAGTACTGCAAAAACCTTGGGAGGTGCAATATGGTCACAGAAGCCGATGTGCCAACAACCACCAAATCAAAAAAAAAAAAAAAAAAAAAACAGTTACGGTACCCTTATCAAAAACATGAAGAGGGGTGAGGCCGTTAATCATTATTCCTCCCCACAGGAGAATACTTGAGGTAAGTTTCCCTTTCTCTGGTGTTGGAGGGATAATATCTCATTCCACTTTGTCTCCAGATGAAATAATGCCTAGAATCGGTTTGTAGGCTAAAATTGGTCTCATCAAAGAACAGAACTACACGACAAGTTACACCACGTTTTCTACGTGTTCTGTTAATTCTGTGGAGCAGTGCAGTTGGTACTACACGGCATCTTACTGAGATAGGACAGTTTCAGTCTTACAAACGATTTTATTCTTCGCGAGATTCTGATGGAGACTCAGTAGATAAGAGTCCTGATACTTCTATAAATACCGATCTTAACCTAACCTTCGATATTCAAAATAAGACTGTACAAGGTTATTATTATTAACTTTATTTTTTAAGAAATAAAGTTTCTCAAGAACCGTTCGGTAAACTATCGAAAGTATTTGATTACAACTAATCGATTTAATACATGGTGGAAATAATTAAAGTTTACATACTCTTACTAAGCACACCGCAGAGACGAAAACTATTTTAAAACTTTGCTTTCTCCTTGGTAATCTCGTAAAATTCGATGTGAAAGTTCGACGCAGTTTGAAACCCGGAAATCAAGTTTTATGTGTGTCTGTGAAAGACCCAAACGGTCACCATTACCATACGTAACCATTATCATCATCAAAGCAGTATAAAGTCTAAAATTAAAATTCTTCGAAGTCTGATTCCGAGCTCACACTTTCGCCAACAGTCGAAACTGGTCCAGTGAAGGACAAAAGTACCTAGATGTGTAGGTCGGCAATATTCCAACTTATCATCAAACTAATTTGGTTTGATTTGCTGATTCGTTCCGAAAGAGTACTCGGAGAATTCTGCCCCAGCAAGAGTTAAAAGAGTCAAACAGATTGCAGATCTAGCACACTTTCAAAATACTGACTCCTCCATCAAATAAAAGCCACCGTCCGATTTTCTGACAGGTTGTATGCAAGTTGCAAAGTGATTTTGTTTTGATCTGGAGCCAGATAATGTGAAATCCAGAGAGCATAGCTTTTCGACAATTTAAGGTGCTCTGTAAAACCGCTGCATGCACAGCCGTATGAGATTGACATTTGGCTTCAGCTGACAGAGTAAATTCTCCTGTCTTCATCTAGAGCCTCCTAAGCCTTTGCAATTTGCTCCAGAGTGATGGAGGTACTTGGCTGTCCAGGATTTCCCATGTGCAAGTCTTCAAATCTTCCAATATGTAGATTCACACTTAGACGAAGGCCACTTTGCAATCACCAAACATGTCAGAACTCGCAACTGTGCCAGCATGTTCTTGTATATACAATCTCTTTTCACCTACCGGCACTTCAACGAAACTTGAGTGGTTGTACGGTGGCGCTGTCATTCCGCAAATTAAATTATCACCTGGGTAATTCTAAAACCTCCCTCTCTTCACATTCTTTGTCAGACATTTTTCCACTTTTGATCAGTTCGTATGCGTCCCTCGCTTACTGATTCTTGAAATTATTCTACTGCGGATAGGCATGATCAGGATTGCAAATGAAAAGGATCCAAGTATCTTCAGCCTCCAAAAAGAAAACCATCTGAGTGGTCTATCGCAAGTTTCTGAAGAGGAGACGAATAACGACAGGTCCTCGTCAGCCAAATTAAATCAAAACCAGGCCACTCCTAACTGCCATAGCCGGTTCATTAGCTGACGAAGACTTAAATGTGCTTCTCAGACAAAAAGCTGACGTTGAAAAGTTCTCAAACTTCATTGTTCTAAAAGGTCCTTAAGTTGCGAGCCAAAAACCTTTCTAGACTAATTAGTAGCTTTTAATTAATTATCCCCCGTCTGACAGGAGAAGGCAGGCAGCTGCAGAGGAACTACAGAGAAGAGGAAAGTACGTCATGTGCATGTGTTGACGAACGTCTTGAGCAATTTGTACACGTTCAATGTCTTTTAAGTTATACTCACAAAGTGATTCCGAAAGGAATACGTCAAATTGAACAGCAGTCACCTATAAAATCTACATCAACCATGGGTTTTTATAAAAGCCGAAACACTTTTAAGTAAAATATCAAGATTGAACAGGGGCTTACTGGATGTTTGTAATACTGAATGGTTCGAATCCTGATGACCAGGAACTTGCCATTCAGGGAAACGTTAATAGGTAACGCCAGCACAGTTTAAATTAAGCACAGGTTAAACTTTTTACATTAACCCGATCTGAAGAATAACCATTCATCACAACCCTCTGCCTCCTGTCCTGAAGCCATCCTGCTATCCATCTAAGAATTTTCCCTCTGATTCCAACCTGTTCCAGTTCATAAAGTAACCGCTCATGTGGGACTGAGTCAAATGATTTGCTGAAATCTAAATAATCAATGTCGGAATTAATATGGTTAGGGAAGGACGTTACGTGGTTTCTATCCATTTAAATTATAATATATCTAAATTACCACTCTTATACCACGTGGAGTTTTAATAAATTTTATTTAGGACTTACCTAAACTAATATACATTGAGTAACGTTTCAGGTATCTTGCCGACACCCATCATTAGATCTTGCTGCTGACCGAATCCTCCTGCCGGACGCTCAGACCTAAGCCCTATTTAAGTCTGAGCCCCCAGACAGGAGGATTCGGTTAGCAGCAAGGTCTGATGATGGGTATCGGCAAGATACCTGAAACATTACTCAATGTATATTAGTGTAGGTAACTCATAAATAAAATATATTAAAACTCTACGTGGTATAAGAGTGGCAATTTAGATGTATTATAATGTCGAAATTATTCCCTAAATCCAGCTCATGAGTGACCCTATCAAAATAACTAACCAGATTTGTTAAACATGATTTTCCCTTTACAAAACCATGCTGCGTATCCTTCAGAATTCCGTTTCTATCTAAACGATCCTGAATTCCACCCTTGATCATTGCCTCCATGACTTTCCCTACCACTGACCGGTCGGTAAGTTCCCCCTACACTCTTAGAACCTCCTTTATGTACCAGTGAAACATTGGCACTTTTCCAATCCAACGGAATCTCTCCTGAGTCCAATGATGCTCTCATAATTAGCCTTAATGGTTCAATGCACTCACTTGCCACCTCCCTTAAGATTATAGGGTATATACCATGATGCCATCTCCTGCCGCTAGAGTGGTAAACCCGAGAGAGCGTGAATGCATGGCTTCATTAAGTTCACGCCATAATTTCACCCTAACATTGATGCAGAGAAATGTAAATCGAGGTTGCTCAGACCACATAATCTTTTTCCACTGTTCAGCAGTCCAATCTTGACGTTGGCGACACCACTCCAGTCAAATCTTTCGATTTTCTTATAGAAAAAAGTGGCTTTCCTATACGCACGCGACTATCTAATCCCAGATTCTTTAACTCTCGCCGCATAGTTCGATTAGAAATGGATCTTTCTTTGCTTGAATTGAATTTTTCAATCTTCTGCACACTGGACCCGTGTCTATTCTATTGTGACTCACAATTCGCTTTAAATTCCATCGACTCCTTCTTATAGTACCAATTTTCTACCGCATGTTACCTCAGGAGGTTCAAAATTTCTTTTATTAAAACTCAATTTATGTTTTCATCATAAGGCAGCCTTGCCACATCTTTCTAGCTGAATCTTGAAAGACCCTTAAGTTTTTAAATCAAATAAAAACTAAATGATTTATTTATGGGTAAAAAAAACCTTAAAGAAATTAGCAGGTTTCTGAACTCTGTCTAGTAGATTTTAACGCTTTAAAAGTCCATAAAGGCCCTAAAGTAGGTGCCTGTCATCTCTCTCTCTTCTAGCGTATCTCGAGATGGAGCGAAAGAGTTTGCACAGAAAATGTCCCGCAGGGACACGTATTCGATTATTAATTATTCCTGTGAATAGCTAATTTATCATTGTCGGTTGAGGGATAAAAAATACCATGTCGACGTTAACATCCCTAGCGAGATACCTACACGGGTGTTTCATACGGGATCAGCTGAAAGAGGGATGAATCCTGGCGCTATTCATTTCTAGGTGGCTGGAAGAAGGGGGGAGAGTCTCGTGATTAATTATTACAAACTCTGCCATCAAAATAAGAGAGCTTGCGTAACTGGAGAAGTGGACTGTTAGGAGGATGGAGAGCAGAAGCCAACGTTATTGGATAAAAACACAAAGAGTTACTGTTACACCAACTAGAGTCAACCAAAAAGAATATAATTATCAATTAACTTCATATTTCGAACAGAAAGTTGCCGATATATCATAGAAGTCTCTAAAGGGATCCATTAACACAGTTGATGTAACTAAATGAATTTTCAGAAGCGACGATTTATCCTCCGCATCATTATTTCTCATGGATCAATCAATGCCAAGGGATATAAGGAAGTTGTGATTATCTCTGCATCACATTCTCCATTGCAAACGGCTCTCAACAGAGTGGCCACATTAAACAGTTTACACCTGTTTTCCGGTAGTTCTACAGTTCTTCCCAATTAATGCAGCACGTTGACTGAATCTTGATTTAAAATCAATCCTGAACCCATCAAGAGTGGCACTGCTGTAATAAATTAGCTAATTAATAATCGGAACTTGTGAGTTTCCTTTCTTCCATCATCATTTTTTAATTAAACGTTCTTTTCCTTGATTTAGAAGTGAGGCTGGTAAGTACACATTACCAGCGAGCCATAATTGAATGTCTAAATGGAAAGTAATATATTTTTGAGAGAAACGTAATTTCCGGGAAGAAAATTAAGGTTGCGACACACCTCTTCCAGTAAACAAACACCCCTCAGTGAACGCACGTAATGAGAAAATAATAAATCTTATTAAAAGAGAAGTCTAGGTGCATCTAGCAGCTTTCTCGTGTACTCTTGAATGTGCCAAGCGTTTTTCAAAGGGGAGAACAATCTCTTTACTAAGGTATTCTTTCCAAAAAGGAATGCAAGGGTTACAAAATAAAATGATCCTCTTTAGAGGACTCAACCAAACCTGCAATTTCTAAAATCATTGTGGGATGTTGAATATCCTTCAGCTACTCTGTTGCCTTTCTGCGCTCTGAGTCTCCAGAGAGATAACATCGTAATTTTCCTTAATTTCTGCTTCTAAAATCACTGAGAGATATGAAATGGGCATGTTGAAGCCATCAATGAGTGTATCCGGACCTCCAATTTAGCCAATGTTTGTTCAGTTCCATAATGCGACATCAGAGACAATGTAATAGTTCCGAAGGGAGCATTGTAGTATTGGTCTTTAAATTCATCTGGGAGCTATTTCTCCGATGAATGGCTCTCTTTCCAATAGGAAGATGAATCCCATTCTGTAGTCCTGCCCATTGTTCGTTTACAACGATGGTTAATCATTTTTGTAATTGACAGCCGAAAATTCTGTCGATGTACGGGTTGTCTCGTGTTTTGTGTATAAGATGAAAGTAATCTATTGGTTATAGATTTTAAATCTCCAGTTATATTCACATACAGGGTGTTCGTAAATCAATTTTATGATTTTGATCTTTTAACTCTAGAAGCACGTTTAAGGTACGGTTGAAATATACACTGGGTGATCAGTGAATTATGACAATCTGCTTAATACTGTGCTGGGCCACTGTTCTCAATGATAACGGCCACTATTCGCCTAAACATTGACTCCACTAGATGTCTGAAGATGTCCGAAGGGATGTGTAGCCATACTGTCTTCAAAGCGTGTCCATACGCCTCATTTCCCGTTTCCAAAACATCCCACAAGTGTTCAATTAGATTAAGCGATTTTGGAGAATCGCTAGCGTACTGTGCGAGCCCGATGACATCGTGCATTATCATCTTTGTGGAAAAATATTCAGCATGGTACATGGTATCCTTGGGAAATATTGGTCCACATGCAACAAGGATCCTAGTTCTTGCCAGCAAAACTTGCCCCATGTTTAGCAACCACTGTCACCTGCCTGGATAGAGATACTATGCACGATGGGTCCATGGACTCGTGTTGCTTGCGCCCCACATGAAGGCATCCGTCGTGTTGCCTCAGGTATTTGGACTCACCCGACCAGCAAACTCTTTTCCAGTTCTCAATTGTTGAACCAGTGTTGACACCACAGCATTCGCCGTTGGTGATGATCAGCGGTGAGGTGAGGACAGTGTCTCTTGTATCATCTGCTGTGGAACCCCATACGTCTGAGTGTGCGACGCATCGTCATTTGGGATATTGGTCTTGCATTTCCCATATTATATTGCGATCTCAACTGTCGCACAGTGACCTGCTGTTGAGCCTACACAAAGCGCTGCACTCTTCCCTCACAGTGTACATCTACCTTGCAATACTTTACATTTCTTATCACAATCATGTCCTTCTGAAAGTCTGTGATATCTTTACAACGCGCCATAACTGATACTTTATCACTTTGACCTGCACGACCAGATCTAAATGACCACAGCTCCAGCGTAAGAAGCTATCTGGCTTTTTATACAGCGAGCTATGCGGTATAGTCCATTACGGATGGAGTGGTAATAATTCAGAGATCATTAAATGTATATCACTTGGAAAGATCATCTCAAAAGTTTCAGGTTCGCGTCTAGATTATGGTCTATTATGCATTTCAATCATCATGTGGAGGTGTATATCTCAATGTCGCGAAATGTGTCCATACAGAATGTACAGCAGCTGATTTCTGTCCAGAGTTCCTCAATAAGTTGGTATTCAGTGATTCGGCACAATTTGCCAAAATGGGGCAGTGAAAAGTCCAAGAACAATCCCAAAGGGAACATCTTTGCAGGAATATCGAAGGAAAAGTTTACAGGGCCGTTATTCTTTGCAGAATTGACGATAAGTGGAATTGTCAGTATCAAGATACTAAAGGGTTAGTTTATGCTACTGATGCACGAAGACATTCCAGATTTGATTGATCACTCCCTCACCACACTTCTGTAACGAAGTAAGGTTGTATCTGGATGAATTTACTAATCAATAGATTAGAGTAGAAGTGCTATAGAATGGCTCTCTGAGATCACCAGTCCTCACAGCCTTGGATTTTTTTCTTCTGGGAGTTTGTTAAAGGCAATGTCTAGTTGCCGATGACACTGAAGGAGCTGAAGACTCAGATTAGAGGGTCCTTTACGTAAACTGGCCACTCTATTGTACAAAACGTGTGACAGGGAATGGAATATCGATTTCACATTGCTCGATTCTCTCGTAGAACTCACACAGAACTTTATTCCAAAAAGTAATGGAGAAACGTATTTTATAAGTTTTTTTCCAGATAGCTTGTGTATATTGGGAGGAACAACATATTAAACTTGTAAAGACACCTTTTATATCCCTAAAATCCCTAAAACGAAACGCTTCTCAGTTTTTGAGTTCCAAACACTTATTGAAGCCTTACATTTCTGTATCATCCACAGTCTTTAACCCAACTTCGAACCTGCTCCATGTTTCTTCTCCAAACACTTTCCAATGTTCTTACCACGGACGATGGACATGGAATTTTTCTTCAGCTTCTCCAAATAAGAAAAATACCATGTGACTCTCTCTTCTAACAAATTGTCACTCCTTTTATACAAGAGTACTGATTCATGAATAACGGTACCAAGCAAGTTCTAGCTCATCAGGGTTTGCAAAAAATCATACACTGTAAAAATAGCTTCCCTACAATCCTTGCAGATATTGCTGGATATGTACTCCCCACAAGACTCCAGTTCCCTTCGTTATACTGTGAATAAATGCGCGCTACATCCATTACAAGATGGCTGTCATTCTGCACGTGAACTGTGCTCGTTTTAGAATTACCTCATGGGTTCAGCAACCTTGTTAGCAAATGATGCGGAAAACAAAAGCTGACAGTAAAGTTTTACTCTTATGACCTAGAAAAGAAATCCAATTTAAACGAACAAACATTTCAATGGATAGCCATTTCTTTCATTATTAAAATTCAATTGAGGTTGCATACCATTGCACCAAAAGACACTGGTTTTATGATTAAGACGCAATTGACAGGAAATGTTAATTTCATTATCCAATGTCGTTTGGTTTCCATAAAGTCGTCTGATTCTCTCCAATAATGAGAACAGATTTCCATAAAGATTTTAGGTCACGAATCAGGCATAAAGTCTCAATGGTGGCCAAAATACTCTTGCATGATCTTGGTTAGAGTGTTTTAATTTAAGATTTTATATTGTTGACATATAGAATGGCTCTATTAGCACCCCAAAACCAAGTGGGTTTGGAAGAAGACAGCCGAATTATTTCTGAAATATTTTATGTCTAAGTTCTACAAACCCAACATCGCAATGCATCTCGTGGGGAGGATTGCCAAGGCCATACAAAGGAAGCATTTATTTTATTGGACCAACTTTCTTCAGAGAAAACACGATTGACATAACAATAAAGGCTTAGAGAGATGGTAGCGATTTCAGTATTCACTTTCAGATACTAGGGGTGGGATAAAGGGGAGTGCTGGCAATTTCAGAAACTTCGAAACCGAGTTTAGGTATAACGGAAGATATAAATTTATGAAAAGGGACAACAGTATTTTCTTCTCTCGCTCTGACAAGCCTCGAAGCAAACATTTCGCTGATCTTATGACAGTTATTTTCCGGCCCTACCTTGCTCTCCTTCCTTACCAGCATGTAAACGTACAACTTAGAAGAGCAAACGGCTATCAAACATTTAATACCGGGCCGCCAGCTTGAACATTGATTTATGAGTTCTAAATCCCTCGACAGAACCACAAGGCTGCTGACAGCGTGCTCTGTGCTCGATTAGGTCCACTGACCATGGGCGATTGGATTCTGAAATACGGGTTCCTTGGAAAAAAAACCGTATTCGGTGGTGTAGCAACGGGGGTTAGTGCGCGGCGGTGAAAATTCTATTTGGTCATCGTACAACTCACTCCCGCTTTGCCTCCCTCCCACCAGGAGTTATTTTATTGGCGTGTGGATATCCTTTCCAAGAATCAATAGAACAAATGCACACTGTGTTTTGGGTCTATAATATACGAGCGCCACGTAAGTGACAGAAGAGAGAGAGACAGAAAATAAGAGAGCATATTCCGAACACGCAACAGCTTCTAAAGCGGGGACGGCGTTGATGAGACGCGCGTGTGGCAAATAACATCGACTGAAACGCGGAAATAAAATTTAGGCCTAAGGCCAAGTCGAAACAGTCATCATTGGATATATCGACTCTCTTTGACGTGATACCGGATGGATAAATGCTATTGGGAGTTGTCTACCCGCTTCTCAATGTCCCATTTTGATATTTGTCGAGTTGACGCTGAAAAATGGTTTGCTTAACTTAATTTACGCTTGTAATGGCAGCTGACACGAGGGGATGCTACATTTGCGATTGCCTCCAGTCAGTGTTTCCAAAAATTCTGTTTTTTTTTTAGTTTATAAAGTTTTATAAAACCGAACCTTCTGATCTTATTTGATACGCTGGAACTAAATTGACTCTTTTCGAGAGATACAGAAAGAACTTGTTTAGTTTATTGAAAAAGAAGAGAAGGATCAGTAAATAAACGGACATTATTTATATTTTACCGGTTCTGCAATGCAAACCAGTCTTTGATGAATGTTGCAGTCGATTAGGGACTGCATGATGGGTGAGGGTCGAATTTCTTAATTTATAATCTTAAGATGAGGAGTTTATTGTTGTACCGGACTGTATATAAATCCTAACATGATTGTCTCTCAGCTGTCGATGGATTTTAGAAGGTGAGAGAATTTTTGATTGTGGAGATTGCGTACTGAATTCAGTGATCACTGAATTATGACCACATACCTAATACCATGTTGGGCCACCGTTCGTACTGATAACAGCCGCTATTCTCCTAGGCATTGACTCCACTAGGTGTCTGAAGACTTCCGTAGGGAACTGCTTGCAAGGGTTTACTCTTTGTCAGAACAGATGACGGTTGCGTGTCCATACGCTTCACTTCCCTTTCCAAAACGTCCTACAGGGGCTCATTTGGATTGAGATCAGGCGAATTTGGTGACCAATCAAGATGGGTGATATCTTCACTGTGTTCCTCGAATCACTGGTGCAGAGCGCGGTCCGATGACCCTCGCACATTATCGTCTTGGAAGATACCGTTTCTGTCCAAGAAAAAATGCAAGATGGCAGGGTGTACATGGTCTCCTAAGAGCTGCCGATTGACCTCATCAGTAGTGTAGATTCATGCGCACTAGGGGTCTTGGTTCTTGCCAGCAAAACATGCCCCATATTAAGCAATCATCGCCACCTGCCTGGACAGTGGGCACCATGGACGATGCGTCCATACGAAGAGCAAACAAGCAACTCATGTTGCTTGTCTCTTCGTATCCGTCAGAGTGCTACACAACGTATTTGGAGTTATCCGACCTGTACACTTGTTTCCAGTCCTAGTGTCCAACCACCGTGTTGTTGATACTACAGCATTCGTCGTCGGTGATGATCAGTGGTGAGGAGAGGGTGTATCTTGAGTCGTCTGCTGTGGAATCCCGTCATTTGGAATATTATCCTCGCATATTGTAGTCCACCTTGCGTAATCCTTTATAGTTCTGTCGGCAGGAGGTGGTTTGACCGTTGGACACTATTCTTTGTACACCTTAACCGTGGTGCGCCGTGAGCAGGAAGTGTCGTTTCCGATATGGAAGCACCCAATGCACGAGTTCCCACAATTATGACCTTTTGAAACTCTATGACTCAGCTTTGACCTGCACGACCAGATGCAAATTAACACTGCTCTAGCGCTCGAAGCTGTTCTGCTTTTTATACTGCGAGCAATGAGACATAGCCCATTACGGTGGGGGTGGTCATAATTCAGTGATCACTGAGTGTATTTTAAATATAAGAAAATATACTCTTGACTGTACTCAGACACAGTAGATTCAAGAGTCTGAGTTATGTTCTGTGATAATCATACTTGGTGAAGAAAACTGTAGGCTCTCGGAAACGTACGTTCTGTTTGTTTTATGCCTATTTTATAGTCCACCAAAAATGTTTTCCTTTGCCATCTGCGATTCTGTGATAATCTATTTCACTCGATATTAGTCTTCTACCAGAGAATCCAGTTTTTCTGACCCTCACCACAGCTGGTTAATGACGCCTTTCTCCAATCTACAGGATATCTGAGATCTTTCACAGTTGATCTATAGCTACTTTCATCCTCTCGACATTTTCCCATTCCTCTGTCACATCTGGTGAAAAATATGGACCTAAATCTTCCTCAGCGTACTGCCTCTAGAGTTTCTCCTAGAAGACCTTCGATAACTCTAGACATGACAGACCACCAGAGTCAAGTCCAATAGATTAAACACACGCCACTTAATTCTTCCTATCTTCAGAAATGAACTAAAAGTCGCTTGCTCTTTGAGATATCGCGCTATTAATGATTTAAGAAAGAAAGAAGAGAAAAAAATAAAAGATTTTGGGATTAAACCGAAGCTGACCAATTAATTATCAAAATAAATGCGAATTCCTACTTGAATAAAGCAGACAACAGCGCCCCCTTGAAGTTACTTTATAAAAATTGAAGCAATTCACAATAAAATATTAGGAACCGTTCTTGTATTTATTATTAAACCTTGATGGGAGTTTTTTGGGATCATATAGGAATGGAGTGAATTATTAATGGGATAAATATAAAACTTGGGCTGGTGAGGCCCAGTTTATGAGCAAACAGTAAATGTTGATCCATCCAGCTATCGTGTTGTATGCTTTGATTAAAAATGTAGGGGTAACCGAGCACCAGGATTCCAAGAGAATGAGATATGAAAGGAAACTTTGTGGTACGCCGCGTGCAGTCTACTTTAAAGACATTAAATAATAATTCAGTTTGGTGGAGATGTGTTTATTTTGTTGGTATATAAACATTGCATACCAACTTCATCATGAGTTTTATATCTCTCAGTGTTTGGAAAGGAGAATAATTGCTCTTAACTCATGAGTAGAACCACCAAATCGTGGGAAAATTCTTAATAATTAGCGTGCTTTTACAGATGGGCGCTTCTACTCTATACTATTGTAGATATAATCGCAAAAAAAGTTTCTTAATTTTGTTAATTACTGCTATTTCGTCTTAAAGATGAGCTCCTTAGTGCTTCTTAATTATTTCATCAACTTAAACATTTACTTTCTTGAACTATGATCTTGACCATTACCAAATTAAATGGGCTCTTCTATTCCTCGCTGGCTTTCGAAATAACTGTAACGACATCTTGGTTATCGTGATGTTTGTATGACTTAATTTCATTCACCCATGTAAGAGGGGCGTTTGAAAAGCTCGTGGCCTGACTATCAGGAGTTTAATCGAGGAGTCATGTTACTGTTCAATACAGTCTCTTTTGGAGTCAATACACTTATAACACAGATACTGCAATGTATTGATTCCAGCTGTGGAGAACGTTTTCTCTTGGGCCTCCACGAATGCATCCACTTCAGCAATGACTTCACTAAGCAACGCTCCACCAGCATCCCAAAAAATGTATGTCTTCTCCACCTCCAAAGAAAGCCAATCGACTTGGCTTTCTTTGGAAGTGGAGAAGAGCTGTTTTCGCTGTTTGGATTGCTCCTTTGCTCTGGCTGAAAGTGACGTATCCATATCTCATCTGTGATCAAAAACCTTGCAAGGCAATTTGTTGGATCTTCTTGAAAACAATGCAAATGTCCACTTGACTTGACAACTCTTGTGCGTTTTTGATTTGTTGTCAACGTCTGACGGCACCGGGGGTTACCCCCATCTCCGCTGTTGTCACCGACTATGGGACCATCGTGCTGACACTTTTACTTAGCGAGAACCCCTGTTATTATGTGGTACCCATGTTCAGGTGAGATGGTCAAGACACTGACGAGATTATCACCAGATCATGCATACAGTCAACAACTTCTGGAGTAATGAACGTTGCAGGTCTTCCACATCTTCGAGGCTCTTCCTCCCTCTTTTAAATCCTGCTGCCGCGTCTTAACATGGAACAGAAAGGGGCATCCTCTCCAAATATTGTAACCATATCCTAATGAATTGCCTTTGGCGTTCATCCCTTTTTTCCAAATATTGAATGACTGCAAGGTGACCGATTTTGTTCATCTTTCCTCAGTCTCACAATTTTGGTGAGTTCAGGGTCGGTAATTAAAAAAAAAAAAAAAACAGTATTGAAATTTCATGAAAGTTGGTGGGTTATTGGTTGTTATACATCCAGTAACCCACCGACGGAAATTTTAACACTATACTACTATTTCAAATACCCTCTGTGTATTATATGTCCATAAATTGCACGTGTCCTCTGGTCAGATTGCTGAGCGAAAAAAACCCGCGTTTCTGGAAGAAAAACCTTGCTGTTCTCTCGCCTGAGATCAACTTGCTCAGCCAAGGAAGATAAAAAGCCCATAAAAGCGAACTCGCATCATTGATGGGATTCGAATCCCGGCCTTTTCCACCTGGTGTGTGGAGGGTGGTTATTACAACCATTGTGCTACCAGTGAGGATTCCCTGAAAGTACAATAGAACATCATAAATACGGTATCGTTGGGTCATACCTAACACTTCCGGATTTTTTAAGTCCAGTTTGCGGTTATGGATATAGCTTAAGCATTCAGGGGATAATCCGTTATTTTTATTGGTTAATACAGTAGTTCTGACCCCTATAATCTCTACAGAATGATAATCGCGCGCCTGTTAATTTTCTGCCTTATCAACTGAAATTCTCGAATTAAGAACATTGGACCATCATCATCAAAATGCCTTTGGAGCAGTTAATTGCTATAATTCTCTTAATAGCAGGCATGTTAACACGTACCTTAACGAAATCTAAGACATCTTTAGGGTAGTTATGATCAGGGTAGTTACTCCTTAGAGAAGATATTAAGACTTTAGGGTAGTTACGATCAACGCACTCCTCAGAGAAGATATTACGATTTCAACTCCAGTTCAGTTATTATGATCCACATTTAAAACATACAGCCTGGACAGTTTAATTTTACAATAGTTTCTCGGTTATATAAGTACCAGGTAAAATGGAAATTGATAAAGTAAATTAGTTATTCACTTAATTATAGAACATTTTTAACTTCTTAACAACTTTCCTCAAAATAATTTACAATAAACTTCTATCGTTTATATTCTTGGTGTCCATCAAGGTACTTCTGTCCTGATAGCTCAATCGATGCGGTCCAATGTAGCATTGAGAAAGTAAATTGAAGATCATATGTCTTAAAGGTTATCTGATGAAACTCCTCTTCGAATCCACTTAGTTAGTGGAGCCTCTCAAGGCTCATCCTCTGGACCACTGTTGTTTATAATATTCATTAAGGACATTAAATGTATTCTACTGTTGGATGTGCTAATCGCTCAGTTTGTACTTGTAATCTTTGATAAGTTTTCTAAAACTCAGTAAGAGTTGTAACTTATAAAATCGAACACGCGTCATTCAGACTTCTTTAAATGAAACACCAAGGTTTATGCCAATCCTTCTTATAGTGCTACTATAACTCTATAAAAAGAAAGTTACTCCATAAGACGTATTGGCAAAAAACGTGGTGTTTCTTTTAAAGGAGTACAATCTATCATTCAAAGATTCAAGGAGACTGGCAGTTTAAAGGACAAACCATGATCAGGATGACCGCGCGCAACAACAGAAGCACAAGATAAGACCATAACACTGTTTTCTAAACGCAATCGGTGGACTTACTGTACCTGAAATCCGAAATGAGCTCAGTAGGAACAGAGAAATTCCTGTGCCATCATCCACTGTAAAACTTCATCTTAAAGAAGAATACCCCCATGGTCGTGTAGTGGTCCGAAAAAGTCTTTTTCAATCTGGAAAATGGAAAGAAACGGCTGGTTTGGACTGAGAACCATCAACATGGAACAATTGAAGAGTGGAAAAAGTGCTGTGGACCAATGAATACAAATTTGAAATATATGGATCCATGCGTCGAGTTTATATGAGACGATCAACCGAAGAAAAAATGGCGCCACATTGTTTAGCGCCTACAGTCAAGCACGATGGAGATTCCATCGTGATATGGGGGTTCCTTCTGCTTTTCTGGAGCGGGTGACATCGTCGGAATTGAAGAATTTTAAGAAAATAAAGCTATAAAAACATCCTTGAACATAGTGAAATATCCTTCGAACTTCGAATTTGTGGAAGAAATTTTATATTACAAGACAATGGCCCAAATTACAGCTCTAGGCTGTGCAGGGACTTTCTAGCAACTTAACAACAGGAGGGATATTGAAAATTATGGAGTGGCCACCCCAATTGCTTGACTTAAACCCAATGGAACTTTTATAGGATCATCTAGACTATCAAGTCCGTGTGGTCTGCCCATCTTCACAATATTTATAAGAAACCTTGCAGATCGCTTGGGGTAATGTTAGTCAAGACACTATTATAAAATTAACACGGTTCATTAAAAAAAACGGTTGTCATACGCTGTGATTCCGAACTTTTAGACAGGAATGTATAAATGAAAGTGTTTCTAATGTTTGAGCATTATTCGATAAAAGGAAAAGCTAAATCGATACCAATTTTCTGCACATGTTTTGTTAGTCATCTCTGGGGAATATCCAAGTCCAATTCCAATTCCCCTGTAAAAATATTGCGATAAATTTGGACCAGTAGCTTCGATCCTTATCAAAATTGAAAAGAATCAGAAGAATCTCTTTTATGCCATGGATAAAATTCTTCTATTATTTTATAATCCCTCGAGATGAACCAAAATATTCAAAGCAGATGCTTAGAACCAAAGGACAATCATCTTAAACAGACCATAGATGTAAAATTCTATTTAATTTCGAAGAGGGACAAGAGAAACTGCCGGAAAGATATTTTCTGTCTTATATGGCCCCATTTTCTACTTTAAACCTTTCTGGAATAAACTGCCCTAACCAAAGCGAGATTTACGAATACTCTTCACCTACTGCATTATAAAAATTGAGATCAGTATCAGAGATCTCGGTTTTAGAACGTAAAAGCATGAAATATCTTTGCAGATGGATCACTATTAACATTGGAAAGAAATGATCATCCCATCATACAGAACGCCTCTTCTGATATCTAATACCTTCATCCGTATTCCATCAATAACAATACTCCATCTAGTACTCTAATACTCCATCAATAACAAACATCCATCCGATTATTATTGTTTATCTTCAAATATAAACTTTTCTGTGTTCATTTGTTTTGAATACTTTTCTCAGTCAGGCAAAATTAACGATTTATTTTTCCAAAAAATGCGTAGTTAATTTTTTAATCAGCAACCTTTCCCTTTTTTCAGTCAATAAATGTTTTCAGATGGATGGACTGCCAAAGCCCCCCTTATTGAAACTTGACGTAAATGGAGCATAGAAAATTCTAGTTTGGTGATCAATTTTCCAAACTCTACCAGAAATGATAGATTGCCTTAACTTCAACTGCTTTCAAAAGAAACATTTATTTTTATCTAAGATTACTACAGAGAGAGATAGAATAAGAAAATAATTCTATTTTTATTTAAATTAAGCCAGTTTTTATAACAAAAACAGACTATAATCTTTAGGGAAAAAAAACGTAATCAAATGGATGGGAATGCAAAAGGGATGAAATAAAATTTATATGAACTGTCTTTTGTTTGTTTTTTGTTTTTACCGTCCCCCTAGCAATCAGATAAAAAAACAAACAAATAGCCTGGAAGAACAGAAAAACTAATAAATGATTTAATGCATTATATTAGAGCTAACCATTCTTCGGTAGTTGGAAACTGTTTAGTTTCCAACTACACAAAGACGTTTTCCCAATGATAACGGATTAAAATGAACGCAACTTGGAGGTCATTGAACGTTTATCTGAACATCAAATCCCATCATTTGCTTTGAACGCTGTTTGGAATGATTATTTTTGCTTTTCTGAAGTCTTTTAGACGAAATTTAAATGTTACCAAACTCTGAGAAATATTCTTTCAGAGGATTATTTTAGTTTCATTTTTCTAGTAATATTACCTCACCATTAATCTCCAGCCTGACATCCGACCTTAAGTACTGATTCGATTCTACGAACGCTTAAAATTTCCTCTGTAAAAGCACATTAATGAACCATGTCTGGGAAATGTATCCCTCCATCATTTAACAGTGGCCGGTAATGCTTGAACATTTCGCCTTTGCAAGGTATATATCCCACTTGATTGCTGCAGGAAAGAAAGGAGAGTTTTATCGCTTGTAGGAGACTCGATCGTGTTTCGTAAGCACACGAAGCCATCATTAATACGATGTACCAGAAGAAAGGTTATTCATTATCTTAAACTACCGAAATGGCGTGGCCAAAAATCTTATTCGGAGAATCCATCATGGTGGATGCACGGATGGCGAGATTTTATAGCTCTTTTGACCTTTAAAGATTACATTCGGGGTCTTTTCATTTATTTCAACTTCAATTTGTACATTACCAGATGGTAATTGTCCTATTATGACGTGAATAATATCTACACAATAGATGTACGTTGCTGTGGCAACCGATAAATGTAAATAAAGACGCCATTAGGAAGACAATTAATCAAAACAAATTCAGCGGATGGGAAATTAGTTTTTTTTCTTAAAAATAATCACTAGTTTAACTTTCTAATTAAATGATTCTATTTGTATTAATGTGCTAGTCATTTTGACTGTTTATGTGCAGGATGTCTCAAATTAAACTTCACCTAATCAAATACATACCAAGAGAACTCGACCACCAGATTTGGATATTATTAACGCGCGAAATTTCCTTTAATTCTTTTGATTATGGCTTGCCTAGTTTTGGAATAAAATTAGAAAACAAATAGAGCACAAACATAACAAAACGTAACAATAGAGCACAAATGTAACACACGAAACACAACAATACAGCACCGACGTAACAAACGAAACGTAACAATAGAGCACAAACGCAACAAACTAAACGCAACAATACAGCATCAACGTAACAAACGAAACGTAACAACAGAGCACAAACGCAACAAACTAAACGCAACAATACAGCACCAACGTAACAAACGAAACGTAACAATAGAGCACAAACGTAACAAATGAAATGTAACAATACAGCACAAAATGCGACTCGATTGTTGCGTTTCTGTAACTAACGATAATCAAAATACTTAAGCAGACGAGAAACATTATCTGTTGTAAGTTACTCGGGCTTGTTTAAATAATCACGTGCACAATTAAATTAACATTCCTATTATTGCGAGGTAGACACGTGCTTCGATTGTTATGTCTCTCTTTTAAGTGTCGCCTGCTAATCCTAATGAAATTAGCATTGAATAAAATTGTAATGAGCAGCGTTAAGGGTTGCGTGAGTTTCGATCTGGTTTACGACAACTATACTTCAACTTATTTAATTAAAGATTAGAGGAAATGCATCTTTGTTATTGCATTGTATTATGAGCATGGCAAACCTACAGCAAATCTTTAAATGAAGTACAGATGGAGGAACGCTTTTTAAAATTATTAATCCTTTTGTAAAAGAGATGATACAAAGGAGAGGAATTTCTCCTTTATGCTGGAAAACTAAACAAAGCTGTGTGGGTTTTTTGTAGACAGCGGAATTAAAATAAGGCGCTTTTTGGTTGGAAAAATAAGAAATGATGTTTGGATATAAGAAAAGGTGAAGTCTAAAGCACAAAATCCGATTTAAAATGACCGGAGTGGATGGATGATTGTTGAAACAGGCTTCCATCTGTTGTTATGGAAGTGGATGGGTTGGATAAATTCAAGGGAGAAATAGAGAAATTCTTGGAGTACTGATGAGTGAACTGTTTGGTTTTTTTTTTGGCTGATACTATATAAGCTTGCTTTCTTACATCACTACCGCTACTCTTCCTACTACAACTTTAGAGCTTCCAAAATCCGTCTAACCGAAGTGATTTGAATATTGATTAGACGAGTAACATCCACGTTTGGAAAAGGAGTTAACTTTTCGTATTTTTTCAGCGTTCTAACATGATGGATATATTTAGAAGCCTAAAAATACTGGTGGATACTGATTTAGGATTCTTCTTTCGCCATTCCTGGACGCATAGGTGTCAAGTATACTCCTGTACTTTAGATTATACATTAATGGACCTCGTCTAACATAATTTGTAGCTGGAAATAAGCAGTCTGAAATTTATTATGTATAGGTCTAAACATTCACCATCTTAACTCCAGTGAGTGTTTATGGGCTTGCAACTAACGTCTTCTAGTTGCTTCCTACTTTCTTAGTACAAACCTTCTACAAAATGCAAAATAGTAAGATTAAGATTTTATAGAACCTTCAAGCTGAAAATTTCAATGGGAAACAATCTTAGTACACACGTGCATCTTCATCTTCCGGTATGCTATTAATATTCTATCTTTGCTGTTATTCTGACCTACAACAACATTAAGCATTATTCCCATATCACCTAAGTTGAAGAAGGGATGTCAAAATGACTTGAAAAATGACTTTTTTCTGTTAAATATGTTATCAGCAGCTTTAAAGCTAACTATGGATTTCTATTTTAAAAATAATTCCTAGTTTATTGAATTCTTGTTTTAGGCGCATCAGCATCTTACACCGTATGTAATATGTCTGTAAATTGAATGTATTTTGTGGTCGATTTGCTGTACAAAAAACCTGAACTTCCGAGATAAAAGACCATTCGACCATCGCCTGAAACCGACTAACTCGGCCACGTTGTGAGAAATGCCCATAAAAATTCCTCGCGTCTTTGAAGGGATTCGAACTCAAGTCTTTTTCACCGGGAGTGCGTAGGACGGGGATTATACCAACTGTGCTCTGACGAGGGTCCTGCATAGATTTATTCTCACGTTATTAGCAACTAAGGTTTTACTTTCTTTTTAGGAAAAATAACCTCTACCTTCTTTGGGTCAAAATCAAGCGCTACAGGTTAGATTAGTGGAGCATTAATCTAGCCTCCTGCAGACCCCCCAAAAAACGACTAAGGACTCTAGAGCCGATCGTCCAAGTACACTCCCTATTAAAAGTTTCTTAAGTTTTTAAGAAACTTTTCTGCCATCATTCAGAGTGTTTGGTGTAAGTTTCGTGTATTCCAGGATAAGCATGGCAAGATAAAAAGAGTTGAGTTCAGTAAGATAAAAAGAGCTAACCTTGAATAAAGAAGTGCTGTTATAACTCTGTATAAAGAAAGTTATTCCATGAGAAGGACTGCGCAAAGGAGTAGATGTTTCATTTAAAGGAGTACAAGGCATCTTAGTATGAAAAACTATCTTAAAAGTCTATAGTTATTGGTAACGAAATAAACAGTCTATAAGATTGTTAAAAACTGAATAAAATTCATATTTTTTAAACTCAGGAAACAAGGCAACGATTTGTTCTTTTCCTTTTTCACTTCAATCGCTTCACACGGAGTTAGAGATGCAATTTATCTTCGGTAAAATTACAGTGTATTGTCCAAGATTATATTGTACCCAAGTTGGTTACACTTCCATCATCTCCAATGACGCCACCAACAATCGAATGATTAATTAATATTAATAGCCGAACCAGGGGGTACACTTCGCTTCCAAAAGAACGCAAAAAAATATCTTCAAAACGAGTTCAAAGAATAAATTTTCTAACCTGTTTGTTCACCTGATGAGCGTTATCGTTTTCTCCAAAAATGGACTAAGTGGCCAGGCTGTGATCCCTTAAGGGTTAGGCAGAGACCTTGACTGATTAATGGCTGACCAAAAAGGAGCACAGTCAGGCACTGTATCAATATTATCCTACAGGCACAAATAACTTGCAAGATCTCTTTGTAGTCAAAATAGACAATTTGGCCCATCGCTGTTATCTGTTCTTATAAACTGTGCCAAAAATTTTTAAAACTTGATTAAAATTCAATTTGTTTGTTATCTCACATGATGGAAGTTATTTACAGTGAAAAATATTGATAGAAATAAAATAAAATCACTTTTCCTACTCGTGAATAAATTTTATCATCTTTGGACAGCCCATCCCGAGATTTTTACACCATTAAAATGTCATCTTTGGCCAAAGTAGCCACCCGTTCAAGAAAACAAACTAAAATTTCCTTATTAAAATCTTTTTTATATAAAAAATATTATAAATTATAATTATGAAGGTTTTGCTTTGGGAAAAAAATTGTTTTGTACAAAGTTCTTTTAAAATTTCAGATGACATACTTGGAAATGTGAACTCTTGGATGATAAATTTGAAGCCTAAGACCTCTACTGACTCGACAATGGAGGTTTTAGTGGGTTTCAGACCATGGTCAGCTCTTGCCAATGCGTCAGTTGATCAAGTTATTACAAATTTTTATTAACCAACCTTGTTAATGAGAAAACGCTATGTATTCAACCTTTTATATTATGTCCGCCTGTATGTGGATATGCATGCATGTATGTATGTTAGGTTCAACTATTTATTGAGCCATATAGCTGGCGCCATCTGCCTGTCAGAATATTCATTAACCTGAACAAGTGAATTTAATTTTGACTTTTATTAAAGAGATTCAAGTGGAAGGTATGAATAGCATTGCTGAATATTTCTAATCGCCTTCATTAGTTACTATAGTAATGCTAGACTGCTTCCAGCTTACCTATGGATTGATATGACCATAATGCTTGTTTTTTAAGCTTTGTCTCTATTCCACTCCAATGCTGATGGTGTATTCAGACATTTTCCTCCATTTCAAGCTTTATCTGTCTTTTGTTCTACTAAATTCAACTCTTTGGATCGTTAAACATGAGTTTTATACGTTTCGAATTTTATGTCCTATAATGGTACATCTAATCTTGAAGGAAATAAATTTTACTCTTTTTCTGTTGTTTAACGATAAGGCACAAATATTGGTGCAACACTTTGCATTTTAGATGCACGTGATTTTTCATTCAGGCTTGTCATAAATGTTTAGCACTTCTTTAATCTGCAGTAATAGTAGCTGTGATTCGTATATGAATTTACAATTTTATATTCGTATACTATTTTATATTCAGGGTAAAAGTATCATTTTCCTTATCAGAGAAAGTGAGCATAAGTAAACTGTGTCTTTTATGTTTGGTTCTAAATGCTTTTCAGATTTACTGTGAGGTGTAAATAACTCATTCTACTATAAATAAATAAATAAATAAAAACTGTTTATTATGCAACGAAATACTCAAATAGGTTGAGTAATATTGTTTTATAAGCCTTTCATAGCCTAAAGGAGGCCAAAGATTGGGAAGATGGGTTAACTAGTTTACGATAAGAAAAAAAATAAAGTAAACCAGTTAAGAATTATCCGATATATTAGTCACTAATCAGTACTGCAGGCCTTACATCATAAACATACTAAAGTAATGGACTATTGTTGCTGTGGCAACCAATAACTAGGATAACGACGGTTGTTATGGCAATTAGCTGACTATAGCAACCATTTAAACGGTTGCTATGGCAACCAACAATTTAGATAACGACAGTTGTCGTAGTAACTAGCTGGCTATAGCAACCATTTAGTCAGTTGCTATAGTAACCGTTCAGTAAGTTGCTATAGTAACCATTTAGACAGTTGCTCTAAAAACTTTGTTTAGGTTAGAATATAATGAAATCTGCTATAGCAACCATGTAGATTACTACTATGGCAACCAAAAATTGAGATAATGCCAGTTGTCTTAGCAACTAGCTGGCTATAGCAACCATATAGTCTTGCTATGCAATTACCTTGCTATAGCAACCATTTATGGTGTTGCTATGGCAACAACAATTGGGATAACTACAGTAGTTTCGGCAACTAGCTGGCTATAGCAACCATTTAGTCAATTGCTATAGTAACCGTTTAGTTAGTTGCTATAGTAACCGTTTAGACAGTTGTTCTCACAACTATTGTTTAATACTGATTTCAGTTTTAAGTTAGAATATAATGACACCTCATAGCTTTAGTAGCTGTAACAGAAAACTAAAAAAAAAAAATCGGTATTTTATTTATCCGATTTATTATTTTTTAAAATTTAAAATTACACATATTAGTATTTCATTTGATATTTTAATTTTTAAATTTATATAACTGTATCGTATTTATTTGTCTTAAGTATTAAAGGAACTAAGGCTGTGAGGCGACAAATATGTAAATTGCGTGTATTCACTATTAGTTTCGTCTGTTTGCTGGGTAAATCAGCCGCTTTCCGGAAGAAAAGAACCGAAGAACTCAGCCACGTTGTAAAAAGCCCATAAAAAATTATCGCATTATTGACGGGATTCGAACCCGCTTACTTTCCCGCTTGTATAGGGAGGATGGTGTTTTTATCCAGTAAAAATTATTTTAAACGTTGTTAATAAAATAATAATTAATTAAGTGAATATATCATTTTACACGGTCCTACCATTAACATCTGTACACCCCTAGTTATAATTGGTCCTACAAAAGTACCATGTATCAGATATAACCGTAAATACACTGGTAGTCCTTTGAGGAGATAGCAGACTTCCTGCCCGGGATGATAATTGGGTGCGTAAAAAATCGAAACGTGAAATTCCAACTGAAGATCCCTAGGCTTAATATTGGTGGTGTGATCTGCAAATGACAGTGGACTGATGCCGATACTGTAACGAAAGGAAGCCAGAAAACCTCCAACACGACAGGAGTAACCTTAAAACAATTATCCTCTCAGAATTCTGGTTGACTTTGTCGCAGCACGCACACAGGTACTCACTGACAAGATTGGAACATATGTCAGCACCCTTCGATCATCTAGGCTTTTCGAGAGCAGAGCCTAGATGATCGAAGCGAGTTTTACCACCTTTTCAGACTTTATGCCTCCTGGCGGTGGTAGACTGAACTCTATATATCCCATTCGCATCCACTACAACATCAGAATCAAATTGAAACGCATTTCGGCTATTAATGTGATCTATGGAGGTTGCTGTAGATCGAAAGGCTTTGAATAATATAAAACCTAGAATATTTACTTTCATTAAAAATAAATAAATTTTATTTATTCAAAGAAAACGAATACTTTCAAGATACCAGTAATGCTCTGGAGTCCTTTTTATGTACGTTCAACGTTGAGTGCATTTGCTGAGATATACAGGGCCAAAAAATATTCTTTTAAGAAACTTGGTAAACAAATTATTTTGAGAAACACATGGGGATGAAATGTGGAATCATGAGTACTTAAGTAAATCAAATAAGATAGAAAAACAGGTACGCCACGGTTGTAAACACAAAAAAATTGAATAATTCTTTGTAAATAACAGGAGCTAATGAACTCTGCATGCTTTTCTCATTCTGAATGGTGAAATTACACTGAAAATCTTATTAAGAAGATAAGATTAGATTTACAATTAAGGACATTTACCGAACAACTTTAATTAAATATACACGACCAGAAAAACGTTTTTTGATACCTTCTAGAAGCACTTCAAATTACCCCCTTTCTGAAGGGGATGCCTCGATCCATTGCACCACACCACTACATGTTATTCTGCTATTTTAACCTGTAAAACCTTTACCAAATTTATTCGAAATAATAAACCTAAGTTTTCTTTCCTTTGTTTATTTTTACGCCAAAGCAACTAAGGGTATGAGGCGCCAGTATATTTATTCTGTAAAGTTCTGAAAGATTATTTAAATAATCTTTCACAAAACATACCTCACTTTAAGACGAGTTGGCATTGCACTACTTTTAAACAAATAACATCGCCGACGGGTTAATCTGCCAGTGACTTTTAAAAAAGGTAAAAAGTGAAAATAAGAAATTCTTTAAACAGATTGTCATAGCACAGATCACCTCCCAGGTGTCTAGTCTCCAGATCCTGAAATTTTCAGAACCGAAACTTTTCTTGGTAAAAGCACCCTTCGTTCCACTCATCAATCTCATTGCCCTTCTCTACAAGTTCCAGGAGCTCCATATCCTTCCTAAAATATGGCCTCCCGACCTTTGCATTATACTATGGAATAATCACCTCTTTATCCCTGCTAGAAAAATTCCAGTATATCATTGACCATGAGCTGTCCTAGCAGCCTGTCTGCATTGCTCAGAGAACTTCATATCTGACTGCACAATTAACCCAGGTCTTTCTCATTTTCCACTACCACACAGTTGGTACGAGTTGAGGTTACTGGAGAGTAACGTCATCATCAAAACCATTATTTTCCATTATTCTCCATTGGAGTGGCCAAAGTTTTCTGGAATGATGGTCAGAAACACCAACCTGCCACTATCACAGCAATAAGCTTAACAAAGAGGCCCTCAAAATTCCTCACATCATCGACGGATTCGAACTCAGGTCTTTTCCAGTAAGGGGAGGTGGCGTTTATGTTGGAGAACAACATAAACTTTAAAGATATCTGGCGAGTGTACAGTACAAATTTATTTACTGTTTTTTCCCCAGTAGAACTATACTGCTTTGCAGATGGGCTTAATTTTAATTTTATTTATTGGTTATTTTTTTTTCAGTACCTAAGTATACATATAAATATCATTAAAATCTTCTGTTCTTAAGAAAATATACTTAAAAACAAGTAGATAAATCTCGGGAAATAAATACACTTAGAGAGAAAAAACAAGATGGAGTGATCGCGAACATAATAAATCTTAATACACTAAATTCCATATTTTTAAATGAATAAGAATGTTTATTTAAATGTTTGCTTTATATGTAAACATATTCGAGTTAATGATGAATTTTAGGCCATAAAATATTGTTACAAAGAAAAGAATATGACTAAAGTAGCCACTACTATAATCAAAATGTTTGCTGGAAGAAAACGAACTGATGTAATTGAATATTTTCATTCATAAGAAACGTTTTAGAGTATTTGAAAGTAAGTAAATATCCTACAAAACACTTAGAATTATTATTTTCTTACAGATGACTCATTTTAGAAAATAACTGTGCAAAACCTTCTGCGAATTTTACGACCATTTTCTTCATAACAAAACATGAATGGAAAAGAAATCGTTCTTCTCTTATTAAAGTTGTTTTCAGTTAACTCGGCAGTGGTGGCGCTACTAATTGTTACAAAAATGATGGAAACTTCCTTAACTCGACAGTAGTGGCGCCACTAATTGTTACAAAAATGATGGAAAGTTCCTTAACTCGACAGTGGTGGCGCCACTAATTGTTACAATAATGGTAGGAACTTCCTTAACCTGACGGTGGTGGCGCCACTAATTGTTCCGTGAGAATTAAGACTATTTCATTATCTGTACACAAAAACAGATTAAAGGACCAAATAGGTCTGCAATTTTTAAACAACTTGGCTATTTAATCTAACACCCACGCTTTTTTAAAATAGTTTAAACCTGGATCTTATCTCAACTAACGAGTTCTAGCTGCTTTATATAGGTTTTAAAATTTATGGCTTCGTTTTTTTAGTTGATCTATCAGAAAATATTTGATACAACGCTGCACACCACCGCGTTTCCAAAGAACTTTTTTTTATAAACTTGCTCTTAAGTTTTCTTTTCCACCTGAATTGGCGTCTATACATTATGATAGTAAAGACTCCACCCAAAGCAACCCGAAAATCGATTTTGGATTACATAAACTATCGATTGGTTCGAAAAGGTAGCTAAAACTTTTTTGTTGTAGTCTTTGATTAATGTTAGTGAAAAAATGTTACTGAGGAAAAGTCTGTGGAAATTTTGATCATTTACAAAAGAGAAGGAAGTTCGGGTATAAAAGGAAGGGAATTTTCTGAAGTATTTAAAGAAATCACAGTCATCTTTAAGAAAAAGAAGGACACTAATCCCTTTACTAGAGGCAGTACAACGCATTCTGGAAGATACACGTATCTTTAGATAATATCCGGGCGATTCTCTTATCTTCACACTCAAATGTTTTGTATGTTCGCGTGGTAACTGGGGTGGAAACAGATCTTGTCTGCGAAGCACGTGTTTTGGATGACAGTGGGATTTCCTGGGATTAAACGTAACAGTGACCAACAAAATTCTGGGCTCTTATCGTTTAAAGCTTTTAGACCAACATACTATAAGAAAGTTACACGTCTTTTTGAAAGATGGGCGTCAGGCTTTCTGAATAACAAGGGACATTTAGGGAATAAAATAGAAACAAGAATATTGCTTCTTTCTTTGACACCAGCATCGTTGCTGGTGGTTCGCGCAGTTATCACGATGGTCATTACATTCCTTTATCGTCCTGTCTTAGGTCTGTGTACTTCCTCTCCTTTTTCTCGTAGGTTTTCTGGCGGTTGCCTGTGTTGGGCACCGCTATGTTGATCAGGTAGGTAGCCATTGCCTTCTTGTCGATGAAGGCTATGTCCGGTCTGTTAAGGGACATCGTCTTGTCCGTTATATTCATTTGGATGGATCCATATGGAGTCCACGACTGGAGTTGTATTGCAATCCAACCTACACTGCCCTACCATTAATATCCAGACACCTGCCTTTAGCCATTTAATATTTTGTGCTGAAACCTTTTGCTTTTATAATGGCCTTCAATCTTCGCGGCATACTCTCAATCAGCTTTTTATAAATGTCAGGTGATATGTTCCTCTACTCGACCTTTAACGAAGCCACTAGTTCGTCCTTGTTCTTTGGGCGATCTCCGATGATCCAATACATCCCAAAAATGCTTGCTCGATATGGTTCAGATCAACACTCTGGGCTGACCAATCCTACGTTTCCACACCCATGTCCTCAAACCACTTTGTTACGACCCGAGCAGTATGGCATGGCGCGTTGTCTTGCTGAGAGAAGTGCATAATTGTAAAGGTTGTCCTGGTATTGTACAGCATTCATGATTTTGTCGATAACGACTAATGAGTGCAAGCCAGACCATGAAAGGATCCCCATACCATGACACCACCTCCACCAAACTTCATTGTTGAGAGGGTACAATCAGGTAGGAACTGTTCCCCTGGCATTCGCCACACCCAGAAACGGCCATCAGACTGGTAGAGTGCAAACCTGGACCCGTCTGTCCATAGGACTGTTTTCCACTGATCTACAGTCCAGGATTCGCGCTCCTTACACCATGTTAATCGGCGTCTAGCATTTGTTGAGGTGATCAATTCTGTTGAACGTGTCATCTTGCATGTCCACTTTTGTAGTTGTCTGTTTGAAGCCTAGAGTGCATATTTATAACAGGTTCTATGACGTACTACATGCATTGGACCTGTTTCCCCATCCATGGACGGGTGTCCGGATATTAATGGTAGAGCAGTGCATAATCCATTGCATTACAGTATATATAGCCCTCATGGGTAGCGCAGTTGGTGGGATGGCGTCTTCCACACACCGGATGCAAAAGACCTGAGTTCTAATCCCGTCGATGACAGGAGGAATTTTTATGGGCCTTTTTCGCAACGTGGCTGAGTTAGTTAGTCTCAGGCGAGAGTAGCATGTCTTTTTCTCCAGGAAATTGTGGTTTTTCTTCCATAAAACAGGCAAGTCGACCGAAGAACACGCAGTTCACGAACATAATACACTTGGGCAGTTGAATGCACATTCCTGGTGGCCCTAGTGTGACAATTATTTTTTTGTCTTAGATAACTTAGGCAATACTTGGCAGTTTGATTTCAGATTAACCGTAGATAAGAGATTTGTCTTCAAAGGACTGATTCCATACATTTTCTGTTTATTTTCCGACCCTAAAAACTTTCCTTCGCGGTCTTAGTCTTTTAAAACTTAAAAGAGAAAAATAAATCGGATTTGTTTCTGTTGACTATATGGTCAAGTATTACATCTTCTACCGCCCTTCCAGCAAACTCCAATGCGAACATTCCATTGAAGATTTCTTTACCAAAACTTTTCTTTAAGAAATACATTGCATTAGACTTCACATAAAAAAATAAAAATGGAAGAAAAGGGTATTTGTTTGATAACCTTTGAGCGGATTACCGTTATCAAAGATCACTTCTTGCCAGTAACGTCCATGCATTACTGCAACGGAAAAAATGGACCAACAATCCATTCCTAAAAATATCCCAAAAGTAATAAGTATACTAAAGAAAGATGAATGATGTTTTCTCTCATAGACTTGTCATTCCATTAATGGACAAACTGACAACAAAATACTTACAACGTACAGGCATTATATAATAAGGTCTCATTGCCTTAGTTTCCTCGGAAGTTTCCCTGTACAATGGATTGAAAGAAAAAGGAAGACTGTCCAACCAGTCCTACTTTATTCATTTCATTTACGATGGCATTTACATTCTTATTGTCTTAACATTCTGATTGTCTTAAATATTAATTCTACTTTAACTCCTTGGGTATATGACTAACTGGGGACCTAACCATAATACTAACTTGATCACAACGTGAAAAGAATCCATAAAATTCCTTCCGGCTTCATGGAATTGGAACCCAGGGTTTAGGAAAGAGAGAGTTTTCAGGAAGGAAGAAAAAACGATGAAGATTATGGACAATTCGACCATCCAACATCTTGAGCTGATTATAATGGTCCAGAAGCGACTAAAATAGTGAAAAATGGTCAGCTGACCACGCGTCATAGGCGACATTTTTCTATGGACATTTTTAAAACGTACTTGGGTTAGTCGGCTGGTTGGTTGATTGATTGGTTGTTGTTGTAGAGTTTAGGGCTCATCAGCAACTCAGACTATATTGCACCGGATATAATATGTCTGTAAATTGCGTGTGTTCTGTGGTCCATTTGCTGTTTTCTGGATGAAAAACCATGTTGTGTAGACTTCAGAATTCTATTTCTGTCTAAATATCATTTTGAATATAGTGATGCCTCAGAGCCTTAGTTGCGTTTTATTCTTAATACACACATGCACTTAACTTACGCTCATCTTTATTGAATTTCTTCGTGGGGAAGGAAAGATTGCATCATAAATACATTACTAAAAGCGTGTTATTCGAAAATTAGTTCCAACTCCCCATATATTTATTTATTTAGGTATATAAGCAGCACATATCTTAGAGCAAAATAAGGACCGGCTCTGGTAAGCAGAGAGCAGTGATGAAATATGAAATCATTTCAGAATAAATGGAAAGTTTCATGGAAAGGTAAAAGAATAAGAATGATCAAATCCGACCTCTTTGAAAAACAACTGAAATTGATAAAGGTTCCACAAACGGACAGCCAGATCAGATCAAATATCGATCACTGTCGGACCTGAAGGAAACATTCTAGCTTTCTGCATCTGTGGTCTACTAGATTGCATCGTTTCGAAACTTTAAAAAAACAAAACAAAAACGGTATGTAGTCATTTAAGTTAAAATTTTGACATCTATGGATACCAAAAGCGATTAGCCTTTCCAGGTCGGAATGGACTGGTATCTGCGAATACCCACCATCCTTTGAAAAGATAAAATAAATAGCCAACCTTATTTATAAATTAACTAGAAGCGCTTCTGAATAAATTTAATAAAATAAAATAATATTATATATAATAATTAACTTTAACAATTCAAAATTCAAAAAATTGAATGATTTTTTGAGAATTGTCCAAAATCCGAGTTTCCAGGAGGGAAAACCATGAATAACTCAACCACGTTGTGAGAAAGGCCCTTAAAAATTCCTCCCTCCATCAACGGTACTCGAACTCAGGTCTTTTCCACCCGGTGTGGATAGTTCGGTGATTCTACCAACTATGGTACCCACGAGGGCTGGAGATTGTGTAGGGGTCGGAATTGGAGTCTAAGTCCCCCTACATGGAAAAGCGCTCTGGCCATTTGAGACGTTTTCACCAGATCATATGGATAGATTCATGCTGAAATAGGCACCTACTCACTTCCCAACCTATTTAATGAGAAGAATCGGGATGAATCCTTTTATACAAAATAAATGGATAAAAAATATATTATTTTCTTTTTCCTAAATTTCTGTATTCCTCTTTTCTAATTCGTCAAAATTTCTCTTGTTTCTTAAATCTTTCACTTCACTGGGTCTGTTAATTCTGATCTCTGTGTGTGGTAAACTAAATTGTCGTACTCTCCAATTGTCCTTCACCAAATTGTCATATACAGAGAAATGTCATTCAGCAAATTGTCTAATACACCAAACCTGTCATACGCAATTGTCGCATACACTGAATATACCAGGTCAGTTCATATACCAGATCAGTTTCACTTCTCCTCGTGCTATTAGCGATGTCCCTGTACGGATTTGGTGCTTCAAGAAGGACCTGGTTTGTTTGTTGTAGAGTTTTAGGTGCATCAGCCACTTAGGCCATATTGTGCCCTCTATATATTATGTCTGTAAATTGCGTGTGTTCTATGGTCGATTTGCCTGTTTGTTGGAGGAATAACCTGCGAGTCTGGAAGGATAGCCATGCTCCTTCGACTGAGATCAATTTGGACTCAACTAAAGTACGCTGTGAAAAGGCCCATAAAATTCATCGACTGAGTTCTTATTCAGGTCTTTATGACTCCTCGATAAAAAAATATCAAGGTTCAACGCCATCCACTGGAAAAATTGGACAAGATAGGGGTTATCCTTATGGATTTCCTGGAACAGAAACACACCATCAGTTCTTCTCACTATGTGGAGATACTAAAGAAGTTGAAGAGAGTGAAATTTCTCCTTCATCATGGCAGACCCATACCAGCATCCTGAAAAGGAAGAACATTGCAGTATTCAGATGGAACGTTGTACCACATCCCCGGTACAGTCTCGACCTTGAGCCTTCCTACTTTTACCTAAAGATTTGGAATGGAACGTCAGTATATAGCGTATCAACAAAATCAAAAGAAACAAATTCCCAGTAAGGTCTTCATTTCAGTTTATTCCCTATTTTCCCTTACTGGATTCTCTCCATGGTCTATCATAATACAAACCATAAATCATCCCACTGTTGTCCTTTAGCTGAACCCGGCATCTACAAGTTCTCCCCATCTTTTTATCTCTTCATCCTCGTTATCTAATAATCTTTCCTTCTGATCTTTTCTGGGTTTTCTCTGATAAAATTTTCTTTTCGCTGCTAGCTGAATTGTTGGCTATAACTTCTTATTAACCTTTTATTTATTGCTCCTTGAGCCTGATCTACCAATTAGCTAATCATCTTTCTTTTGTCTCCCCTTCTCTTCGTAGTTTTAATTAATTCCTTATTACTGGCCACGTAATCTTTCATTCTCTTCCAAATTTATCCACGAATTCGCTTTTATCTTAGCTTCTCCTCTCCGCCTAATTAAGTTCCATGTTTCCGGTGTCATCAGCCAATCTTTCCCCTGCCCTTATCTACAGCCCAAAGTCTTCTAATACTTCACTCTTTATTACACTGCATTTATCTTCCATCTTCTATTTTTTGTCTTCTATTTCCTAACTAAACACACTTCTTTACAGCACATTAAACTTATTTTTCATCCCAGCACAAATTTCTTTCTGATTATTATTCTCATTTAACCTTTCTACACATCGTATGACATCTTAAAGTTGGCATTAGAAAATAAAAGATGATTTACATTTTGATACCATGAGTTGCCTCAGTGATGAAATACAAATGAGGAGCATTTCCTCAAAGGGTAGCAAATATATTAAGAATTCAAGGAATTATTACACAGAGATGAAGCATCTTGTCTATATATATGGTGAATGACTGCTTTGGCTTTAGTACACCAGTTCCAGAACGAACCCTAGATGATGGAACCACCACTGTCCTTGGCTGTAAGCACGAAACAATGTGGTACCATTTTTTTTTCAGTTGATTGTCTCACATAAACTTACCCTTGAATGCAAAAATTTCAAATTTGGATTCACCCGTCCCTAAATCGTTTTTACACTTTCAGTTGTTCAATGTTGATGGTTCTTAGCTAAAGACAACAGTTTCTTTCGATTTTCCAGTTTTAATAAGGGGTTTTGACAATGGAACTGTCCACTGTGCAAAAATTGTATGTGGTTGGTGCGAGGAATATTCCCAAGATTTCCAACACATACCCTGGCCATCTATTGGCCAGATCTGACTCCAATGGAGAATGTCTGGAATTTTTGGAAAGAGTATGTTAAGGCTGAACGCCTTAACAGTTGTCTAAGGACTATACAGAAGCTGACAAATATCCTGATGGAAAATGGTGAAATCTGGAGGCTATATCCTCCTCAGACACCTAGTTGAATCCATGCCACGACGTGTACGGGCTGTAATTCGAGAAAAAAACGTGGCCCTTCTAGATATTGAATAAAGATTTCTAATTTTTTGGCCAGTACGTGTAGGAACTAAAACACAATGAAACTAGGTTAATTTTCACCATTCATTGGTTGTTCATTAACATCTAAAAATTCTGATTGAATTCATCCACGTCGATATTCTTGATCAAGTAACTCCTCCCACGCTGTTTCACAAAGATCAATGAGCCCATTTCATGCGAGGAACCACAACGAGAAATCACCATTACGGAACAAACAAATAAAGAACTAACTGGTCGATAATAATCGATTGATCACTTCCTCCAGGACACCATTCCGAGTCAATTATTTGCTCGAAATGTTTGAATGCGTAATTCTGTCCAATTCCAACCAACCCAAATGAAAGAATCTAATTTCCCAGAGCTATTTCTCTAAATGTCGCTTTATTTACTGTCTCTTTGAACATTCTTTCATGGCGAGAATCTAAGGTGTGCTTTGGCAATCTTCGTAGAAACTAAACACAGCAAAATTGTTCTTAATTTGATTATCCGAAAAACAATTTCTCCACGAACAGAGATGCAGTTAATCGGCTAATTAGATCTTGCAAGGGTCGTGCGCCACTGTTTCTACAGTAACTGGCCTCGGTTTCTGAACGTTATAATTGGCTGTTGAGGGGGGTCCTCTCCTCCTCCTCTTCCTCCTCCCCATCACACACGCACATGTAGAAACCATGAACTTGATTCTTCCTAGCAACGCTATAATTCAATTGTAGTAAATTTGTTCTTTCTTGGTGTCTTCCAAAAGGTTGGTAATGTTCAACGAATCTACCACGTGTAGCGCTGCAGTCGAAAACTGGAAAAATACAGCTGTGGTCGATCTAAAGTATTGCTGGTCATCAATTACTCTGGATTTTAAATGCATTACCGAAATAAAGCACCCTTTATTACATTACCAATACTCTTTGTAAGAATTCTATAAAATTACAAGCAGTGCCATCTTGTTTACTATAATCTTATTTCGAAAGAAATCAATTTATTTTTCTTTATATCCACTTTCCTTCCATAACGAACATGGTATTAGTGGAATTTAGGATGCAGTAAATCTTGAAATATCCAACCGTACTTTTAAAGACATTGTAATGGAATCAGAAATCTTCCAGATGAGAAAGATCTGATAATCTGGTGCCACTTGACGTTTCTAGAGAAGTGATTAGGTGATCGATGATCGCTAAAACGTTTGTACACTACCTTGTAATAATATTAGGGATGAATTTAAACACCTTCTACCATCGATGGATTCAGGCCATTGGCCTGAATACCACTGTCGCCGTTCACAAATCACGTTACTGATTGTGGAGCGTCTTCTTCTATCCTGTCTTGTGTTCTTAAGGAAGATATTTCCACTCTACTGACACCAATCATGCCTCTTGGAAAAGAGATATGGCCTGTTTTCAGTTAGTAGAGCAATAAGGAAGACCCAGAGAAATATCTGACTCACAATATTTTGGTAGGGCAGTATTTATACCAGACAAATAAAATTCTGTCTTGTCCATCAAAGAATGCAGAAACAGCAGACTTTAGTTCGTTATCATCAGCAAAGCAACATCCACGTACGTGTTTCTTGAGGTGTCGAAACAGGAAATGGTCACTGAGGGCCAGATCCGGCATATAAGGTGGGTGGGTGAGTTCTGTAAAGTCACGGTCTCTCAAGCAGCAGCAACAGCATGTGACCTGTGCACTGGTGGGTTGTCCTGACGAAGCAGCACACCTCTAGAAAGTTTTTCACTGCGTTTTACCTTTATGACATCCCTCAGGTTGTATAGTAGGGATGCATATGGCTCCCCAGTGAGTCTGTTTGTGTTCCAAGAAGTGAATGTACAAAATTCCCTCAGCATCCCAAAAAATGGGGGCCATAATCTTGCCAACTGAAGGTTGTGTCCGAAAGTTTTGAGGTGGAGGGAGACCCCCTTGTGCTTCCATTGCATTGATCATTGCTTGGTCTCAGGATCCAAGTGATCAACCCATATTTCATCACCCGTAACAATTCTGGAGATGAAAGTTTAGGATCCCTTTCATAAAGCTCTAAAATTCTCCTCACAACATCGTACTCTGAATTGTTTCTGCACAGAGGTCAGAAATATGGGGACCCACCTTCCACTGACCTTAGTCATCCTCAAATGTTCAGGGAGGATGGTTATAACTGTTCCTTCAGATGTGTCATATTCCCTGCTGATTTGGGCCACCTTTAAATGTGCTTGGCACGTTTCTGGAGTGATCACTATCACAAGCCTTCCTGGATGTCAATAATCTTCGATGGACTCTGTCCCACTTGATTTGATTTGACCAGAATTTCACCTGGTACTGTGAAGGTACACTGTTGCCATACACAGCCACCATCCTTTCATGAATGGCCTTTGGCCCACTTCCTTCTTCGGGTAGAAACTTGATGACTGAACGATGCTCCAATTTCAGCAAATCCATAATTTGATAACAGGTGTCTTCCTTCTCCTTTTCGATGATTCATGATAAATCATGAATCATCGAAATATAACTATGGGGAGTACCTTGGGTAGATAATTTATTGAAAGTCCCTCATATACTTCTTATAGCCTATTTATTGTGATCTAAATGTTGGTTTGTCTGTTTTAGGAAGTGAAATCCAGGTTCTAGTAGAAATTTCGTCTCTCTTTTGATCTACATTGAAGATAAAAAAAAACCAAGAAAATTCTTAATAAAAAATAAGAAAACGTCTTTTAGACACTGAAAACCAACCAGTTTTCAATGAATACGTGAGATTTGGTTTGATACTAAATTAAAACAGGAATGCCTCTTGGCAACTATTTCCATTTATAGTCTTCTTAACTCTCCAACACTGTCATAACTTCTCTTTCCAGGCTCCCAGTGGAAATATTTTGTCCATTAATTTTTCAAGCTTTTCTCCAAAAATCGGAGAACCTTATCAGCCAGTAAGGGTCCCCAAAAATTACATTTTCTACCATAACGCTCGCCTGTTATCTTCTTGTAACCTAATGTGTTTCCTTATCGGCCTTCATTGAGCCTTAAAAATATTAGGCATGTCCAATTTAATAGAGACCTCTAACGGAAAGGCTAAATCTACCGTTAGATGTCTCTCATTTCAGCAGGTGTCAAACACTAAATGATAAAAATCACACTGTGACATCTTTAAGAAAGGAAAAGTCATTTTGAAGACAGTTTCTTCTTTTCTCTTGAAGAGAGTTCTTCTTCAACTTGTCTTATGGAGAACAGAACAAATACGTTTCTGATGGTCGCGTGATATAGTGGATAAGGATGCTTTATCTATTTTACCGGTGAAGAATGACATCAATGTGCAATATGAAGAGGATATTGGTAACCTTTCATTTTAATAAAAGGCGTGACAATCCAAACGTTCTAAGCATTGTTAAGGCGTGAAAATGTCTGACTTATATAGTCTTGATTCAAACGAAAGGTGGAACTTTTTTGTGGTACACCCTGTACATTTTTCATTTTTTTCCAGAATAATAAGAATAAAATTTTTGGAAATGTTTAAGTCTCTGAGAGCGGTCTTAAAACTGTTGTGAGATCTCTTTAAGGGCATGCGCAAAGAGAAAGGACCGTTTTGTTTCCCTCTTCATAAGCACTAGTTGATTTTCTTCCAAATACTTAAGACGTTGGGTTCACCTTCTTAAACTTATTTCTTCGCCAAATCAATAGAACACAACTTTCTTCACTAGTTCGAGTCTCTGCACGTGCAAATGCTCCTAAGATGACGAGATTACGCGAGACACACGCCCGGAGAAGGGGCCAAAGGGGGCCACACTCCAAATTCGCGCAACAGCTGCGAAGGACAGGCTATCCGATAAGCATTGAGATGTATCGCGATATAAGAACTGGTCTCTTATGTCTTCCGCTTTCGTTGGGAACCCACCGTAATCCGCAACTCCGCTCGCTCTGCGACTTAGCGGTCCCTTCGACACTTGAAGCCGAACTGCCAGTGGCATGTGTTGTGAAAGAAGCTCGAAAATGCTCACTATCTCTAAGAAAAGGAATGCGGGGACACTTTCAAAGAGGCCATTGTAGAGGGTTGTTTACGCACTTATTTTACTGGGAGATATGCGTGTCATAAAAATGTAAACTGCTCACTCACCAGCGAGCCTCGAGGGCTGCCAGGAGGCGGTAAAAATGGCATCTTGCTGTCCTCCCTTTTGTTAAGAAATGCAAAATATCTTTGCTGTTTATAGCGTTAAAGGAGTCTTTCATTCCTCCGGTAACATTGCGCACACATTCCAACGCTCATTCGAGATTATTCGACATCCTCGTAAAAATGTTTTGTCGAGGACTGGGAATCATTTCGACGACTGTCAAAGGTCACATGAGCGTTGAATGGTTGGCGGTGCTAATAACAGACACTCGGGTTGATTCATAATGGCCCATTTCGCGCAGAAATATCTATCAATAAAAGAAAGAAGAATTATATGAAGCTTTATCAAGGATCTACACTCTTGTTTCCCAAAAGAGATGGTGGAATCTTCTCTACACGAGTGGCCAATAAGTATTTACCCTCACTTAGAAACATTTGAGTTAGGGATTTGCAACTTGGCTGGCGGTTTCATCCTTTTCTATGTCCATCTACACCTTTTTCCCTTCTGTGGATAAGTTCTTTCAAGCCACTTGAATAGAACTCGTAGCTTTGAGCAGAAAATCAGGCTATCACTTCATTACTTACCTGCTCATCAGTCCGAAATCTGCAGCCCCCCCTAACGGTTTCTTAATTTTAGGGAAGAAGAAGTCTGATGGTGAGAGGTCTGAAGAATAAGGCGAGTGCTGCAGATTACCAAAGCATCTGTTAAGCTTCATAGCCTCTCTTAGCTTTCCCAAGAAGTTTTTGTTTACTCCCCAGTGATGAAGTTGCCTTTTGGAGAATAATCTGTGAGGATGATATCTTTAGAGTCCCAGAAGACTAACAACGTGAGCTTGTTGGCTATCAACTGAACCTTGGCGGTTGATGAAGATGAATGTTTCCATTGTTTTCTCATCTGTTTTGGTCTGGGTGATAGTGATGTATCCAGCGTCCATCCATTGTCACAATTCGGTCAGAAAATTCATCAACGCTTTCTCTACAAACCTCCAACAAATGTACAGAACACTCTTTCCTGTGCAGCTTTTGAGGAGGTGTCAACAATCTCGGAACCCATTGGGCTTCACCTTAGACATGCACAAGAATTGGTCCATTATAGTGCAAACAGACCCATCGCTAATATTCACTTCATTTGTTATACAATTCAGTCACACGAGCGTCTTCAAGGACTAACTGTTCCACTTTAGCCATAATGGCACGGTCTGTGGCTGAGATCAGTCCTCCTTCTCTTGGGCCATCATGCACACTGTTCGCTCACACCTGAACTGTCTTTTCCAGTTTTTCATAGTCTCATTTGATGGGCAACCCTCCCCATATACGGCTTTCATATCCTTGGATTTTTTTTGCTTCTTGTCTTGCAAATGAAGAAATTTTGTAACAGATTGGATCGTAACTTATTCCAGTATATCACCTCTCGCTGTAGTGTCTCTTCAGGTGTCAACTACCAGAATTGCAAAAAAACGACAATATATTGTCCTCTGTTTCTAACATAAAGTATTTTATGTTAGAAACAGAGCAACAAAGTAAACTTAAGGGTGGAGGGAATAAATTAAGAGTATTCCAAAGTTAAAATACAGGTAAAAAGATGGGTATAAGGGAGGATATACAAAAATCGTTTCTTTAAAGCAATTTTTATTAATTTTAATAATCAATTCATTCCCTTTATAAATATAACAATTCAATCGAGTATTTCCATGTTAATGGCATTCAAATTTTTGAATTTCTCATTAATGCGCATGCCCATTTCACCGATAGACGTGCGCATTAAGATTGGACACGATGAAGATTGGATTTTAATATGGATTTTAAATTCTAAACATAACTCTTTTGCAATTCAGATTTCGCTGATTATTTTTGCTAATAGGGTTTACATAAAAGCTCCGAATTGCTCAGCATGTTTAAAACTCTCTTCACTTCCCAATAAACTAAAAGAAGTTCTCATAACGATCTCATAACCTTATCAAATCATTTAGGATTCAATTTTGAATTACCGATAGGAAGTGTAAAAAAAAAATACAATTCAATTACATCAAAAGAGCAGACTGGCAATGGCTTAATGTCCCATTTAAAGCAATTGAGTGGGACGAAACTTATACTGTACATTAAGATGATATTAACGTAACTGTAATGGAGTTGTTCACAAAATTACGAGAAGATTCACATTGGTGCCATATTACAAAAAAAAAAAAAGGGAAAAAAAGCTAATGAGCAATTTCCTATACAGATTTATAAAGCTGTCGTTGTTAATATTAAAGAAAAATTTTATCATTAAAGGGTGTAAAAGATCGGGAAATAGAAATGATTAACACTTCTTAGGTGACAGATTATGTACACTGCGTTACAAGAAATATAGGAATACTCAGAAAAAAGATAATGGATTAAAGATAAGGTTTTAATACGCTTTCTTGCAGAACTTAAGCCTTTCTTGGTAAGAGCACGCCTTCGTTTCCCTCACCAACCTTGTTGCCCTTCTCTGTACACGCTCAAGCAACTCTACATCCTTCCTAAAATGAGGCCTCCAGACCTGTACATAGAACTCTAGGTGTGGCTTGACCTTTGCCTTGTATAACGGGATAATCACCTCCTCTTCCCTGCTAGCAAAATTCCTGTATATCATTGACAAGACTCCATGATCTGCTCTGCCATGATCTGATCTGGTGATGAACCACCAATAAAACGTACCAATTCTGGTACCACAGAATTGGTACGTTTCTCTGAGGTTACTTCTACTCATATACAGTACCTTGCATTTGTCAATGTTAAACTTCAGTTGCCACTTCTCAATCCATCTGACCAACTACCAGATCTTGTAGCAGTAGCCATCATTACTATCATTAACAACCCTGCCAACCTTTGTATCATTTGCAAACTTAATAGGTAATGTCGAACTCCTCCACCTTTGCTGTTAGAGAATTTTCTTTAATGTCGTAGTGATTAATCTGGATCATGGCAGAGGGATTATGTTCAATAAACCCATCATCTTCTGTTACTTCACACGAATCCTTCTACTTCGGTGAGAACAATAAGCTCATTGCGTGTTCCTAATAAATTGGGCACCGACTGTATAACAAGGATAACTCTGTATTGTCCTGGTATAAGACAGAGTAGGACATTCGTGAACTGCTATGTCATATATTGAGTGATGGTAAACACCACTTCTTATTGATTTCGACCTCAAACTCTAACAGGTCTCGGATTCGAAATAAAAAATAAGAGACGCGTCGATTGTAAACCCGATGTCAATGCAACGACCACGCTTTTGGATTCTTTCAAATATTACGTACCTGAAAGCAGAGATAAGCCTAAAATATCTGTAATCTTGCTCGTTGTAGTTGCCCATTCGTCTTTGTCGTGGGTGAAGTTATAAATCAAGCGAGGAACTTATTGGATGTATTCCGGGTGTGGCAATTGCTTGCTGGGATGCGATGATATCTAAAAATAGAACGAGGTGGGGATTTTACAGTTCTGTTATTCTAAAGAGTGTACTCGCGGAAAATCACCAGAAAACACATCAAATACGAAATTGCCTCCAGATGTCGTTTTGGTGTTTTGAGACGCTACATCAAATAAAGGCAAACGTATGCAAAATACAGGGAATTCTTGGATTCAAAGAATGGTGATGTTCATTGTCTGATTGCTTCTATTGCTTGGACTGAACATTTTGTGCATAAAATCTAAATCAGTCACATAAAAGGGACGGAAATATTATCTCAATTTATACTTTTTTTTTTTAGAAATGGCAGCGAGGGATAAGGAACAAAATGTACAAGAACAGAGACATTAAATTTTTCCTCTGCAGTTGCCCATTATAAATATGTACAAAACTATTGTATATATTATGTAAAGTATAACGTGTATAGTCACACAGGATAATCAAAAGCCATTACATACACTCACTGGCCAAAAAATTAGAAATGTTTTGCAACTGGCGCAACAGATAATTAAATGTACGCTTTCTTGGGACTCCTTAGAGAATTTGGTCATTGGAAGCAGGTGATCTCTTTGATTATCAGAAAGGTGTTATCGTTGGAACTCGTTTAACAAGATTCAACTGTAGTGGTGCAGTCATGTGGTGTAACAGATCTCGATTACTTTTTTACACGAGGTAGGATGGAAGTGTGGCTTGGACCTCATGCACCATCCTTTCTCGTAAGGTCTTGCAGCCTGCAATGAATCCATTCTTGTCTTATCGGACCAGCTTCACTTTGCAATGGTTAATTTTTACCAGGATTGCGATTGATTATCAGTGATGAAAATATTCTAGATCTGCTCATCACCGACGAACTAGATTGCATTATTGGGCTGACAGTACAGGATCCCTTAGCGTTGAGTGATTGACGAATTTTGGATGATAAGAATAGAGGTCGATTGTTAGAGGCAAAGGAATGGGTTATAATTTCAGAGAAGGAGATTATGAGGGCGCTACGTATCCTTCATAAACTGGGGGAGAGCGAATACACTAAAATTACAGAACGTCATTAAAGCAATAGTTACAGAATCTGTGAATACCATTAAGGAGGATGCCGAGATGGATGAAAGTTCTAGGACATTGAACATCGTCTATAATGATCGTACAGAGGGTGGCTCATTGTTGAATCTCGATTATCCGTGTCTGTAAATTAAGCAGATGCTGAGGTCGATTTTCTATTTGCTGGATGAAAAACCATGCTACTATTCACTGAGACCAACTAACTCAGCCAAGTTGTGGAAAGGACCATAATCCGTCATCGGTGGGACTCGAACTGAGGTCTTTTTCACCCGTTGTGGGGAGGATGGCGATCATACCAACTGTGCTACCCACGAGGACGTTGTTATGCATCTTTCGGTTTATTTTACCTAAATAAAAATACTTTAGTAATACAACAAACTAGCCCTGTGCCTAAAACCTCATAAATATAAATTATTTATTATATATTTATAATTAAATTAAAGTATACAATTAATTTTAACAAAAATATCTCGTAATAAAGGAAATAATGATCCGCTGTCTTTCATTATGGAATAATGATTATTAACCATTGAGTTAACTTTACTATTTCCTAACTATCATTCCTTAGCTATTAATCTACATAAATACCATTCATTAGCTTTACTTTTCATCGTGGATTTTTAGAATTACAGTACTTTGGAAACTGAAATTTTAAAGTTTGTCCACCAACATCTAACTTTTCATTTCCCATGTTGTAACGCGAATGCTCGAATCCATGGACGTGGCTTCCACCAGCGCTTCCAGTATTGTGTAGTCTGAAAAACCAATTTAGTGCCATCAAATGTGTTTCAACCACCAGGGACTCTGCTGCGCAACATATGAAATCTTCGTAGGAACGAAGCCTTCGTGTTTTCTCTCTTTCCAGCGCCACATTTTAAGCACAGGAGTAGTTCTACAGGACCACATTTAAAACACAGAAGACTGAACCTACATTTGTAAACATTTAAGACGATATTTGTAACAACATAAATAAATAAATTAATTTTCTCTTTATACTCTGGGACCACCACATGGTCATATGAGTTCACAAGATCAAAAGAATACAAGAAACAGCACATACGAAGGGAAGGGATTGTACGTCTCAGAGTCCAATGCAAAATCCTTCTTCAATAATCGCGACTATATTCATTAGGAAAAGAATGGTTCTCAAACCACTCTTTTCAGACCAAGCCTTGTTCTCAAAATAGCGCAAGTCTAGGCCACGAGTTGTCGAGTTACTTTTGTGAAAATTTCTTAATATAATTAATAAAATTTAATTGAAGAAGCGCATTCAGCGACATCTGTCGAAGGCTATTAGAAAAATGGTTGTATTCCACTGCTGAAGTCATAACAGCGACCAGCCATCTTGTTATTTCATTTAGGAATATGACAAATTACTTATTCAATAGAAATAAATAAAAAGCGTAACAAAATGTTCTGATTCAAAATTGATACAAGACAGCAAGGGACGGACTCTGACAACTGTTAGCAGTCGGTGCTGCATGATTCAACAAACAGCGAACAGCACTTAAAACGGTTAAGGCGGTATCGATTTCGATATGACTGGCACAGCTGTAGTAGTTGAGAACTACTGTCAGCAGTCCCCAATAAGACCATGTTTTTAAACTGTGTGTGTCGTAGGCAGTACTGGATGTTATAGTCCTTTGTTATCAATTTTTTTTTGGTCTGGTGATGAACCACCAATAAATTGAGATTAAGGATAGAGGGTTACGTAAGACTGAGGATACAGAAAGAAACCCAAGGAAAATTTCACATTTTTTAAATAGAATTTCGTTGAGACTGATAAAAATTCAAAATCGAAAAAACAAACAAACGTGGAATCGGTGATCGTAAAATCGAGGTCAGTGTATTAATTTCTATTAATTTTCAAACTGAAGAATTCAGCAGGTGGCTTCAATAAATCAAATCACCTGATTTTCAGAATATGTTATGGCTTTTAGGATCTGCGGTGGTGTAGATCATGTCATGGTCTCATTGGGAAATAGTGGTCCCAATGGCCAATTAAACCAAAGAACCGTGTTAACTTAGGGAATTGAGGAAAACTCAAAAGATCGATCCATCTAATCACGTATGGAAATTACATTGGATCAAAATAAAATTTCATACAAAGAAAATATTGGTATCCAGATAAACCACAAAACCAAATTTCCTAAAAATTAACTTTATGTACTCTTCACTAAGTTAACTGATCATTGAATTAAACCAATGGGGCCCTCGTGGGTAGCGCAGCTGGTAGGATCGCCATCCGCCCCACACTGGGTGGAAAAGATTTGAGTTCGAGCCTCGTCGATGACTTAAGGAATTTTTATGGGCCGTTTTTACAACGTGGCCGAGTTAGTCGGTCTCAGAACACACACGCAATTTGCAGACAGTATACACTGAACCTTAAAATAACAACAACCAATAGGTTCAGGCCACGATGGATTTCTTATTTTTATTCTAAAATTATAAAACCAACAACATGCACAAAAAATCCAGATTGCTACTAAAAATTTATATATTGGTTTAAGTTTCACCTACCACATTCAGTCCATTCAACGTAAATGTTAGTAACTCGTAACCAATTCAAAGAACAACTTGTACAATGAAGTTAATGTCATAAATCTTGAAAACCACCTTCTGTGGAAGAAGGTGGTATTCAACAGGAAGATGAATCGAGAATGGAAGTGGGAAGATGAATTAAGAATTCTGCAGATAAATCCATGCCAAGCTGTCGCTACATTCATTACTCAATAGGTTAAACCTAACTAAGAGATTCTTTTCAATGCAATTACCGACCTTGAACTTTCTAAAAACCAAGGGTTCCCAAAAAACAAGAAGTACAGGCAATGCTGAAGAACCTACAGAGTGACCAACTCGAAAAGTATTATTAAACAAAGTACTCAAATATACACTTATTAGCAGATATCCTCACAGTCAATTATTCATTCTCAGGCACTCATGAGTTTACATGAGGAGATTTCCAAGGATCTCTCTCTTTGGATCGGTTCTATTCATTTTTCACACCATTGAGCTCCTACAATTGTCTGATCACATATATTTTGTCATCCAGAAAAGAGGAAAATCAACTATAGAACACGAATTCTTGAATGGAAAGTGGCGAGTGCGCATAGGCGTTGTCATGATGCAAGTGCCAATTCCCTGAAACCTACTCTTCTTTTCTCGAACAGCAGCACGCAATTGCTGTAGAACTATTTTCAAGCGTTCTTGGTCCACTCTTTGACCCAGCGGGATATGTTCATAATGAACAATGCCCTCTGGACGAAAAAATACGATAAACATAATCTTTAACATTTGATTGAAGTTGTCTTGCTTGGGCCTTGGAGAAGACGAAACCTTCCACTAGGAGGCCGAGCCTTTTTCATTGGGTCATAACCATACATTCATAATTCGTTATAATGTTGATCACTCCTGATCTGATCGCGAACACGAGCGATTTAATCCGTTGAGTTTCAAAGTTTAAAGGCTGCAGAGCGAGGATCATCTTCCACAAACAAGCGGCCCTCTTTAAACTTTGCCAACCATTGAAAAGTCTTGGACACACACTGTGTGTTGCGTTTTTGATTCGAATTCACTACTCAGTGAAATAACTCATTTTAAAATGCGACGAAACGCATAAAAGACCTTCTATTCAAAGCACGCTAATTTAGACTAATTGCAGATAAATTGAAAACCCATAGGTTACATCTAGATGAGTACTCGAACATGTTGCGACAAGTTGAAACTCGTTACAACGCGCAAATTTCAAGATACAAAATGAGTCCATCATCGTGCGCAGAACAGTTGGTATAATCGCTGTCCTCCCCACATCGGGTGGAAAAGATCTGAGTTCGAGTCCCGTCGATGACAGATGGAATTTTTATGGGCCTTTTTCACAACGTGGCTGAGTTAGTTGGTCTGAGGAGATGATAGTATGGTTTTTTTCTCCCAAAAACTCGAGTTTTTCATCCAGAAAACAGAAAATCGACCACAGAACACGTGCAAGTAGCGCAATATTGCCTAAAACCCCAACAAACCAATCCCATCTGACTGATAACTTGCCTTACAATCCCATTACAGTTTAATTCAACTTTTTTCATTTTACATTAATGTATCGTGTCATATTAGAGGATTGCTATGGAAACTCTTATATCTAGGGATTATTTCTTACGCTACCCCTGTACAATAATTCTTAAGATGAATTATTAAATTGACAATACCAGCTTCAGCTTTGATCATTTATGAGAAATCCTCTTAAATCTTCTTCAGATCATCACGACAGCTGGTTACTTGAGAAACAAATATTTAAATTTTAATGTTCTTAATTCAACGAGTTTCATCTCTAAAACTTAAATGTCGAAATATTATTTGCAATCTTCATCAGCTTGACGTGCTCACTTACAAACCGGATATTAATAATTTAAAAGCACGAGATAACAGAACGACAAATATTAAAAATAGATTTTGTTGTCTTGAATTTAAAATTATCCAGATAATGAACTTCAGTCAAGGAAGTTAAACTCTTAAGTTGGAAGTACTGAAAAGGTCCAAAATTGGAATATTTTATAAGTGCAATTATTATTAATTTGGGCTATAAACCTTATTAATGAAATATTAAATTTAATTATAAAATACTCACATTTTTCAATCTTATCATTAATTACTACAGATAATGGAATTTTGCTGAAATATGGCCCATTCTGAAATTGAATGTACACTGTGCTGCCACTTTATTAGGTACATCTAACTAGTAGCGTGTTAGGCATTCTTTAGCCTTCAACACAGCCTGAATTCGTATAGGCATGGATTGAACAAGACGCTGAAAAATGTTGTGCAGGAATGGAGTACCATGCAGAAATGAGTGTGTCACGCAGTTCCTTGAGATTCGACGGAGGTGTAGGCCGGCAGCGAACAGCCCTTTCCAGCTCATCCCAAAGATGTTCAATAAGATTGACATCCAGGGAATGAACGGGCCACTGCAGCAAAGAAAAATCATTGGCATGTTCCTGGAACCATTACATAGTGATTCGGGCTTTGTGCACCGGCGCATTATCCTGCTGGAAGTAACCATCTGACTGAGGATAAACTGTCAACATGAACGGATGCACTTGGTCAGCAACGATGCATAGGTACGATGTGGCATTCAGACGTGAATCTGTGGGTATCAATGGACTCAACCTGTGCCATGAAAACATTCCTCACACCATAACACTGCCCCCACCACCTTGCACAGTAGTCGTCAGACATGACGAGTCCATGGATTCATGTTGTTTTCGCCAAATTCTGAGCCTTCCATCAACATGATGCACCAGGAACTTCGACTCGTCAGACCAAGCAACTGTTTTCCAATCCTCGATAGTCCAGTGCTGGTGTTGCTGTGCCCACAGGAGGCGTGCTCTCTTGTTCTTCATTGATAACAAATGTAAGCGATGTGGTCCTCGGCTGTTGTAGCCCATTGGCGACAAAGTGCGACTAGTGGTCCGTTGCGATATTTTGTTCTGCGCACCAAGGTTGCATTCTGACGTGATGTGCGACATCGTGGCCCGTCTGTTTGCTTGCACAATTCTAGCCATCCTCCTCTGACCTCTCTCATCAACAAGCGATTTTCTTCTACAGGAGTGCCGTTGAGAGGATGTCTTTTGTTCGTTGCACCATTCTCGATACACACTTGAAACTGTTGTGCGTGAAAAGTTCAGGAGAACTGCCGTTTCAGAGATGGTTTGTCCAGCACGTCTTGTACCTACTACCATGCCACGTTCGAAGCCCGTTAGATCACCCTTTTTCCCCATTCCATTCTTGCTACGGTTTGTACGCTTTACTGATACTAGAATGGTTATTCTGCTGCATCTATATCCACAACTGTAGTCATGTGGCTTTCAACGTTGTGGAACAAACAATTTGTGTCCACAGCAGGGATGTACCTAATAAAGTGGCAGCGCAGTGTACATTGAAAATTCTACTAAAAATCTCGGGAATCTGTAGTCAAAAAACATGTCTCTGCCTTCTGTCTCTTATCTCAACTGTAATACCATGCTCTTCAGCTAGTGATTTCTAAGACTACACTGCTCAACAAAATTAACAGAACAGTTAGGTATGGTGGTGTACCATAGAATAACGATGAAATAAGGAGACAAAGAGAAAATTCTGACAGGTATAAGGGACATACATTTATAGGGGTTGTATAAGAATTACCAAAAAGGTCACATTACAGAAGTCGATTCATTATCCTCGAAAACATGCCACATGACATCAGTACAGCATATGATCCCCTCCAACGGCTAAACAGGACTGACAACTATAACCATGCTCGATATAAGAGTGTCTATAAGATTCTGTGGCATCAAATTCCATTCTTCCACCAGCGCAGACCGCAGCTCACAATGTGACCGAGGAGTTGGCTATCGGCGTGTAATGCGACGTCCAAGGGCGTCCCACACATGTTCAATCGGATTAAGTGTGGTGATCGTACTGGCCATGGCAGTCGTTTCAAGAAATTCCTCCACCACTTGAGCTCTATGTGCAGTGGCATTGTCGAGCATGAAAAGAAAATCTGGGTCAATCCGATCCATAAAATGTCGCACATAGGATTCGAGGATCTCTTCTCGGTACGTCTGCGCAGTTACGGTACTCCTATCAAAAACATGATGAGAAGTGCGGCCGTTGATCATTGTTCAATCCCACAAGAGAACACCGCCTCCACTGTAAGTGTCCGTTTCTCTGGTATTGGAGGGATGGTACCGCATTCCTTGTTGTCTCCAGATGAATTAGCGCCTAGAATCTATTTGTAGGCTAAAATGGGCCTCAGCAGACAAACAGAATGTACCCCATTTGTCCGAACTCCACGTCACATGTTCAGGGCACCAGTTTCGACGAGCTCTGCGGAATTTGGAGTTAATGGGGCACAAACCACTGGCTTCCTTGCGTAGAGTCCACTTGAATTGAACCTTCTTAACACAATCGGTTGGAAATGTTTTCACGTGTCCGCAGCAACCTCAAAAGACAGTTGATGACAGGACATCGTAGGGTCAGATCTTACTCAATTGTCAGATAGTAGTCTGTTTTGGTTGACGTAGTTCTCGAGCGACCTTGGCCAGTTCTTCTTGTAATGTTCCTGTCTCCTGAAACTGCCCAGACGACACTGCGTGACACATTAGGCCAATGTGCCACCTCCGCCTGAGACTTCCCGTCTTCTAGTCGTCCACGGCCTGCCATCTCAAAGAATCATCTAAACGACGATGACTTGCCATCGTGAGTACTGAAGATGTAGCTATCCCACTGAGAAAGCCAAAGAACAAGAATGAAGTGATGTGGTCATTGGCAGATCAATTTCTATTGGATACTCGAAATTTGCGTGCCACGATGACTATTATATCAAATTTTCGCCTTTGGTGACACTGTTCCCAATAAAATATTCATGAAAAACATTTTGTTCTGTTAATTTTGTCGAGCAGTGCATCAGAATGCATAACCAAGTTATGTCTGGAGATGAAAATTCCTGATTTGTAAATGTTGAAATGACGTATAGAAGCAAATCGATCATTACTTGGGTCGGGTATGTAATCTTGAGGCCAACAAGGAGGAACGATGAGTTGGTTTCCATCACAAGGTGGAAACCCTCCACCTCAAATCGACTAAATGGAGTCTCTATTGAAGAGGACCTTATACAATAATCATAATGAATTCAAGTATTTTATTTCTTGTCCATTTTGTTATCTCCATAACTGATATAATCTTCTGTATTTCAATACCATCTTTGGTGTACACAATAATATGGTTGGTTTCTTTTATTTTTCAGTTGTCCGCCAACGCTACCAACTGCAGGTGTACGATGAATTTGTGATTCGTGGAAATACTGCGGTCCTCCGATGTCAAGTGCCCAGTTTCGTAAGAGATTATGTAGTGGTCACGACTTGGGAGAGAGAGGATGGAATTACAATAATGTCGAACATCGCTACAGGTGAGTTGAGTCTTCTGAAATTTAATACCAATAACCTGTCTGACTCACCCGAAAAACGCCAAGGGTTATTTTCAGTTTCCAGTGGCGATCGAATTTTTACCAATCTTTAATTGTCTTAGGTCTGATCAACTCAATAAGATTCTAGTTTTACGTTTAAGCGTGACAGGGTGTTTTAAATGACAATACGCTTCAATGGTTGCGCCTCCTTTTGACCTATGACATCCTTCAGGTAACAAAATAAAAAAGAAACCCAAATGGAACACGGATATTAAAGCCTAGCGACAAGGCAAGACGTCACCCTTGCTTCGATCAAGATTTACAACCATTTCTATTAACTAGAAAACAGTTTAAGAAGCAAATAACTCTCGGGTAGAAGGAGAAGGAGGGGGGACGTTAGAAGGAGCAATTCGATTTGTGATTAAACAAGGGAAACATCTGTTCCGGTAATAAATACCTAAGACTTTGGGCTTGTCTTGAAAGAAATAATATATCTTATTGGACTTATACAATTTGGAAGAAAATGGGCTTCCAGAAAACGAGATCCAACAACAGCCATTACAAATCCGTGGCCGACAAGCTGAAATATTGGCTACCGCGGACTGAGCAGGAATCAGACGATACTTCGAAGTATTTCCGTACAGACGAAATTGACTACTTTTTTTCCATCTTCTGTTGCGCTCGCGTACCAATCATTACAGGGGGGGGGCAATATGAACGCAGACGTCATTGGCTTGTATACATGAACGAGTCGATTTCAATAAGGAAGGTCCACTTTCCGCCTGATTTAAGCTCGAAATTGGTTTTTAAATGATCGTTTGGCGAAATGTAAAAAAATGCAGACGACGCGGCTTTGTACTCTCGTTCCCCTATTACTGTAGATAAAAAAAAGAAACATTTTCTTTTTACTTTGTTGTATCAAAGCTCAAGATCTCTTCAATAGATTTTTTCTTTTTTTTTTAGCTTTAATCTTTCGTCTGTTTTTATCCACTGCAGTATTTGGGGTATGCGGGCGCAGATTGAAAGCAATTTCAGTAAACTTTTTTTAAGGGAAACTTCCACCCAGATGCTTTCTAAGTCTATTTGTAACCAACCCTCATCTGTAATTAATAAATAAGACCGTGTTAGAAGGAGCAGACGAACAAAAATTTGCATAAGGGTATCAGCTAAGCCTAATCTGTGGGTTGTGTCTAACCTTAACAGATTACTCGATAAATAGTTTTTCGAAGTCTTTTGAGAATTACAACCGATAATTTAATATCCTCTAAGACATTTTTCGTGCCTTCACTGTAAAGCAATAGTCTTAAAGTTTAATAATTATTTCCCAAGTGGTTTACGTGATGGAAAACTTGGAGAATAAAATTACGGATGAACGAATCGATATTTGCATATTAAACGGCGGGTAGGGGAAGCCGTCCCTAATTAGTATTAGAAGCGTATTAATTGCTGCAATAAACACATTGAATTCTTAACGCTGCGAAGAAAGACAGAATAAAAGATTAAACGGAAGGCATTCTTTAAACAGCGTTAGAGCCTATTAGCAGTTTAAAGATAATCAGAAGTTAATAATTAACTAATGGCCGGTGATTGTTGATTAAAGTTTACTCATTTCGTCTTGTTGGAATTAATCTAGGGTTTAAGGAAAATGGGCGACTAAAGCCACATTGGCTGTGAATTGTGTTCTGAGGTGGCCGATATTCTGTTTGCTGGATGAAAAACCCGAGTTTCCGGGTGAAAAACCATAATACTCTCGCTTGAGACTGACTAATTCAGCTACGTTGTGAAAAAGGCCCCTAAAAATGCCTGATGGATTTGAACTGAGGTCTTTTCTACTCACGAGGACCTTGATTTGGTATTCTGTCCTTCTGATTGTCCTTTCGTCACGCTCTTTACCGTATTTTGGAGAAATATATAAATCGTAGTCAACATATCAGAACCGAACTTGATTATCAATTTATTATCATAGATTCCTTCGTGTGCCCGAATTTCAGCTTGAATTCCACGTGGAATGGATTCAACTATTAACTTTTGGTTCCAAATTTTCTTATAAAAATTATCATAGATCTGCTTCTAAGGTTTCCCTTAGAAACTACCATCTAGTTTGACGTTTTATTCTGAAAACTTGTAACTGGACCGACTCCTGAAGTTTTCCTATAAAAATTGCACTAGATTTAGTTCTAAATCTTCCTTCTAGTTCTTCATTGGTGTTGGGTAGAGTGAAATTTTCACATATGATGCGGTTGCCTGATGGGTTTCCACCGCGTAACGGGTACTGGTACCAAGTGCACAGGGTGGTTGTTATGTCTGGTGTTACTGTTGGTCGGGGAACTCTCCGACTATTCTATAGGTGTTCATGATTGCGACTTTCTGGAGTTCCTTGTATGTGGTCTCTGGGAGTACCTATTGCTGCTAGCCTGTTATGTAGGGTCTTTGGAACCATACCGGTGGTGACACTATGATCAGGATGGTTGTTACTTCTTCCATATGCCAACCCTCTTTGATCTCTTTGATCAAAGGTTCATGTACTGCCTGATCTTTTCTTCATGGGTTTTTTCGAGATTGCCAATGTTGGACACTGCTATGTCAATCAGATAGGCAGCATTTTCCTTTTTGTCGACAAGGGTTATGTCCAGTCTGTTGTACGGGACTGCCTTGTCCGTTATTATGGCGCAAGCCCAGTAAACCTTGGTGGTTGGGGTTTCTAGTACTGCCTGGGGTTTGTACACTCTCTTTGGTCAACTGCTATTTCTTCGCTAGCTTCTGATGTATTAACTTGGCTACCCGGTCTTGTCTACGAGTGTACTCCGTCTGGGTGATCACCTTGCATCCTGCGATGATGTGTTGGATCGTTTCTGAGGCCAGGTGGCATCATCGACATGTGTCATCTGGCACTCCGGGATCCATGGCGATATATTTTCTATAGTTCCTGGTGTTGATTACCTGGTCTTGAATGGCGAGAATAATAATAATTATTATTATTTATTCAGTTGATTTTTAATTGCTTTGACGTCCACTTGAATCCCGAAGTCTTTTTGGAAGAACGTCTTTATGTTCTCGGCCTTGGCCAATGGGCTAAGTCATGAAATGAAGATCTGGATGGTAATCATTCGATTCATTCGAAATCATTAACCCATCAGCAGTTTAATCATTGATTTGAAGAAAAGGTTCTTCTCGTTAATAGTTGTGAGAACTTGAGTCATACTCTCTCTCTCTCTCTCTCTCTCTCTCTCTCTCTCTCTCTCTCTCTCTCTCTCTCTCTCTCTCTCTCTCTCTCTCTCTCTCTCCCTCTTTGATGCAACTTATGAAGAAGAATTAGAAGTTTGGATGAAGGATGGCTGTCTTGGCAGGCTGAGTGATTCACAAACAAAATGTCAACAAGACCTTGCCGAAGACCTTGACCTCACTTCGGTAAGGTCTTGTTGTAATAGGTTGTTTTTATCCCTCAATCTCTTGTTGTCAAGGTGCATCTGAGCAACAGAATCGTGAATTGAAAAATAAATTATTTTTGATGAGCTGCTCTGTTTGGGATTGTATCGAGTTAAGTTGATCCAGATGTTGACCAAAGAAATCATTCAACAAGGATTCGACTTCCAGTTTACAGATTATATTTGTTTTTTCCCAGCGACAGCTTCGTTGTGACTAATTTCCAGTTTACAAGCAGGGGAGGCTTATACACTTCGAAGTGGCTGCGAGCGTTCTTGAGTATCTGAGGTGACTAACACAAGTTGATGGGGTTTACTCTATAAACACCGAAATGTGTTCACTTGACTGGACATGAGTTGTACTGGAGAGAGAGTTGTTGGCTGGGAGTGGTTTAGATTCAGATTTTGATATTCATCTCCAATCAATTTCTCCTTGATTTTACTTAGTATGAGGGGCTGATCTTTTTCTCTTTTACACTTTGGGCAGAGCTATTTTTGCCTGCGTTGTTTCCCGAGCCATTTAACATCGAAAGAAAGATATTCCTCTCCATACATGATTTTCTGCTTTTCACCAACTTTCATTGGCATCAGTAATTATACTGTATGATGCCTTCAGAAGTTGAAATATGTAACAGACATCATTTTCATCGCACATCTTCCATGCAACTCTTCGCTTGCCTCACCAATCTGTTTAAACAGAACTCACCACAAGGAGGTAGCCGCACATCGAGTTCCAATCCAACCACTCAACCTTGCAAAAAGTTTAGGTCCTGTCTATTGTGAAGTAGGATGCTCGCCTTTTGATTCAAATGAGAGCATTGTCATCAGAAGGACTGAAATCTCCACAGATCTTTAGCACCATTCATGCATAACGGATTGGAATTGATTGCAAATCATATTGGAGTACACACACACACACACGTCTGCATTGCATAATGATCGTAGTTTCTTCAGTTACAGAAGAAACATAGATGAAGAAGTCTGTTTTCAGGTCTTATTCCAGAGTCTATATGTTGGTCTAGCGGGACTCTTCTTTAAAAAGATCCACTGCGCATTGGGGACTTTCAATGGTTTACAATTCTGTGTGTTGCTGGCAACTGAATGTCTCTTTGTGAAACACATATACTAGTAGTTTCTCAAGGTCTTCTGAGCTTTTGCCAACAGGACCCGGACAGCATGAAGTGTATCTTTCAACTTATAAAAGGCTCCATGATATATATATTTTTTCATTCTCTTACAGCTTATACAGTACGGGGCCATATAGGATCAGTCCATCACCACGTACGATTACCTCCAGTCTACTCCTAGAGTCTGTACAAAAGACTGAATTTCATAAAGCCTCCTTCCAGCCCTCTTCAATCCAACTATGTTGGCTCAGATACTGCTGGAATCTTTGCTTTCGAAAGTAACTGTAGGCAATTCAATATCACAGAACCAATTAAAGCTCTGTGCTCATTCAATTGTAATATCTTCAATGATTATTCTATCCAAAATGGATTTCCTACCTTTTGATGACTTCTTCAATCAACTCTTTAATCTGTATGAGAGTTTTTTGTTAAATAACACATCAGGACGCAAACTCTTTTGGAGCAAATCATGGATCAAAGATTAAATCATGGAAGAAATCTGGAATTCTTCAGAACAGTTTTCGCATAGAACAAAGTACTTTCAGAATAGGAGAATGTTCCTACTCTAAACGCTCCCCCTGTGGTTCCTTGGACATTTTTCATCCCAGTATTAACAGATTGTTTCATACAAACACTTTTTCTAAAACCGGTACACCAAAGTCATTTCAAGTTGAAATTCTTCTGCTCTGAATTCCAAACAAAAAGAACTAAACAAAATTCCTAATTCGCCCCATTCTTGTCTGATTAAACAAGAGCGCCCCGTCGTGGTAATAAAAAACACCAAAAAATCGGACAGATGATAAATGAGGGAATGTCACAATACACGACCACACAAAAAGAAAAGAGGGCACCGAACCGGGAGAGTACAACCGAAAAAAAAAAAACTGTCACAGCAACTAAGCCTAAATGTTACAGTAAACAAAAAGCAAGACATCGAGACATCCCAGATCCTCTTTCTCTTTCTCTCAGCCTCTCCCTCTCTGTCTCTCGAGCAGGTGCACGCTCTGATCATCCGGCAATTCCCTGACAAAGTACTAAACAGATTTATGGGCTTAAACAGTCACACGACACCGTGTCACTGAGATCGCCGGACCTTAACTGCCTCTGAATGGGTTTGACCTCCGACATTCTGAAACATTATCGCCTAATGACCTAATGGCTGTCGTTACCTGGTGCAGCCCGCCGTAATTAACATTCATTTGGTAGCGGAAGTCATGCTGCTCACGCCGCATGCCTCGATGAACGACAAATTATCTCCCGGCGTAGCAGATTAGAATGGGGAGTCCTCATTAACCTTCAGCCAGCCAGCCAGCAAGACCCTGTCGTTCTAATTACTTTCCATAGTGTGTCCTGTCACGTGGTCTCGCCGGCGCACTCCTTAGCGGCACTTCGGGGACTTCTTTTAGCGTCCTGCCATCCCTTCCCCCCCACCAAAGAACGTAGAAGACGAGTTAAGTGAAAAAGGTTGGTATTGTGTGCGAGCAATCATGCATATCTTCTGGACTATCTTAAGAAACTTTGACACAGCGAGATTATCGCTAAGGAAACACTGCACGATGTCTTCCTTAATTTTTTTCTTTCTTTCTTTCTTTTCTTCTCGTTTTACTGCGTGTAGTGTCTTGTTTGGAGATAAAAATCTTCCCGTTGGAGTACTCTAGTTGGATGAAGAACAAACAAAAGAAATGCGAGACAAATTTTTATGCAATCAAAAGTGAACAAACTGTTCATTAATGACAATGGAGTACTTGGCTTTGTTGATCTAACAGGGATGCTTTACAAGCAATCATTTTATCTGGTAGCGATTTAAACGTTCATTGTCTTCTGCAGTATTTAAATCAAGATTTACCATTTTGTACCCAAAATGGCAAAGACTAAATAGATGTCAGATGAACTGTTAGTCTGTAATCGAGTCATAAAGGAGGTTAGGCAAGCGAAGCAAAGAGGTCTGTGGCAAAGGATGCAAAGAAAAACATCAAAGACCACTACATTAACAGTAGAAGAGAGGGATTGAATCACATTGGGCCACTTGAGGTCTATGGGTTAAATACTGATGACCCTGCTCAGGTTGCTGAAAAATTGAATAGGTATTTTACATCTACATTCACACGTGAGGAGTTCCTTAGGGAAGGGGCTGCCAGAAGTTAATCAAACTCTAACGAGGAGCTAAATGAAAACTCCTTCAACTCGGACATATAGGGGTCCAGGCCATTAGGAATAATAACTATCAGTAATGCCCTCGTACATTCCGGGGCTCTTAGAGAAACAGTGAAGATTACAGGCATCTCAACTAAACAGATGTAAATCAACTCTGCCAAATGAATTAGGTATGACAGAATTGTGTGCACGATGAGTCCCTGTCTTTTGACACCAATCAGAAATGTCTTCCAGTGAAAACTTCAGTTTTATGCTCGTTCTCTAGAAGATCCTGAAAACAATCTCCAGATATGCAGCTATGGATGAAACATGACTTCGTTGCTGCCAAAAAGATTCAAAACTGTGACCATGAATGCATACGATTCGCCAAATCAAAAATAGCCAAGTCAGTCCCATTGAAGTCAGTCCATGAACAGCAACTGTCTTTTTAGATTCAAAAGGAATAACAATGGTACATTGAAAAATAGTATAAACTGAACATCAGCTAATTACTCAAGTGCTAAACTAGAAACTGGAGGGTTTCTAATTTAGCATTTATCCAGTACTCTAAAACATCAAGGACTAAGAAAACAACCTCTCAAGTCTTATATATTGACGGTTGGTGTTAACAAATATCATCTTAAGACATTTGGCTCTTCCCGACATTAAAAGCAGAATGTCATAGACCTGAGAGAGAATTGTGTTCCATAAATTTAAATTAAAATCACTTTGAAGGGGAATTTAAACGTCTTAAAGTGCTTTCTGTTTGCGCACGTAATTTTCGATCTGAAGTTCTGAGAAGTCTGTCTTTTGAGGAAGATCTTCAAAGATTTCGTGCTCTTGCAGTAACAAAAGGGCTTACTTTTGCATTTCTGATAGATCCACTGAGCGGAGATCTCCAAGCACCGATCGACATCTGATTCCACGGGGACCACCTTTGAAACGCAGACCTAATAATATTTGCACTGTTAATGGATTTTTGATTTTTGTAGAATATCGCAGATTGCTTTAATATTTTCATTTGTTTTGAATTTTCTGTTTGCCTCGAGCGTTCAATGAATGCCCTACACGGGCAATTAATGTCCAAATAGGATGTATTTTGAAGAGTGACAGAACCCCTTAGGCTTCAGTTAATGGTGTCTTTGTGTAATCAGGAGTCACGGAAGTGACAGGCGCTCGTGCCGACCATGTTTCATTCGATTTAGAAGGATTTGTTTACCCATTTTGTTTTGAAGAATTCTCTTTGAATGAGATGTTTCCAATTTAAGTAATTACTGAATTAGAAATGCTCATGAATTACTCTTCGCTGTTTCTCCTTGTTTGCTTCTTTTGGGTTCAATTTTTTTTAGTTTTCATTTTGTCGTTGGAGGAAGTTCAACAAAAGTTTTCGTCGAAGGTGAGGGAGGACTTATTTCTGTCTTCTCTCCATGGCAAAGTTCAGAGAAGGCATAGTTTTTCTCCTAGAATCAGCTAAACTAAGCATATAGTACAAGGAGCGATCAATAAGGGATTTAAAACTTAGCTGGCAATTTCATCATTCTGTGGATAAGATCTTTTAGGTCGTCTTGAACAGAACTCCTCACTTTGAGCAGAAAACCAGGTTTACACTTCATAATTACCTCCTCATATCTCTGAAGTCTGTAGCTCTGTAATGCCCCCTTCATTTTAGGGAAGAGGATGAAGTCTGAACGTGAGAAATTGGAGAATGAGGTGGGTGCTACAGATTATAAATGCATCTCTTCAACTTCAGCCTCTTTTAACTTTCCCGTGAGATTTCGGAGAAACCAGCTATCCTGAAAGAAGGAGAAAAGGAAGACCTAGGAGGACATGGATGGGTGGGGTATGGGAGTGCATGACAGCCCGAGGTTTAGGGCTGTCATGCACTGACTGTCATAGGCTGAGCAAACCCATTGTAAATGGAAACACTCCTCATCAAGAAGAAGTATGAGATTTCTGGAGTACTCCTCAATTATGCTGTTGCCTATTGGGAGGTAATCTTTAAGGCTATATCTTTAGAGTCACAGAAGACTAAAAACAAGACCTTGTTGGCAAACAATTGAATCTTGGCTTTCTTGGGAGTTGGCAAAGATGAATGTTTCCATTGTTTGCTCATCTTTTTTATTTCTTGGTCATAGTAATATATCCAACATTTATCCATTGTCATAACTAGGTAACAAAATCATCAGCATTCTCTCTACAAGGCTTCAATCCATCGAGCTGCCACCTCAGACATCTTAAGATTCGTGCATTATGGTGGAAACCCATAGCTAATATTCATTTCATTTGTCAAAAATTTTGTCACGCGTCTGTCTTCAATGAAAAGCTGTTCCACTTTATCCACAATGGCAGTGTCTGTGGCTGGGATGAGCCTTCCTTCTATTCGGTCATCCTGCACACTGCTTCGTCCATACTTGAACTGCCTTTTCCAGTTCTTCACAGTCTCATACACTGGTGTGCAAAATTTAAGGACCAGTCAAGTTTTCACCTGCAGCTTTTCATAGGAAAGGCCTGGACAGGGGAAAAGCATACCAAAGGAACCTCGTGAGGTACAGAAATGATGAAGGAAACAACACCAACGGAAACAAAACGGCACAGAGGGACTTTATTGAAAACTGGCAACATAGCACTGGCTGTCATGATACAGATGCATCACTGCCAAAGGTGGAATAAAGGGAAGAGGTGGTCCTCAGTAAGAGATATGGCCACCCCTAATGTTGATGCAGGCTTTTCACCGCCTGTCCATACTTAGAACAATGTTGTTGATAAATTCTTGCGGTAACATCGTCCATTCCTCTGTCAGCGCCATCTTCAACTGGTGAACATTTTCTGATGGATGTGGACGTGCCGCTAGATGTCTCCCCAGAGCGTCCCATATGTGTTAGTTGGGATTTATATCAGCAGAACGGGCAGGCCAATCCATGTGAACAATGTCCTCACTTTCCAAAAGCATATCAACAGCTGCAGTGCGATACACCCGTTACAGTACCGCCTTCCAGTATCTGGAGTTGTGTACGTCCATCCAAGATAACGCCTCCCTAGAAGAGAACACCTCAACCGCCATATCGATCCCTTTCAGTGATTTTTGCGGAGTGATACTGTGTGCCAACCTCTCGCCAGATTAGCTGACATACAGAATCGCTGCTGAGACTGACTCTACTGAATCTCATCAGTAAAGAGTATTGTATCTTTACTCTACAATAAAGATTTTCTTCTACCTTAAATAAAGATTTTGTGGTTGTAACCTTTAGAAATAGTGTTGGTCCTTAAGTTTTGCACACCAGTGTATTTATTGGATGAAAACCTTGCAACCTTCGTCTAAGACTGACTAATTAAGGACATTATGAAAATGGCCCATAAGAATTTCTCGTATCATTGAAGAGATTCGAACTCAGACCTTTTCCGCTTGATGTGGAAGGTTGTCGTTGTTTTTTTTTTTTTTTTTTTTTTATATGGCACATTGGCATCTAAATCCATAATTTGCCAATTCGACGGTGTGGAAGGATGGTGATTATAATCACTTTGGTACCCTCGAGGACTAGCAACGATGAGCTAATGTGCTGGACCGCCAAAGGTCCGAATTATTGGCCCTAATACGACATGCCACGAAGCCAACAAGGTGCAACAGTGACACGAAGAAATTGGACTATTCATGTAATAAGATTATATTGAATCGGTGGGTAAAAGATTGTTCTGATGAATACACCTTTCCAGTTCATACTACAGATGCTAAATTGACTGAAATTCTTGGCCAGAGTAGGTGCTTAAAGTGTTCTCCTTGTTCCTCAAAACAATTCTTAATATATTTGAAACGATGGATAGTTGCATTTTCATCTTAAAAGTACCCTGTCATTTGAGGTAAGAATTAAACATAGATGAGTGTGTCTGGTCTCCAATGATGTTCATGGTGCCATCCAGTAAGATTAGGGGACCTAAAGTATGCGCGAAAACATGTCCTACACCATTACACCTCCTTCTGCAACATGTATTGTCGATACACAAATCAATTCCACTGCATAAATCGAGACTTTGGCTTCATGAGTTGCCTTCAGTCATCCTGTTTCTGATAAAGTGCCCAGGCAGCATTATTTAATTCATTTTCCAAAATATTATACAAAAGCAAGCTTATTTACAATTTTAACGAGTTAATTTTTAAATTCTCGTAACTCTAAATGCATCGATGGTACTAGAATTTGAAGGCGGTACTGTAACCGGTGCACGCTACTGTACTGAGGTAATCCTTCCCCGTGTGCGTCTGTTCTGAGGTGCCATTGGCCCCGAGTGCCCCGAGTTCTTGTTTACGGATGATAGCGCCACACCCCATCGCACTACTGCGGCTGTTGAAATGTTTTGGAAAGTGAGGACATTGTTCGTATGGATTGGCCTGCCCGTTCTACCGATCTAAATCCCATCGAACACAATGGGATCCTCTTGGGAGACGCCTAACGGGATGTCCACACCCACCAGAAAATGTTCACCAGCTGAAGATGGCGCTGACAGAGGAATGGACGATGTTATCGCAAGAATTTATCAACAACATCGTTCTAAGTATGGACTGGCGGTACATAGCCTGCCTCGACATTAGGGGTGGGCATATCTCCTACTGAGGACAACCTCTTCCCTTTGTTCCATCTTTCGCAGTGATGCATCTGTATCATGGCAGCCAGTGCTATGATGCCATTTTTGAATAAAGTCTCTCTGTGCCGTTTTGTTTCGGTGTTGTTTCCTTCAATCATTTCTGTACCTCACGAGGTTCCTTTGGTATGCTTCTCCCATATTCAGGCCATTCCTATGAGAAGCTACAGGCGAAAACCTGACTGGTCCTTAAATTTTGCACACCAGTGTATAATGTGAAGCATTATCGTGTAATTAGAGCAATGCTCCAAGTATTGTTCACTCTGATCTTGCTCTGTCTTTCGCTGTCACTGTTAACAAGGATGCATTAGCGTGGTAAATATTTATTAAAGTTTCTACCAATAGGAGAGCAGTATATTATGAATATTTTTAAGTAGTGATGGGGGTTAAGTATTTTGCTGATGCCTTTAACGCTTTGATGTGTGACGCCGGGATGTCACGTGCGCTGATGGATTAGGGAAGGGATTCTCGCTGACGGTAAACTCCAAAACAAAAACCTGAAAGATCATTGATTGCCTCAGAGGATCAGATTGCTCTTTCCCATGCTAACGTTTAAATTGCTTACTCAGCAACTAGATTGGCAACAAGTGGAAGAGATTTTTCTTTTGGCAGCCAATTAAAGTCGCGAAAAGCATCTCCAGGAAGAACGTGCTTCGTGTTTGCTTTGGCTGTTTTCTAAAACTCCCAAGGCGGTATTATTAGTAGCTGGCTTTTGCTGGAAGGCTTCATTATGACCTCTCAGAGGACGTTCACCCTACTATAAAACATCAGTGTTTATCCAAGATTTTGTGCTCGTTGCCTTATGTAAATCTTCCTTCCTGCTAGCTTCAATTTAATCAGCTAAATGGAAATACTTCCAAACAAACGCCTCTGACAAGGAACCAGTTAAAAACGCTAAGCCATGAGAACAAAATCGGATCTGCAGCAAAAGCGCTCATTACCATACGACGTAAAAACTCGATCCGTCACTCCCTGCTCTTACTTTCATCTCTCTTTTACTGCCATGGGCTCAGTTTTATTGATCATCTAAATGGATGGATTGGGCTGCATTATCGAGCAAAGTTCCAATAACTCCTGAAAGGCTTACGACCACACAGGAAGTTTGCAGATGTACCAATTGTATGTACCACTCATCAGGGGGTCACTACGATACCTACCCCCCAAATGCGCACAAAACCATCGGTCCACACAAAAAAGAAAAAAAAAAAAAGATAATCGATCATAATTCGTTAATCTTCGATTTAAATCACAACTTTTTTTTTATCTATAATTATAGTGTAATTGCCTTTCTCCATTAATTTTTATTCCAAATCCTACGTTTGAATGTCTTTAGAAACGCTTTGGTTTAATTAAAATTTTCCTAATTGTTACAAACTAGCAGATTCCGTGTTCCACCTCAGAAACCTCACTTGTTCAGATTAATCTTCGCTCTGCTAATCACAATGGTAATTATAAATGCATCATGAAGGTTTTATGCGAATTTTCTTAATGGATAATGGAAATATTCAAGTCCGATTAAAGTGCAATGCTGCATTTCTTCAACAGGCCATTTCGTTTTGCCACGCATGCGCACTACGACAACTGTGACTGTAAATTCTTAAACGATTGTCTTTAATATCTTGATGATCGCTTTACCAATAAAATAATGAAGGTGTTCTATGTAATTTATTTAGTTTCAAAGTATGAGTAATCATTTTAGATTCACTAAATTATTTCAGCAGTGAATCAATTGATGGCGGCCATGTTTTAATTGTCAACGTTTCAAGTCTGGTATTGGTGTTCACTTCAGAAATATTAAAAAATTCCACACTTCAGTGGAATGTTTGTTTTTGTTTATCTCAGGAATTTTTCAATCTTTTAAATCGTACCATCTTTTTCCTGTTTTCAATGTTTTGCCATTACCCACTTCACTTTAACATGATTAGCCAAAGCATGACGTTAACATCACTTCCTTCCGTTTAATAGTTAGGAAAGAAAAGAAAAGGTTTTCAAACACATTTCTTAACTAAAGACACTTATTAACAAAAAAAAACCAGCAAGAAACCCTAAAAAATGTAATTCTAATTTCAGTTTTCAAATATTTTTATATAATAGCGTTTATCTCAGGAATTTTTCAACCTTTTAAATCCTGCCATTTTTATCCTGTTTTAAATGTTTTGCTATTATCCGCTATACTTTTATCTAATTAGCCAAAGGTTGTGACGTCAACATCACTTCCTTCCGTTTAATAATTAGGAAAGAAAAGAAAAGGTTTTCAAAGAACTTTTTATTTATTAATTAAAATTTAAGAAAATATTAATAAACAAAAGAAATGTAATTTTAATTTCTGTTTACAAATCTTTTTATATAAAAATATTTGAAATCTCTTCTATAAAAGGACAAAATGAATCACGTGAATAGAATAGACATGACTAGGAATTTTCCAACCTTTTAAATCGTACTATTTTGACTGTTTTGCCATTATCCACTATACTTTAGTGGATAATGGCTTTAATCTGATTAGCCAAAACATATGACGTCAACGTAACTTCCGTTTGATAGTTAGGAAGGAAAAATAAAAGATTTTCAAACACATTGTTATTTATTAACAAAAAAAAATTAAGAAAGTACCAAGTCACTATGAAAACGTTTCAAGGAATTTTTCAACTTTTTAAATCGTACGATTTTTGATTGTTTTAAATGTTTTGCCATTATCCACTATACTGTACTTTAATCTGATTAGCCAAAGAATATGACGTCAACATCACTTACTTCCGTTTAATAGTTAGGAAGGAAAAGAAAAGGCTTGCAAACACATTTCTATTTATTAACTAAAAAATTAAGAAAATACCAAGAAACCATAAAAAGTTCAATTTTAATTAGAATTTTCAAATATTTTTATATAAAAATTTTTCTTTATATTTTTCAACATTTTAAATCGTGCTATTCTTTTCCCGTTTTAAATGTTTTGCCATTACTTTAATCTGATTTGCCAAAGTATATGACGTCACCATAACTTCTATTTAAAAGTTAGGAAGGAAAACAAAAGATTTTCAAACACATAAAAAAATTAACAAAAGAAAAATACCAAGAAACCATAAAAATGTAATTTTAATTTCAATTTTCAATTTTTTATATAAAAAATTTTCAATATTTTAAATCGTACCATTTTTCCTGTTTTAAATGTCATTATCCACTATATTTTAATCTAATTAGCCATGCATATGACGTCATCATCACTTTCTTCCGTTTAAAAGTTAGGTAGGAAAATAAAAATGTTCAAATACATTGCTATTTATTAACAAAAAAAATTTAAGAAAATATCAAAAATCCATAAAAATTAATTTTAATTTCACTTTACAAAATGTTTTATATAAAATAAATCTTTTCAAGGAAATTTTCAACCTTTTAAATCGCACCATTTTTGACTGTTTTAAATGTTTTCCCATTATCCACTATACTATAATCTGATTATCCAAAACATATAACGTCACATAACTTCCGCTTAATAGTTAGGAAAGAAAAGAAACGCTTTTCAAACATATTTCCATTTATTAACTAAAAAAATTAAAAACATATGAAGAAGTCATAAAAAATGAATTTTAATTTCAGTTTTCAAATCTTTTTATATAAAAACTTTTCGAGAAGTTTTTCAACATTTTAAATACTATTTTTGTCCTGTTTTAAATGCTTTGCCATTATCCACTTTGCCAATAACATGATTAGCCAAAACATATGACGTCATCATCACTTCCTTCCGTTTAATAGTTAGGGAAGAAAAGAAAAGGTTTTCAAATACATTTCTATTTATTAACGAAAAATATATAAAAAAAATTAAGAAAATATCAAGAAGTAATTTTAATTTTAGTTTACAATCTTTTTATATAAAAATGAAATCAGATGTTGAATATAGTATTCTTCATTTTTATTTTATTTTATTTTTATAAAAGGACAGAATGAATCACGTGAATAGAATAAATATGACTTTTTTCAGCATGACTCCATCCATATTGTAACCAGTTTAATCCAGATAAGATTGTTTATTAATTTTAACATACCTACTCAGTTGAATCCTGTTCTTTTAAATAACGCGAATTGGTTGAGGGTTGGGAAGCTAGAAGAAAATTATGGGTGCAGAAACCAAGTAAAAGGAACAGAAATGAAGATAAGGAGAATATTCTAAAAATATTTCTTTCCATCTTATCTCCATACTAAAAGGCCTTCTGGTAGTGAACATCCAAAGGAATTGCTATGGTGTAGTTTCGAATTAAAGGAAAATTTCTTGGTGGGCTTAAAATAATCGGAATTAAAAGCACGTTTTAGCCAACATGAGATATTCTTTCATTCAAGAGGTTGCTTGTAGCATAAAAAGCAATCCGTCCGGCTGCAAAAGAAATTCGAGACGTACTTAGAAAAAAAAAAAGAAACCCACTAACTCCGAAGTAAAAGAAAAGCCCTGCAAGACGAAACAAACTTAAGAACAACAGTGTTGTACCTTAGAGGACCTACTTTAATGACTTCTGTAAGCAACAGACGCGCATCGTGAGCATCAGCAGTTTCTTCGCAAGAATGACCTACCACCTAATAGCGAGCGCAGTATCAAACGGCTTAAAACGGACCACGTGACCTCGCAACGTTCGAGGAAATTGGATAGAGGAAAAGGGTAAAAAAAAAAAAAAATCTGCTCACAGAATGTAGCATGTGGATTAGATTCTGCTACTGTGGCTTTTCCATGAATAAAACTCGCGCACGCACATGAACGCGAGGGAAGAGCAAACGTTCGGGGGTCAACTGTCGCAAGCAGATCGGGTTGCTTGGAAACACGATTTGTAGAAGAAACGCTATTTTGGCGTCACAGAAAAGAACGTAAGATTAATGTCATCGACCACCAGTCGCTAGGCTTTCTCTTATCAAAAAAAAAAACGCACTTAACTACTGGGAATTGTGCTTGGCCCTCCTCCTGGTGTTTCCAATTACGATAAAAAAACATAAGCTTCCTTTACCGTACTCCGGATGCTGTGATTGATAGTTGTAAGAGCGATGTTAAAGTTTGTAAATTTACATTCGTGGCCAGTAGAGAAACAGAAGTTAGCAGGATAGGGACTGCGATGTCTGGTACACATTGCCAAGATGCACTTGCTCAGAAGAAATTTATCATGATCAAATGGTGTCTTGCACTCCCTTTTATTAAATTACCGCTAAAATTGCTTCCTTTGGTAAAAACGAATCTCCAGAGTGTTTGAAACACGACTACGAAGGGGTCATAGGTCACTTCTCTATCGGATAATGTGATTTTAATGATCGAAAATTCAGAAGTACATATGGAGTTCGGTAGACTCCATATTTCGAAACTTATGCAAATTTTTGCATTTATTATGAATTAATTCAAATTTATGACAACGAATGAGTACGAAGTTTCTCTTTTTAAAAGTAATGATCTACATCTATTAATGTATCTAGTTGTGATCGTTTCCTTTCTTCCAAGAGAGTTTATTTCATGACAAACTGTCCCGAAAGTACACAGCCTTTAACAGCTCAAGAGCTTTGACACGACTGCGTGCGAACGACTCATGTAATGTAAATGACCTTTAGATGGAAACAAGAATTGTCCTATATTTGAGCAGCCATTTTTAATCCACAACATCTTTCTTCTTCGGATGAACATCACCAGCAATGATAATTACAGGGTTGGTTACACCTCGATGTCTTAAATCGAGTTGTTTCTTATCAATTAACTTAATGGAACTTCTAGGCAAAGCAATGTACGTCATTGTGTGTCTTTATAAAGACTAGAGCTTCGGCTTATCCATGGGATGTAATGACCAACGTATGCAGAATAAAAAAAGTTCATTCAGCGTAGACCTTCTGCATCGTTAGTAACTTTGGGCACAAAAAACCGCGTTTATATTTTCGCTAGTAAGAAAGTGTAAGCGGGAATGCTTAGATATTAACAGCCTTCGTTTTTCTTTTGATCAAAATGTCTTGCAGTTTATTTCATATCAAGGGGGGAAAAGTGGAAAATTTTCTGTAATTACTTCACTAATCTGTGCGCTAAAATTGTGCTCAGTGATAAGATAGAGAGAAAGCATAAAGAAGAGTAAGAAGATGTTCATTTTGGTACATTATGACTTAATGGGTTGATATTAGTAGTAGAAGCATTTGAGCAGTTAGTGTTAAGATATGGCGTCCTGGAGAATCGTCCAAAGGTTAGACAAGAGAAAATATTTCTAGATACACAAAATGCTCTCTTTGAATAAGGCATGTTCATGAATTTAAAAGCGCACAATGAAAAGCTTAATTATTTTAAAAGCATTTTTGCAGATTGTATGCTTCATCAACCCAAGCACGATTCAATTGCTGGAAATGTATCCTTAAATGGATTTTCTTAGAATGCACACTGTTCGTGGGCATCATTATATAATTTAGTAAGAGTGTGATGCTTAATATCTAAATGGAAATGTGAATAAAGTTAGCTTTGTGCACGGTTCCTTAAACAAGTCCAACCACTTTCATTGATCACTAAATATCAAGTTACCCCTGTAAATGTGCTTTACCTGTAAGGCTCTGCTGTACTTCGTTTATCGACCAGTCGAGGAAAAACTGGATAATCGAATAAACGAAAAGAAAAAGAAGAAAAGAAATAAATTTTTCCTCTTTTATCCGTTGTACAAGTATCGTACAACGCTTGGAGGTTTTTAAAAAAACGCATTAAAGTTAATATAAAACAGATTAATAATTTTAAGTTTTGGTAGTAGCTTAAAAGGAGAATGGGCCTGAAATAATTAAAATAGTATGTTTCCTCATATTCACAAGTTGCCTCGGTATTGCACTGTCAACAAACAACGTGCATTTTACCTTAAAAATTACTTGATACGTAATTAATACCAAAATAGAATAAAAAGAAATTTATTGTAATTTTTAAAAACTCCAGTTATTCTCCATCTTTTTATGACTAGTTATAAGAACTGAATTTCATTTTATTTTATTTTTATTTTCTTAATTAATTAATTAATTATTACGATAAAAAAAAGCTTGTTTTTGAAGTTGGGTTGATGGTGAAGGTCTTTTTTTTAGAATTTAACTAAAAACTTGCATTGTCGAATTGATAGAATGAATAATAGCTGGAATTTTTCTAAGTGTAGTTCAGACAACAGATTTTCAGAACTCAGTAGTACGAGGATGGTAGTATTTATCCAACCTTCAGTAGTTGATAATCCAGCATTGATAATCTGGATCAATGACCATTATCTGGATCCAGCTGCAATTAAGAGTTGGTAGAGTGGTATGACGTGTTGGTGACTTCCATTTGTTTCAGATTCAGAAGCCAGAACCGATTTTAACTCTGATTGAGTTCCACAAGGCAATCAAATTCGGAAAATATTTTTTATCACTTTAAGATCGATCATGAAGACTAAGTCACTTTCAAAGAGCCAAGAAACTCTTAATATTCTGAACTGCATATAATAAATGGTGTTGAAATGATATCTTAGGGTTGAGTAAGATCCTAAAGTGATAAGAAAATCCTTTTTTCGTATCCAACTCATCAGCCATCATTCTGAGGTCAAAACGACTATCCCTTTGGCACAATTTCTCTATTGATAACGTTTCTATATTGATCTCAAAGAATTGCTGAATCTTCCAGAACTATTCCTCTTTTCGTGATGCATACCATTGAACCTTTAAGAAACAGAAAAGGGGATGTATTGAATAGTTTTATGAGAATTTTTTCAAATTATTTCCGTTAAACACTAATTAATAAAGCTACTTTTAAATTCTCCATAATAACGAACTTTGCATCTCATTATTGAGGTCTGAATGAATGCAAAGGCTTGAAGAGAAAACCATTTCTCTTTAAGAAAGCTAAAATGTTTATAAGAATACTTAAAGATTATTAACATCCCTTTCTGCGACACCGCTCCATACTTATCTAGTCCATAAATTCCAAAGAACTTTGTAATGACAGTGAATTGAAGAGGAAAAAAAGTTTTAAATTATGATTCTATCAAGATCTTATTACTAAGTCGCTTGGCGATTGAGAATCATTATCTTCCAATTTCTCTTAAGTGCTTTCTCCTTTCATAAGTCCATAAAGAAGCAGAAGAAAAGTTAACTTCTAAGATACTTCTAGAAACAGCGCCTTTTAGCATCTCTTTAAGACGCAGAGTTTTATAAAATTATTTCTCAAGTTATGGATATAATACATTTTTCATATCCTTGGTGTGTTTCTTTCTTGGGGGAGTCTTAGATCTCTCAATCTCTTTCTTTCATCCTTATAGATTTGTTCCGAATATCAATACTATTACCTCTAAAGCTCTCGACTAGAGTGGTTGATTTGTATACATCATTAAATCCAAAGATGTATGTCCGTATTGAGATTTGACATTGACGAATACATTCATTGGCCAAAAGATTAGAAACCTTTATTCGATTTCTCATGGATTGATGAGATAAAGAAATATTTAGGACTTTGATGATGCAGTTGATAATCCACGGCAAGATCAATGGAAAAGGAAGTCGAGGGAAAGAAGGAAATCTCAGAGAGTGGTATGATGACAGTCAACCTCTGCAAAGAGACGGCACACTGAAGAAGAAGAAGAAGAAGAAGAATGAGTACAGAGAAGAGTAACAAGACTGTTGAGGGGAACAAAAGGGTCCTCTTACCAAGAAAGGCTTAAGTTCTGCAAATTGCATCATCTGGAGAGTAGGGATTGCAGCGCTGGGATTTGCTATTCTCCTCTACTTTAAGATTGGACTCTGTTAGCTTCAACCGTTTTGGAGAATATCTGAGCACGAACAATTTTGGAGTTGAAACCGTTCTGTTCACTTCTGAATTCAGAATAGGACTTCACGTGGAGGGAAACTCTACTTTCGGCTGCTGTTAAATCAGAAAATTCATTCCAACTTTCTTTGCTGCAGGCTCTACCCTGACGTTTGACCTTTTGCCTACTAGTAGTCAAGTTTTCAGTAGCTGTACTAATGGCGTTCTTCTCATTTTGGTAGTCTCTCTCTCTGGATGGGTACTCTTCACGTTGACCCATTTCACCTCACTATATTTAAAATTTCATACACATTTTAGGATATTAATCTGAATTAAATATCCTAAAGTGGATCCCCTACTCATCTTTGTCTCTTTCCATAAAAACAAACAACTCTTCTTTGATGCTCCAGCCATCCACTGAATGCAGTGTGGACGAATAACTATTTTGTGGTGAGCGTGGTGGGTGACCGGGGACTTGTGCGTGACACGTTATCCTGAAGAAGTATCTCACCACGTCAGAAAAACGTGCAGCTTTTAAGATATCTGTAAAGATTGCTTCTTCCAGCACGATCCCTAAAAGCCCCTCTTCTCGAAATGTATGGGAGAGAGCTGAATAAGAAATCAAAGAAGTAATACACCCCAGGGACCAACGACGAGTTGGAGAATGACTACTCACTCTCCAAACTTGAAAATATGAAAATTCTGAAGTTTGAAAATCACTGGAATGTTCTTTGGATGCCATAATTGCCATCGTGTAAAATCCTTGGAAAATTTAAGGCATGGAAATCGAAAATTTCAAATTGTACGAAGAAGAGTGTTTGAAAAGTTCTTTCTAAAACGACACCGTTGGGAACAGAATGGAGGAGTGAATCGCGAAACAGTGGATGAGGAGTATTAGCAATATCCCCCAAGATTTTATCTAAAGTCCAAAACAACAGAAGCCGACTTATATATGTTGACTTAATTATTTATATCCCCCTATGCCCTTGTTTAAAAATCGGAAAAGTGAAAAGTGGAACTGAATCACAACATTTGAGAAATGATTTCATCCACCGCATGCGGCAGCTCACATCAAACAACTTCTTTAGAACTGATTTGACTGCCTGTTGTCACTGGAAACTACCAGCTATCTAGTGAGGGACCAGTTAGTCCTGAAATAGGCTGTTATAGCTGTCTCATCTCTTAAACGAATGACCAGTTGACATGGAAAGGCCATCTGCTTGAAAGCAGTGCAATACCACAGCAACTCTTTGCAAAGGCTGCTCTGAGATTTAAAAAATTAAAAATTAAAATTAAAAAATTAAAATTAAAAAATTAAATTTATACAATTTAATTTTAATTTAATTAAGCTGATTAATGTATAAATATAGTGCAAATGCATCAGGAATACATAGCTGTATCTGAATAAATCAGATTATTAATAAAACGGCATCATTTTAAGTTATATCTCATATTGTGAATACCTTCACAACGAGTTGCCATGATATTGCACTACTTCGAATAAGTAACGCTTCACCTAAGGAGAAGACTAATGTTACTTATTCTCAGATGGATACCACCACCCAGACGGCACCGTTTCAGGGCTATTTGGCCCTTCTTCGGTGGGTGGATAGGTACCCGAGTGATGCAATGATAACTTAAAATGATGCCGTTTTATTAATAATCTGATTTATTCAGATACAGCTATGTATTCCTGATGCATTTGCACTATATTTATACATAGTCTAGACTCCTTCATAGCTTGAGGCTTATGCCCTAAACGCTTGAGTCTAAATACATGATACACCATCAGGCATCTCTCATATTGTGGAGTTATACTTCATAACTGTTTTGCCATCATTGCATCACTCGGGTACCTACCCACCCACCGAAGAAGGGCCAAATAGCCCTGAAACGGTGCCGTCTGGGTGGTGGTATCCACCTGAGAATAAGTAACATTAGTCTTCTCCTTAGGTGAAGCGTTACTTATTCGAAGTAGTGCAATATCATGGCAACTCGTTGTGAAGGTATTCACAATATGAGATATAACTTAAAACGATGCCGTTTTACCAATATTCTGATTTATTCAGATATAGCTATGTATTTCTGATGCATTTGCACTATTTTTATACATAGTCTAGACTCCTTCATAGCTTGAGGCTTATGCCCTAAACGCTTAAGCTGATTAAATATTTTAAAAAACTTGTTTAAACTTGATTTTTAAAAATAGTTTGAACTGTTTTTAACATGTGTTTGAACTTGATTAAATATTTAAAAGCAACGTACTTAAAGTTTATTAAATATTTGAAAACTTGTTTGAACTTCATAAAATATTTAAAAACCTGTTTAAACTTACTTTAAATATTTTTACTAAATCTGTTGTTTAAATATATTTTAAAATAAATTTTAAAATGTTAAAACTTGATTGAATATTTTTAAACTTGTTTAAACTGGTTAAAGCTTTTTTTAAAAAACTTGTTTAACTCTATGAAATAATTAAACAACGTTTTAAACTTGTTTAAGTTTAATTAAATATTTCAAAAAATTATAAATTGGTTTTTCTGTATTTATTTTAAATCTGCCATTAAAGATGAGACGATGGTTAATTTGCAAATTAATTACTTTCAAATAAATGTTTTTTTTTTGAAATAGTGCAATACCAGAATACTTAAATATAAAAAATTCAAATGAAAATCAGTCCACTGGAAAACGAGTTATTACATGTGAACGGACGAACGGACAAGAGGGAGAAAATAATATTCCTTTATGTAAACGATATGTGGTTACAGAAATATATAGAGAAGTTTATGTACGCATGAAATTAATACATTTATCTGTTTCCGGGGTGAAAAAAAAAAAAAAACAGAAAAAATGTAGGATTACATCCTTTCTTGGAATACTCCAATTAAGCCTTTAAACAGTGCATTTTCGTTTAGGTTGGAAAGAAAGATTCCTTCCTCTCTAAAACGTATAGTCCCTTCCAAGTTTAAGAAGGAATTAATAATGATACACTAATATATCTTAATTTATTCTACTGAAGAAGGATTTCGCATCGGACTCTGAAACGTACAGTTCCTTTCAGGTTTGAGAAAGAATTATTAATGAATTAATTAACTTGTTATATAATTAATTGAGTTAATTAAAGCTCAAGTTAGGAGTTAATTACAATAAACAGCTGTATTAAACTAAATTTACCCATTTCTGGCCTTCTACTGCACAGAAAGATGGCAAAAGTGTTCTGCATCCTAGTATGAAACTGAACCGCAAGCAGTTGCTCTTGATATTTCTAACACTAAATTGAGTGTTTCCAAGAAGAAAAATCCAGAGTTTCCGGGAGGAAAAACCTTGTTTTTTCTCCTGAGACTGACTAACTCAGCTATTGACCTACCAAGACACCATATGGGGGAAAAACTTAATTGATGAACGGACCAAAGCCTACTTTCACACTTTTACCATGGGAAGAGGCCCTCAGCCCTTCGCGAAGTTGGCGCCTCTGTTAAACATAAAGACTGAAGGGTTTGAATTTTTTATTTAAATACTTTTAGGACATATTTCGAAACGTGATCATAAAAAAAGTAGTTGATATGAAGCAAGTGTTCTAGAATGAACTAAAGTGGGGTGCTTTTAAAAACAGAATGGCACTAAGTCGAAGCTTAAAGACGGATTAGTTTGCGTTGCCTGCGAAGGCTCCTTCGACACTTAAATGTACAGAGGATACGTGTCACTGATGTGTCAACACGCAACTGGAATATTCATGAGAGTTTCTTAAGTATTGAAATATTGGTGAGAAAGCGGGGACGGGTCCACGCCATTTTCTTCAATATACATGGCAGAACGCATTCCATAAATAGTGTCAGACGGCGCCTCAGATCACTCGCAATAAATATAGTAACTGGATCCTGACAGCAGCGATATACATAGACGGAAAATAGCCTCGTAACATCAGCGAGACTTCGCATATAGTTATTGAGACTCCCCCACCCCCAGTAATAAAAACTTTGCGAATGCAGTCATAAATTAGGGAAAGTAGGCCACCATATTTATGGATTTCCCTCAATGGTATTCCTGTATCAACCTGCTAACTTGCACTTCGGAAAAGTTTTGGGGCCTGCCTTCCAAAATTAGGCTCTTCTTCAGGAGCGTTTTTCGAGAAAAACCTTTGGGTTCTTCAAAGGATGCGTTTCGTTTTCTTCTTCCATAAGAAGGAAGAAAGATCTAAGCGAGTTCGGGACTACTTGGGGATGTATTATTAAATAGTTACAGCCATTTGCTCGTCCCATATAATCTTAATGTTACGGTTTCGATTTTCAAATGAAGACCACGTGCGTTAAATATAACCAAATACCTCTCTGAGGCTAACGAAGTTATTAGGTAATAAAATTTCATTACTGAAGAGTTATTTAAAACTTCAGATGAATCCCTCCCTCAATGTTAACAAAAAAAAGCAGTTTACTGAATGTTTATTAGCGTCATAAGATGCCAGGGCTACGATAAACCCCATAAGGAGACGCAGTAACATCTTATTCAGTTGGCTGAGTTTTGGATGTCATTTACACTGAGTGGCCACTTTGTTAGACACACCTAACTTTATCGGGAAATGGGGTTTTTCTTCATGAACGCCAGTGGGATGAGGTGAACCGAGTTCTTCAGAATAGGTTCGCAAAAATTCAATTTGCACAGCTGTAAGAAGTATTTGAGTTAGTGGACCCGTGTCGGGTTATCGACAACTCGTTTTGCCCTTACCGAAGGCTGAAGAGAGCACTAGTGGCTATTCGTTAGATGATCAATAAAATGGTCATCAGTGCAGTTTGGAAGTTGCATCAAGTTGTCTATTAATTCTACAACTTTCTTTCCTCAATTTGAATTTATGCCCCCTCAGATTCGTAATCTGAACAAGCAGAAGAATCTCATCACCATTGAGCTTGCTCAAACCATTCAAAGCCTTATTCATTTCAATTAGATCACCTTGCAGATGCCTAGTCTCCAGATGCTGCGACTTGCAGAACTTAAGCCTTTCTTGGTAAGAGCACCCCTTTGATCCTCTCACCAATCTTGTTGCCCTTCTTTGTGCTCGTTCCAGCAGCTCTACATCCTTCCTAAAATGAGGCCTCCAGACCTGTATACAGTACTCAAGATCAGGCCACACCTTGAGTAAGTGTTCTCTGGGAAGCCTATTGCTGCAAGGTTCTTATGGAGGTTCTTTGGCACCATGCCGATGGTCATTACTTGTTCCATATGCCACATTTCTTTGACTTCCTGTCTTAGTTGTGAGTACTTCCTAATCTTTTCCTTGTAGGTTTTCTGGAGATTGCTGGTGTTGCGCACTGCGATGTCGATCAGGCAGGTAATCTTTTGCTTCTTGTCAGTGAAGGTTTTATTTCCAATTCTATTTTGTGGAATCATCTTGTCCGTTCTCATGGCTCTTGTTCCAGTATAGTGTGTGAGTAGGGGTCTCTAGTAAGGCTTGAGGTTCGTACTTGAAATACGGTATACTTTCTTTTATCAACTAATATTTCTTCTCTAGCCTTCTCATATCCTAGTTACCTGGTCGTGTCTATGACCAGGGTGATCATAGATCACCTGGGTGATCACCCTCTATCCCGCGGTGGTGCTGGATTGTTTCTGGGACCAAACAGCATCGTTCACAGGTGCAATCTGTCACTCCGGAGTCTTTGGGAATGTGTTTCCTGATGTTGATTACTTGGTCTTGGATGGCGAGCATGAATCCTTCCGCCTCGGAGAAGGGCGTCCCGCTGGTGAGCCATTCGTTGGAAGCCACCTTATCTATGTAGTCTTGATAGAGGTTATTGTAGTGCCTGCCATGGATTATGTTCTTTGCCCATCTGTCTCTTTCTTCCGCCTGGGTTGGTGGTGTATCATCATTGAGTTTCCGCGGCGTGTGCCACTTCTCTATCTTCCTTACAGCCTGGTAGATTGGCTCTGTGTTTTTCTGGAACTAATCCTTTAGGTCAGAGTTTTTAGTCGCTTTACTCTGTTTATTCGGTTGGGTCTGTCAAACCTCTTCCTCTTTCTTTCCGGGCTGTGGTCAGTCTCTCGATGGTCGTCTTCGGATGGTGTTAGTGGCTCTTCGCCATCATTGTCCTGGACCTTCTCATGATCTCCTCCAGCTCGGTGTTAATCCACTCTATAATCCCGAATGAGTACGTTAGTTTCAAGATGTTTTGTTTGCCATCTTGCCAGTGGCTACCATCTTGTTTCAAGATGGCAGCCGCTTAACTTATGAGCCTCATTCTTTGAAATTTGTGTGGTTTCAAAGAACAAAACTGAGAAAATCGGAATTCCGTCTAAATCGGAATTCGCAAAGTTTATTTTTTAGTCTTACTCTGATTAAGTTTTTACAAACATGTTTTTATTTTTTACGTGGAGGAGTTCGCTTACCCACCAGAAACCAGACAGCCAAATAAACTTGGTTAGTTTTTTTATTAATCAAAGAAACTTTGATTTGCATTTTTAATGAGACCTCGGACTTTTTCTTCCCTGAATTTCTTGAGTCTTAAAGAAAAAAATCTTTCACCACGCTCCAAGGCGAGCGAAGTTGTTTCCACAGCTATCTGAAGGCTTCCCTACTTTTAATGTTTGTAGTAATTTATTTCATTTGGTTAAATTAATGAATAAAACACGCTAATCTCTTGATTGAATTCTACCAACGCATGCGCGCGGATTTCTTTAATTCTTTTATGCAGACAAACATATACACATGATAAGATAAATCGCTAATTCGTGTGCAATGATGGGTGAAGTCACGTTTGATAAGGGGACCCTGTGTGGAGTATGGAAAAAGAGAAAAGCGGCGTGGTACAAGAAGGGAAAAAAATGGACTGTAATCTTCTCAGTAGTATAACTGAGAAGATTTCTAAAGGATTAAATAGATTATTGGAGTGTATCGTGTGAAAACAGAACGATGAGTGAAAAAAAGAGGGAATATGGACTTCCATTTTTCATAATAATGTGTAGTCATATTTGAGGACATTTTGAGGACCCCTTTTTTTGTCGAGGATGCACCTCATCCTCGACAAAAAAATAATCAAAAAAGTAATAGTCATTATCGATAAACGCAAAATCCAGTCCATCTTCCATCAAATCTTAATGGCGAATACACACAAATGGTCACAGAGGACACAAACTACGGAATCCAGCCACAAGCGTTCGACAGGCAGGCCTTCGTGGGCCTTCGTAGAAACTCCTTGAAGCTGAATCCCGCAATTGATCATCCAACCACGAAGTGAAATGCAAAGTGAAATCTTGTGCCAACCTCTTCCTCTGTTTGGGCACTGAGCAACCCTCTGTCATGGTCGCTTCATGTGGTTGCCATGGGAAACTATCTACCATTATTAGAAACTGTACATCCTAAACGTACCATTTCGATTGGAAAATCCGTATCGATTGCAATTATTCGGAATAGTTGTGGCAAGCTGTAGCAGTCATTCGTCTAATCTTACAAATATCATCGTAACACCAAGAACCGCTCTTCAGGAAATTCGGATCACCAGCCTGGAATCATCAATCTCTGTAATGACAGTACAGGGAACTGCCAACAAGCATCGCAGTTCTTCAGTCTAAACATTTGTACCGTTTGCTGGTACGAATGATACAGCATCATGAGCCGCCGAAGAAGCAGTATCAGTTGCTAGATTGTAGTTCACAAGACACTGAGTGTTCAGTTTTATCGACGTTCAATTATTTAGGAAATAGCAGCACCATTAGATGCGCAGGCTATTATCAGCGCAATGAGTTGTGTAGGCTAATGACAACACCAGGAACTGCCATCAGTAGTAAATTATACACTCACAGAAGCATTAGAACCACTACACGAATGCTAAATCTTCTACTATAAAACTAAGCAGGACCATGAGCTGCAAGTACACTGGACAATGTTTGAACAACTGTTGGACCTTAACTGCACGTGTCTTCCATGCACCTGAACTGTGTTGCAAAAAAATATTGATCCATGACCTATAATGAGAGACATTGTTTTCAATTCAATTTTGGGTTGAGCCAATTGGGTTGTGCTCTGTCCTTATGGTCTACTTCTGGAAATAATTTCTTCCTTATCCTTCCTTTAGTGCTGCAGTTCCATCTTTCCTGCCAGTAACCCACCAACTGATCCCAGATGAAAGAACAACTGATACCCCCACGGCTATGAAAGAAATGGTGGTACAAGACCAAGGCAACTCAAATCGTGAGACATTAGTTGATCGTTTGTTACTTGGACTCTAAGCTCATCACTTCTTCGATAGAATTCAATAGAGAGAGATGAAAGAGGGAACTAAGGTATAGAAAAACAAACTGGAAAGAAAATAAACGAATCATGACCTGAACCTCCAGTTGCTCAGATTTCAAGATGTTTTATCACAATTCGCATCAAATCTTAACATTACCTGACTCTTGTTAAAGTTAAGCGGCATTTCCCTAGATGGAACTCTTTTAAAAACAATATTTTAAGCGAAAAGAGGATTATTTTAAAGTCGATTTGTCCACATTTCAAACAGCTGTGGTTTAAATATTCGAAGAAGAGAATTAATAAGAAATTCTAAAAGATCGCGCGGTAAGAAAATTATCGAATTATTTTAGTTTCCCTCGGGTCGATCAATAGCCTCTTTTGAGAAGTGAGTATGGGCATTGTAGGGAAAATGCATCTCGTTTGCCAGCCAGTAATTTCCGAGCATATTGAAGCTGGATTTGTGGAGAATGCGGTGCCTTCCTTTGATAATAGAGAAAGCCGGTAGGGAGCGCTGATCGGTACACACATAATGCATACAGTGTAGCTCTATCCATTTTGTCTAATTTCCATAAGGCCGCGAGCAAAGATTTCACTAATGGCATTCACCGAAATAAGCAAATCTTTAATGGTGCATCTTCGGAGAGGAGGAAAAAAGAAATCTTGCTTGTCAGCATAAAGTTCCAAATTAAATTACCCACCCTCTTGGCTGTCTAATCACCTAATGTGTTTATTCAGGAAATTGCTAAGAGTCCATTTCTACCTATTTGTCTTCCCTGGATGCAGGACCAGCGCCACCTATGACGTCGTCTTCGCTCAGACCAAGAATATTGATCTATCGCAAATAGTCTTTTGCTTCGACTCCCAGATATATAATTAGAATAAAATTTCTTCCCGCTTTTTAATCTAAGTCTCTTGGGCGTGATGCATTGTCTTAGGCAATCGCAATCAGCAATTTTCTACGTTATTACATCCATAGACTGGTGATTGCTATCAGTTAGTGGAAGAAATGCAAAATCTATTGGTGCCGGTTAAAAAAGAAAAAAGTCCAATTTCCGTGGTTGGCACGTGACATCAGCATCAGCTAGCAGCTGTTGCATTTTGGTCACGTGGGGTCTAGAGAGAGAGAGAAAGAGAGACAGCATAAATAATTGTAATGACCGCATCAAATCTTTTATCTTTATTAAAGGTTTTGCAATTCGTATGAAATATTTGAGACTTCGTTTCGTATTTATTCCATCCATTCAAATAGAATGGCCGGCGAAGTTTGTTTTCTAAAGATAAATCGTGGTAGCAGTTGCCTTCCAGAAATAGCTTCTCTTCCATATAAATCCCTATTACGTATGCATTGCCTCTAAAATCCTTTTACCCTGATGAGGCCGGCTTCATGAATGTTTAATATCAAGATGTTCGTGCTCCAACCTTTTCTATGGAACTAAATGGGCAAATCAGGAAAGGGCGAGAAGAGATTAAACATCTTTTGAACTCCTGCAAACTTTAATCGAAAAAAAAAAGGAAACTTAACGTGTATCGAGGAAAAAAAAATAATAAAAATAACAACGAAGTTCAAGAAATATAATATAACTATGTGATTAAAGAAGTTCGAAAAGAAAAGACACTTCATGATGCTCTTCTAGTTGCAATAACTATTAAAAATGATGCTCTTCTAGTTGCAATAACTATTAAACTATTTTTAATAGTTATTACAGCAATCATTATGAATCCCAGCGTTACAACAATCGTTTCGAATCCCAGCGTTACAACAATCGTTTTGAATCCCAGCGTTACAACAATCGTTTCTAATCCCAGCGTTAAAACAATCGTTTTGAATCCCAGCGTTACAACAATGCTACAATGATTGTTAGCTTGTCAATTTCCCAGCGTTACAATGTTACAACAATCGTTTCGAATACCAGCGTTACAACAATGCTACAATGATTGTTTCCTTGTCTATTTCCCAGCGTTACAACAATTGTCACGAAGACAAACACGTGACCAGGCAGTGGCAACAATGGTTGTAAAAATGCTTGTCAATTTCATATCAGACAATCAGCATCCCGCTCGCGCAGGATTGCTCCCCATCCTCTCTCCGGTTGCCATGGCAACCGAAATACAGCGAATAACGACAAATCGTTATTTCTAACGGAGAATTTTAAACAAATGAATTTCGGATGTTTTGAAAGCGTGCATTAAAATCATTACGTTTCGCAGACATTCGTTACGTTTATTAACTCTTCATCTGTGTTTGTAGCGATGTCAAAAATCGTGTAAGTTACTGTTGCCGCTGATTTCTGAGTAATGGGATGGTAGAATAAAGCGCAGTAAACAGGTCTGCTTTGGGACCAATAGCCATAAACTCCTCGCTTGAAATAATGTTCCAATATTTCTTATTTTTCTCTGGGGCGACATTACGCAGATAAAATGAACAGTGGGGGAGGGGAGGGATCTACCATCAACGAATGTTCCGGCGCAGTAAATTAGTAACGGGCGAAAAGGATTTCTCGTTTTACCTCCCCGAAGATAGGAAAGATGCCGGAGAATTATTACTTGCATTGTGTTAAAACAGCGAGGAAATGTAATCGTCGAGTTAACAACTTTCCTCCTAATCTCCCTCCGACTTAACACTCCTGAGGAACTCCCTATTCCTCCGCATTCGCATAAATAGATTATTTTCGCAGTAAATGAATGCGCCATTTGCATATGTCCTAACTCCTGTTACACAGCAAACATCGATTATTTTCTTCTGCAATTCTTTCTGTTTATGTAAATGCCCCCGAAAATCCGAAGCTTAAGGAAACACCAGTTGCGTCGCTTTTAACTAAATCTATTAAACTTGCGATGCAACGCCATTGGAAAATCTAGCTGCGCATTAATTTTGTGTATCTATTTAGCTATTATACAATAGCGCAGAGGCCTTGGCTCTGTGAAAGGGCCGGGTTCTAACTATGTCGACGATTTTTATTTACTTACATCCGTTCTTCATCTGTTGATCCTGAACCTTTTGCACTTGGACCCGAAAGCATTTAAGACATTTGGTAGACCAAAAAACATCTACAGCTACACTGTATTGCCAAAAGTATTTCCAAAAATCTTTTATTGATACAATATTTAATAAAATGCCTGCCCTTTCGCCTTAATTATACGTTGTATTCTTGTTGGTAGACTCCAAACTAATTTTTAATGACACGAAAGCACCATTTTGGTTAATTTTGACTTCAACACAGCGGTCAATTCAGCTACTGGTTGCAGCCATGTTTGCATTACACAAAATGGATGTTCCAGCCAAAAGGTAAGGGTAAGTGGGTTAAGATCAAGCCTCTATGCAGGGCAAAGAAGCTTTTCCACGCCTTCTTCAAACCATACACGTCTGCTTGATTGAAAAACCATGTAACCTGATTCGGAACTCCATAATATAGTTTTGCAACATTTCAGGACCCAATTTCCAACGTTTCAGGGGCCAACTGCTTCGTGTGCTGGCTCTTTTGTAAAATCTGATACAGCGCAGCTCCTACATATCGTCGTTGTACTAATATCAATTCTTGTTACCTTCCTGAACTCCGTTTGCAGTGTTCAACGAGGCCTATGATCTACATACCACCGTCTAATCGCCTCAGGTCCTTTTGCATCAATTTCTGCGGTCTACCCAAAATGCTCTCAGCTTGGCACTATTGTATTCCTTCAATCTATCTCACAAGAACTTAATCTTTTACACAAAAATACTCCTTTAGGAGTCATGCAGTTTATTAAGATTGTACAATTTCCTTCTTCTCCCATGCTGCTTTCAATTTAAGTTTCATCAAAAAGAAAATGTACTTCTATAATGAAATTGTCCTACCTTGCTGAGTTAGGTTTCTTCAAGTTTCGTCCTTCATTGTTTACTCACCAGGATCAAAGAACCCTAGCACTAAAAATTTTTTCAACAAGACAGTACAATAGAATAATTGGAATCTAAAAGTTTTGGGACTTATATACTGCATTGGTGAACACCAGATTAGCTATATCTAATCTTAGATTATTTTAAGAAACATTTAAATTGTACAGTAGCCCATGATGTTTCCATTTTGCAATTACGTCAGCTCTACTGATGTAAGGTTTGCAGATCTGGTGCAATAGAAGGAACAGAATGATTGCTAATATGGTATCCTATAATGATTCCCTGGTATAAATGGCTAAGATCAAGTTGACGCGTGGCTGGAGTGCATGGTTTGTTTTTCGCAAACAGAGGGGTGTCCCAATACTTTTTGGTAGTATTCTTTATTTTTCTATAGGTAAACAGAGAGAGAAACTCGTACTGGACTGGATGTTGGACTGGATGCAACTGGATAACTCATGCTAGATGTTGGAATTAGATAGAGTGTTGTATTCATTGGAATCGAGATATTTCAAAGAATGAACAAAAAGACTCGTAGAAAAAATGGATCCGAAACTTGCCCCCAGAGGAGAAACGATGGCACATTTGTCTATCAAGGACCACCGTGAGAGCTTTTAGGCCCAAGTGCAAAAGTCTAATGGATCACCAAACGAATTCTCTATCATAGGGAGTGTTTGGTATTTTTTTATAATGCGCAGATTCCACATTTAAATGTAGTGCCCTTGTGTTGAATAGAAGCTTCGGTATGTGAGAAATTTATTTTGACCACCGTGTACATAATCGAATAATAATGTCTTTTTGCCAGTAATAAACTGTCTGTAACAGAAAAACACAACTTATTTTAGAAAAGAATAGCTTTATTATATAGAAAATGAAGTCTAGTGGCAGATAATTGTGTCAAGAAGTCTTTTTCAGTCGGGTTTCTTTAAGAATCGTATATAGAATAAGCCTTTAGCGCTAAATGGAACGTTGAGGACGTTACAAGGCTACCTGAAGGAAATAGATGATTTTCTGTGGTCCCACAGGACACATCTACTCTTTCTTAAAGACTGCGGTTGGGCTAGTAAAAAAATAGCCTCACTTTTGTAGATGATCGCATTGGGAAAACTTTGAGTATTATCATTTGAAAGCAATCCCCGATCACGTTATTACAAGGCACAAAAGCATTTGAAATGGAATTAAAGGTGAAAATTGTCAAGATAAGCTTGAAACTAGTGGATTGTGTTAAAAATTTTAAGTTACGTATAATTCTCTGTTTATTTGATGTTTTTACTGCTTAGGATTCCACTTAAGAGTTCTTCTTCTTCTTTTTAATGGAGTTCATTAAAACCTGCAGACATCCTCCTAAACCATCTCCAGAGACAAACTGAACATAAATAAAAATAGGTTGGAGAAACGGAGGGGAAGGGAATAGTTGTGGGGCAAGAACCGTGTTTCATCTTTTCGTATTATGCTCTATACACAGCCTGTACGCTTTCATCAGTTTAAGAAAGATTTATTTAATTATATATTGGTGGGTCAAAATATTAGAAGCCTTATCCCATAATAAGAAATAGAAATAGACAGAGACAGAGAAAAAATTCGCCTTCCATATAATGGATTCATTCCTACACTGTTATATCCTTAGTGCAGATCATAAGCCAACCAATAGCCTTAGTCCAGACCATGAGAAACAGGTCACACCGTGAAACCTCTTTCTTGAAATTTCATTCTTGGTTCGGTATCCTCCACGATGGTGTTCTCCATACAGTTTTCTAAACTCATCTCGACTGTCTGACTGCGTGCTATTCTTTGTGGGACCTTTTTCCATTGCTTTAGAGGCCAAGAACGATGGACTTTAAGATGCATTACTCCAACCTACGTTTACCTTTTGTTTTCCGACGCTGTGCAACTCCCTGTGGACATACTTCGAGTCACTCTCGATTATACGTAGACTATTGATCTCAATATCTGCAAAGGTGGTGGGTGACTGTTACCCCATCAAATATCTGCGTATTCCCATAATTTTGCTGAATTGGGCTGAATTCTGTTGAATCTGGGGAATTATGCAGCACTCCATAGAATTCTATGGAGTGCTGAATTCTTTTGAAAGCATGAATTCTATGGAGCGTTCATTTCTTTTGGGAGTTCCTTGGATCATCGTTCTACTTTGGTCACTGGGCGCCAATTCATATGGTAGTGGGGATGTGATCTTGATGGCAAAAGGAGTGATAGAATTTGGCAGGTGTAAAGGATATCCTGTTAAAGAAGTAGCTGAATTTTCAGGTGTTTCAGAAAGAACAGTTATAAGAGTTTTTAAGGAATGGCGTCAGTCGAAATCAGTGGCAGAATTGTGGTCGAAATTTTGTACTAAGTGATCGTGATCTGCAACGAATATCGCGTCTAGTAAACGACAAACAATTTCAAGCAAGACAAGAACTGCTGAAACAGTTAACCAAGGTCCCGATCAGGCTGGATGGCTATACAAAGCTTGGTTGATCAGGTTGAGCAGGAAAACTCATGATTTCAGTACTCCTTTGTTCCAGGATTACAACTCTCCAGTTCATAGAGGCGCTGCTGTTTTAAACTGGCACTAGGAATACTAAGGAATGAAAGAGCATTTAATGGACCCAACTAATCACCAGGAGTAAATCCAGTGGAGAACGTATGGGACTATGTCAAAGAAAGTGAAAACATAACAACCAACATCCGCTAAACCTGAGGGTTCATTTGTTTTCAAAATGGCCTAATACTGGTATAAAGTATTTAAGGGTACTAGATATTGCCAATCTTTTCTATTTGGTGATGTCTAGTATCTATCAGATTCTGACAAGATAGCAGTGAACCCAAAAAATCGTAGCTACATTTCAAAAGTGAAAGCGAAGTGCTCAAAGGTCAGTTGGTGCGATCATCCAGAGATGGAGCTTATCCAATTACTGTGTCCTCGTCTGTGTTTCTATTGGAGGAAGGCTGAACAAAGGATTTAGAAGGGTTGTTTGACGAAGATGTCGACTCTGATAGGAGGTGCACGTAATAGCAATTAAAGAGTAAGTTTGTCTGCTGTAGTCTGGTTTTGATGGCGCTGAAATTTCCGTCTCCACTGGAAGATTAACAACGGAACACATTTTGCGTTAATCTGCGTTTAAAGTCCTCTTCGTTATCAAATTGGTGTCGAATGCTGATTTTGTGTTGTCTGTAAACACCCCCGGTCTGTTTCGGTATTCAACATCCACTCGCCAGTTCCTCGCTCCAATTAAAGCTCGAGACAAATTATCCGCGCGAGTTTAATCAGATTGGCAAGCTCAGAATTACCTCTAGCAATAATTATAAAGGCTTGTATCCATGGATTAAGAGCGACTCGGGTTCCCTGGGGATTAGGGAAGGCTTGCAGCGCGCGCGCACACACAGATGCACGCACAGACGGAGCATGGTCGTGAGAACTCCTTAATGACTTCTCTGCCAGAGAAGCAGTAGACGTGCGAATAATGCAAACAAAATCATTTTAAAAACAACCTAAATCTGCGTAACGAGAATTGCCCCGATGTAATTAGAGAGAGAGCGACTAATCACTGCTGTATTTACATAAGTGCTCCTTCGAACATTAGGAGGGGTGCAAAAAGTGATGCGAATCGGGAAGACGCAGATAACGAAATGCAGGAACACTGGTCGAAGAAAGAGAATATCGGATAACGTTGAACGCACGGGAAAACTCTCCCTCTCTCTCTCTCTCACTATCACAATCTGCCTGGCTTTCCCTCCACCCCCCTCATCTTTCTCTTCAAGTGTTCAGGTGGTGTGTGTTGTGTGGTGTTACAGAAGAAGAAGAAAATGAGATACAAAGAAAGAAAAATAAAATGATTCAATGCGTGTTATTTGTTAGAAGGAAAAGGGAATAGACGAAAAAATAAGACAGAATGAAAAGAATAAAGATAGAGATAAGAAATAGAAGAGAGGGAAGAGAAATATAATAATAATCAGAAAACACACTGCTCTACCATTAATATCTGGACACCCCTCCATGGATGGGGAAACAGGTCCTATTCATGCAACACGTCACAGAAACCTGCTATAAATACGCACTCGAACAGACCATTACAAAACTGGGCATGCAGGATGAACAGAATTACCTCAACAGTTCAATTGATCACCTCAACAATCGCTAGACGCTGATTAACATGGTGTAAGGAGCGAATATCCTGGACTGTAGAGCAGTGGAAAACAGTCCTATGGACAGACAAGCCGAGGTTCGCACTCTACCAGCCTGATGGCCGTTACCGGGTGTTAAAAATGCCAGGGGAACAGTTCCTTCCTGATTGTATCCTCCCAACAATGAAGTTTGGTGGAGGCAGTGTCATGGTATGGGGCTCCTTTCGTGGTTTGGTTGGGCCCATTAGTTATTATCGATGAATGCTGTGCAATACCGGGACAGCCTGGTCAATTATGTACTTCCAACGTTATGGCAATAATTCGGGGAAGGCCCATACCTGTATCAGCAAGACAACGCGCCATGCCATACTCCTCGGGTCGTAACAAAGTGGTTTGAGGACATGAGTGTGGAAAAGCTGGATTGCCCAGCCCAGAATGGTGATCTGAACCGTATTGAGCATCTTTAGGATGTATTGGATCGTGGTACGTGCACGTTGAGATCGCCCAAAGAACAAGGCCGAATGGTGGCTGCGTTAGAGGCCGAGTGGAGGAACATATCACGTGACATTTATAAAAAGCTGATTGAGGGTATGCCGCGAAGATTGGAGACCGTCATAAAAGCAAAAGGTTTCAGCACAAAATATTAAACGACACAATAAAAACTCTTTTTTTTTTCTCTAAAGGCAGGTGTCCGGATATTAATGGTAGGGCAGTGTAGATAGAATGAAAAGCATAAAAGAGAAAAAATAAACAGGAGAAAAGAGACGGAAGGCTAGAGAGACTGAAAAGAATAAAGAGAGAGAGAGAGAGAGAGAGAGCGAGAGAGAGAGAGAAGAAATAGAAGAGAGAGAATAATAAATTAAAAATAGATAAGATGAGAACAGATAGCGAGAGATAGATGCGAACAGTCAGAATGGAGGAAATAGGAGAGAAAGAAGAAACAGAAAAGAAAGCAGAGGAAACCGGAAAGAAAGAGAGAGAGAGAAAAGATATAAGAGAAAGAAAGAGGAAATAAGAAAGTTGTTGTAATAAGGTTTTAGCAGCATCAGCGACTAATTGCTCCTATTTGCTATCGGTAAATTACGTGTGTTCTGAAGTCGATTTTCTGTTTGATGGATGAAAAACTCGAGTTTTCGTGTTTCATTGCCTGAGACTGACTAACTCAGCCACATTGTGAAAAAGGCCCATTAAAATTCCTCCCGTCGTCGACTGGTCTCGAACTTGCGTCTTTTCCACCCGTTTAGTGGAGAGAGAAGAAAAAATAAGACAGAGAGAAGAAACTTTCACCCAAGGACTTCCAAAGGTGTGTTGGTGGATCTGATACGCTGCGCTATCTTCAGGAACATTGAGTAGCAGTCGATGTTAAATGTATCACAATCGAACTTAAACCATTCAATAAGCGTAACCAGTAGGGTTCCCCCATTAGTTATTCCAGGTTTTCCAGCCCGCACAAAATTTTGGCCAGTCAACACAATTTGTACTAACTCACAAAAAAGAAGAAAAAGAAAAAAAAAATAGTTGACTACAACTCATCCACTGTATGTTCGGGATGCCCCCCAGCGCTTATCAACGACTGTTCCCTCGCTTAAATACACACGTTCTCCTAAAACCGACTGCAGAGAAAGCAAAGGTCGAACCCCCAATTCCATTCGAAAACGAACACAAAAACTGCTGTGGGGATTCCTTAACTCCTTCGAACTAATTCAATTGTCAAGCCTAACTCGAGAAAACACGTTCTGTAAAATCTAGTTTAAGAATGTCCCCCCGCCGCACCCCCATCCTCTACTCCTCGGATTGTTAATGCCACGCAGTTCTGAGAATCGCATTAACGAAAAGAAACGACTTCTTAGAGCGACAAGGAGCGAAGTTTGTCTTGTTTATAAACAGGCGCTTTTTGCCTGCTACTGCCACGCCACCTTCCCAAAGACTAAATAAAGATAACAGGGTTGCTGATCCATTTACACATAGTAGCTGCTTTAACCATACAAACATCCGGTGTGTGTAATGTTTATTTGTTCCCTTAGGGCTTAATTCCTACCTTTTACTCCAAGAATCTGGTAATTTCCTCCTGAAAGCTGGAGACACTACTCAATTTCCTCACTATTACCTGAAGCTCACGTAAGTATCAGGATAAATGGCGATTTTCCCGTGGGGCTGCTATTTCAGACTTTACATTACTTCCCCACTCTCTAGTAGTCTTTCGAAAAGCCAAATAAACAATCTTAGGGCCCAACTTATTCCCTTTGTGTAAAGAGGTAGCCTTCAATTTGGAACAGGAAGAACACAAGGGACAAGTTCGTGTCTGTGAAATTGTGATCTCGAATTTCGGCTCTTGCCACCTCTTTAAAAAAAGAAATAGAAAAGAGAAAAGAGAAAATTCACTTGCGTTCTTTAAATGGTGAGGGGTTTTTTTATTTTCGGGTATTTTTACTTTTAAGTAATTGCCTACTTTAGTTTCAATTTCGTAAATTAAAAATGAAAAGAGATTTTCCCCTATTTCAATGGAAAGACTAAAATGAACAGTTGCTATGGTTATCTTCACATGGTCTCTATGGTAACGAGACATTGTAACTTTTAGAAAACAACTGGTTAATAAATTCGATTAATATAAAGAGATTTATTTATTTATTTTAGCTTTATTTATTTATTTATTTTATTTATTAATATATAAAGAGATTTATTTATTTATTTTAGCTTTGTTTATTTATTTATTTTAGCTTTGTTTATTTATTTATTTTATATATTAATATATAAAGAGATTTATTTATTTATTTTAGCCATTCTTCTGGTTTAAATAACTGAAAAAAAAAAATCAAAGCAGCGACCCCTGGATTTAATTAGTAATTCTGAAATAATCATATTCCAACTGTAATCTGCGCATGACTGGTGCTGCGAGGTCGCCATGGTTACGAGAGATGCATCTCTCTGATATATAATTATTAATAACTTTATTGGCTATTTTTATTGCAGATATTTTATTTTTATAATGATTAGTTAATTAAATCAATTAAGCTCTTATTTCTATTATTACTATTAAATGATTAGTTAATTAAACAGAGCTTTTAGACTATTGTTTAATTATTTAAATATTTTAAGCATTTCTGCCGGTTTTAATGGCTAAAAATTAAAAATAAAATAACTTCCTGTATTTTACCGGAAGTGTTAAAATAACCGGTTTCTGTTGATTGGTGCGCGATGTCTCTGTGGTAACGAAACACGTTTTTCTATTAAATATATGTGTTAATAACTTTAATGGATATTTTTGTCTCAGTTGTTGTAACTTTTGGAACACAATAAATTTAATTAGTTAATTTACTAAAGAGACTCTTTTGAGTTAGTACATCATTTTAAAAGTTGCAGCATTTTTTCTTTCTGCCTGTTTTCATCATCATCATCATCAGCAGCTCCAAGAATCTGAAGAAGCATTCATCCTGCAGTATTCAATCCACTGCAGGATGAATGCCTCTCTAGAATCTTTCCAGTTCCTTCTGTTTTGTGCAATGGCCATCCAGTTACTACCCACAAACTCATGAATTTCATCTGCCCATCTCCGTTGTTGTCTTCCAGGTCTCCTTTAGCTCCTCTTGGGAACCATACTCTTATTTTCTTAGTCCATCTAGCTTCATGTCTTCGAGCTATGTGTCCCGCTCAAGCCCATTTCAGTTCTTTAGTTTTTGATAAGAATGTCCTTTCCTTGAGTTTGCTGCCTAATCCATGTGTTTCTCTTCTTATCTAACAGTCTGATTCCCAATATAATTCGTTCCATTCTTCGCTGTGTAGTTCTCAGCTTCTCTTCCATTCTTTGGGTGAGCGCCCAAGTTTCACTTCCATAAATAAGTCATGGTGGAGCGTATACATTGGTTCATTATTTTACGTTTCAGACAAATTGGGATATTGAGTATATGAATCCACCTTTTCAATTACTGCTCCTTTAATGATTATATCCCTTTCTGTGGCATACTTGTCCATCATTACTTTTGTTTTAGCCATATTCATCTTTAGTCCGGATTTTCCTGTAATCCTTTGGGATCATGGCTTATGATCACAATGTCATCTGCAAATCGTAAATGCTTTAGATACTCTCCATTCACATTGACTCCTTTCTGCGACCAGTCCAATCTTCTGAAAGCTTCCTCAAGGGCAGCAGTAAATAACTTTGGAGATATTGTGGCTCCTTGTCAAACTCCTTTCTCAATTTTAAATATGTTACTGTCTTTGTGTAATCTAATAAATGAGGCAGCGTTCTCATATGTTTTCTACAAACTTTCCACTTTCTTCCTGTTTTAACAGAAATATAAATACGAAACTCTAACTTCCTGTATTTCACCGGAAATGTTGAAATAATCAGTTTAAAATTGTAAATACCTGCAAGTGATTGGTCCTTGGTCTCTATAGTAACGAAACATTCATTTCTAGGATTATGATAATGGATTAGTAATTTATTGGCTATTTGTATTGCATTATCTACTAACTAAACCATTCATAATGTATCTACTAATTAATAAGTAATAATTTATCGTATGGACATCAGTTTTCTGGGAGCATTAGCAAGAGGAGTCTGTCAGCCCTTGGTCTGATGACGGGTATCGGTAAGATACTCGAAACGTCACCTTAACGTTTAATTATAATTATTGCTAACTAAATGATTAATTATTTATCTACTAACTAAATTATTGTGTAACAATAATTTAGATAATTAAATAAAGATAAATTTTAAGCCATCGTGATCTCTGTCAATGGAAAGAAGAAGCAAAGACGGTTATCGCTGCTCATCTGTAACGTGAATGAACAGTTCCCAGAGGCAAGAAAAACGCTGTGACAGATGTTATTTCTGGAATAGACAGATGCCTAAAAACAACCTTTCAGGCACGTGGAATTCAGGCAGATCGACTCCGCCCTGCAAGATGAGTGGCAAAAGGCAACGCCTGCGCCACTTTCTGATCGGTCAAAGAGTAGCTCGCGCCGTTCGTCCTTGCGTTTTTTTTAAAAATGTCCGCTACTTTCCGTTTTTCCTTCATCGCTAGCATGTATAGAGTTTCTTCATGGGCTCCTCTCCTTCTCTTCATCTAAAAGATGGATGTTAGTGACAGCGATAACAGAAACCACCCTCTGATAGGGGGGGTGGGCATATTGAAAGCTTAGATTCTTGAATACGTAGCTGTAGGTGATGTGTATAACGCGCGCTCACTAGGCTTCGTGCAGATGCATTCCCCCACCCCCCTTCTTCCCCCCCTAGATATTCTTCGCTACCATATGATGTTAACTGCATACATTTCCCTTCTTATCTTCCATATCGGGAGATCTTGTAGGCAAATATAGTTTCGTATGCAACTTTTTCTCTGCACACAGCACGCAAATAAGGTTATAGAGAGTTCTTGCAGGGTGCCAGAAGCAATTCGGAGATACCTTTTATGGGCTCGTTCGGCTGTTTATGTCTCTGAAAAGTGTTTCTTCACATCGGCACACTTCCCGCTGATAAATTTAAAATAAGGTCAGCGCTAAAAACAGCTAACCTTTGATGGAAAAACGGGCCTATCTCGTCGTGGGGTTGGACTGCACGCAAAGCAACAAGGTATTGCAATCTCGAGCGTTTTCACTGCACATTGTGACGTTTTAAATCATGAATATAATTGCACGTTTGATATTTTGAGGCCTGCCAGTGCATTTGATATAACCTTATGAGGATTTTTTGGGGTTTCTGATGATTGCAAAATGCTGTAAAGAAATTAAAATAACAATTTTTATCTTGTTGTTATCGAAAAATGCATCTCTCTCTCTTATACCGGAAATTGCGTTATATTAACCTGAAATACAGATCAAATAATAAGAATTATTATTATTAATAAAATATTAGTTATCTCTTTTTTTAAAGGACACCATATAACTTGTAAAACTTCTAAAAATAGCTTATTATATTCATCAGCTAATGGGAAAAAGATTTTTTTCAAACACTCACTCTTCAATGAAAAGAAAGGGAAAATTCAAAACATTTATCGGTTATCTTTTCATTGATAATGAAATACCACAGAAAATTTAAATATATAATGTATATATAAGATATAAACCAAGATTTATATGTAGATATTTGGAATACTGAGTACTTGAGTCCTTGAGTACTGAGTCTAGGTCTGGAGGCCTCATTTTAGGAAGGATGTGGAGTTGCTTGGGCGAATACTGAGAATGGCAACAAGATTGGTGAGGGGAACGAAGGGGTCCTCTTACCCAGAAAGGCTTAAGTTCTGCAAATTGCAGCGTCTGGAGACTAGGCACGTGCGAGGTGGTCTGATTGAGATGCTTAAGGATTTGAATGGATTGAGCCGGCTCAATGCTGATGGGATTCTTCCTCTTACTCAATTATGAACTTGAGGGGACGTAAATTCAAATTGAAAGACAATTATATAATAGATGTGAGGAAATTTTCCTTTAGCCAGTGGGTAGCTGACTGCTGGAACAAACTTCCATCTGTCGTTGTGGAAGTTGATAGCTTAAATAAATTGAAGGAAGAACTGGAGAAACGTTCAGAGGGACTGGATGTGTGAAATGTTTTATTTTTCTTTTGGCTGATGCTACATAAGCTTACTGCTACTACATAGTGGTAGTAGCCATAGTGTTATTGTTATATGGTTCCTGTGGTTTCTCACAAATCCGCTTTAAGTACTCTGTGATGCTGAACAACATTGCAAAGCCAGTTGATGTGGGTAGTGTGGATTGTTTGAGTAGTGTGCTGTTTGACTGGCCTATTTGTTACTGAGCGGCTCGATCAACAGGAAGGAGACTCCCAGCATTTGTCCACTGGCACAAGGAGCCGGGTCAGGGTGTATAACAACAGCTGATAGGCTGCCCACACTCTTGAAAGAGCGAGAGTGGGCAGGGGGTCAAGGAAAGGGCAGATAAAGACAGGAAAATGAAAGACAGCGGGGATAGCAGAGTGTAAGGTATCCCCCAGGCGAAGAGGAGCAAAAAGAGTGCTATGTGCAGTTGGGGGAGTCCTGAAGGAGTGTGAGTAGGGAGAAGAGAACAGGTAAGTTCAAAGTAAAGAGTCAGAGATTGGGCTCCTAGTAGGGTGGCCCTAAGAAACATCCTGCCCAGGGGTGGGTCCTGAGCTAGCAGTAAGAGAGTAAGAGTGGGTTAGGTGCCCAATGCAGTTTCATGACTGGGAATTTTCGGTGCTGGGTATAAGTTGCTGTGTGGAGAAGGTTGTCCAGGACTACTGTAGGAGGTTGCAAGTGATTCTAGTGACGACGAAAGACCTCGTTGGAATATCTGGTCAGTGCATGGAAAGCATCGTTAGACTCCAATAACTTCCCAAAATTCTGTATGTATAGAGCATATAATGCATTTTTATTGGACCCTTGTGGGTGGCACAGTTGGTAGGATCGCCGTCCTACCCACACCGGGTGGAAAAGACCTGAGTTCGAGTCTCGTCGATGACGTGAGGAATTTTTACGGGTCTTTTTCACAACGTGGCTGAGTTAGTCGGTCTCAGGCGAGGGTAGCATGGTTTTTCATCCAGCAAATAGTAAACGAATCACAGAACACACGCAAATTACAAAGAGCATACACGGAACAATATGGCCTTAGTCGCTGATGCTCCTGAAGCCCTACCACAACAGCAATTTGATTGGAGAAATCATTCCAGTACAGAAGTACGTCTAAATAAATGATATTTTTCGGAAGTAAAATTAATTTTAAATTATTTCTGGAACTGATCAATACGAGTGAGGACACACTTTTTAATAATCTTTCTGAGTTTTAGTAAAATATTGCTGACCTCTTAATGGAAGAGCTTTATAAGAACCGATTTCAAGGAAGAATTACGATCTTGTTTAGATATTTAAAAAGAGCGATGTCTATGTTTGGTATCGAGGGGTTAATGAAGATCATAATTTTACTCTTGATTCAAAAACATTACTAATTTTTGACAGCGCAATCTTTATTCTCTTTGATATATTTTAACCAGAATCTTTTCGTTCATACTTGTGTCTTTTAGATGAACTTGAAAAATTTAAAAGTTAAACCAAAACGTCTTATTGCTGGAAATTAAACTAGAAACGAAGTGGAGTCTTGTAAGATAGATGATGTTCCATATTTTCGTATTGAAGTAATGATTGTTCACAACTGTATTGTCCCATTATGAGCTCTGTGTGAGGGTTTTCAAATAAATCTTTTCAAATGCCCACAAAGTACGTCTCTCGTTATTAAAAACTGTTCTTCACGAACTTGGCATAACTGGATGCACTCACCATCCACGAGGCTCTGCAATAAATGGAGGACTTAATATCATTTGTGCGTGTGGCAATCAGAATGGCGATTTACGTAGTTTTGAAACTTCTGAAAAAAAAAAGAAAGAAAGAAAGAAACACAGACAAATCAAACTGTTTGCATTATAATGCTTGTATTAGTGAGTCGTTATAGAAACATGTACTTAGGGTGTGCTGATTATGTAGGATGCTTCGGGATTGGTTGTTTGCGTGGTTCGAATTCCCTTCAAGTTAGCATTGCCTCATTTGTTCCAGTGTAAGTAGCCCATTTCCGGCCTCCTTCTCCTCCTCTTCCTCCTCTCCTTCGAAGTTGCCCAAATAACTGCAGTCGCATTCGACCTCATTTTTCATGTTTGCGATACTTCCATTTAATATATGAAAACAAAACAATCTTAAATGGCAACATTTTAGAGAAATGGGGGAATTTTTCTGAGAGGACCTATTTTTCTGGGAAATCTATCTCTGCTTATGCACAATAATTTATAAGGTAACCACACATTAGTCCACAAATCCACAAACCCCCTATTAACTTCATCATGTCCGTCTGTCCGTTCGCACGTAACGACTGAACTCTCAGCGGGCTGGTTTTCATAAAATATTAAAATCGTAACAATGGATATTCGGTTTTTATTTATTTTTTTCATAAAATAAGTTTTAGATAGATGTCAGGATCAATCTGATTCATTAGCATCTCCCTCCCTAGTTTCTCTCCCATCAGAAATCAAATCTATATAGTTTCGGACGTTTTGGGAATTATTAGAGAGAAAGATAGAGACGAAAGATGGACAAATGAGTAGGAGACGAAAGGCAGATAGAGTGAGGTAGGAGAAGTTATATCGACACACAATTTTAAGCGCATGTTTTGGTTGTCTTTAAGGCACTTTCAGACCCAATTTCTTGGTCATACAGCTCAAGGGAATTAGACTTTCGCTGCACCAGTCCAAAAATGAAAGAGAAAGAGAAACAAGAGAGGGGGGGGTGAAGAAAAAAGTAGGAGACGAAAGACAGGAGTGAGCGAGGAAGGAAACTAGAGATAGAGAGATAAAAAGTAGGAGACTCGAAAGACAGATAGAGTGAGGTAGAATGCAAAAGATAGAGAGAAATAGAATACGAAAGATAAAGAGAGAGAGAGAAGTAGGAGACGAAAGATAGAGATGTAGGAAACGAAAGATAAAGAGAGAGAAAGAGAGAGAGGGGGGTAAGAGACTATATACGGATAAAAGAGAGAGAGAGAGTGAGGTAGGAGAAGAAAGATAGAGAGAGAAAAAGTAAGGTACAGGAGACGAAAGATAGACAGATGAGGTAGGAGACGAAAGACAGAATGAGCAAGATAGAAGTTGAAAGACAGAGAGAGAGAGAGAAATAGGAGACTAAAAATAAAGAGAGAGAGTTTAAAAGTAGATGAACAAAAGATAGAGAGAGAGAAGTACAGTAAGAGACGAAAGATATAGAGAGAGAAAAGTAGAAGACGAAAAAAGAGAGAGAGAGAGAGAAATAGAATATGAAAGATAAAGAGAGAAAGAAGTAGAAGACGAAGGATTAAGAGAGAGAGAGAGTGAGAAATAGAATATGAAAGATAAAGAGAGAGAGAGAGAGAGAAGTAGGAGATGAAGTATAAAGAGAGAGAGATAAAAGACAAAATAGGGAAAGAGAGTGAAGTAGCAGACGGAAGATAAAGAGAAAATGTAGGATACAGGAGACGAAAGATAGATAGAGAGAGAGAGAGAGAGAGAGAGAGAGATCTGAACTACCTACTGAGCAACATTCCCACCAGCTAAAGGAAAACATCGTGCAATCCAGTCTATAATTCTTCCTCATTCTTTTGAATTTGCTTCTACAGTTTCTTATTCTCGAGAAAATGGCAATTCCTTTCATTTGACTCTCCCTTGTCAGGGTCAAAGAGGACCTTCGAGTATATTAAAATTTTCTCCTTATGTGGGTATCCTTTAGCCAATCTCACCAGGTACGATACCTGCTTAAAGTACGATACCTTGAAGAGAAGTCCTTATTTTATTTTTTTTTAGAATTTTCTTAGGAACCTTTGTGCAAAATTTTACCTTAATCGGTTAATCCACTTCCCTCAGGCACCCAATCCCTCTTAAAAAAAGAACCGCTACAGTCCCACATCACGGCTACCTATCATGTGGAAAATACCTTTTGATTGCAGTACCTAACTTGTTCAAAATTTTCATTGGCTTCAACTTATAATTTCTTTTCATCTTTTTTTTTTTCAGTTTTTCTTAAAGAGGCACACGAATTAAATTGGATACCAAGGCTGTGGCACAAACTTAAAATGATGCGAAGTGCATTAAAAAAAAAAAAAGTTTAATGCCAGACATTATTTGAAGAAATGCAACAGCCCTATAAAGCTAGTAAAGAAATCTCTCCACTACTTTATAAACAACCCTCATATGTCCACCCAGTTTATCGCGCATCATAAGAGAAATGATCAACTGGGTGAATGCATTTTACGATGAAACGATAAAAAAAATTATATCTGGGGGCAGTGATTGTTCATCTTTAGACAAGACCGATATATCTGTCCATGTCCAATGTAAAAATGATAATCCTCCGCGCTGCAAAATAGGTCATGAAACTCATATATTTGGCTCTCTGACCCCCCTCTGATTTATCTCTTTTCCACTTCAAATTTTATTTCTTTTACAGAAAAATAAAACGAGAGTGGCATTAAAAAGTTGATGACAGAGCTTTAAGGCTCTAAAATACATTTTTCTTCACTGTTTACAACAATATTCTTCTCTCTATTCCATCTTGAATAACAAAATTCTACAAATTTCACTTTTAGGCTTAGCGAGCATTTACAATTCGCAGAAACATCCGTTACGTCATCGAAAATCTTACGTCACTTCCTAATTAATAAATAACGATTTATATTCTAGAAATTTGCATAATCTCTTGACCTTTTTTTTGCTTACAGGTGGACGGTACAGCGTCCTTCCCAACGGAGAATTGCATATTCGGAACGCCATGATGACTGATGGGTTCAAAAGCTACAGGTGCCTCACCCAACATCTTCTGAGCAGTGACGTTCAACTCAGTACCACATCCGGGCGCCTCATCATATCAGGTAAATACTCGCGAACATAAATATGTCTGTTTTTTTATATTACCATAGTGACAGGCATTTAAAACACAGAAAGCAGACGAAATATCCTTTGAGGAAATCGACAAGAAATACGTCATTCGGCTGACGTCATCAGAGTGCTGAAGACAAAATTAGGTTTCGGTTTCAGTTAACAATGAAAGTGACATTTAATTGTCAATTAACGTCTGCCTGCTTCTATCGGCTGTTCTTCGTCCGTATAGTGCAGATCTCGTCTCTTTAGACAGAAGTTCAGTTCCTCTGTGGATTGCCGACTCTAAAATAGTCCAAATTCGATTTATCAGAAGAATCCCGGTTGGTTGGGCAATATTGATTACCGTTGAGCATCGCGGGCCCTCACCCCCACTACTCGATGTGTCTTTCACCTGATTTTGACGTCCTGTCAAGAGATTATTTTATTAAAACGCATTCGTTTGGAAAGCCGAGTTTAGCTGTTTGATGCAGTCGTATGACGGGAGGTTACACATTCAAAATTCTTCTATTACGAGAGAGAGAGAGAAAATAAAAATTCTTGATTGATTGAAAAAACTTCGCTCTACTTTTCAAGATTTTTTTTAAGAAATTCGATATGGAAACGTGTTTAAGTAAACTTGGTTATCACGCGACTTTCCACTCTACCCCTGACATCCCACGCAATATTGTTAGAGAGCCATTTTCGTCATTTCCTTGCAAGCCTCTTTCACACGTTCTCTCTATCATCGGATATCGGTAATTTGCTGCCTTTATTGTACCCGCCTTAAAGACGGTGTGTTCTTTCTTAGATCATTCTTTACCACCCTCTGCTAATTGAGAGACTACATTAGAGTGTATCTGCATCTTTATCTTGTCTGTCCACTGCATGCACAATTTAAACCGACAGTAAAGAGCCTCTAATTATCTTCTAATGTTCGGATAGAAAGAACAGAAGTCTACACAAAAAGACAAAATAAAGGGATGGAGTTAATGTGACTGATAGAGTAAGAAAACGAATTTCTTACATGATATAGCCACAAAAGAAGTTTATTTCTTCAATTAAGTACGATTATATCTCTCAAACACGTGGTTTGTACAGACACCATACGTCTGATTTTCAATGAAATTTTATACTCAGATTTTTCATCCCGCAAAACAGATAAGCCGACAGTAGCATACACGCAATTTATAGATATAACTCTCTATAAAATTTTATGCCAAATCTTTTATAAATCAGAACATAGGTCCATTTACGAATTTTTCTTTCACTTTTCAGAGTATGCTGGGCTTCGATTATCCAAACTTTTTCTCTTTTATCCGCAATATAACTGTTGAAATAACTTTTACCACCTAAGGTTATTATTATACTAAAACCACTCTTGTACCACGTGAAAATTAATAATATAGTTTATTACGCTGTTCGCCTACATTACTATACATTAGGGTGACGTTTCGGGTTCTTACCGATACCCGTCATCAGACCAAGCTGTTTGGGGGGGGGGGGGGGGCAGAAAATAGAAAGTACCAGCGGTAAACATAAAATCTTGCACCAGTCCGCAAATTAAATGATCAGCCCTTATATTTACATCCCATACATTTAATTATCCGTTGACGCCAATTGCAAAAAGGTTCCCAATATTTTGGCTAGTGAATGTATATTATAAATTCTTTCATTATTATAATCAACCTATATTGTATATAATTCAGTAAACCTTATGGAATTTCCCATAAGGTTTATTGAATTAAACACTAAAACATCATGTGACTGCTATTTAAACAAATACAATAATTAACATCTAATTAACATTAATTATTAATAATCGACATTTATTGTTCATAAATAAACTTAATCAACAAACTGTACCAAAGTTAAAATATTCTAAAAACAAAAAGTCATATTGTTCAGAAGTCACCTGGTTCGAAAGTAATTAACTTTTCCAACTTGTCAACAAAGATGCTCCAGATTTGTACTTCTTCCAAAACATCTTTTAGGACATATTTTGGATGAAGGAGATCATTTATATTCTTTAATCTTCTCATCCATTGTGGACTTCAAAGACATTCATTGGATGCGACTTACAAATAACAAAACAAACAAAAATTCTTCGCATCTCTTTACCATAAATCGCATCTTCTCAGAGGGATGGAATGTGTAGCCTATATATTTCTGTAAATTGTCTCAAGAAGTTCCATTCCAACGCTTCTCTTGTTAATCGCGAATCCTCTCTCTCTCTCTCTCTCTCTCTCTCTCTTTCTTAATGACTTCAGACAACACATTCAGACCTTAGAAACTCTCCTGGCTGTGTTTTCTTGTTAGTTTTGAGATAAACAATACCTTAATTAACGTTTAGAGCGCAGCTAATATCGCGAATGCAAACAGTGGCTAATGAGTTGGAATTTTTCTTCCAATCTTACCATTCTTTATGAGGTTTATTACTCCGAGTCGTGGGCGCAATATCTACAAGGTGCCACATTCGTACCATTAAGTACACACGAAAAAAAAAAAAGAAAAAAAAGCCCCTAAAGTTGGAAAGTAATTACCCACACTTTCAACTGTCATTAATATTCTAATTAATATACGAAACATTTCGCTAATAGAAGTGTTTAACCGATACTTTCTGCCATGATCTGTACATTCGAATTTTATTTTTCATGAATGATTGAAAGTAATCAGTTAATAACTGAAAACTCTGCAAGTTTTCCTTTAATTTTAAATATGTTTTTTCTAAAAATAATGTTTTATTTTATTTATTAGTGCGGTGCGTGATATGGGTTTTTCCCATGAAATTTTATTCGTGATTTTAATAAAATTTCAACAATGCATATCTTTTCATTGTTTCCAATGTGACTTTTCTCAATATTAACTTGAATATTCTAATTAAAACGTAATTAATTATCTTTAGATCAGCTATATTTGCTCTTGGCCATAAAATTCGGCAGAGAACCAATAAAATAAAAGTACACTATATGATCAAAAGTATTCGTGCACTTCTCCAGGAATACTGCGCCAGAAATTCTTCCCGCATGCATATTGGCTCACACATACCAATATAGACTACCCTCCCAAAAGAATGCGAAGACACATCGGTTTCACAATGACATCGCTGTCCCTCCCCCGCGAAAGATCTGAAGAGGGAAGTGATGTCAAGAAATGCAGAAAGCCACAAGATCGTCCATGAGTACATCAACCATCCTCCATGGGCAAAATGGCTCTTGGAGTGACAAGAATGTGTTCGAACGGTTCTCCATTTCCTCCTGACCAATTTCCTTCTTTTGTTACATGAAAATCTAGTCTGCTGATTGTGGTTGGTGATGTTTGGCTTATGCTCCACCGCTCTCCCATGAAAACCGACCCTGTGAAACTCCCTACGTAGAGTATTCATATAAACTCGAACCCTATTGATATCTTAAACTCCTAGCTGATGTTTGGCAGAAATATCAGATGAAATTGTGGTGTTAACTTTCCGAGTACCCTCTAGTCACGTGATGAGAAGAGGATGGTTAAGGCGAGCTGTGAAAACAGGGGTGTCCGTTTTGGGGAATTTGCCTGTACAGAATTTGTCTGTCCTTCCCACACCGGCTGGAAAACACCTGGGTTCGAGTTACGTAGATGACGAGAGGGATTTTTATGGTCTTTTTCACAACGTAGCTGAGTTAGTCGGTCTCAGGCGAGGGTAGCGTGCATTTCCTCCAGAAAACTCTGGTTTTTCGTCCAACAAACAGAAAATCGACCACAGAACATGCACAATTTACAAACAGTATACACGGAGCAATATGACCTTAGTCGCTAATGCTCCTAAAACCCAATAACAACAACCAGAAAGCCACAAGTCCATCAGCGAGTACATCAACCATCCTCCCTAGGTAGTGTCTTGAGTTCAGTGGTAGGGCAGTTGCTCATAAGTCCAATATCGTAGTTACCAATACAAAATAGCGCTTTGAGAGACAAATCTTGGTGCCTAATATTTCTACCCGATGGATGTTTTTGGATGTGAAGGTTGCCTGCTGCCCCAAAGAGTGGTCTGATGAGGTGCAATCAGATGATTTCTTTTCAGCTAATTCAGACTTTGTCCATTGGTGGTGGTGTCTGAATCCATAGACGCTGTCCACTACTTGCCCTTTTGTCCCACAATGTTGCATGTTGTAGAAGGAGGGTCAGGTAGGACTTATCTGCTTAGATGAGTTGGAGTTGCTGTTGTTGTTGTAGAGTAGGGTTTTAGGAGCATCAGCGACTAAGACCATATTGCTCCTCGTATACTTCTCCAAATTGCGTGTGTTCTGAGGTCGGTTTTCTTTGGGAGAAAAAACCATGCAATCCGCGCCTCAGACCGACTAACTCAGCCACGTTGTGAGTGAGGCCCATAAAACCTACGAAGGGGAGTTGGACTTCTTCAGAGTTCCTTTTATAAAAAATGGGCACGCGCGCAGATGACAACAGGACAACCCTGGCGTAGCGTCTGCACCACTTCGTCTTGAGTGTAAAGTCTCGCAACACTTAAGTTAGTAACAATTCTTCAGCGCGGGCCGGAGCAGCCAGTATTGTGACATAATTGAAAGCGTTCATGGGACCATCAGAAGTGAACGCGTAAGAGCCAATATCGAGCCAAAACGCCCCTCTTGGGTGAGGGGGGCCCTCTAGAGCTCGCACTCGCTTCGCTTCTTTAATTGAACTAAAAACTTCCACCGCTGTTTTCTTTGAGAAGTTCAAAGTTGAACTGGGAGTCGCTGTTGTTGGAGTGCGTCTCTCGCCGGACGACCCTCGCTCCCGAAAAATTAATTAGGGAGTTCCCGCCAAGTACGTACTTGTGGGACGCGGGCGCAGTGCGAACGGGGAAAAACATCGCCGAGAAAACAAAGTTTGTTCGAGGATTTCCGCTCGATTATCCGAATGTGCGCGAGCTTCCAGTTGACACGAGATGGTCCGAGTATCGATCGCGTTTGAATTTATTCGGATGAAAAGTAAATTTTACGATTTCGTCCACCCTTTACAGCGTCTCTGGCTGCGCGCGAATATGACTTTAAGAAATGCGTCTCATTCCAGCGAGCGTTCGATTTCTTCGCGGGCGCATCTTAGAAGCTGTTAGCGATATTACTTTCTCGACGGGAGTGCGTCGATATCCTCCGACACCCACTAAACCCCCCGCCCACCCACACGCGGACGAGTGTTATTTATTCGTCCACGATCAAAAAATGTTTCTGCGTTGAGCCAAGATGGCTGCCCGAATCGGGTTGGACGAAGTGTCGAGGTTGCCCGTCTTCGGTTGCTTCGTTACTCCGTAATTCGACAAGTGACGGACCAAGACAGTCCGAGAGTTATGCGGTGGTGGATGGACGGCATCAGTAGCGTTCCTGTGCTTACGAGTGCGAGGGACGGATCTCCCAATCGGCTGTGACGGATGATATTCAAAGACCACACCGCCGATGATGCCCAACGAAGTGGACTTGTGGACGAGTCCATAATGCGAGGGAAAGGGTTCGAAGCATATAAAAGGTGGGGTGTTTTCGACAGACGACAAGCGTCACGAATCTTGTCTTCGGCAAATATCAGGTGCAAAAGGCCACGGGGCCTTCCTTCAGTGCATCCACTGTTGTCTAAAAGAACCTGCATTGCCTTTCAGTTGAGGGGGGGGGAATGAGTTTGATATTACACTCATTATTATGTCTCGTAATCTGTCTCTATATTTCTACTTTAATTCCTTCATTTCTCTCTCTCTCTCTCTCTCTCTCTCTCTCTCTCTCTCTCTCTCTCTCTCTCTCTATTTGTCATCTCTTTCTGTCTCTCTTTGTATTTTCTTCCTGTCTCTATCTCTGTGCGTTTCCTTTTTCTGTCTTTCTTTATATCTTTCTTTCTCTCACAGTCTCTCTCCGGCCGCTTAGTTTCTACTTTCTTCCTATCTCTGTCTTTCTTTCTATCATCGCAGCCTCTCTTTCTGTCCCCTTTAGTTTTTAGTTTCTCTCGGCTCACTGTCTTTTTCTCTTTATGTCCATCCGTTTCGCTCTTTCCCTTTTTCTTTCAGTCTCTCACAGTTTTACTCTATTTCTATTCCTGTCACTTAGTTTCTAACTCTTACTATCTCTCAATCTCTCCCTCTGTCCTCTTTCTATGTCTCACAATCTTGTTTTTTTCTTTCTTTTTATCATCTCTCTTTCAATCTCTTTCTTTCTCTCCTATTCTATCATTCTCTGTCTCTCTCTCTCTCTCTCTCTCTCTCTCTCTCTCTCTCTCTCTCTCTCACAATCTCGCTCTATCTCTCACACATACTCTCTCTCTGTCGGTCATTCTTTCTCACTATTCCTCACAATCGCTCTCTCTCTATATATACATCTTACAGTCTCTCTGTAATTCTTTCTCTGTATCCGTCACAATCTCTTTCTCTTTATGTCTCACAATCTCTCTCTCTCTCTCTAATTCTCCCCGTCTTTTAATTTCTATTTATTTCTGTCTTTCTGTCTCTCACAATCTCTCTTCCTATCGCTCTTTAGCTCTCTCCTCTCTCTTCTTTTCCCAGTCTTTCTTTCTCTCTTTCTTTCTGTCTCTCAGTTTATCTCTCTTTCTCTCTCTCTCAATCTGTCTTTCTCTCCTCTCTCTCTCTTTCTTTCAGTCTTTATTTATAACCATCTCTTATAACCATCTCTGTCTCTCTAATTCTGTTTCTGTCTATTATGTCTTTGTAAATTTTTCTCTACCTCTTATATTTTTCTCTACCTCTTATATTTTTCTCTCTTTCTTTCTTTCTATCCTTCACGGTCTCTCTCTCTCTCTCTCTCTCTCTCTCTCTCTCTCTCTCTCTCTCTCTCTCTCTCTCTCTTTCGATCCTGTCTCCTAATTTCTATCTTCCTCTCCTCTTTCCGTCTCTCTTCATATTCCCCCTCCTCCCTCCTCGCATTCTCCCTCCCCGCATTAACTTCTCAATGACGTGTTTAATTGTTGTTGTTTTTGATTGTTGTTTTTAATTGTTGTTTTTAATTGTTGTTTTCAATTGTTGTTTTTGATTGTTGTTTTTAATTGTAGTTTTCAATTGTTGTTTTTTGATTGTTGTTTTTAATTGTTATTTTTGATTGTTGTTTTTAATTGTTGTTTTAATTGTTGTTTTTGATTGTTGCAGATCCTCAAGGAACTCATCCGCCTCGCCTTTCCGACACCAGGAACATTGTTAACGTCCGTCAAGGTACTCCGGCCGAATTAACGTGCGTGGCCCAAGCGTTCCCGTTGCCGTCTTACAGGTAAGCACCCTCACCCCTGAGAGTAACTTTCCGCAGCCACGTGACTTCCTGAAATGAATTTTATTGTTCGAAATAATTTGGAAAAAACTGAGTTCACTTCGAGAAGGTCATTGACCCCACCCAATTATTTCCATCGGCGCCTCTTTTGGGTCGAAACTCGCTTCTGACTTAATATTTCTCTCGCTCTCTCTATCTGTCTCTCTCTCTGTCCCCCCCCCCTCCCCAGCACCGTATGCAAATGACGGACACGCAAATATCTGCGTTTCTGTGAGGATTAGCCGGAAAGCGAAAATACTCCGCACTTATGGAATATTATTAATGACCCCCGACTCGCGTTGCTGTTCAAACGGACAGTCCGCCCCCAAGGCGATTAGCGATATTAATGTCTTGGTCCGACTGTGCACGATCCAACAGATGGGGGTGGCAGGACGGGGGGCACGCATTGCGTGCCCCCCGTCAATGGAAACCAGAAACAATGCTTTGTTTCTGGTTTCCTAATGAAAAGGTCGTGCCACAGGTAGGCGCACGAGCACAATTTGAATGTGTCATGCGCAGATTAGTCGTATTTCCGTCGGTGGACATCCCTGGGGGCGCCCGGGTCTCCTAAGCTGGGGCAGGTAACGCAACGGAGATCAATTTTTGCAGATCCTGTCTAATTGCTGCACGCATCCATCTATCTATCCATCCACTCAAAGACTATTCATTTTGGATTTTATTTCTCTCTCTCCCCCCCCCGTCTTTCGCCTTCTACTTTTTCCTCTCACTATCTCTTTCTCTCTCTCTTTCTCGCTTTCGTCTGCTGCTTTCTCTGTCCATTTTTCGTCTCCTACCTCTCTTTATCTCGCTCTTTCGTTTTCCACCTTCTCTCTCTCTCTCTCTCTCCATCTTTTGTCCCCAATTTTTTTCTTTCTCCATTAGCCTCTTTCTCATTCTTTCTGTCTATCTTTTGTCTCCTACTTTCTTTCTCTCTCTGTTCTTCCTCTTCTCTTTTGCTCTGTCTTCTACTTTCTTCTCCTACTCCCCCTCTTTCTCTCCCTCTTTCGCTTTCGTTTTATGCTTTCTCTCTCTCTCTCTCTCTCTCTCTCTCTCTCTCTCTCTCTCTCTCTCTCTCTCTCTCTCTCTCTCTCTCTTCTCTCTCTCTCTCTCGATTTTGTCCCCAATCCTTTCTTCCTCTATTACTTCCCTCTCACTCTTTCAGTCTATCTTTGTTCTCCTACTTTCTCTCTCTCTCTCCCTGTTTTTCTAGGTACATTCATCTACTATTTTTCTCTATGTCTTTTGTCTTCTACTTTCTTTCTCTCTACCTTTTTCTCCTACTCCTCACTATCTTGCTTCTCCTACCCTTATCTTTCGTTCCTACTTCTATCTCTCCTTATCTCCTTTCATTTAGTACTTTCTCTCTCTATATACATATGTTTTTTTGTCCCTTTTTTTTTTCCTCTATTTGCCACTCTCTCTCTCTCTCTCTCTCTCTCTCTCTCTCTCTCTCTCTCTCTCTCTCTCTCTCCCCTCCGTTTTTCTAGGTATCCTTCGTCTTCTGTTTCTCTCTCTGTCTTTCGTCTTCTACTTTCTCTCTATCTTTCTTCTCCTACCCCTCTCTTTCTTCTTCTATCCCTCTCTTTCTCTGTCTATCTTTCTCTGTCTGTCTTTCTTCTCCTACTTTCTCTCTCTCTTTGTCTTTCATCTCATACCACTCTCTGGTCTCCTACTTTCTTTTTAGCTAGATACCTTTCGTCGCCTACTCTCTCTCTCTCTCTCTCTCTCTCTCTCTATCTGTCTGTCGTCTCCTACCTTCAGTCATTGTCTCCTATCTCTCTCTATCAAGTTTCGTCTCCTCCTTCTCTCTCTCTCTCTCTCTCTCTCTATCTTTCATCTCCTGCTTCTCTCTTCTTTCTCCTGTTATCCTATCATCTCCTAATTTCCTCTTTCTTTTTCTTTCTTTTTCTTTCTTTCCTTTTCCTGACTTTTGATGAATTAATTAATAACGTCCGGTTGGTCTTCTTCTTCTCCAGAGAAGCCATTCTTTCAGAATGGCTTTCAATCAATGCGCCCATCTCTGGGAGCTGCATGTCTGTGTGTGTATGTGTGTGCGTGTGTGTGTGTGGTGTGCGCGCGCGAGGGATAATCTTTCGCCGGAATTTGCTACAAATGTGGGTTATCGAAGTGATTAGGTTGGGGGCGAGTAATCGCATCTTGGAAGAACAGATGAGAAATGTAAGCGGGATCTTTATGCTCGTTGGGCAAAACAAACATTTACTTACATCTCCATGCCTAAGTGCTCGATCATCTTACACGAACCTTCTCAAGTGAACATCTGGACTTTTTCCACAGCGCACTTCTCGCACACGCGTGCAAGGTTTGGCGCCATCTGTCGGCAGAGTTAAGTAAATACAGGACCAAAAAATGCTGAGATCAAACAGTACCTTAAAAGTTGATGAAGAAGATTATTTTTTTCTTAAATATTATTCGGCATATAGATTGATGGGAATAGAGGGCGCCTAAAGAGGTGGTACTAGATCTAAATCACAAGCGATCTCGATAGGTCTGACTGGAAGAAGATTGAAGTAATATGAATGGTCCAAATTGTTATATGCGATCAAAATTCCATCTTTGTAGAACGCAACACCCTCCATCTCTACTGGACCCTCTTCAGGTCGGCATCCTTCGAGAAACCATGGTAATGAATATTAGATCGAACTCAACTAGGTGGAGGAGAAACTACAATCATTTGTTACCAAGTAGGGATCGTCTGCTGGTATAGCCCATACGTGCGAGCGTGCTACGCATGGTCATGCCAGATATTGTTCCGGGTTGGCCCATGTCGTATTGGGTAGTCAACTCTTCAACAGTGCTGCGCCTGTACGAGTCGTCGTCGGACCCGGCGCTCACCTCTATCATCAATCTTTCGCTGACCTTTGCAGTTTTTCCCGTCAGGTCGTTGTTTGACCATTTAGACGTCAGTCCTGGTACACTTTAACAACGGCGGCTCTCGAACACCCCCACCAGTTCAGCCGCTACCTTGATATCTTCGTGATTGACTTTCACCCAAAGACCATTCTTATAATCCTCCTTGATATTGAAATCAACCAGATTCCAGTTACTAAATCATAAATATCTAGAACTCAGCTTCTCAAATATCCATTACAAATTCCTTAAATACTGATGTCCAGGTTTCTCCATGGAGAAAGCTAGTTAAAAATTCTTCTAAAACTCAGTCCTGTCTTATATCTCGCAAAAAGGATTCTTCTGCTCTTATGCTCATCTTCGATGACAGATTTCTAGAGAAGATCATGGATTACCCTAACTTCTAATCTCTCTTGGCATAAGCATATCACAAATCTTGCTTCCTCCGCATCTCAATATCGGGTTTTCTCTTTAGCTCTTGGCGTTACTTTTCTTCCAAACAGCTGTTTAATCCTCCCTACCATGGAATATTGTTCTCACATCTGGGAACGTTGCCCATATCCACTCCTCGGGCTTCTAGACTCCTTTAAAAGAGGGCAATAAGGTTAATTAACTCCCATCTTTTGTTCTTTGTTCTTATGGACGTTCTGTTTCTACCGCATGCCTTTTCTATAGATTCTTCCATGGTCACTGTTCTTCTGGATCCAGCTTCTATAATTCTCGCTATCTTCGAAACCAGTCTGAACCTGTGCCACAACCAGTCAACATCCTTCTACTGTCCAACTTCCAAATCACAACACCAACTTTCCTTCTTCCTCATTTATTCATTCAACTTCTCAAATCCACCATCTCAATGTCTCGGTGTTCTGATGTTATCGTGGGTAAGCGCCAACAATCGTACCTCATTCAGAGTCCATCCGAAGAGTCATTGCATAAATCTCAAATAGATGTCTGGTGTTAAATAGAGTAATCCATTATAGGTAAAAAGTCGCAACCACGTTTGCATAATGTTCATCTGTGTTCTAAAATAAAAAAATAAATAAATAAGAAAAATAAAACAAACTGAGCATCCATTAGCTACTCCTGGTTAGCTAAAAATTACATCCAGCCAGAAACATGCACTCCAAGTCCAAAAAAAAAAAAAAAAAAAAAAAAAAACGGACATCTTTTTTTTCTTTTTTGGGCAAACGTTAATTAAGTTTCTTATAGTTTGAAAAAAAAAATGGGGGGGGGGGGGTGCCATGTTAATTCTAAACGAACGCTGAAAAGAAGCATCGAAAAATAAATTCCAACTTGATGACAGATCAGGTTTTGTTTGCCCTGCGATTTTTTCCACCATCTCTCTCTCTCTCTCTCTCTCTCTCTCTCTATCAGTCCACTCTCGATATCCCAGTGATGCTGGAAGAAGCAGGAATTTGAAAATAATGAAAATTTTTAAGGAATTTATCTTTTAAAAAAACTCACAAAAAAAAAACTATCGACATGCCGGTTGTTAATTGGTCCCCGTGAAGGCGACAGGGTCATTTATCAATGTCAACAGATGTCTTTTTCTACGACGTCAAGGTCACAGTGGGAATGTACGCCTACTGTAAGTGGATAAATTCTTAAGGGATGCAACAAGACAACCCTCTGATAAATTATTTCTCGTCAGTGTTGTCAGGAAAAATTATCAGACTAGAGAGACGCTGTCCCAGAGTGCGACATTGGTTATTGACCATGACAGACGCTAGATGGCAGCACAGCAACCCCCCCCCCCCTGTTAGTGTTCATTACTTGGAGTGCACTTGTGGCCTTGGATAAAGAAAGATAAGAGATCTAGCTACTCGGGAACTATCCAGAGCACTCGTGGGAGAGAAATATTCGCTAGAAATGAATTTTAAATTTAATTAATAGAAAAAGATAATTATTTATTTGTTTGTTTATTAAGATTATTACTAAAAACAATACCATTCTTATACCACGTGAAATTAATAATATAGTTTATTAAGCTAATCGCCTAAACATTAAGGTAACGTTTCAGGTATCTTACCGGTACCCGTCATCAGACCGTGCTGCTGACAGACTCCTCTTGCCGATGCTCCCAAAAACTTGATGTGCATACTCTGATGTTCAGAGAGCATCGGCAGGAGGAGTCTGTCAGCATCATGGTCTGATGATGGGTATCGGTAAGATACCTGAAACGTTACCTTAATGTATAAGGGAACCACGTAAATTCATTCCCTAACTATGTTTGTTTATTTGTTTTAACAGGTGGTACAAGAAAGATGGCGTCAGACTCATCCCAGTGGTCCAGAGGCCTGATATTTTACAACTGAGTGGTTCCCTCTATTTTCAACAAGTTACAATAAGAGACAGTGGAGTTTATGTTTGCATAGTTAACAATACAGCTGGAGAGAAGAGGATGGAGAGTATATTGAGTGTTACAGGTATCTATTTCTATAGCAATGTTAATTTAAGATGCACTAATCTTTGCATTTAATAGTACACCATCCCTGTATATTCTCCAGGGATGGTGTCCACCAGAAAAACAAGGATGGAGCAAATTAATCCCAGGAAATATATGACTGAGTAGTGTCATTTATTTTATGGATTAATGGATCAGCAGAAAGAACTGATGCAGAGTCAGGAAAAAGTGTTGCGTACAATCAAAAGTGTTGTGAAAGCAAAAAATAAAAGAAGTACAACTGAAATTATGGTAGAAATGCCAGATCAGCGAAAATTCGGTATGTGGGGCATTTAAGATAAAGTAGACAGTGTAACGCGAAACTCAAACTCCACCCCCACCCCCGACAACAACACGCGCCAGCAAGAAATCGATAACGTGAGCACGTTCATCACAGAACTGAATGCGGACTAAATCTCTCAAAGAATCTGCAGTCTGGTATTGATAATAAAATGATGGTACTCGCCGTTCTGTACTTCATTGTCTCCTTTTGTCAGAGAAAACTAGTTTTAATGATCCGGAGTGGTCTGATACGAGGTTTGTTTGGTATCTTCTAGATTTGTTTGGATAGTGACACGCCATCTTGAAAATAGTTTGAAGAAAGGTCGTGTTTGAGGTTTTTCCACTGCTCAACGATTTCATTTGGAATCATCAGGGATGAGATACTAATCAAGAAAACCATTGTGAGGATTCGTAGAAGGGGAAAGGTGCCGATGAAGCAAAGTTGGGAAATTCTAGACGTGGATAATTATACGTCCCATTTCTCGTTCCCTCAGGCTTAACGACAGACGGGTCCCTGTATACTCAAAGGTGTCATTAGAGGTCATTAATTAAATGCTCTTTCCTGCCGATTACGTCAGTTTTAGCAATTATATTTCCTTTTTTTTTCTATTTTCATTAGTTTATTTCCAAGTCAAATGAAAAATCGAATTTGTTCTCAAAGGAACTGGACCAGTTCAAATGTAAATGATGTCATATTTTGTTAACATCATCAAAGGACACTCGCTAATTCGCCGAATATAATCCTACTTTTCCCCAGTGTACATAGAAATCATTTTTAGATACACACATGCAGTTTATGGCAAGAATTGTTTTATGTATATTCTAAATTGCATTTTTAAAAAATTAATTAAATTTTATTTATTTATTAACGTACAAATCTCATTTGTACACGTAGCTGAAAGCGCACGGTTTGCTGGAAAAAGGCATCGATCCATCTTTAGGCAAATCACGAGTTGCCTCGGTATTGAAACGAAATAAACAGCACGACTCCATTACGAAGTGTACCTCAATTAATGTGTGCATCGCAGCTATCTGTTGATGCACACATTACAAATGAATAGAGGCATAAGTCTCCTTAGGAAGAAGTGTTGTTTATTTGAAGTAAAAGACTGGGGCAATTCGTGGTGATCTGCGTCACTATATAACTTCCGAATTTTGCACCAAACTTAATTTCTTCTTCTCTTACGTACACCAATAAGGCTTTTGCCAACTACTGTACATTAATGCTTAGCGCTCGTATATCTTTGAAGCTTTTTCTTTAAATTTAATGAAATTTAAAGAAAAAGAAAATAATAAAAGAAAATTTGAAATATTTATCGAATGTGCATGATCCGTTTAAATAAAGTCTTATATATATTTGTGATTCTACTTCTGAAGGCTGGCAATGTCTTTGAACATGACATGTAGTTATTTTATCTCTCTCTCTCTCTCTCTCTCTCTCTCTCTCTCTCTCTCTCTCTCTCTCTCTTGCCTTAATTTTACCCCTTAATTCAATGAGAGCTAATGGAAAAGGTTCGGTGTCTACTTTCTATGAATAATTCTAATAAAAAAAAAAAAAAATCTCGGCTAATTACTTTATATTTTAGAAGATTTTCCTCTTTTTTTTTTTTTTTCTATCAGTCTTTTTCTTCTTCTTGAGAGTTTTTTATATACACACTTATGAATTATTAAAGAAAATCTAATTAAGTCAACTTTATGAAAATGTATTCTCATCCTGTCTCTTGCATTCTTCCTTCCTTTGAGCTCCAGGCATTTTAAGTTGTTTAAGCAGTTATTTGAAACTAAGTTTATTTTGAGCAAAAAAAAAAAAAAAAAAAAAAAAACAGATACAAAACTTTCGAAATAACTTTGAAAAAAATATATTCGAATTATTTCCGAGAGAAAGAAAGAAAGAAAAAAAAAGGGGAAGGATGTGCTATATGAAGATTAAAACTACTGATTAATATGTTTCATTTGATGGCATCAACGATAAATAATAAATGTAAAGTCCACAGATGATGAAAAGTAAAATAGAACTTTACAACTTTTTATGAATAATAATATTATTATTATTTATTTCTTTTATTTAATTATATATTGATTGAAATAAAAAGAAGATTCAGCGAAGAAATAGTCTATCTTTTTTGGCTACTTACTTATAGTTCTAGTTTATGCTTATACACCAACTACCAAGATGAATACAGATCTCTGAAAGGTTTCCATGGTTACTGTTACCATGGCTACTGTTACCATGGTTATGGTAGGCACGGCAACAAATGAAGTTGTGCTTTTCCTTTAGTTTCGTAGACATTCTTAAGTTCGATATTTTAATTGAAAATAATTAATTGAGTTAATAAGATATAAATTAATTGAGTTAATTTATAAGATATTTCAATTGAAAATCTTTATTAATTAAATATTGAAAATTAATTCTAATTAAAAATGCCTTTTAATAATCTATAGTGAAGATATTTTTAATTTTACAGATCCTTTGAAGGCACATCTACATCCTCAGAGAGTTCTGGTGGATTCTGACAAGTCAGCTACTCTAAGATGCAATATTTCTGGCTATCCCATTGATTCTGTAAGTTGGGTCAAAGATCAAATACCAATATCGGAAGATGCGGCCAGAATCCAGTTGTTATCACAAGAAATGCTTCGAATAACTTCGGTCAGGAGAGAAGACAAAGGTGTCTATCAGTGTTACGTGAGGAACAATGATGATTCTGCCCAGGCATCCGCGGAACTCGCACTTGGAGGTAATCTTCAAGTAACTAAAAGAAAATCGATACATTCCAGGGTGTATATAGATTAGCTTACATTTTAATGCCATGACTTCGAGTACACTCTTTTCCTTTGTTAATTTCCTCTGTATAAATGAAACTCAGGATTTGTTATACTAGATAAGTAAGGAAATCAATGAATTGAAAAAATCAGCATTTTTTAAAACTCGATTGATGCGCCATCTTTCAGTAAAAAAGTGAAGCTTTTTTTTCTTCTTTTAATTGACTTCTAAAATATGTTTTCCCTCATAGCTTTTTGATATGATAAAGAGTTATTTAAAAAAAAAAAAAGCGAATATTTTTGACAGTTCTCCTGGGGTGGTCACTTGGCAGATCGGCTTCACAGTTCTCTAATGACCACAATATAGCAGCTGACAAATTTTTCCTGATGGTTGAATAAAGGTTTCTAATTTTCTGGCCAGTGAGTGCGTTGTTTTCTGGGTTTCATAAATATTAAATTTTTCTCTACTTCCGAAAAAAATAACTACATTACGGGGATTTATGTTGGTTGCTAGGCAACACTTGCGGATTTTGTCGACAAGATTAGTTTTCTCTGCTATTCAAAGTTTGTTCTATAATAAGCAAATAGATACAAAATAGCGAATGTTGTTTCTAGACATATGTCAGAGTTCATCTGTTGACACAAACCTTCCTTTTAGGGACGTGAAATAAGCTTTAGGAAAACTTGGTGGAAGGAAAAAAAATATTAAAACAGTTAACACTTTCAGTGGAAGGCTTGGTGATCAAATTAAATGCCAAGCTTGAAGCTGTGTCTACTTGCCCATCTTTAGCAATACTCACCTTAGCAGGCCTTAGTTGCCTGAAGCAAATTAAGAACTGTCACTTCCACCGTGCTAATTTGGTTAGTACATATGGCCCACCTTCCATGACTCTGACGGGAGATGTCGCTGCTTAAATAATGTCATTCAGGATTAGAGTGAAATGTAAGCTGAAACTCTCTCGAAGAATGTCAAAGTATCCACAAGAAAATAAAAATTGAAGTATGATATATTCGTTTTAAGAATTAACCTTGCATATCTGAATGCCATCAAATGGCACTACGATCACTGTGTGAAATATTGGAGTTTTTAGAATACATCAAACCATCAATTATTAAGTAGTCATCAATAAACATCACTTATTGATGGTTATTGTTGATTCTCTCAACTTTTTTTATATTTTTGTAGCAGTAATAACGAGTTAAAAGGATATTACGAATGTCAAATACCTTTTTTATCGTTGTGGAGAAGGTAAATTAATTATGATAACCATTTTCTTCATTCAACATTTCGCTTCTAAAGTTTTGTGATTAAAATATCCCTTTTTTTTATAATTCTAAAACTGCATTACGTCGAGAAAAAAGCTAAAACAACAAAACCTAGTTTTTTGTCCTACCCTCATTATCTTTAGCATCTCGCGTACATTTCTGCTAGAGACAGCGAGATTTTTTTTTCATTCATAATTAACTTTATAACTGCATAACATTAAGAGTCTAAATAAATTTTCGCTGTAGATAATGTAATCCTATATCTCAGCTGTGAAAGGCCCGTTATTTACCAAAACTGTTCCATATGTAAAACCACTATTAGTCGTTCTATTGGAACACTGAAATATTAAGAGAACATGGCTATGTTAGCTTTTACGCTATTCATTATATTAAATTTTAATTAACTACCGTTTATTTTCTGCTTAAGAGAACTCTAAAATATTGAAGAGATATTCCAGGTATTCTAACAAGTCAGAGAAGTACTTACGAAGAGTGCATTCCTGAAATTCAACACACAAAAAAACACCCTGCTACTTTTTCAATGGTGCAACATCATTTGGTTATTATGATTATATCATAATAAAGTATTTTTGGTATAGATATTACAAATTATTAAGACAGGAATAGATAGTTAAAGAGAAGTGAATAGCAGGGCAATTTCAATAATTTTAACAAAATGGAATAATTAATACAAAATTTGCAAAATATCTGTAGCTTCCCTAATAAATTAAAATATTCAAGCTGGTTGGAAGTAAATATCTTTATATTAAAATTTTTATTCAATGTATTCTACATTCTTAATATGTATCTGATAGTTTTATAATTAATGCAAATTTATTTCAGCTATTATTATAAATAATTAAAATAAACTGAAATATATAATAAATTTATTGCTATTTAAAACAGTCTTAAGAATTTTTAAAAACAATTTTTAAAATTTGTGTAAATAACTTATAAATTTAATATACACTCTTTTATTTTTATATTTCAAGATTTATTACAATAAAATAATTATTGTAATAAATTACTATATTTTTAATGCCATAATTGAAGATTTATTTAATCTAAATAAAATAATTATGCTATAATTTTATGCAATATTTGAATGTTTTTTAATCTAAATAAAATAATTATTGTAATAAATTACTATACTCTTTTTATGCAGTCATGGGTAATGCATAAGCATTTCCTTATTTAAAAAATTGTTAAATTATTTATTTTAATTATTTAAATCAGTTTCTATTTTTAAAGTTATTTAAATTAGTTTTTATTTTCAAAATTATTTTTAATTTTTAAATTATTTCAATTAGTTTTAGAATTATTTAAATTATTTTTAATTTTTTTAATATTTATTGATTATTTTTTAAATTATTTTAAATTTTAAAATATTTTAATTATTTTATATGCACCAGGTGGCGCGGTGATCGAATTCCCTAATTCAGTGTTTAAATTTCCACAACGTCTATTGCTTAATCAGCCAATATATTATATATAATATTCTAATTAACATTTATCATTAATAATATTAAATTATTATCATAATGTTTTATTAGAAAATGACATTAATTAATTAATAACTTTAAGTCAATTTAGCTTGAAGTATATTAAAAGATCATAACATTAATGTTAAAATTCTAAGTTATTTGAAGATATTTGAACCATGACGTCATCACTTGATTTTACATAGTTGTTCACGTGATTGATTGTCTTCTGTCCATAGAAACTTGTAAAAAATATGGCTCCTGTATTTAATATATATTATAATTTTTAATTTTTATTAAAAATTATTTGAAAAATAAAATATTTTTAATTATTAATACTCAGATTGATTTTTTTTTTAAATTTACTTGTTAATAAATATAAATTTATGTAGTAACCATTTTATTAAGATTGTTAGTATATTTAATACCACTCGTATACCACCTGATATTAATACATTAAGGTGACGTTTCAGGTATTTTACTGATACCCATCATCGGACCATGCTGTTAAGAGAAATAAAAAATAGAAAGGGTTACAAATTTCAATATATTACAAACATAATTACCAATATTACAAGAGTGGTATTAAATATAGTAATAATTTTAATGGAAAACAACTGTCCATGGGAGGGATGCACTAAATGTCAAACCCAGTTTACTCAGGGACTTCTGCCCTGAACTTAGTTATATAATTTTATTCCTGCAGAGACTGCGCCAATGTTTCTCGAGACCTTCGCAGAGCAGACCATCCAACCGGGGCCAAGCGTCTCTCTTCTGTGCATCGCTTCCGGGTCGCCTTTGCCGCAAGTCACGTGGTCCCTGGACAGCTTCGGCGTTCCCGACAACGAAAGGGTGCGGGTCGGCGACTACGTTAGCCGAGGCGGTGACGTCATCAGTCACGTGAACATCAGCAACGTTCGTGTGGACGACGGAGGGCTGTACAGCTGCACCGCAAAGAACGACGTCGGAGAAATTCGCCACTCGGCAGCGCTGAACGTGTTCGGACCACCCGTCATCCGACCCATGCCCGATCTATCTGTGGTTGCCGGGGAAACCATGACTGTGAAGTGCCGCGTGGCAGGGTATCCAGTGGCAGAGATCATCTGGGAGAAAGGTACGCTCTTCGTTTAATTAATCGAAATGCTGTCAGTCCCCACACGACTGACGGCGCCGGAAATACCTTTAGAAGAATTACGGTAACTCCGTCTACGGTGACTCGAAGCTTCTTAATGTCAAAGACCGAAAGGAAGTTTGCGAAAGTGAATTTAACTAAATAAATTAGCCTCGACATATGACAACAATAACACACTTGACGTTGATGTTGGCACACTGCTGCCACCTACAGAACATTACTGAAAGTGACAACCGGATATGCGTCACTTTTTTTTTCTTTAATTTTAATTCTGTCGAAGTTACTAATTCGCTTTGTAAGTCATATTATTATTCCAGAAATAATCAAATAAAATTAAAATAACTTTTAATTTCTTCTAAAAATAGAATATATAAACCACACCATTTTGTATTGGAATAAAACCCAGTTTTTAGATTTAGATTTTTATGTTAAAATGTTGATGCCGTCCAGGATTAACCGCCAAGGCAACGAAGGCCAAGAGGGGTTAGGAATTGCGTGCACTTCTCGGTCCAGTTGGTATTTCTTTGCCTTTTATGAAAAGCCAGGGTTGCCAAATGATTAAATCTCCAAACCTCGGTTTACTTCGAGGTAATAAATGAAAGATTTAGCTGCTTTGCTCATTTGGTCATTTTAACGCAAAAATCCATTACATTCGTTGAAACTTTGTCTTAGAAACAAGTTTCTATTGGCCAATCAAAGAAAACCTGCACTTTGTTGCTTAGTTTCTTTGACCCACAGTGAGTCCAAAGAACTTAATCTTGTTCACAACAACGGTGTTTATTCTGAACAACATTAGCGACTCGTTGATAAAAAGTTTCACGGTTCATATATGAAAGATCACATTGAGTGCCAATTCACTGTACACTGTTGCTGGATTCAGAATTTTCAGATTTCTTATTCAAGAAACGTTGAGATGCAATTCGTTAACTCGACTCGATCCTGGAGATTAACAGATATTGTAATAATACTTTTCTGCCAAAGATTTGATGGAATCCCATCAAGTGCACGTTTTTCTTGATCTTAGCATTGTGGTTGTAACCTAACTCTTTGAACCCAATGCTAATACAGCTTCCTTCTATAAGAAGATGAAGAGAAGAGTGAAGATTGGTTTCTTACGGTAATATCCATCCTATTTGCTGATGGACTTGGTCTTAACACGAACACTTCGCCTTAGATCTGCGAATCCAAGACTCAAACAGCTTGGATTCGACTCTACTCTGGGTGTATCATTACATCCTTTGCTCTGAGCTTCTTGCTTCAGGTGGTCTTCACTTCTTGAAGTTAAGACCACCTGAAGCAAGAAGTTAAGAATCTTAGGTTTATGGTTAACTCTTTGAAACCATTGCTAAAACTGCTTCTGTTTTTACTAGATGGACGTCGCCTTCCTACAAACCGCCGACAGCAGGTATTTACTAATGGAACTCTTGTCGTGGACGAAGTTCAGAGATCCGAAGACGAAGGGGTTTATTCTTGTTCTGCACGTAACTCAGATGGAGCTACAGTCGATGGAACTTTAAAAATTACAGTCAAAGGTAACAGAGTATAAATGCTCCAAGAATACAATTTCACGGGTAATCTTCCATTCATTTTCTATTCCATTCCATTTATCTGTTTTGTAACTTCTTAAGAGTTCAATTCTTTTGTTTATAGAGAAGCCTGTAATCCTTCCATTCACTTTTCCACCCGAGACCCAGAAGGAAGGCATGAAAATTCGAGTGGTGTGTGCTGTAGCCGCCGGTGACCCTCCATTTCGATTGACGTGGTTGAAAGACGGACAGCCTATTCCCCCTCACGAAGACGTCACCACTAGAGCTCTTAGCGACGACTTCAGTTCTCTTACCATTAACAGCGCATCCCCAAGGCACAACGGACAATACACTTGCGTCGTCAGTAATGTGGCCGCTACTGTCAACTACACGGCATCCCTCACGGTCCAAGGTACGTTGCTTGTCTCAGATAAAGTCACAAAATAATGTTCACACGCACGCGTGTCGAAGTTTCAAAAAGGAGAGAATCCGATGAACTGTCAGCTTGCTTTTAGGGTTTCAGAATTTCACTTTTGTGGGAGGAGCGAACGCTTGAGTACGTGGTGTACGCGGTTGACAACTTGGCTCAACATAAAAGAAACAACATTGGAAGATACCAGTTCCTTTTTCTATTTAAGACATCTAATGCGAATAAATCACGTTCTTTATGATTGTGGTTAACGTTGAAAGAAATATCAAATGAGTGCATCACTGATACATGAAGAAGGTCCTTGCAAAAGATAGGCATTTAATTGTCTTTAATCTTATCTATCATTTTTCAACAGCAAATTGACTTCAGTATTAAAGTATTAATCAACAACTGTATTCCCCAAAACAAACTCACTCTTCTAACTTTCAGCAATTTGCATTTATTTTAATTTTAGGAAAACATAACTTAATACACTCACTGTCCAAAAAATTAGAAAACTCCATCAGATACCTAGTGGAATTCATGCCATGACATGTATGAGCTGTAATTCGGGCAAAAGATTGTCCTACTACATACACTGAGTGATCACTGAATTATGACCACCCCTATGAAAACTGAATGCGACCCGTTGACCACGTGAGGTACGAGAGTGCGCAGTTAATCGACGTCAGTGGTTCAGTAGGTAGTAAAATTCCGAGCGTGATGGGTAAAAGGAAGGATTTATCGGACTTTGAGGGTGCTCCATGAGCTAGTGCCTTGATTTCCCAAACGGCTGAACTGGTGGCCCGCCGTAGATAAAGTGTACCAGGATTGGCGTCAAAATGGTCAAACAACGATCGGACTGCAAAACTGCAAAGGTCAGCGAAAGTTTGATGTTAGAGGTGAGCGCCCGGTCCGACGACTCATACAAGCGCAGCACTGTTAAACAGTTGAGTACCCAATACAACATGGGTCAACCTTGAGCAATATCTGGTATGACCATGCGTCGCACGTTCGTACGTATGGGCATATCAGCAAACGACCCCTATGGCATCCTCTCCTAACCAAGGTTCATCGGCGTAAAAGACTCGTCTGGTGAAAAGCGCATGCAAGTTGGATGTTGGAAGACTGAAAGAAGGTGTGCTGGTCGGATGACTCACGTTATTTACTCCACACTGTGGATGGTCGTGTACGGATTTGGTGTCAACAACACGGGACTCTTCATCCAACGCGCATGGTATCAAAACTGCAGGCCGGTGGAGGCGGTTGTGTGGTGTGGAGCATGTTTCATTGGCAGGAACTTGGACCCCTTGTGCATGTGAAACAACGTATCACTGATCTCCGCTATCGTCAACTGCTTGCTGACTTTATACACCCCGCTATGTTACATTTTTTCCCGAATGGCGATGGTGTCTTCCAAGATGACAATGCTTCGAGCCATCGGTCATTTGTTGTGCAGGAATGGTTTGAGGAACACAGTTCTGACTTCCAGCATATCGATTGACCTCCGAACTTCCCCCGACATCAATCCCATGGAGCACTTGTGGGACACCATGGAAAGGCATATCAGGCGTCTGGATACACCTCCAACCTCCATTCCTGCATTTCTGACTGCATTACACACAGCTTGGTTGGCCATACCTCCAGAATGCTTTCGACATCTTGTGGAATCAATGCCTGACAAAAAAACAGGCCTGACAGCGGTGAACTAAGCTCGATATAAGGGTGTCTATAAGATTCTGTGGCAAGAACTCCCATTCTTCCACCAGCGCAGACCGTAACCCACCAAGTGACCGAGGAGTTGGCTGTCGTTCTGCAGTCCAACTACTAAGGGCATCCCACAAATGTTCGATCTGATTTAATTCTGTGATCGTGCTGGCCACGGCAGTCGTTGGATATCTTCCGTTTCAAGATACTCTGCACCAGTTGAGCTCTATGTGCAGTGGCGTTGTCGTGCATGAAAAGAAAATCTGGGTCGATCGCATCCCTAAAAAGTCGCACATATGGTTCGAGGATCTGAAATATCAAAATACCCTATCAAAAACATGAAGACGGGTGCAACCGCAGATCATTATTCCATCCCACACGAGAACACCGCCTCCACAGTGACTGGCCCTTTTTCTGATATTGGAGGGATGGTACCGCATTCCTCGTTTCCTCCAGATGAATCTGTTTGTAGGGTAAGACGGGACTCATCAGAGAACAGAACTGTACCCCATTGTCAGGGCTCCAATCACCTGTTCATGGCACCATTTTCGACGAGCTCTGCAGTGCTTTGAGGTTAATAGGATACAAATCACTGGATTCCTTGCATTGAATCCACTTTAATTGCAACATTGAATTGCAGAATTGAACTTGAATTGCAGCAACCTCAAGAAGCAGTTGATGACCTGTTAGATAACAGTCTGTTCTGGTTGACCTAGCCCTCGGGCGACCTTGGCCAGCTCTTCTTTTAAGTGATGTGGTCGCAACCCGTGTTTTAATAGGCATGAATAATTTGCATAATGCGCGGCTCTATTAGTTGGTAGATCTATTTCTATTGGATACTCGTAATTTGCATACCAGGATTCCTATTACATCAAATATTCGCCTTCGGTAACACTCTTCTCAATAAAATATTCATGAAAAACATTTTGTACTATTAATTTTGTCAAGGTAGTGTAGGAGAAAATATCGAAATTATAATTGTCTTTGAACATCACAATTTATTCTACTGTACGTAAAGAACATTAAATTGTGCCTTTTTCAGTTCCTCCAAGGTGGCGAATCCAGCCTGCAGATGCTAGCGTGTTAATTGGAAGAACGATCACCCTCCACTGTCAGGCGGAAGGTTATCCCCAACCTCAGATTCGATGGGAAAAAGCTTCAGGTACGCCTCGAATGAGAAATCCTAACAGTATTTAATTATTTTTAGTTATTTTTAAATAAAATAGGTAAAAACAAAAATATCAAAGGCTATGTCCTCCTGTTAAGCACAGATGGCAACCAGTTCCAGGCATACGTGTTTCCATTATGAAAGAGAACTCTTTTGAGGCTTTGCTTCGATGAATCAGTAAATAGCCTAATTCTATTCATTGGTAGAAAATTCCAAAAAGTTCAAACTGAAGGAATGGTGTTTCAATATCTCATTGTCTTTTTTCGGAAAAATGGGCAACCAATTCTTTTTCTCAATGTCTATACCATGAAAATGTCCAAGACTGAGGTCCAAGAATCTGCGGCCTGTTCCTGGGTCGCAGATTCTTGGACCTCATTCTTGACCCTTCTTCGGGTGGATTCAAATCTCTCATTAGATCCTCGAGACCCCTTTATGTATACAGCTTCTTATTCAAGAAAACCAAAAGCAGATCTTGTTTTCTTATTCAAGGTACAACAGCGAGGGATTACAGACCAATTAGTACCAGTTACCATCACCAGGTTTTTGAGAATGGTTCACTGACTATTCAAGATATCACTCAAGATGATGGAGGATTCTATCTGTGCCAAGCAACTAATGGAATTAGTCCGGGTCTGAGCAGCGTGATTTCTCTTAGCGTACATGGTGAGTATCAAGACATTTCGCTTCAGTTTTGGAAAATAAACTCGTCCAGTGTCTAGTAGTATTCATTACACCCTTTTACCACTGAAAGTATCGAAGAATTACGCTTAATAATCGCATGGCCTTTGCAATGGATTATCTATTTCATTTCTTTTTTTAGTTGCCCCAAGATTCGAAACCAAATTTCGAACTCAGATGGTGAAGAAAGGCGAAGACGTTACTCTCACGTGTTTGGTGACAGGCGATCCGCCGCTGAGCATATCTTGGACACGTGACAAACAACCGCTGAACATTGACTCGGAGCCAAGGTGAGCGAAAACTACAACCTTTTTTTCGGGAGTCAAAATGCGTATTTGTACTTTACTTACTCAAGAAATTCTCAACAGTAAACATCCCTTGCAGGTTCCAAATCTCCCAATCTGCTAGTGGGAACATGGCCATGAGATCCGACCTCATTGTGCTATCCGTAGTGAGGATTGATTCGGCACTATACACTTGTGTGGCTGCTAATACCTTTGGACAGGACGACACCAATATTCAGCTCATAGTTCAAGGTTAGTAACGATCGGGACAACACCAATTAGAACTATATTTTTAAATAGAATTGTAATGTTTATTCTATGGTTGTTTGTTGTTGCTGTGGGAGTTTAGGTGCGTTCCATCTTAGGCCAATATGTCTGTAAATTGCGTTTGTTCTGTGGTCGATTTGCTGTTTCTGGATGGAAAACCCGAGTTTCCTGGAGGAAAAACCATGCTACCCTCACCTGAGACCGACTAATTCGGCCACATTGTGAAAAAGACCGATAAAAATTCCTCGCATCATTAACTGGATTCAATCTCGGATCTTTTTCAACCAGTGTGGAAAGGATGGTGATTATACCAACTGTGGTATACCCACGAGGGCATAGCACAGTTGGTATAATCACTGTGCTATACCCACAAGGACATATCCGCAGAGTTTTCGTACAGACTTCAACTTCTGTTTGATGTTATTCAGAGATGCTTGATAATCCCTCTCAAAACTATTTAATTTTTTTTTCGAAAGTTCTTCTCTTACAGTTTTAAAGCGAAAATAATTCTCCTCTAGAAGAATCTTAATCCAAGTGATAATGTTTGTGGTGGAATGTAGATAACTTTGCAATTCGAGTTTTATCGGATATTTTATAGTTGAAACCAATTTTATCTTTCTCCGCTCGACGCTAAAACATCGTACAAAAGCAATTAATGGTTTGATAAATTCCTCCTCTCTTTGTCTTGTACACTTAACCACTTTCAAAAAGAGGATTTACTATCTTCTCTTGCAAGATAAATTGGGATGCAAAAAAACTGATGAGAAGAACTTTCCATTATCTTCGATAGAAACAATTTTTTGGCAGAAATTATACTATCGAACAGCTCCTTGCGTATTGGTGTTATTTAAAATTAAAACTGCCATATTAGGACCATAAAAGAACGATCTCATCTGCCCATGTGTTGTTGTTGTAGGGTTTTAGGAGCATCAGCGACTAAGGCTATATTGCTCCGTGTATACTGTTTGTAAATTGCGCGTGTTCTGTGCTCGATTTTCTGTTTACTGGATGAAAACCTGAGTTTTCCAGAGGAAAAGCCACGTTATCCTCGCCTGAGACCGATTAACTCAGCCACATTGTGGAAAAGGCCATAAAAATTCTTCAAGTCATCGGAGGGACTCGAACTCAGGTCTTTTCCACCTGGTGTGCTGCCTATGAGCATTATGTCCATAGATTGTGTATGTTGTCTGGTCAATTTTCCTGTTTTGCTGGATAAAAACCCAAGTTTCTGAGGCTAGGGGAAGGGACCTGTACTGTACATGCCAAAGATTATCCACAGAGTGTAAAACGCCCATAAAAGTTCCTCCCGTCATTGATGGGGGTTCGAACCCAGACCTTTTCATGGGCAAATGAAACTACTAACTTACATATACACCATGGACACTTTACCCATCGATTAATCTGTTATTGTCGGTATCAGGTGAAGTATGGTTTTCCCTCCCGTAAACTCGGGGTTTTCGTCCAGAAAACAGAAAATCGACCACAGACAATATACACGGAGCATTATGGCCTTAGTTGCCGATTCTCCAAAAACCCCATGACAACAACAACTGAAATTTAACGCGTTGCCATTGTAACTGTTGAAGTGCGATTCCAATGAATCAAATCTAGCACGTTGCCACGTTAACTGTTGAAACAGAATTCCGATGGATGAAATCAAGTACGTTGACATGGTAACTATAGAAACACAGTTCCGATTATTGAAATCTTAACATTTTGTCATGGTAACCGTTGCCTTTCATTAGAAAGACTGGTCCACACAAACATCATTTATTTCTTTAATTTAAATTTTGGTTCGTGTTAACTGATGCTTAATTATAATTTTTTTTTTTTTCTTTCTCTGCTCCAACCTCTCCAGAACCACCAGATCCACCCCGTGAAGCTCAAATAGCTGGAGTTGGAAGCCGGTTTGTGAAAACAGTGTGGGAGCCCCCGTTCAGTGGAAACAGTTTGATCATCCGTTATTGCATTTACTACCGAGAGAACAGTAAGTGTGGATCCTTTGTCATTTTGCACTAACATTCAAATATTAAAGATAAGAACACAACTTATTTTTTATATTGAAATAGTCAAATTTTACCATTACATTTAGGATTTGCCAAAAGCTTGTAAGGGTCAGATAAGTGTATGTTCCCCAATAAAATTTAGAGCAAATCTCTTTATGGCAAACCTGCACCTACTCTAGAGTAATGGTCAGATACCATTTTTCCATTATGGATCGTTGCCACAGAATAAGATGAATCCGTTGAAAATTTTGAAGGAAATTTAAAAAATCGAACTTGCGATCGCAACACCATCTGTCGAGCGATTCTTATTGGTGAAGTCCATTCTTGCGACGTGTGGTAAGCAGGGTATGATTATAATTAGATTGTATTTCTTCAATCTATTGTAGGTGGCAGACCATGGATCTGCTGGAGATGGATGAAATTTGAAATAGTGTCCATCACCATGCGAACACGAAAAAATAAGTTCCAAGAAGGGACACAAGGTGGCGCTTGGTATATGAAAGCAGATGTGACTAGATTCGCAAGAAAAACTAACGTGTAACTGGAAATGAAGGATCTCACATTATTGGTAATTTAAGGAAAAATTAAATCGAAAATAATCCAGCCCTGTGATATACGTGTCGCGCCATCTGGCGGCTCTCAAATATAAAAGTGGACAATTATAGAACGATACTGAAATAAATAAAAAACAAATGTTTGTAAAAATAAAGCAATAAAAATAAAATAAATAAATGTTAAAAATGAAAGAATAAAAATAAATAAATGTAAAGATAAAAATAAAATAAATAAATAATAAAATAAATAAAGTGAAAACTAAATATAAAATAAATAAAGTGAAAACTAAATATAAAATAATAATTATAAAATTGAAAGAAAATAGAAAGAAAATAAAAATAAAATAAAAAATAAATATAAAATGAAATAACAAATATAAAATAAAAATATAAATAAAGGTAAAAAATTAAATAAAAATTAAAACAAGCAAAATAAAATATAAAATAAATAAATGTAAAAAAAAATTAAATAAAAAAATAAATATAAAATAAAAAATAAATATAAAATGAAATAATAAATATAAAATAAAAATATAAATAAAGGTAAAAAATTAAATAAAAAATAAAACAAGCCAAATAAAATATAAAATAAATAAATGTAAAAAATAAAGTAATAAAAATGAAATGAAATAATAAATAAATGTAAAAAAATTAAATAAAAAAATAAATATAAAAATAAAAAATAAATAAATGTAAAAAATAAAATAATGAAAATAAAATAAAATAACAAATATAAAATAAAAAATAAATAAGTGTAAAAAAATAAAATAATAAATATAAAATAAAAAAATAAATAAATGTAAAAAAATTAAAATACATGCTCTCAGTGCAGAGAAATGTTTTATTGTTCAAGCAAAATAATGTATTAATGAGTATAGTCGAAATTTTATAAGAAATTTATTTTATATATCCTTCTAATCTGTTTTCAGGTTCGCACTCCCAACAACCTCTTCATAACCTTACAGTTCCCGGAACAGAAACAGCAGTCGAAGTTAGCAGTCTAAGGCCAGCCACCAGCTACGAAATCTATCTCACTGCAGAGAATGCGGTTGGAGTCAGTGCCCAAGGAAGAAAGATGACTTTCATTACTGATGAAGAGGGTACAATACTTAAATCGTATATCAACATATAGCGTTGGCGTATAAGACGATTTCGAGCCAATAAAAATCATCTAACGTCTTAAGGTCGGCTTATAAGGCGAATATATGATTAAGAACGATTTTTCTCAGCGCCAAAAATTGAAGTCGACTTATACGCCGAGTTGATTAATTAATGCTTTATTAATATATCATTTTATACCAATACAATAAATACAAAAATGCGCACAATAAATTATCTAAAGTTTTCAGTTTTACGTGAGGATAACAATAAAAATAATAAAATCTTAAGTGTTCGATTTTCTTTTGTAACTAGTGTCGCCATCTATTGACTAAAGAAGTAATTATTAATATACAAGATCAACTTTGTTGTACCTAAGGCAATAATAGCTATTTTTATTCTTATTACAAAGTGTGCAATTAAGATAAATTATTTGAAAAATAAAAAAAACTTTAATTTACTTCAGGTAATTTGTTGACTGTTTAATTTACTTACATTTTTCTTTCTCTAGTTCCTGAGGGACCGCCTCAGTCCGTGCAATTAGAGCCATCCAGTTCTCAATCTTTTCGTGTCTCTTGGGAGGTGAGAATATAAAATGGCTGCAGATTATAATTATTCGTGCGAGAAATTTCTATTTTTATAAAAGTTTACAACTATACCGAAATAATTAAGAAAGCATAATGAAAGTTTAATGTATTGTTTTGTTTGCCTGAAAATGATGTACAAATATTAACCCAAAAAAGCAGTTGTCAGGTGAAGGAGATTTACTTAAATTATTATCTTAAATACTGTTTATGCACGTAGCGTTTAGCTCTGCAAATTTCATTATCCACACTACTTTATCAAAAGTGTAGGATCGCTTTATATTATTAAGGAGAATCTTATAGTTTCTTTTCACACATTTTTTTAGAAAGTTTATCAGGGATAGCGTGTAACGTTAATTTTTTCTTTTCTTTAAGCCACCCTTAATAACAATGAGGAATGGACTAATTAAGGGATATTACGTGGGATACAAAGAAGCGAATTCTTCTCAGACATTCCAGTATAAAACCATTGAAGTTACTGCGTCAGATGAAGGCCGAGTGACTTGTGACCTGAGGGGATTGAAGAAGTACACTCAATACAGCATCGTTGTACAGGCCTTTAACAGAAAAGGTGCTGGTCCTAGGTCCGACCCCATATACAGCTTCACTCAGGAAGACGGTAAGTCCATTCGCTTTAACTTGTGAAATTAATTAATGGTAATATTTAATAATATAAATCCCGTTGTTTCATTAATATATACTAATAGTATTTTCAAAAATTTAATGTTGTACACAGGACAGGCTTTAGGATAAGGCCTATTAGGCACTGGCCTAGGGGCGACAAAGTTTAGGGGGCCACAGTGCTGCTCCCTTTTCTCATAAACCTAGTCAACGTGGCGTTGGGGTGCCATATACCCTTAAGCTGTCCCTGGTTGTACAGTGGAATGGACTACAGGCGTTTGGTTTGTCAGATACTCATGTTTTAAAGGGTTGTGGTTAGTGCTGCCATCTATCGTTATTCTCTGAAAGTTGTTATTAAATTTATTTGATCTTATATCAAGCACTTGCTGAACATTTATAGGTCATAAAAAATGTAAAAGTACATTAATTTGTAATAAAAACCGAAAATCTGCAAAACGTCAAGAAAAAGAAAACCCAAAATACGTCCCGGAATGGTAGCGCCACCGTACAACCACTCAAGCTTCGGCAAATTACCGGCAGATGGCAGGAGAGTGCTTATCCAAGAGTATGCTTTTATAGTTGTAGTTTTTAGAATTTTTTTATTGTAATGAATATATTTATCCATTGTTCATTTTATCAACTTGTTTTATATTTATGTTTCCGTTTTTTTGATAATTTTATCTGCCTATCCGTGTTTTTAACTATTTCTTTCATCTTTTTTGTATAACATTCGCCATTTCTATTGTCCAGTGCCAAGTCTACCACCCCAGCAAGTGGAATGCGTGCCTCTGTCTTCTCAGAGCCTAAAGATCATGTGGAATGCTCCACCACCCTCGGCAGTCCACGGTACTCTCGAAGGTTATAAAGTGTTATTTCGAGCCGTAGATGAGTGGCAAGGTGAGCTACCATTTTTGCAAGGTCCATGTTTGTGTCTTCTTATATAAATCCTAATTTGTCTTTAATGGATTATAGAATTAAAATATACTTCAAATTAATTCAGTTAATTTATTAATCCTTTTAATACCCTTCTTTAGACGTTGAAGATCAGGAACTTACAATAAAAATACCGGAAAAAGAAGCGGTATTGAAAAATCTCGACAAATTCACTAATTATAGCATCTCAGTATTGAGTTTTACCTCAAAAGGAGATGGAGTACTTAGTGACGCCATTTATTGTCAAACTCTAGAAGATGGTAACACTTCATTTTAATTTTGTGCAATTTTATTTAATTTTTTTGTTAAAATTCATTAAAAAAATATGAACACAGATGCTATCATTCATTTGTTACTCTTATAGAACTTAATCTGTTCAATCTAACGTTGTGTTTTATAGTACCAAGCCCTCCATCCGACATCAAAGCCATGCCAATGAAGCCAGACGCTATCTTGGTAAGTTGGCAACCCCCACAGCAGCCTAACGGTATCTTACAACAGTATACCTTGTATCAAAGAGTGACATCTGGCGGGAGACAGGTAAGTAAACTTCAAAAATCGTGTAGTATTCAAAAATTTGTTATTCCACTACTAAAAACTCACATTAAAATTTTTAAATTTACTCTTAACTGCCTAAGTATTTTATGTAATGAAGTAGCTTCTTTCCAGACCACCAAAAAACATCCAATATCCCAATACCAACTATACTACGAGGCTCTGAGATTGGAGAGAAACAGAAGGTATGAATTTTGGGTGACAGCATCCACTCTTGCTGGAGAAAGCGAAGGAACCAGAGTGTTATCACAAACCACCTCAGACACGGGTAAGTTATTCGTTTTGAAATTTCTAACTCAAGGATACAAATATCTGCAGAAATTCGTTCTGAATATTTAAAGTTAATCTCTAATATTCTGAGGATGTCTTAAGAAATATTAAACTTTCTCTCTTTTTTTTCTTAAGATTTATATTAGAGACTGTATATATGTATATACAGTATACGAGAAGAGTTTTTCAGAAGTTTTCTGTATGGCCAGCAGGCGCGTAATTGTTTGCGCGAATGAACTCCCGTTAGTGTGGTAAGTGGTGAAGTAAGTGCAGCTTTATTCTGTCCTCAACTAAGAATTGTTCAAATAGTAAATAAGTTTCACGTATTGTCAAGGCACTCTAAAAGTTCACTCATTATAGACTTGTGCTTGAACGTGGAATCATTTATCTTCATATTGCGGAATTTGGCGAGAACATTATAATTAACAATATTTAGCGGTCACGCGAGTTAGAACCACGTTAAATTACGTTCAGGAAACTTCTAAAATGACCCTTGTATGCAAAAAAGTGTATAAAAATATTATTATTATTTTGATGAATTTTTAATGAATAAATTGTATTGTTTTATTTCAGTTCCAGCAAGAATTGCGTCTTTTTCTCAACAGATGGCAGTTCGACGGAAGTCAACAGTCAGCTTGCCTTGTAGGATAGTTGGCATTCCTCTTCCCGACCGGATGTGGACATTCAGGTAACAGGGTATGGACAGTGTTTAACCCTTCCACCTGCTCCCTGAACATACCTGAATTGAACAAATCAGTGTTTCTTTCTTTCTCTTTATCTACGAGGCGCGCTAAAGTTAAAATAAATAAATAAAAAAGACGCATATATGGGGCCTTCATCTGAGCTAGCTAGCCGATTTTGTACTCCTTGCAAAAAATAAATATTTAATTCTCCCTAACCCCTAGTTAAGGTGACGTAAATGCCTCTGCGTCTTATATAGCCACTGTTTCCACCCCCCCCCCTAGTTCCGGCCATCATTATAAATACTGCTGATTAAATTAAATCATAATCACTGCTTAGCTGATTCTTTTGTATTAAATATAAATAATATTTAATAAAATTAATTTTTTGCATGGATTAATCGACTGCAAAAAAATCAACTTATTTGCAGTCAATAAAACCTCAGATTTTTTTCATAATAAATACAATTTATCAAATAATCAGTTAATCATTTTCAGATTTTTTTCATAATAAATACAATTTATCAAATAATCAGTTAATCATTTAATAAATAATGCGTGATAGCAGTTTATTAGCATATTAAACTGATAATTAACATCAAAATTATTCTCAAATAGTCCAAAATAATCGAAATTTTAATTATCTTTCATTATTAACTTGCATTTGTTAGTGAGAAAATAGTAAATTCAGCATTACGTTGCTAGGCAACTAAATGGTTGCTAAGCAACATTGCAGATGACGTTGCTAAGCAACGCACATTAGCCATAGATGAAATGACAATTGTTTTTGAACTTCGCATTGCAGCTGCAAAAGATGTTGCTAAGCAACGTTACAAATGATGTTGCTAAGCAACGCACATTAACCATAGATGAAATGACAATTGCTGAATTTCAATTTCGCGTCTCAGCTGCAAATGATGTTGCTAAGCAACGTTACAGATGGCGTTGATAAGCAACGCACATTAGCCATAGATGAAATGACAATTGTTGCATTTCAATTTCGCGTCGCAGCTGCAAAAGATGTGTTGCTAAGAAACGTTACAAATGACGTTGCTAAGCAACGCACATTGGCATAGATGAAATTACGATTGTATTTGAATTTCGCGTCGCGGCTGCAAAAGATGTTGTTAGGCAATATTACAAATGACGTTGCTAAGAAACGTCATTTGTAACATTAACAACAGATGAAATGAAAATTGTTGAATTTAAATTTTGAGTCGCGGTATGTTTGAAATATTTTCTTAGATAAACTGTTCGCGTCAAAGTCAAGGCGATGTTGTAACCGGTCGGTCTTGATCTTTGTCTTTCAGAGGTCAGCCGGTAGTGGAGCAGCAGCGAACTCGCGTGTTGACGAACGGGTCTTTGGAAATTAATAGCATAGAAGACGATTACGCGGGAAATTACACGTGCCGAGTTCAAAACACTTATGGAGCAGACGAAATCATATTTTCCTTAACTGTAAAAGGTAAGTTATCATTAAATACGTCAAAAAAAATACCCGGACTTAGTTTATTCAAGCATTCAAGCATTTGATTTTAAATTAAGCCTCGTCTAACATATTTGCTTTTTTTTCTTTTATTTACAAGCTAAACATGCAGACGACAAAGGTAAGAGTTTCAAACTAGAGTCACTTTATGCAAATTTCTATTAGATTATGTTTGGGAGTTTTACAGATGTATTTCTCAGAAATTATGATAAATCATTTTATATATATTATAATCGTGTAATAATTAATAAGAAGAATTATTATTATTATTTTAAATAATAATAAAGCGTTGCATTTTGCATTAATATTAAATAATAATAATAATCATTCATAATTAATTTATAAGTGGTGCCATTGTGTCCAAAAATTGCTTGCATTCAATGGTTGGTTTCTTTCTGTTTTGCTGGATGAAAAACCAGTTTCTCTGAGGTCAAGATCGACTAACTAGGCCACGGTGTTTCTTAAACCTAGGCCTCTGAGCCTGACCTGAGGGTAAAAGGTTTTCCACCTTTATTAGGAGCACTTACGTAAAAAAAAAAAGTAGCTACTCAGTACTACAATTTCTACTTAAACCTAGTTGTACCTTAAGCATTATGGCAGTTTTTTTAAGAAGTCGTATAGCACATTAAACTTAAAGAATATCTTTTTTCTTGTCTTAGATCAGAGTACCATCTTAAATCTTTCTGTCACCTTTTTTAAACTTTGATATTTGCTTCATAAAGATAATAGATGTTTCCATCCACATTTTAAAGAGTAATTCAAAATATACTCTCCTACCAAAAGTAATGGCACAACGCTCGATTTCAGGAAATTGGTTTATGATTGCAAAAATGCAAATAAAGGTGATCAGTGGTCAGTACAGCAAATCCGGCATATATTTTCGAATTCATTTCGAACCCGGTACGCCAAATGATAAACACAGTTCTGGAGGGGAATATTATTTGGATGTCATGAGGGGAAAATGTTTACATAATGGAATGGAATTCCACAGATAACAGTGAGCTCCAGGACGGGCGTAAAAATACTGACTGACAAGAGACGATGTGCTGGTAACTAAGCTTCGTCATCATACCCTAAAAATTCGGAGATTTTAGCTGCCACAACAAACTGAAAGTGTTTCAACTGCAGAGAAGTGTTCCATTACTTTTGGTTGGCTGGTGTGTACATATTTGTGTCTTTAGATGTTTTCAATTTCTGAAACTTTCAACAGACAGAAGTGTCGACTTTTTAAGCTATCTAAATTTTATATTCTTTGAGAGATAACATAAGCTCTGTCTGTTTTCCAGTCCTACAACCACCGAATCAAGTAACTGTAGAGGGTACTACCTCGTCCTCCCTTCATGTTTCATGGACCATGGATGCAAGGGGAAGAGCACGAACGAAAGGTAATGCTTGTATTCATCCCACTTAATTTTACGATCCTTCCAATAATATGATCTAAATCATTTTTGATCCATTTGAATAATAATTTTTGTTTCATATTTTATAAATTTCTGTTGCTTTTGTGTCTCTGTAGGGTACATAATCCGATTCAAGAGGGAATTCGGCCAATGGGAAGAGGTGAAACTACCGTCCAAAACTACATCTTTCACAGTGGAAAATCTCCAGTGCGGCACCAAGTATTTCATGTATGTGGCAGCCATTGGGAAAGCTGGGGAAGGCGAACCGAGTGACATCGTAGCTGGAAAAACAGATGGAAGTGGTAATTCTCGTAATAATTCACAACAGAGTAATCAAACCTAAATTCTATAGCTAAAAACCAAAGAACTGATTGAGTATTTCGCTGTTTAATCAGATTTTCGTTGTATTGTTTCAGCCCCGACAGCCCCTGCCCGAGAAGTCTTTACCATTCCCAACTCCACGACCATCCTCCTACACCTGAACAGATGGGACGATGGAGGTTGTCCAGTCAAGTCCTTCGTCCTTAGATACAAGCGGCTTCACACGACAGACTGGCGCACTGCCGCTAACAATGCCAGCCCGCATCAAGAGCGAATTCTGATCCGCGATCTGTCGCCCGGTACTTGGTACAACATTAGGGTTACGGCCCACAATGGAGCGGGGTCTACGGTAGCCGAGTATGAAATTGCTACCCTTACATTAGATGGAGGTAAGGGGTTTGTGTGTTTCTTAAAACATTCCTTTCTTTACCACCGATGAAATGCTATAATAGATTTTGAATTAAGCCAAAGATAATTGGTTATTGACTAGGTTGTGTCCAGAGTTGCATCGGGTCGTTTGAGATTTTTATTTTATTTTATTTTATTTTATTTTATTAATAAAAAGATACACAACAGGTAACCATTAACAGTGTATCTGAGATCAGATCAATAAACATAATAACAATAATGTGAAATCCTACAGGACGATAAACATTGATACAAATTCAAACAATAAAGCATATGTACAAAAGAGGATTGTATTAAGTTAAGTTACCGGTAGAACAAGTAATAATTAATCCGTTAGAGAATAGAAAAATAATATAACAAATAATAAGCTACAATAATTAGATGTGAGCTAGTCACTTTGCAGTTTAAGTGAAGAGGCAAACTTGTGGATGGAGTTCATCAGTGATTGGGAGTTGTCAAAGAAGTCAATGCGAGAGTCATTTGCTGATTTGCTGATTCTGTTCAGTGGACTGAACTTCATTAAGTCCGTGTTGGCAGAGTCAAGGCGAAACGGTGTAAGGTTCCTGACTTGTCTACAGGGAGCATTGAAGTTTATTTTACTCAGGATATCAGATGCTTCATAAATTCCAGTGATTACTTTGGCTAGGAGGGCGATGTCAGCAGTAACTCTTCTAGTGCACAGAGGCCTTAGATGAAAGTAATCACACAGCGATTCATAATACACTGAGTGATAGAATAGAGGATTGCGGTACGTAAGGTAACGGATAAAGTTTTTTTGGACTGCTTCAATTTTGTTAGTTAAAGTCTTTGTGTGAGGATTCCAGATGGGTGAACTGAATTCAAGGATTGGCAGTACAATAGTTTTATAAAGGATAACCGCATATCTGTAGTTTTTGAACTTGTATGTGTTCCGTTTGATGAATCCCAGTGTTTTGAATGCTTTGCTGGTGATTTTAAGGACATGGGCATCGAATTTAGCACTGCTGGAAAAGAGAATCCCTAAGTCGTTAACTTGGTCACACCTTTCGATGATCACAGAGTTAATACTATACTCCGTATTCATTAGTTGTGGAGATCTGCAAGATGAGAAAGAGATAACTTTGCACTTCGAGGGGTTAGCAGACAAGCCATTCAGAGATAGCCACAGAGAGAATTTATTGAGAGCACATTGAAGTTGTTGAGAATCGGTAGTCTCCTTCACTGCTGAGTAAATCTTAAGATCATCTGCATAGAGAGCAACTTGAACATTGGAGGTGTAGATGAAAGAAGGAAGATCATTTACGAAAACAATGAAGAGAAGAGGACCTAAGGGAGGGCCTTGTGGTACTCCGCTTAGTGGTATAAAACAGTCTGAGTTCACTTGATCGATGATAACGCTCAAGGAACGATGCGTAATATAGCTCCGTAGCCATGAGAGCAAAGGGTCACGGATGCCATACAGCTTAAGTTTTTCCAGAAGTTGTTCGTGCGGGACTTTATCAAATGCCTTAGATATGTCTGTGTAGACTGCATCAACTTGTAGGTGGTTATCAAGAGCTTCAGAGGTGTATTGCCAGAAAGGAAGTAAATTTGTGACTACTGACTTGCCACTGCAGAAACCATGTTGATTCTGATCGATAAAAGGCTTGAAGAATTCGAAGAGATGTTTGTGCACTGCTGTGTCGAAGAGTTTAGCCAGGCTGTTTTGCAAGGTTATGGGTCTGTAATCGCATACGTCATTTTTATCACCTTTTTTGAAAATAGGAACTATATTGACCTGCTTAAAGTGATTAGGATACTTCCCCAGCCTGAGAGACAGGTTGAAGATCCGCAGTATGAGGGGTTTCAATGTAGTGACAGTCCTTTTCCAAAATAGGCCTGGAATGTCATCTGGGCCTCTAGTATAGTCATTTTTCATGCTTTTTAATGCCGAGTTTAAATCTTCATCAGTGATAAAGAGATTAATGAGGATATCATCTTTAACAGGTGTGAAGTCAGGAAATGAGGCAGGTCTCAATGTATTATTTGTTTGAATTCTAGAAAAGTGTTTGGCAAACTCTTGAGCAATACTGAATTCGTCAGATAAGAGAATTCCATCTGCGTTTCGGAGTTGTAACTTTCTACTGGTTATGTTCTTATGCTTCATGAAATTCCAGAATGGTTTGATATCTCTGTGAGTAAGCAGACTATCCTGAACTGACTCTGTATACATGTTGTAGGAGTTTAATATGAGAGTTTTCACTTCTTTGCGGAGTTGGCTGAATATTTCATAGTATTGACTGTCACCTGTTTGCTTATATTTGTTTCTGTAGAATTCTTTGGATTTAATTTTACGTATTAGTTCACTATTATACCAGTGCGGGTAGGTAGAGCGTGCGGTAAGATGGGATTGAGGAACAATGTCAGATATAACTGAATGGACACAGTTAATCAGGTTGTTGGTGAGCACATCGATGTCATCCATAGCGTCAGCGAGCTGCTTGTCTACGTTTCTTAGAGCTAGGTTGAGCAGAGGCCAGTCAGCCTTTCTGAAATTGAATCGAGGAGTACGGGAGCTGCATTTGAAGTTATGAGAAGTCACTGTGATGTCAAAAGTAATTGGTGAATGATCCGAGTGAAATATGGGGTTGTCGGTGTGAACATCTATATGAGTAGAGGAAAATATTAGGTCGAGGTAGGCATTTTCTCTGGTTGGAAAGTTGCAAATTTGTTCCAGACCATAGCTGTGAAGCATATTAAAGAGAGCCCTAGTCTGCAGTGATGGAGAAGAAGATTCTAAATTGGCCATTTGACAGTTAAAGTCACCCAAAACCATTGCTATGTCGGCAGATTGAATTAGTGGGAAGATTGATTCCAGCGAGCTTTCTAAGTACTGGAGGTCTATATTAGTTAAGGGAGGTGGAAAATAAAGCAATACTATTAAAACCTTTAACTTGCCAAGATGAAGAAGGCAGTATACTGATTCAATATTTGTGAAATTTGATGCAGTTTCACAGAGTATATGGTTAGAATGTATAATAGCTACTCCGCCTCCTCGAGATCCTCTGTCCTTTCTATGGATTGTATATTGTCCATCTATAATCTCCTGATCATCAATATTTATGGAGAGCCAGGTTTCAGTGAGCAGGTAAATGTCGTAAATATGTGAGCCTTGGATTGCTCTGAAGTGGTTTAGGTTGCTAATTATACTCCTGCAATTCTGAAGGTAAACACTGAACAGTTGGGATCTGGGGATTCTATGACGAGAGGAGAACGTAGTATGTGTAGATAGCAGAGTATCTGATTGCTATGCCGGTGGAGAGGAGATTTTGGACTCCCTTGATGGTCTGTCCGTGAAGCGTTTTACTAGAGCCCCTGATAAAAGGGATCTTAGATTCAACACTTTTTCTGTTTGTGATGGAAGGCATGTTATTATAAAAGATGAGTAGGCGGGACATCGTGTCTTCAGAGAACGGACATCTACTCCGAAACCATATTCTTCTTTAATTAGGTTGATAAGATCTTCAGATTTAGTGGAGGGTCCAAGTCTAGAAAGAAAAATTCGGTCTTTTGTGGGAATAATTGTGATATTATACTTGTGTTTGAGTAACTGAGATTTTTCTGCAGTAGTTACATTCTGTGTTTGATGAGTTATGGCTGGAAGCTTGGAGAAAGTACCTTGAGATATAGATGCTTTAATATTTTCTGACGGTTTGTTCTGTTTTGATCTTTGGTGCGATATTTGAGACTGGCAATTAGAAACAGGTTTACTCACTGTGGCGGCAGATCTACAGACAGGTTTGCAGACCTCATTAGATGTGGCAGCAGTTATTTTTGCATATGTTGCCTTAACTGATGTTGAAGAGGATTCCGCTTGGTGACTCTGAGCTTGTGAAATAGAAGTACAGACAGAACTGTTCCGCAGAGGAGAGTAGGTGGGAGGAGTGGTTCTATTTACATCAGAAGAATCATCTAACAGAGTCTGTTTGGCAATAAATTGCTCAGTTGAATGACTTGAATCATGAATGTTAGCAGGCTTGGGCAAGTTAATATTTGCAGCAGTAGAACTATTGAGGCCGGTGGAAGGTGAAGATCTGGTCTCAGTACTGAGGGCATCGTCAGTTAATGAATTCGTATTCACTTTGAGCCCATTGGTGTCCAGAGTAGGTTCAGAATTCTTCCTAGCTTCCCTTAAGTGGCAAGACATAACTGATGTGAGATTTTTAATTTGGGCGTTAATGTCAGAAATTTCAGCCTGTTGATTAGCTAATATTGTTTTTATACCACAAATCTCCGTGTATAGCTCGCTGTTTCCTTCATTGAGTGTATTAGAATCCAGGAGAATTTCAGAGTTTGCAGTATGAGGTGCACTGATTAGATGAGTTTGAATGAGGATTTTCTGCATAGTGTTAAAGAGTAGTTCCTGGAATTCAGTTGATTGCAGAATACCAAAGGCTGGATTCAGAGTTTCCGTAGGGAAGGAGTTAGCGCTGAGATCTTCTGACAGCACAGATGTTTGAGTTGATGCATCTGAGATTTGATGCGACAACAAAGAAGGATTAGAGGCTTCATCCATGTACGATTCAGAGTCGGTATATCTAGTTATTGGCATGATATTTGTCTCAAATGTACTAGAGTACGGCATTTCAACTTTGTTAGCCGAAGAGGAGGAAAGTGACTCAGGTTCCGTGCTGTTTGGCGTTGCAACAGTTATAGGGCTTTTCTGAGAATTTCTGAGTCGACATCTATCACAACAGAATGATTTCCGCCGACTTTTATTTAATTTTTTCAGGTCAGAATGTGTACAGTCATTGCATATTAATTGTTTGCACTCAATACATTGGACAATGGGGTCAGAGCTGGTCCCACAGATGGTGCAGACGTTAGAATTTTGACAGAAGGTAGTATTTGTCATATTGAATTCAGTTACTGTAGTTTTACTAGATAATTTAATATCACCACAGTTGTGGTTTAGCAAGCAATAGGCACTGTGACCAGCCGGTCGCCTTAGTTGCCCTGCAGTGAAATCCACAGGGAGCAGGGGACTAAGTAGGGAGGGAAGAACAGAGCGGCTAGGCAAAACTCTAATGCCTGGTCAAGGTCAAGTGTCTGTTGGACACATGTATAAGTTGAACTACAAGATAATGGCTGAAAGCGCTTGTATGGAGTAGCGGAATGAACATGCAGAAATTCATTTAATACTTATCTGTTGTCCGTTCAAATAATACAGTACTTGCACCTGGCAGTCCAAGGGCCTATCCTTATGTGGTGGCACTAATAGGAACTTAATACTTTAAATAAAAAACACACAAAACAAGAAAAGTTTACGGAGCATATCATACAGACAGCCGGACACAATCATCCCCCTAGCATAGATGGTTGTAGACCTTCGATATTTTGAAGATCAGGGACATAGAATGGCATAAAGACAAATTCTACGCTGCTGGAACCATGTTTGGCTAAGAAGGTTTTATTTTCCACACTGTGGACCAAACTGCATCTCGCCATGGAGAGATTCAACTCTGCGTTGGTACCCTGTGATGATACAGAACTCTGTAAAATGTCCAGAGGGGACAGTTTTGTTACTGCAATGGATTGCATGCTGATTTATTATGGTGTATGTTCCCCAACAACTACTAGACATGTTTCCTGCGATGTATTGATAAAATCAAGGTATCGATGTGTTGTTGCCAAATCAGTTTCCACTCCTGTGTAGGTGCTATTTCCAGCTGATTAAGTATCACTGGACAGTTCGAATGAGCTGTAATACATCTTCCTAGGGCTTTCTTTGGTGCTCGACAGGATTCAACCGGACAGAAGACTGGTCAATCCATACGGACAATACCTTCAACTACCAATAAATTATCGACTATCTGTCCCATATGAGGGTGATGTGCCGTCCCTCAGAACGAACTCTTTTCCTGCAGCAATATGGAGAAGGACCATGACTCATAGGATTTCATCTCGATTCCAATGTGTGATCGGAGTCCCGTTACTGATGATGTAGAGGTCTCTATGACTACAGAGAATAATACCACCCCATACCTGCAATCCACTTATACCCAAATGACTGTGCTCTCGCACGAATATAGAGTTCTTCTTTCACACCACACTATGACCCAACTACAAGCTGTATCTGGACTTATTCCTACATGGAGCAGCACAAGTGGTATAATCACTGTCCTTCTCAAATTGGATGGAAAAGACCTGAGTTGGAATCCCGTCAATATCGCAAGGAATTTTTATGGGTTTTTTTTTTTTTTTTTCACAACGTGGCTGGGTTATTTGGTCTCAGAGTAGGATGGTTTTTCTTCCTGAAATATGGCTTAAGTTGCCGATGACTTAAGTTGCTGATGACCTAAGTTGCTGATGCTCCTAAAACCCTACGACAGTCAACCAACAACTCATCTGTGAAAAACCTTGGCACTGTTTCTCGTCAGCCCAATTACGATGTTCGAGTGCCCACATTCTCCTGGTCCTACAATATAGAGCACTCAGTGGAATACAGACCATAAGTCTTCTTGCATAAATTCCATGTCTGCCCCTGACCTGAACGTCAATGAATGGTCTGAGTTACCTAGAATTGATTGCACAACCTGCTGATGACACTTTTGGACACACAAATTCATGTCCTACCTCCAGTCTCCCAATAACCCTTCAAGTGCAGACCAGCAAATCTTTCAAACGTATTTGCCCGTCTGAAAGTGTAATTTAAGACTGGCAAATATTTTTAAACTGTATTAGGTTTTTATTGTAACTGTTTAAAAAAAAATCATTGAGTCACCCCGCATTTGTCCTTTCCAGGTACCGTGGCGCCTATTGTCCTACAGGAGATCAGAGAGCACTTGAACATTTGGGAAGACATCAACATCATCGTGCCAGTCGTAGCAGCCATAATTGCCTTGTCTGTTGTAATCGGAGTTGCTGTCTGCGTCTGCGTAAAAAAACGTCACAATGCAGGTGAGTCGAATTATGCGCAATGCCGGTCATGGACACTTTAACTTGTTTTTAACAGTGCCCTCTTTCTGTCATCACACGAAGTATTCAATGGGATCACAATTTTATGATCGAAGGGTGTGTTTATAGTAATTCTGCTGCTTTAAAGATTATCGTGTGCTTTCGTCTGTCACGAGCTTGCTTTTTTTTTGCAGATGACCTCTATCAGAGGAGGGGAATCAACCCTAACGGAGCCCCACTAATGAATCAACCGCCAAAAAAACACGTAGACAGCCTTCCAGTGCGGGACACTTCGATGTACCAGACCTGCGTTCCTAAAGTGCCTGTGGCTACCGTAGAACCCCCTGGACAGGAACAAGGGATGCAAGGGGACCAACAAAACTGTGAGTAAACTTAGCACTCCTTAAAATAATACATTTTTCCCCTAAGAAATATAATCTGATGGTTGCGCAGTAATCTCTAGAACAGCATTCTGGTGTTGGGGTTACATTTACTCGTTTATAAATATTAAATTAGAAACACCCCATCCTCCAATGCATGTATACACTAGTGCTCAAAATTTAAGGAACAAAGACTTAAAAATATAAAGGAAAAACTTTCATCAGATTTTCATAAAAGGTTAGTGAGACGTTTGTTTTAATGTGAATGGACAAATTTCTATCTGAAATAATCGTTATGCAAATGAGTTCGTGGGTGTCCAAAAATGGCCTGCGAGGATTTTTGTGTAAAGGATGACGCAAGCTTAGTGAGGTTTTTCGAAGCGTTTTGTAACTGGCAATCCTTCTGCCTGGAGCATCCCAGGCATGCTCTGAAGTCTGACAATAATTAAAAATAAATAAATAAAAAATTTCTTTATATACCCAGGGGCGCACAAGAACATTACCGTATTCACGTGAAACGGAAAGACGGTTAAATCTAATGCGTGTGCTACTGTACCCTGTAGTTGTAAGTTTTCATTCTCGACTTTTTTATTCTCTCTTTAATTTTTTTTTTTTTTTTCTTTTTTCTTTTAGATTATGAGGACGACATCGCACCCTATGCGACCTTCCGGCTACCGGGATGCGATTCAGACACGGAGAGTTCGCAGGGCACAGTTCGGGAGATGCAGACATTTGGCCAGCAGTACCGGCGGTCGCTTTTTGACCCTTCGGCTCAGTATGAGGTTCTTTGCCACGTAATCATCTTTCAGCGTTGACTAAGTAACTGATGAATGTCATCAGCTCATAACACAAAACACGAAATTAATTTTCCCCTTTTGGCATTCACATTAATCACCAATTTAAACATACCACCCTTTCGGGAAAACTCAAGAACAAGGTAACACGCGAAATGGTAACATAACTGCATTCAAGGACTCAGCTCTGGACCTTGAAAATTAAACTGGACTCATGTACCTCAGTGTTGGATCCGGATTTGCCTCACTGGGAGTGAAAGCTATGTCTTAAGCCATCAAGTACAGCTTTTCGTGAGGCCGATAAAATATTATCTCCATCTTCTATACGATGTTCATCTGGAGGTAATATTTTGGAGATGTTCAGATTTCGCACGTTCCCCATGGATTCAACACTGGTGGGCATGAGGACCGAAGGACCATGGCAACCACAGGATCGTAACGGATACTTATTATTCATTCAACTATGTCACATGACAATGGAAGATGACATACCATAACACTATACTACATTTCAATAGGGTGTCTCTCACCTATTTAGAGCACCCACAAATTCCTTTGCTTCTTTTATGGCGCCCCCAAACACAAAAGATTATAGAAAGTTGCAGTAGTACGCTAGTGCCATGGATGGGTTGCCAGGATTAAACTTTTTCTGAGGATTCCTGAGAACGAAGGTTGAAGGAATAAATGAGGAAGAAGAAAAGCTGAGGAGTTAGTGAAGAGGAAGAGATTCTGTGAGGGTAACCCCTAATAGAGGTATGTGATCTTGTCTAGAAATTTGCTTTTTACTGTTGTTGAAGATGGATATGGAAGAAGCAGATTTTGTTCTTCTATTAGATAAGAAGGGTTGGATTTTCGGAAGATTGAAGTTCAATAAGTCGCCCACCCCATAGTTCCCATGACAGAATGACTTCGTAGTCAGCATTTTAAGAATTCCACAACTGTTTACTTTATTCCTGAAGGTTCCAAGTGCGTCTGGTTATAATCTTAAAACTTCAGCTCTAGATTTGCAAAGTCGGCATATTTTCCACTGGAACATCAACGTTAAGTGGATTATGCTATCCACATATCATGTACTGCCATACCAAAATATTAGAGAATGTACATAATAGAGTAATCAGATAACTGCAATCCCGTTTGACATGGATTCGTCTAGATAAAATTATTGCCTTGCTTTCGAAAATGACAGTCGTATCTGTTTGAAAAAGAAATTCAGAATCGAAATGACCTTGGGATCCGTGAGATTTGTTAGCTGCTGAGGGATGTGTTGTTTATGTGATCCCATGAATTATCTGTGGGATTCATAACCAGCAACTAATACAAGCCATAACAGATGCTGCTTATTTCCAGAGTGCCCTGCATAACATTCATACATATTCTCGATGGGCTGTGTCGTTTTCTTCATGGAGCAGCCCTCCACCGTCCCAATATATCCATGATTCTTCAACACCGTCATGCATCAGTCAGCGCTGAATAATGCAAATGTGTTTGTCTAACCATGTTAGATGTTTCCAATATTCCAACAACCATGTCCAACAGCTCTGCAAGCGGATTCGTCTGCATCTAGAATTCTCTCTCTCAAAGGAGGTTAATGGATTGGAATGGAACTGCATAAACGCGCTGTCCGAGCTCTGCACATGCTGTGCGAATGGAACTGGGGGTTCCATTGGGACAATGTCGAAGTTTCTAATGATTGTCTGCAATGTTTTATTGAGGTGTTTGCCAGCATAGCGATCCAGATCGTTATTGGTTTTGTTCCAGTAATCCCTGTTTGAAGACCGTAAGCAATGTTTGCGCCGATACACGGGTGAACTCCTCTACTGTCTGTAGGGATGCTCCTTCTGTACCTTTAATGACTTAGCCGGGACGATACATCCTTCTTACGTCACGTGACCTTTCACGTCACTATTCATATACATTTCTCACATTTATGTTAATAATACAAATGCATAAATAGTCAAATATAAATTTTTATAATTATATATAAATGTATATTTATAATTATATATTTTGTATATTTTTATAATTATATTATTTTTATGATATTATAAATTATTATATATTTATAAACATTTTTTGTGGGAGTTTTTGGTGTGTTGTACTGAATATTTGTTTAGTTTTATAAAAGTGATGGATTTTTAAAAAGGTAATTCAGAAAAAGTTATTTAAATTTTGAATTTTCTACTTTGGGAATTATTTAAAGATATGAACATATTTCCAACACCTTTTCTCTATTAAAAAAATAAATTTTATTTTATTCTGGATTAATTGAATTCAATTAAATTTATTCTGGTTTTATTATTCCTAACATTTTTAAATGAAAGTCCACGAATTAAATGTAATATATTTCTCTAATTTTTTATGGGTGAAAAGAACGACTGGATTAAGTGAAGAATCTTTTCTTTTCTTTTTTCGTAGTGCGCCAGGCCAGCACCTACTAGTAAAATTGGAAGTAGGCCAATATCAAAAGCCTGGTACGTAAACCTACATAAATTTCTCTCTCTCTCTCTCTCTCTCTCTCTCTCTCTCTCTGTACTTATTTTTTTCGTTTTAGGTGCATTTCGCAACAGCGCGAAGGACCAGGGTTCAAATCCAGTCAACGACCCGAGGAAATATGAGTTTTGTCAAAACCTGCTGAGTTAGTTGGTCTCAGGAGTGGACTGGATGGTTTTTCTCCAGAAAACTCGGGTTTTTCATCCAGAAAACAGGAAAATCGACCATAGAATTCAATGTTCTTGGGTACACACTGGAGCATATTTGCAGATCGCTTACAGATCTGCTCTATTTGCCCTCATCTGCTATTTGCAGATGAGGGCAAATAGAGCAGTTCATTGCTACTTGCTAAACGTACCTATCCATCAGTTTTCTAACTTATTTCTCCTTTGGTGTTAAAATACTGTATATGAAATAAAAAGGATGGTTTTCGTCTAGTTTAACTCCCTCGTTTTCTTACAGCCGAATATCTGACCTATGACCGCAAGTGGTCGTCGCTGCCGTCAAATGTATATAGAGAAACCATTCCATACATGACCAAAGAAGAATGGCCGGCCCCGGGAGACTACCGAGATCGCTGGAGGCGAAAAGAGCTCTATCGGAAGCTGATTTGCCTCATGGAACCTTATCGAGGAAGGTATGTTAGGCAAGGGTCGAAATTGTTTTGCTCCTGTGGAATTTATCCACTCTACTGTCAATAAATGTTGAAGAGTTATTAGAGTTTTGTAGCGGACAAACTGTAGATGGAATAATCAGAGCTTCTCAGATCGGGATCCTGATGTAGGCACAATCCCACACTCATTGGCCAAAAAATTACAAAACTTTTCCAACTAGTGTCATCAGATAATTAAACGCACATTATGCAAATGGCAGTTTCACCAATGATAGGGTGAAAGTGTGGCGAGAACCCCATAAAGCAGTGCATCCAGACTGTCTCGTGTCCGCCACTCAAGAGGCTGGAGGGGGGGGGATTACATGGTATGTAGTATGTTCTGTTGATACGGACTAGGTCTGCTCATCCCAAATGAATATCTTTCTGTCGCATCGGATCAACTGGATTGCTTCATTTTCATCGGATTGCGATGGATTCTTTCAAGGCAACGCAACTATCCACCGTGCAAAAATTGCATCTGAATGGTTTGAGGAACCAAGATTTACAATGTCTAGCTTGCTGTCTAATTGTCCAGATCTGAATGCAATTGAAATTGCCAGGGATATGCTGGGAAGAGCAATTCTGCTTTGCAGTTCTCTACCTACCACAGTACAGCAGCTGACAAATATCCTGATGGAAGAATGGTCAAATCTGGAGCTAGCCTCCCTCAGACATTTAGTGGAATACATACCACGATTTCTACGGGCTGTAATTCTGGCAAAAGATGGCCCTACTAGATATTCAATAAATCGTTTCTATTTTTTGGCCAGTGAGTGTAGCTGACAATAATAATATTAAATATTTGATTTCAATATACCCAATATTATTTTTATTCACTCCTTCCCATGTCTACTCTTTTTTTTAATTTCCTTTTTAGGGACGATATGGAGAGTGATGTTGATGATGGAGATGATTTTGGGAAAAGAGAGATGGAGGAAGATCTACTTGTGCGACAAGAGATGTCAGAAGCGGAATGCGATTGGGACAGAGAACATCTGTATTAGCCCCTTCAGACAAATCATTGGATCCATACAAAACACGTATCCACCAGGGCATCCATGAGGCAGGGACGAAGCGGTCTGGTATCATCGAGTCTGGCGCCATTGAAGGAGTCTAAGAGGCAAACAACGATGACGTTGAGTGGGACCACTGTTTGCAAGACTTGTATAAACTACTCTTGTATATACGATAGACTGTCCGGTCTCGTAATAAATCTTCTCATCCTGTTACGTTTTTCGGTTATTCTTCATTTCCAACCAACCCTTTCGTTATGAAGCAATGAGGTGATCTTACCTACACTTTTTACATTCATTTACTTTCCTACCTGGGGGAGAATACAAAATTATGACAACATGACAAGAAATAAATATTTATTATTGCCCTGTTTAATGTACATCATAGAGTTTAGTATTTATGTAGCAGTCGGACATGCGCAATAAATACTTTAAAAACATCCATTATACTTCTCATCCCTCTACTACTGACACACGTCCATTTCCCATTGAGGTCACTGCATATCCTAAAGATTAGCAAAGAGGAATGTTGGGAAAATATTTCTCCAATTATACAGGCCATCGTATAGTGAATACAATGGTGGGAAATGCATACATTCGGTATCTTGAGGCTTGCCAGGACGTTGACACATAATCCTACGCATCAGTGTCAGATGAAAGAGATTAATTCGGCTGATTTTTTAGACATCTGTTTCACTCAAATACCAACATTCCTTGGTGTAATAAAACCACACAAAGCTTCTTACGTTGTGTTGACATAAATCCACCTCCTGGAGCTGCTTCGGGTGCCTTGTGGAACCTCAGTCAAGACAATTCGTCTGTCAGAGCGGATTTAGCAGGCAGAACTTGGAACTAAATGCGTAGATGGACGGCCAGTCGTGTAGTTTCTTATAAATATGACCTTCTGGCCCCCAGAGCCACTCTCGGAGTCCTCACACGTACGATTTTAGAGTTTATTCAGTCTCTTTCCAGATGATCATCCCTGAAGGCAAAATCAACAAACCTGAACGGAAATACAGAGAAATCCATTCTTCGGACAATCCACTTCACTGTGATTTGTTTGAGCATTTGTGAGGATGGATAGTTTACTAAAGTCACTTGAGATTACGTGGACCTATATAACAGTATGGTCAGGTCTTTATACGCTAACCTAATGTAGCACTGTTTGGAATGGGTTACGCAACTTCCCCAGTTCCTTCCCACAATGCAATGCCATGTTGGATGGAACATTTGGTCAAAGTCCTGTTTAATACTCTCCGCAATGTGCTTCTCGGTGTTGAATAACTTCACGGCCTGGGCAGCGCTCAATAGCGCTGCCCTCTGCATTTCCAGCGGCATGTCTGCTGCCTGGATTTTGATGTCCTGCAGTTCATCTTCACAAGTGGACACAGTTGCAGTGATGGTTGAAAACCTACTTCGTTCTCGGCTGGCATATGTCTCGTGTCGCTTCGAACTAAATAGAAAGAAAGAAACAAAAGAATTTTTTTAGACTTTGGAATCATAAATACAGTATATCAAAACTCTTCTAACTGCCTAATCGGTGGCCTAATCAGACGAGTGGTGGTCAAAAAGTTCAGTATAAAAGACAGATACAAAATTCTGTTAATTTTCAATGTTATTATTATTATTATTATTATTATTAACAGCTACAAAACAGCAAACAACGTGCCTGAGGGTGCAGCTACAAAGAATTATTACATAGCTTCAAAAAGCTTGGAGTATACATTTCCCAAAGTAAAGAAAAAAGTATATGTACAGATAAAATAAACTAAATAAATAAAAGGACTCATCCGTCCTATTTAAGTGAACAGGCAGAGCACTGGTATTTCTTCACACACAATCAGAGTCTTAGAACTTAAAAGAAGAGTCTATTTTAAGTCAGGTACCGGATGAGGTTAGCAATTTCAGTTGCCTCTTGAAGTGTCCGGGGGTACCAAATATCTCAATATTTGCTTTGTTCATTGATCTTGCAGTCCTGTTGTAGAAGTTGTAGTATCCATAATTTGTTCTCGCATAGGATGGTTTCAGCAGTGGATGGTTTCTTAGCGCTCTTGTCGGAGCGTTGAAATTTATTTGTGAGACGAGATGAGGGCAATTCAGGGTACCATTTAATAGTTGGTTAAGAAGGAGTAAATCGGCTTTATCTCTTCTTTTTTCCAGCGTTTCGAGTCCAAAGAATACACACCACTCTTGGTAGGATTTCTCATAGTATTCAAGGCCACTTTTAAAGCAAACGTACTGGATTGCTCTCTTTTGAATATTTTCAATTTCTAATTTTTGGTAAGCAACATGTGGGGACCAGACCTGTGAGGCAAATTCTAGGGCTGGCCTAACATAGATTTTGTAAAGAAAGATGAAAAGTGCCAACTGATTGAAGTCTCGGTTAATTCTTTTCAGGAAACCTAGTTTTTTGCTAGCTGCCTTTACAATGTTAGAGACATGGACATCAAAGGAAAATGATTCTTTAATAAAGATACCTAAATTTTTGGCTGTACTAACTTTTTTGATTGCCTTGTTGTTGATACAATAAGAAAAATTAAGTTTGTTTTTCTTGTGTGCATTAGCAAAGCTCATCAGCTCACACTTGTTTTCATTGACTGCCATTTTGTTCTCCTTCAGCCACTGAATAACTCGTTGAAGAGCTTCGTTTAGGATGATGCAGTCATTGGTACTGCGAATTGCTTTATAGATTTTTATGTCGTCGGCAAATACGTTGATTTTGATTCGGTAGGATCCAAGGGTGCTTGGCAGGTCGTTGATGTAGATAAGAAATAATAGCGGGCCTAAGGATGAACCCTGTGGGACACCAATTTCAGGACTGAAAGGATATGAGGTTTTACCTTTAAATGTCACGGACATTTCTCTACCTTCCAAGTAGTTTTCAATCCAGTTTAGTGCTTGTCCTCTGAGACCATAGTGATGCAGTTTGTTGATTAGTCTCTGATGGACTACCTTGTCGAAGGCTTTGCTTAAGTCAAGGAAGATGGAGTCGACTTGTTTTCCTTCGTCAAGCGCCTGGGATATGTTCGAAACAAACGAGATCATATCTGTGCAGGTGGAACGACCCTTGATAAATCCGTGAGAGTAATCTGACAAATTAAGTTTCATAAAGTTAAACAGCTGCTTCATTACAATGGATTCAATTATCTTTGAGAGTGTATTCAATTGACAAACTGGTCTGTAATTGTTGGGTGAGGATGGGTCTCCTTTTTTGTAAAGAGCGGTAACCCCGAAGTCCAATTTATTGTATTTAATCAGCAAATAGTTTATAAAAATTTCTACCAAGCTTTTCCAGCTGCTTTTAGCTCTCCATCATCTTTATTTGTCTATCTTGACGCAATTTGAGCCAGATCTGGGCTGCTGGGGGAAGGTTTAATTGTTAAAATCCATATTCATGAACTTTAGCCTGTGCAACCAGGGCTTTGTGAGGGAATTGCATTTGATTTAAATTTAATTGCAATGTACGATAATTAAGATAAATATAACGAATTTCTCAAGAAGTTATTTTGAATTTCTTATACAAACTTTCAGATAATTAACCATAACTTTAAGTTTTTAAAATTTCATTTTTAAATAACTGCTTTAGTTAAAAACTAGTTTTCTTAAAATACTTACTGGTTTCCTACGAGAGGCCGTGGTATATAATCGTCCATCTTCATTCGATCCAGTCTTGAAGAAGATTCAGATCCTCCCGTAACTTCTTAATAATTATAATAATTAAAATTAAAATATATTTGAATCTTCATTAATAATATATTTTAAGAAATAAACAAAATACTTTTAGCACATTGGTACTTTAATTTTAATCTATTTTGGAACCATGTTTTTATTATATTTGGACATTTAATATTTCTTTACCAGCATATTAAGTTGAATAGCATAAGTTATATTAAATGGATTCCATAATAATGTGGACTTTTTTTAAAAATTAGATTAACAATTAGATTTAAATTATATTTTTATTTGCTGGTTTAAAATAATTTTACTGACTGCTGAAATATTTGATACTTACGATTCTGGTATGAATCCATCGCTCCACTCTTGGCCTTTTTGTAATACGAAAACACGCACACGACACTATAGACCTGTTAAAATTATCATAATATCATAAAAATATATAATATTTAATATCATAATATATTTATATATTTAATACAATCGAAATAAATATAATCATAAAATTATCATAAAAAGTGACACTTCAACTGCACCGAACATCCAAGTCGGCCATTGGTGATGTGAAATGCTGACGGAACTTAATAGGAGAGCCTTCAGAGAATCGTCCACTCCGAAACGAGTTCGACGTTGTCGCAGCAGACATATTAAAAAGTTGAGATTCGGAGTCGTGTCTTGTGGCAATTAACGTTCTATTAGCTCTATATTACAAGATGTTACTCAAAGGATGACTGATATACTTACCCTTAGACCTGTGAGAAATCCAACCACTACAATGACCAAAATATCGGTACTTCCACAGCTAGACTGAAAGTAGAAACAAATTTTTAAATAAGTACAGTTTTGCCTGTTTATAATTCATCTATTATTACTATTACTATTATTAGCTATATAAATACTAAAATCTTAAATGGGGCTCATAAAGTTGGGTACGTAACATATTTGATTTCACCCCATCGAGCTCATTTGACTTTTGTACCCGGGTCGGGTACAAAAGTCAAATCTTTTCTTGAAATGGACTGGGTCAGCAAAATTAGAAAATTTTGGTCCATGGGGACCTTTGATCTACAACGATATCCAATTAATCTATAAAAAAAAATTTTTGCTATCGCTCTTGACATGAAGTTGTTATATTATTGCACTTGTGGATAGCACAGTTGGTAAACTCGCTGTACTCCCCCACTGGTAAAAAAAGACCTCAGTTCGAGTCACGTTAATGATGAGAGGATGTTTTATGAGCCTTTTTTACAACATGGCCGAGTTAGTCGGTCTCAGGCAACAGTAGCATGGTTTTTTCTCCCAGAAACTCGGGTTTTTCATCCAGAAACCAGAAAATCGACCACAGAACTAAACCTTCTGATTCTATGTGGCTGTCTGGGAGTATAAGCAAAGACTGAACAACTGTCCACTAGGATCCCTGTTGTTTTCAGTGTGATTTTTCAAGTTTTTCTCAATTTTTCAAATTCGATGTTGTTTATTAAGATTTTCTTCCAGGGGGAGACATTTTTCCTGTCAAACCGTGTAGTGGTAGCCTCCTTAAACACCCGGAACTAGTCCTGTTTTCGTTCCCGTAGTTAGAACAGCAAAAATAAAGAATATCGATGGAAATAGAACCAAGAAGAAGATGCTAATAAAGTTCGCACTTGCTATTCTAATGGATTCCAAGACATCCGTTTTTCCTTAATAAACTTCCTGGTATGCACGTGATGTTGCTGTAAAAGGTCCATGATGATTTAATCTGATGATCCTCTATAGCGAGCAAAGACGATCAAAAAGAAGAATGAAGGAAGAAGAGAGAAGGAAAATGGTTTTCTGTTTACAAAGATAATTGTACCTTTAGACTAAGCCAATAACTACAACATGACATTTCAAGCATGTAAGCTTTTTTCTGTAATTCTGTAACTTTGAATACCTTTTTAGACATTCAGAAAGATGGGTCCACAGCAGTAAATTGAATTCAAAATTAAGATAAATATGAAAAACTCGTGGTTATAAACGTTATCATATTTACCTGAAGGGTTACTAGCCTCAGAGCTGCAAATGCTGCTAGTTGATCGTGTTCTGCGGCACTGGAAGGAACCCTTAAATCCTTGGGGAACATGTAGTCTCTTCTCACGTACTGAAAACAAACAAGAAAAACAAATTCTTATTATGGTTTAAAAAACTCTTACTATAAGCCAATAAAACCAACCTTCAGTTTTGGATATTCTCATTTTGTTATCTCTGTAGCACTCAAACCACGTCAAACGCAGTGACGAAAACAAACCTTGCTCAATCTCCAAATCCACCATTATGCAACTCAAAAAAAAACGTTCACGCTTTCAGCCAGAAACTTAAGGCCATTTTGCTACTTAGACAAGATGTCAGAACTTGCAACTGTGTTAGCGTATTCTTGGAAATACTCTCCTTCCATCTACTGGAAGTTCGCTGAAACAGTGGTGATACCATTCCACTAATTACATTATCAGACTTAATAACAGCAATGGTAGCAATCGTGGAAAAATTCCGTAGGCCTAAAGTATCCTGGGCCCATGGGTCTAACCTTATATTTGACTAGTTGTGGTTGGAGAGACTCAATTAAATTTTGCCATTGGACAGCAAGTGGATGCACCTATGTTACCAAAAATATTGAGACAATAAAAAGCAGAATAATGGTATTAGATCGACTTTGGCCAGGATGAATCCTTCGTGAAACTTTCCACCGTGTGACAAAAGCCGAAATATAAAAATAAAATAGTAATAGACATAAATATAAAATTAAAAAATATAATATTAAATAGTTTATAGTTAATAACATAATATAATTATTTTTATTTATTGTATATAAAATATATCCTTCTATATTAATTCCTCTTACCATAATAATGCGTAAAAGAATAAACCCAGAGCTTGCAGCAACATCTACAGCAGCGAAAACTGCCAATAAAAGAACAGTCCTCAGTGATACTCCTCCCTAATATTAAACAAAAGGAAAAATTTAGATAAACAGCTTTAAAAAAATTATAATTGAAATCTTTAAGTGTCAAAGATCGCAAAGGACAGTATTTAAGGCAACCTGATTGGCCAAAAAAATAAGATTAAATACACCAAGCGTCTAAGGGTGGGGATCTAGTTGCTGATCTCACCATTCTTCCATCACCATGCTTGTCAGGTGCTGTACTATCCAGCATATTCCAAACATTCTCAATTGGATTCAGATCTCGAGAATTTGGCAGCCAGTGCAGATGTTGGAAATCTTGGCAATGGTCCTCAAACCATTCAGATACAATTTTTGCACAGTACAGTAGATAGTTGCTTTGTAGTCTTGAATCCATCGTAATCTATTGACGATAATTATAAAGAATTCTAATTTTTTGGCCAGTGGGTGTAGAATGGAAGATAACGATTTTCTATACTAGTTTCTTGTTCATTTTACTCACCTCCCCTCTAGTTTGCTTAATAGCGAACGCCATCCACCACCAGCTGAGAATGAAAATCCCCACAAACACGACACTCAGGATTAAGGTCATCCTAGCCGAAGACAGTTCAACTGTAAGACAAAATCGAACACACTGAAATCTGATCTTGTGCACCTTCAAAGATTTTGTTTCTTTTATGGAAACTCATTATGTATTTTGATACTTACTGAGGAAGGAGTGGATGTCCATCCGAAAATAATGGACGTGTCTCTGACCGGTGGCTGATGCTGGAATGCTCTGAACTAATGTACGATCTTTGGCATTTTGTAGTGCTGGACTTCCAGTGGGAGACGATTTGGATTTTGGCATTTGCACACTGCTTGCGGTTGATGCGGGTATCGCAGAGTTTTCCGATGGTGGCAGCCACGTGGTGAGGATTGTATCTAGAAACGCAACTTCTCTGTCCACTTCGTAAAGACGACCTCCCAGCATGATGAGAGCGAGAAATGACAGGCCCTGGAAGAAATTAATGAAGTCAGGAAATGTGATTTATTTCCTGGATAGGAATGGTTGAAATGTAGCAAAGGACAGAAGAATGCCATCGTTAATTCTGTGGAAATAATCATACATACTTGGCCACTGGAAGTTTGGGCTATATGCAAAAATATTTCCCCTCAACTCAAGCTTTTCTTCAAACAAACCAGGTAGATCGACCAGAGAACACACGCAAAGCAGATTTGAATGCAAATTTTCTGTTCTGAGGTCGATTTTCTGTTTTCTGGACAAAAAACCCGAGTTTCCGGGTGAATAAACTATGCTACCCTCGTCTGAGATCGACTAACTCACCACGTTTTGAAAAATACCCATAAAAATTGCTCCCCTTAACTGACGGGATTCGAACTCAGGTCTTTTCCACCCGGTTTGGGGAGGACGGTGACCCTTCCAACTTCCATGAGGGCTCACCGGCAATGGAGGACAGGCAGGATCCCATTGACTTACAAAGAGGAAGTCCATGAGACTGATTGTCAGTAAACATTTAGTTAGTGATTGTTATAATCGAGAGGTCATCCATCGAGTATTTCGATTATGGCAAATCATTCAATTAATTCGATTATACTGATATAATTCGAATGATTCATTCTATTATACTCATATATCATTGGAATCATCAGTAGTTAGCAACTTCTAATCGAATGATGTGTAGTTACTAACTGTCCTCCTCTACCCACCTTTCTCCAGGAATTGAGGACACTTTTGTTACGTGAATGGGACAATGTTCCTCCTGTCACTTTCGAAGGCTTTGTTGGGCCACTGCCACTTTCTGTCAGAGTAGTGATTCAGACCAAAGGCAGTACAATTCACTGTTGCCTCATGGTCTTAATAAAAAGTCCACGCAGTGGAGGTTTAACCCGATTTGTTTATTTTATTCATTTGACAGTTTACAATTTTACAAAATGAGATAAACAGAAGTCAATTCCCATGGTCCAGTAGATCGCTAATTTCGAATTACCCCATTCCTCCTCCTCCTCCCAGAAGTTAAACACAGATGATAGAGGGCGTAATGGCAGTTAGATCGTCCCACGTGTAGGCAGCAGTCGGAGGGCAAAGGAATGCGTTTAAAATTGGGCTCAATGTTTCCCGCTGGCCACCTCAATATCTCACTGCGCTCTGTCAACGTAATAGGCATCATTTAGGTGTCATTCACCTTATTCTAGAACACGTCAGCCTTCTTTTTCAGCTGC